>NC_092169.1:49542121-50203371 GCF_045791955.1 Oncorhynchus clarkii lewisi
GAGGACAGGGATGGGCCCCAAAATTGCCCTTGCTAGAAGAGTGTGTTTCAGACATAAGGAAGTGGATGGCTGCAAACTTTCTACTTTTAAACTCGGACAAAACAGAGATGCTTGTTCTAGGTCCCAAGAAACAAAGAGATCTTCTGTTGAATCTGACAATTAATCTTAATGGTTGTACAGTCGTCTCAAATAAAACTGTGAAGGACCTCGGCGTTACTCTGGACCCTGATCTCTCTTTTGAAGAACATATCAAGACCATTTCAAGGACAGCTTTTTTCCATCTACGTAACATTGCAAAAATCAGAAACTTTCTGTCCAAAAATGATGCAGAAAAATTAATCCATGCTTTTGTCACTTCCAGGTTAGACTACTGCAATGCTCTACTTTCCGGCTACCCGGATAAAGCACTAAATAAACTTCAGTTAGTGCTAAATACGGCTGCTAGAATCCTGACTAGAACCAAAAAAATTGATCATATTACTATTACTACACTGGCTTCCTGTCAAAGCAAGGGCTGATTTCAAGGTTTTACTGCTAACCTACAAAGCATTACATGGGCTTGCTCCTACCTATCTCTCTGATTTGGTCCTGCCGTACATACCTACACGTACGCTACGGTCACAAGACGCAGGCCTCCTAATTGTCCCTAGAATTTTTAAGCAAACAGCTGGAGGCAGGGCTTTCTCCTATAGAGCTCCATTTTTATGGAACGGTCTGCCTACCCATGTCAGAGACGCAAACTCGGTCTCAACCTTTAAGTCTCTACTGAAGACTCATCTCTTCAGTGGGTCATATGTGTAGTCTGTGTAGTCTGGCCCAGGAGTGGGAGGGTGAACGGAAAGGCTCTGGAGCAACGAACCGCCCTTGCTGTCTCTGCCTGGCCGGTTCCCCTCTTTCCACTGGGATTCTCTGCCTCTAACCCTATTACAGGGGCTGAGTCACTGGCTTTACTGGGGCTCTCTCATGCCGTCCCTGGAGGGGGTGCGTCACCTGAGTGGGTTGAGTCACTGATGTGGTCATCCTGTCTGGGTTGGCGCCCCCCCCCCACCCCCCCCCCCCACCCCCCCTCCTTGGGTTGTGCCGTGGCGGAGGTCTTTGTGGGCTATACTCAGCCTTGTCTCAGGATGGTAAGTTGGTGGTTGAAGATATCCCTCTAGTGGTGTGGGGGCTGTGTTTTGGCAAAGTGGGTGGGGTTATATCCTTCCTGTTTGGCCCTGTCCGGGGGTGTCCTCGGAGTGGGCCACAGTGTCTCCTGACCCCTCCTGTCTCAGCCTCCAGTATTTATGCTGCAGTAGTTTATGTGTCGGGGGGCTAGGGTCAGTTTGTTATATCTGGAGTACTTCTCCTGTCCTATTCAGTGTCCTGTGTGAATCTAAGTGTGCGTTCTCTAATACTCTCTCTTTCTCTCTCTCGGAGGACCTGAGCCCTAGGACCATGCCCCAGGACTACCTGACATGATGACTCCTTGCTGTCCCCAGTCCACCTGGCTGTGCTGCTGCTCCAGTTTCAACTGTTCTGCCTTATTATTATTCGACCATGCTGGTCATTTATGAACATTTGAACATCTTGGCCATGTTCTGTTATAATCTCCACCCGGCACAGCCAGAAGAGGACTGGCCATCCCACATATGCTCTCTCTAATTCTCTCTTTCTTTCTCTCTCTCGGAGGACCTGAGCCCTAGGACCATGCCCCAGGAATATCTGACATGATGACTCCTTGCTGTCCCCAGTCCACCTGACTGTGCTGCTGCTCCAGTTTCAACTATTCTGCCTTATTATTATTCGACCATGCTGGTAATTTATGAACATTTGAACATCTTGACCATGTTTTGTTATAATCTCCACCCGGCACAGCCAGAAGAGGACTGGCCACCCCACATAGCCTGGTTCCTCTCTAGGTTTCTTCCTAGGTTTTGGCCTTTCTAGGGAGTTTTTCCTAGCCACCGTGCTTCTACACCTGCATTGCTTGCTGTTTGGGGTTTTAGGCTGGGTTTCTGTACAGCACTTTGAGATATCAGCTGATGTACGAAGGGCTATATAAATAAATTTGATTTGATTTGATTTGATAGAGGACAAGGAAGGGATAGAGGACTGGGAGGGGATAGAGGACAGGGAGGGGATAGAGGACAAGGAAGGGATAGAGGACTGGGAGGGGATGGAGGACAGGGAGGGGATAGAGGACAAGGAAGGGATAGAGGACTGGGAGGGGATGGAGGACAGGGAGGGGATAGAGGACAAGGAAGGGATAGAGGACTGGGAGGGGATAGAGGACAGGGAGGGATTAGAGGACAGGGAGTTTTCTATGGAGTAATGGAAGGGGTTAGAGGACAGGGAGGGGATGGAGAACAGGGAGGGGATAGAGTATAGGGAGAGGATGGAGGAAAGGGAGTATTCTATGGAGGACAGGGAGGGGATGGAGGAAGGGAGTATTATCTGAAGGACAAGGAAGGGAAGGAGGAGAGGGAGGGGATAGAAGACAGGAAGAGGATAGAGGAGAAGGAGAGAACAGAGGACATGGAGGGGACGGAGGACATGGAGGGGATGGAGGACAGGGAGTATTCTATTGAGGACAGGGAGGGGATGGAGGACAGGGAGTATTCTATGGAGGACAGGGAGTATTCTATGGAGGACAGGGAGGGGATGGAGGACAGGGAGTATTCTATGGAGGACAAGGAGGGGATTGGAGGACTGGGAGTGGTCTATGTAGGACAGGGAGGGGATGGAGAGGGAGGGGATAGAGGACAAGGGGGTATTCTACAGAGTACAGGGAGGGGATGGAGGACTGGGAGTGTTCTATGTAGGACAGGGAGGGGATGGAGAACAGGGAGGGGATAGAAGCCAGGGGGTATTCTATGGAGGACTGGGAGGGGATGGAGGACAGGGAGGTGATAGAGGACAGGGAGGGGATAGAGGACAAGGAGGGGATAGAGGACTGGAAGAGGATAGAGGACAAGGAGGGGATAGAGGACAGGGAGCATTCTATGTAGGACAGGGAGGGGATAGAGGACAGGGAGGGGATGGAGGACAGGGAGAATTATATGGTTGTTAGGGAGGGGACGGAAGACAGGGAGTATTCTATGGAGGACTGGAAGTGGCTTTAGAGGACAGGGAGTATTCTATGGAGGACTGGAAGTGGTTAGAGGACAGGGAGGGGATGGAGGACAGAGAGTATTCTATGGAGGACAGGGAGGTGATGGAGTACAGAGAGGGGATGGAGGACAGGGAGGGGATAGAGGACATGTAGTATTCTATGGAGGACTGAAGTGGTTAGAGGACAGGGAGGGTATAGAGGACAGGGAGGGGATAGAGGACAGGAAGAGGATGGAGGACAGGGAGTATTCTATGGAGGACAGGGAGGGGATGGAGGACAGGTAGTATTCTATGTAGGACTGGGAGGGGATGGATGACACGGAGTATTCTATGGAGGACAGGGAGGGAATGGAGGACAGGTAGTATTCTATGTAGGACTGGAAGGGGATAGAGGATAGGGAGGGGATAGAGGACAGGAAGCGGATAGAGGACAAGGAGGGGATAGAGGACAAGGAGTATTCCATTGAGGACTGGAAGGGGTTAGAGGACAGGGAGGGGATGGAGGACAGGGAGGGGATAGAGGACAGGGAGAGGATGGAGGACAGGGAGTATTCTATAGAGGACAGGGAGGGACGGAGGACTGGGAGGGGATGGAGGACATGGAGGGGATGGAGGAAGGGAGAGGATAGAGGACAGGGAGGGGATAGAGGACAAGGAGGGGATAGAGGACTGGGAGGGGATAGAGGACAAGGAGGGGATAGAGGACAGGGAGTATTCTATGGAAGACAGGGAGGGGATGGAGGACAGAGAGGGGATGGAGGACAAGGAGGGGATAGAGGATAGGGAGGGGATAGAGGACAGGGAGAGGATGGAGGACAGGGAGTATTCTATGGAGGACTGGAAGGCGTTAGAGGACAGGGAGGGGATGAAGGACAGGGAGGGGATAGAGGATAGGGAGAGGATGGAGGACAGGGAGGGGATGGAGGAAGGGAGTATTATATGAAGGACAAGGAAGGGAAGGAGGAGAGGGAGGGGATAGAAGACAGGAAGAGGATAGAGGAGAGGGAGAGAACAGCGGACATGGAGGGGACGGAGGACATGGAGGGGACGGAGGACAGGGAGTATTCTATGGAGGACAGGGAGGGGATGGAGGACAGGGAGTATTCTATGGCGGACAGGGAGGGGTGGAGGACAGGGAGCATTCTATGGAGGACAGGGAGGGATGGAGGACAGGGAGGAGAAGTGGGACAGGGAGTATTCTATGGAGGACAGGGAGTATTCTATGGAGGACAAGGAGGGGATTGGAGGACTGGGAGTGGTCTATGTAGGACAGGGAGGGAATGGAGGACAGGGAGGGGATAGAGGACAGGGGGTATTCTACAGAGTACAGGGATGGGATGGAGGACTGGGAGTGTTCTATGTAGGACAGGGAGGGGATGGAGGACAGGGAGGGGATAGAAGCCAGGGGGTATTCTATGGAGGACTGGGAGGGGATGGAGGACTGTGAGTATTCTATGGAGGACAAGGAGGGGATTGGAGGACTGGGAGTGTTCTATGTAGGACAGGAAGGGGATGGAGGACAGGGAGGGGATAGAAGCCAGGGGGTATTCTATGGAGGACTGGGAGGGGATGGAGTACAGGGAGTATTCTATGTAGGACAGGGAGGGGATTGAGGACAGGGAGAGGATAGAGGACAGGGGCTGTTCTACAGAGTACAGGGAGGGGATGGATGACTGGGAGTGTTCTATGTAGGACAGGAAGGGGATGGAGGACAGAGAGGGGATAGAAGCCAGGGGGTATTCTATGGAGGACTGGGAGGGGATGGAGTACAGGGAGTATTCTATGTAGGACAGGGAGGGGATTGAGGACAGGGAGAGGATAGAGGACAGGGGCTGTTCTACAGAGTACAGGGAGGGGATGGATGACTGGGAGTGTTCTATGTAGGACAGGAAGGGGATGGAGGACAGAGAGGGGATAGAAGCCAGGGGGTATTCTATGGAGGACTGGGAGGGGATGGAGTACAGGGAGTATTCTATGTAGGACAGGGAGGGGATTGAGGACAGGGAGAGGATAGAGGACAGGGGCTGTTCTACAGAGTACAGGGAGGGGATGGAGGACTGGGAGTGTTCTATGTAGGACAGGGAGGGGATGGAGGACAGGGAGGGGATAGAAGCCAGGGGGTGTTATATGGAGGACTGGGAGGGGATGGAGGACAGGGAGGTGATAGAGGACAGGGGGTATTCTACAGAGGACAGGGAGGGGATGGAGGACTGGGAGTGTTCTATGTAGGACAGGGAGGGGATGGAGGACTGGGAGGGGATAGAAGCCAGGGGGTGTTATATGGAGGACTGGGAGGGGATGGAGGACAGGGAGGTGATAGAGGACAGGGAGGGGATAGATGACAAGGTGTGGATAGAGGACTGGGAGAGGATAGAGGACAAGGAGGGGATAGAGGACAGGGAGTATTCTATGTAGGACAGGGAGGGGATAGAGGACAGGGAGGGGATGGAGGACAGGGAGAATTATATGGATGTTAGGGAGGGGACGGAAGACAGGGAGTATTCTATGGAGGACTGGAAGTGGTTAGAGGACAGGGAGTGTTCTATGGAGGACTGTAAGTGGTTAGAGGACAGGGAGGGGATGGAGGACAGGGGGTATTCTACAGAGGACAGGGAGGGGATGGAGGACAGGGAGGGGATAGAGGATAGGGAGAGGATGGAGGACAGGGAGTATTCTATGGAGGACAGGGAGGGGATGGAGGAAGGGAGTATTATATGAAGGACAAGGAAGGGAAGAAGGAGAGGGAGGGGATAGAAGACAGGAAGAGGATAGAGGAGAGGGAGAGAACAGAGGACATGGAGGGGACGGAGGACATGGAGGGGACAGAGGACAGGGAGTATTCTATGGAGGACAGGGAGGGGATGGAGGACAGGGAGTATTCTATGTAGGACAGGAAGAGGATAGAGGACATGGAGGGGATGGAGGACAGGGAGAATTATATGGAGGTTAGGGTGGGACGGAAGACAGGGAGTATTCTCTGTAGTACATTGATGGGATGGAGGACAGGGAGTACACTATGGACGACAGGGAGGTGATGGATGACAGGGAGGGGATGAGGGACTGGGAGGGGATGGCGGACAGGGAGGGGTTAGAGGACAAGGAGTTTTCTATGGAGGACTGGAAGGGGTTAGAGGACAGAGAGGGGATGGAGGACAGTGAGGGAATAGAGGACAGAGAGAGGATGGAGGACAGGGAGGGGATAGAGGATAGGGAGGGGATTTGAGGACAGGGAGAGGATGGAGGACAGGGAGTATTCTATGGAGGACTGGAAGGCGTTAGAGGACAGGGAGGGGATGGAGGACAGGGAGGGGATAGAGGATAGGGAGAGGATGGAGGACAGGGAGGTGATAGAGGACAGGGATTATTCTATGGAGGACGGGGAGCATTCTATGGAGGACAGGGAGGGGATGGAGTCCTGGGAGTATTCTATGGAGGACAGGGAAGGAATGGAGGACTGGAAGGGGATGGAGGACAAGAAGTATTCTATCGAAGACAGTGAGGGATGGATGGAGGACACGGGGTATTCTATGGAGGACAGGGAGGGATGGAGGACAGGGAGGTGATAGAGGACAGGGATTATTCTATGGAGGACGGGGAGCATTCTATGGAGGACAGGGAGGGGATGGAGTCCTGGGAGTATTCTATGGAGGACAGGGAAGGAATGGAGGACTGGAAGGGGATGGAGGACAAGAAGTATTCTATCGAAGACAGTGAGGGATGGATGGCGGACACGGGGTATTCTATGGAGGACAGGGAGGGCATGGAGGACTGGGAGTACACTATGGGGGACAGGGAGGGGATGGAGGACTGGGAATACAATATGGAGAACTTGGAGTACACTCTGGAGGACAGGGAGGGGATGGAGGACCGAGAGGGGATGGGGTAGGGAGTTCACTATGGAGGACAGGGAAGGGATGGAGGACTGAAGGGCATGGAGTACAGGGAGTATTCTATGGAGGAATGGGAGGGGATAGAGGACAGGGAGGGGATAGAGAACAGGGAGGGGATGGAGGACACAGATTATTCTATGGAGGACAGGGAAGAGATGGAGGACTGAGAGGGGATGGAGGACACTGAGTATTCTATGGAGGACAGGGAGTACACTATGGAGGATAGGGAGGTGATGTAGGACAGGGAGGCGATGGAGGACAGGTAGGGGACGGAGGACTGGGAGTATTCTATGGAGGACTGGGAGGGCGTTGGAGGACAGGGAGGGGATAGAGGACAGGGAGGGGATAGAGGGCAGAGAGGGGATTGAGGATTGGGAGTATTCTATGGAGGACAGGGAAGGGATGGAGGACTGGAGGGGGATGGAGGACAGGGAGGGGATGGAGGACACTGAGTTTTCTATGGAGGACAGGGAGGGATGGAAGACGCAGTATTCTATGGAGGACAGGGAGGAGATGGAGGACTGGGAGTATTCTATGGAAGACAGGGAGGGGATAGAGGACAGGGAGGGGATAGAGGACAGGGAGGGGATGGAGGACACTGAGTATTCTATGGAGGACAGGGAGGGATAGAAGACGCAGTATTCTATGGAGGGCAGGGAAGGGATGGAGGACAGGGAGTATTCTATGGAGGACAGGGAGGGGATGGAAGACAGACAGTATTCTATGGAAGATTTGGAAGGGATGGAGGACATGGTCTATTTTATGGAGGACAGGGAGGGGATGGAAGACTGGGAGTATTCCATGCCTATTGTCACGATCGTTGGAATAAATGGAACAAGGCGCAGCATGCATAGCGTTCCACATGTTAAATTAATAAATGAAACTCACCAAAACAATACAGAACAAATGAAACGGGAAGTCAATGCAGTGCTCACAGGCATTACACAAAAACAAGATCCCACAAAAACCCAGTTGGAAAAAGCTGCCTAAATATGATCCCCAATCAGAGACAACGATAAACAGTTGCCTCTGATTGGGTACCATACCAGGCCAACATAGACATATAGTAACCTAGATAACCCACCCTAGTCACACACCGACCTAACCAACATAGAGAATAAAGGGCTCTCTATGGTCAGGGCGTGACACCTATCTGTGAAATGTACGTTACTGAGCAAATACTATTTATTATTTATTCATATTTTAATGTCAGAGCCCATGTTCAATATAGATAGGAAATACTATTATTTATACATCTTTTCATGTCAGAGACCATGTTCAATATAAAGAGGAATGACTATTTATTATTTATACATTTTTTTTTAACTTCTTATGGCTGCAGGGGCAGTATTGAGTAGCTTGGATGAATGGTGCCCAGAGGTGCCCAGAGTAAACTGCCTGCTCCTCAGCCCCAGTTGCTAATATATGCATATTATTACTAGTATTGGATAGAAAACACTCTGAAGTTTTTAAAACTGTTTGAATGATGTCTGTGAGTATAACATAACTTATATGGCAGGCAAACACCTGAGAAGAAATCCAAATAGGAAGTGGGAAATCTGAGGTTGGTCGATTTTCAACCCAGCCCCTATTGAAGACACAGTGGGATATTGGTTATGTTGCACTTCCTAAGGCTTCCACTCGATGTCAACCATCTTTAGAAACTTGTTTGAGGATTCTACTGTGAAGTGGGACCGAATGAGAGAGGAATGAGTCAGAGGTCTGCCAGCAGTCACACGCTGGTCACGCGCATTTCACATGAGAGGTAGCTACGTTCCTTTGCTTTTCTAAAGACAAAGGAATTCTCCGGTTGGAATATTATTGAAATTTTATGTTAAAAACATCCTAAAGATTGATTCCATACATCGTTTGACATGTTTCTACGAACAGTAACGGAACTTTCTGACATTTCGTCTGCAACTAGGGAACGCGCTTCATGACTTTGGATTTGTTTGCCAAACGTGCTAACAAAAGTAGCTCTTTGGACAAAAATGATGGACATTATCGAACAAATCAAACATTTAATGTGGAACTGGGATTCCTGGGAATGCATTCTGATGAAGATCATCAAAGGTAAGTGAATATTTATAATGCTATTTATGACTAATTTTGACTACCCAATATGGGGGATATCTTTTTGGCTGCTTTGTTGTCTGAAAACTGTACTCTGATTATTGCATGGTTTGCTTTTTCCGTAAAGCTTTTTTAAAATCTGACATAGCGGTTGCATTAAGGAGAAGTGTATCTATATTTCCATGTCTAACAATTGTATTTTCATCAACATTTATAATGAGTATTTCTGTAAAATGATGTGGCTCTCTGCAATATCACCAGATGTTTTTGGAACTAGTGAACATAACGCGCCAATGTATACTGAGATTTTTTTATATAAATATGCACTTTATCGAACAAAACATACATGTATTGTGTAACATGAAGTCCTATGAGTGTCATCTGATGAAGATCATCAAATGTTAGTGATTAATTTTATCTCTATTTGTGCTTTTTTGTGACTCTTCTCTTTGGCTGGAGAAATGGCTGTGTTTTTCTTTGGCTTGGCTCTGACCTAACATAATCATTTGTGGTGCTTTCGCTGTAAAGCCTATTTGAAATTGGACACTTTGGTGGGATTAACAACAAGATTACCTTTAAAATGGTATAAAATACATATATGTTTGAGGAATTTTAATTATGAGATTTCTGTTGTTTGAATTTGGCACTGTGCACTTTCACTGGCTGTTATCATATCAATCCGGTTAACGGGATTGCAGCCCTAAGAAGTTAATGTTCTAGACCATGTTCAATATAAAGAGCGACATCATTCTTGACCACTACGACCGTGTGTGGTATCCCTTATTTATTAATGCTCCCATGTGTTTGTCTTGGTTATCAATCCAATGAAAGGGGAAGAGAAGAGTGGGAATGATCAGTTAGAAAGAAGAACAGTCTTTAAGAATCTAGAGATATACCCAGGTAGGCACACATCTTCTGACTCAGCCATTGCTCTGCTTAATCCCATGAAAATGAGGTCTTATGTTAAATCCGGCGTATTTAAATTGATGTGTTGATTCATTTACACTGTCCCTGTCAATCTTACTTGTACAATCCTACTCTAAGTAGGGTGATATTGACATATGGCAGGCATGACACACACCCACACAGATAAAGGTCACATATAATCAGATCGAACATCCAGGTGTGACATAAATTAGTAACTTAATTCCAAGAATTGCAGTAGAGGTTGGAGAGAGGGTTACCCAGGGGATTACAGTCAAATCTTACAGGTGAAGATATTGACATTGTTGCAGCAAAACGTTGAAATCTATCACACACAAACGAATTGAGGGATCATTTAATGAAAGGCAAATTGTAACGGCTTTCTTCCTGGGAAGGAGAGGCGGACCAAAACGCAGCGTGGTTAGAGTTCATGTTAATTTAATAAGGTAACTCGAACAGGATACAAAACAATAAACGGAAAACTGAACCAGTCCTAACTGGTGCAGAAAACACAAAGACAGGAAACAACCACCCACAAATCCCAACACAAAACAGGATACCTAAATATGGTTCCCAATCAGAGACAATGACTAACACCTGCCTCTGATTGAGAACCATATCAGGCCAAACATAGAAATAGACAAACCAGACACACAACATAGAATGCCCACCCAGCTCACGTCCTGACCAACCGTAAAACAAGGAAAACACACAAGAACCATGGTCAGAACATGACACAAATACACATTTTAGAGTCAGATAGTAGAGCAAGGCATTTGCAACACTAAGATTGTAGGATTCGATTCCCGAACCACCCATATGAAAAATATATGCACGCGTGATTGTAAGTCACTTTGGATAAAAACATTGCATAAATTATAATATTAGAGGAGGCTAGTGTCCTTGTGTGACTGTTGTACATAGTATATTCTAATTAAACTGACAAATATTCAGGAAAGGATTTGTGTGTTTCATGTTTCATGTAGCTTTTTTCACTTTTTGTTTTTGTTTGTGCTTGAGAAGAGTTCAAATATATTAGTTTGAGAATAGTTGGAATATGGCTACCTATCAACCTTCACTATCCCAGGAAATATGTTCCCTGGTACCAAGAGGTGATGCCAGCATTCTGATAACTGAATCAGACACCTCTCATCCAACTGATTGTATTTCCATTGAATTTGGCTTTCAGTCAATAACACGGATGGATGTTCTAGCCTTGAATGAACAAATCAGACCTCTTTTCTATCACTTTTTTTGTCCCAATGACACCCTATTCTCTATATAGTGCACTACTTTTGACAAAAGGAAATACGGTGCCATTTGGGAGGCAGCCTTTTCTGAAAAAACTGTCAAAAAAGCGTTATCGTGTAGTGAGGGGGTGTATAGAATAATCTCTAATAATATCAGTGGCTTTCAAAATGGAGGGTACAAAAACATTCACAAACCTCGGTGTGCAGAGATTTGTTTCTGACAGGCTACATCCATCAAAGAGAGAGGTTACTGCTTCTAATACATTGCCTTGTCCCCTTTCCTCATGTTTCTGCTGTTGGAGCTTTCTTTCTTGTGGTCACCTCTAAGAAAAGTTCAGTGTTCGGTGGGCAGTCGATAAAGACTCCTTAGATTCAAGTTTCAAGTTTTAATCTCAAATGCACAAGTACAGTGAAATGCATTTCTTGCTAACTCTAACCCCAATAACGCAGTAATCAATATCAATGTAATACAAAAAACAACAAGGTAGAACAAAAACACACAAGATATAAAAATAAATAAGAAGAACACAATAAAGTAAGTAAGCATAGTATATATATGGTCAGTTCCAGTACCATATTTACAATGTGCAGGGATACTGAATGGATTGAGGTAGATATGTATCGGGGTAAGGTGACTAGGCATCAGGGTATTTGATGATTGTGTATTTGAAGATTGTGTGTGTGTGTGTGTGTGTGTGTGTGTGTGTGTGTGTGTGTGTGTGTGTGTGTGTGTCAGTGTAAATGTATGTGCATGTTATGGGTGTATGATCAGATGATGGAGTGAATGTTTCAACAGTGTGGAAATGATAAAAGTGCAGGAAATGCAGAAATTGAATAAATTGGATTGAACCGTATAAAACAATCAGAATTGAGAAAGTCCCATTGAAATGACATATCATTCATGTGTTGTCACCCTAGGGTCATGAACTACTCATAAAGCATATTTAGAACTTTTATTGTTCAAAAACATAAAATACTGTCAAAAACTTCATACTGTCAAAACGATGAAACATATGGTGATATATCGCCCATGACACGCCTTCCGCCGAAGTTGGTCCCTCTCCTTGTTCGGGCGGCGTTCGGCTGTCGACATCACCGGCCTTCTAGCCATCGCCGATCCACTTTTCATTTTCCATTTGTTTTGTCCTTGTCTTACACACCTGGTTTCAATCTCCCAATTACTTGTTCATTATTTAACCATCTGTTCCCCCCTGGTTGTTTGTGAGTGATTGTTTGTTTCTAATACGGTCCGTTATTGTGGGCTCGATTTATTGTGTTGTATTTGTGAATATTTGAGTACATTATGTTTATTACTCATATCTGCTGTCCTGCGCCTGACTCCTCTACACCAGCTACACACAGGCACTATTACAGCACAGCCCTAGCCCCTGCTATGGGGACAAAAGTTCTATATGTTACTGGTTTTCAGAGAGTGTAGTGGTTGAACCATGCCCTATAACTGATTACTAGGATTTGTCAATGGTTAGGGGCTATGGGTCTATCTGTGATTGACTGTATGACTATTTTAAAATACATTTGTAGTGTGTGTAGATTCAGCAGTAGGCAACCATCTTCCTGGAGATCTATTTTCCAGTAGATTTCTACCCCAACAATCACATTGTTCAACATTGTTCAACAATCCTATTTCACAACAGATTCCGCCAAGCAAGTTGTTGTTGAGAAGCTAGGGATTGCTGTGTGTTGCATTAAATGTGAAATACTACCTCTTCTACTTTTTCTGTCACAGGATGAGATTACACTGTAGTTGGGTATAGTTGGAAAGACAATGTAAATAAAACCACTGTTTGTACTTTCTACCATTGCTGACTACTCTACTGCTGCTCTACACCGCCTATCTGAGTATGTTTAGCTAACACCCTCTAACGTTCACCACCATCTGTTTCCCTTTCACAGGAACAGTTTACAGTATGTTTAGCTAACACCCTCTAACGTTCACCACCATCTGTTTCCCTTTCACAGGAACAGTTTACAGTATGTTAAGCTACAGTAACACCCTCTAACGTTCACCACCATCTGTTTCCCTTTCACAGGAACAGTTTACAGTATGTTAAGCTACAGTAACACCCTCTAACGTTCACCACCATCTGTTTCCCTTTCACAGGAACAGTTTACAGTATGTTTAGCTACAGTAACACCCTCTAACGTTCACCATCATCTGTTTCCCTTTCACAGGAACAGTTTACAGTATGTTAAGCTACAGTAACACCCTCTAACGTTCACCACCATCTGTTTCCCTTTCACAGGAACAGTTTACAGTATGTTAAGCTACAGTAACACCCTCTAACGTTCACCACCATCTGTTTCCCTTTCACAGGAACAGTTTACAGTATGTTAAGCTACAGTAACACCCTCTAACGTTCACCGCCATCTGTTTCCCTTTCACAGGAACAGTTTACAGTATGTTAAGCTACAGTAACACCCTCTAACGTTCACCATCATCTGTTTCCCTTTCAGAGGAACAGTTTACAGTATGTTAAGCTACAGTAACACCCTCTAACATTCACCATCATCTGTTTCCCTTTCACAGGAACAGTTTACAGTATGTTAAGCTACAGTAACACCCTCTAACATTCACCACCATCTGCTTCCCTTTCACAGGAATAGTTTACAGAGCTTGAACACATGTAAAACAATAACCTGAAAATATACTTATGCCATTATTTAGACTTCATTATAATCTTGTTTACAATCTGTTTATTATGTTCCGTAAATAACTGATATATGCGCCCGGTCTTCGGCACTGCATCTCAGTGCTAGAGGCGTCACTACAGACCCTGGTTCGATTCCAGGCTGTATCACAACTGGCCATGATTGGGGGAGCCATAGGGTGGCGCACAATTGGCCCAGCGTCGTCCGGGGTTAGGGTTTGGCCGGGGTAGGCCTTCATTGTGAATAAGAATTTATTCTTAATTGACATGCCTAGTTAAATAAAGGTTAAATAAAAATAAATATTTATGAAGAATGACAACAACTTTCCAGTCTGGTTTCTGTATTTACTTTCAGCAGCAGAAAACATTCCAAATGTGTAATTCATTTGAGGAATTTAAATAAATGATCATCTCCAGTGTCATCACAAAGTTTATTTCTTAAAATGATGAAATAGACTTTGTGACGATACTGACGATTATACCATAGTCTTCCCTCTAGATAAGCATGGCATGATGCAATGAATAGGCCCGGATGTTCCACCATACAAACAAGCTGTTCAGGTCCGGCATCTTCTGGTGACACATTGAAAACTGCACAACAATGATAATGACGATAGATTATGTATGCCTTTTGTTTTGATGACAAGACAAAGTAGTCTACACACCTGTGGAAGTTTGTCGCTTTTCAGGGTCCGGCTCCAGCTCCAACTGACAGGTGCTTTTGTTGTTGTTGTTGTTGTTTTTCTAGACCATCCTATCAGCTAATCATGGCTGTGTATGTACACTACCATTCAAAAGTTTGGGGTCACTTAGAAATGTCCTTGTTTTTGAAAGAAAGAGGAGTGGGAGGCCCCGGTGCACAACTGAGCAAGAGGACATGTACATTAGAGTATCTAGTTAGAGAAACAGATGCTTCACAAGTCCATTAACTGGCAGCATCATTAAATAGTACCCTTATGGCTAGACATGGTGTGATGAAAGAAACATACAGGAACTCAAATCCTTCTGTTCACCTGATTTAGAATTCCTCACAATCAAATGTAGACCGCATTATCTACCAAGAGAATTCTCTTCGATTATAATCACAGCCGTATATATCCCCCCCAAGCAGACACATCGATGGCTCTGAACGAACTTTATTTAACTCTTTGCAAACTGGAAACCATTTATCCGGAGGCTGTATTCATTGTAGCTGGGGATTTTAACAAGGCTAATCTGAAAACAAGACTCCCTAAATTTTATCAGCATATCGATTGCGCAACCAGGGGTGGAAAGACCTTGGACCATTGTTACTCTAACTTCCGCGACGCATATAAGGCCATGCCCCGCCCCACCTTTCGGAAAAGCTGACCACGACTCCATTTTGTTGATCCCTGCCTACAGACAGAAACTAAAACAAGAGGCTCCCACGCTGAGGTCTGTCCAACGCTGGTCCGACCAAGCTGACTCCACACTCCAAGACTGCTTCCATCACGTGGACTGGGATATGTTTCGTATTGCGTCAGATAACAATATTGACTAATATGCTGATTCGGTGTGCGAGTTCATTAGAACGTGCGTTGAAGATGTCGTTCCCATAGCAACGATTAAAACATTCCCTAACCAGAAACCGTGGATTGATGGCAGCATTCGCGTGAAACTGAAAACGCGAACCACTGCTTTTAATCAGGGCAAGGTGTCTGGTAACATGACCGAATACAAACAGTGCAGCTATTCAGGCTATCAAACAAGCTAAGCATCAGTACAGAGACAAAGTAGAATCTCAATTCAACGGCTCAGACACAAGAGGCATGTGGCAGGGTCTACAGTCAATCACGGACTACAGGAAGAAATCCAGCCCAGTCACGGACCAGGATGTCTTGCTCCCAGGCAGACTAAATAACTTTTTTGCACGCTTTGAGGACAATACAGTGCCACTGACACGGCCTGCAACGAAAACATGCGGTCTCTCCTTCACTGCAGCCGAGGTGAGTAAGACATTTAAACGTGTTAACCCTCGCAGGGCTGCAGGCCCAGACGGCATCCCCAGCCGCGCCCTCAGAGCATGCGCAGACCAGCTGGCCGGTGTGTTTACGGACATATTCAATCAATCCCTATACCAGTCTGCTGTTCCCACATGCTTCAAGAGGGCCACCATTGTTCCTGTTCCCAAGAAAGCTAAGGTAACTGAGCTAAACGACTACCGCCCCGTAGCACTCACTTCCGTCATCATGAAGTGCTTTGAGAGACTAGTCAAGGACCATATCACCTCCACCCTACCTGACACCCTAGACCCACTCCAATTTGCTTACCGCCCAAATAGGTCCACAGACGATGCAATCTCAACCACACTGCACACTGCCCTAACCCATCTGGACAAGAGGAATACCTATGTGAGAATGCTGTTCATCGACTACAGCTCGGCATTCAACACCATAGTACCCTCCAAGCTCGTCATCAAGCTCGAGACCCTGGGTCTCGACCCCGCCCTGTGCAACTGGGTACTGGACTTCCTGACGGGCCGCCCCCAGGTGGTGAGGGTAGGCAACAACATCTCCTCCCCGTTGATCCTCAACACTGGGGCCCCACAAGGGTGCGTTCTGAGCCCTCTCCTGTACTCCCTGTTCACCCACGACTGCGTGGCCACGCAAGCCTCCAACTCAATCAAGTTTGCGGACGACACAACAGTGGTAGGCTTGATTACCAACAACGACGAGACGGCCTACAGGGAGGAGGTGAGGGCCCTCGGAGTGTGGTGTCAGGAAAATAACCTCACACTCAACGTCCACAAAACTAAGGAGATGATTGTGGACTTCAGGAAACAGCAGAGGGAACACCCCCCTATCCACATCGATGGAACAGTAGTGGAGAGGGTAGCAAGTTTTAAGTACCTCAGCATACACATCACAGACAAACTGAATTGGTCCACTCACACAGACAGCATCGTGAAGAAGGCGCAGCAGCGCCTCCTCTTCAACCTCAGGAGGCTGAAGAAATTCGGCTTGTCACCAAAAGCACTCACAAACTTCTACAGATGCACAATCGAGAGCATCCTGGCGGGCTGTATCACCGCCTGGTACGGCAACTGCTCCGCCCTCAACCGTAAGGCTCTCCAGAGGGTAGTGAGGTCTGCACAACGCATCACCGGGGGCAAACTACCTGCCCTCCAGGACACCTACACCACCCGATGTCACAGGAAGGCCATAAAGATCATCAAGGACATCAACCACCCGAGCCACTGCCTGTTCACCCCGCTATCATCCAGAAGGCGAGGTCAGTACAGGTGCATCAAAGCTGGGACCGAGAGACTGAAAAACAGCTTCTACCTCAAGGCCATCAGACTGTTAAACAGCCACCACTAACATTGAGTGGCTGCTGCCAACACACTGACACTGACACTGACTCATCTCCAGCCACTTTAATAATGGGAATTGATGGGAAATGATGTAAATATATCACTAGCCACTTTAAACAATGCTACCTTATATAATGTTACTTACCCTACATTATTAATCTCATATGCATACGTATATACTGTACTCTATATCATCGACTGCATCCTTATGTAAGACATGTATCACTAGCCACTTTAACTATGCCACTTTGTTTACATACTCATCTCATATGTATATACTGTACTTGATACCATCTACTGTATCTTGCCTATGCTGCTCTGTACCATCACTTATTCATATATCCTTATGTACATATTCTTCATCCCCTTACACTGTGTATAAGACAGTAGTTTTGGAATTGTTAGTTAGATTACTTGTTGGTTATTACTGCATTGTCGGAACTAGAAGCACAAGCATTTCGCTACACTCGCATTAACATCTGCTAACCATGTGTATGTGACAAATAAAATTTGATTTGAATTGATTTGATTTGATTTGAAACACCAGTTTCAACGTCAACAGTGAAGAGGTGACTCCGGGATGCTGGCCTAGAAGACTAGACACGCTAAGGTACTTCTTTCTATTCTGGTTAGAGCCTGTTTGCGCTGTTCTGTGAACGGAGTAGTACACAGCATTGTACGAGATCTTCAGTTAATTTCAATTTCTCAGAACACAAACAAGAATAGACTCACGAGTTTCAGAATAAATATTGAGGCTCTTATCAACCCCCCACTTGCAAAACATCGCCAGAATGTAAACAAAAAGACACCTCTAAAAACTATTTTCATTGATGCTGAAATAAACAAACCACCAGGACTATAACACATTCATAGCATATTCATAAGCAGCTGTCTTTATCGCCTAGCATTTCACACTGCTAAAATGTAGCCAATATACATTATTATTATTATTTACTTGCTTAGGGGCTTCATTACACATTTACAAGCCCAACATATTTAAAAGAGATTAGAGTGTCGGATCACTGTAGTCCACCTCTGTAGAGGGCAGATAACTCTCTTTGTCTCCTGTTTGGCTGCCAAAAAACATACCTTAATTATTGTTGAAGGGCACAGCTTGAAACCTCTCTCAGAGATTGTGTTTGTATTCAACTCTCCTTCTCTCTGAAGTTGTTGTACGGTCATTTTATTATTTATTTTGAGTACTCTTTTGAGTTGGAAATCTTTAAGGTTCTCATCTCCATAATGTAAACAGAACAAAATTGGAAACCTCTGAAACCAGTTGTCATTGTAGAAAAGTGAAATACACCATGACTATAAAATAGGCTACTTACCATGAGAGTCACTTGTAATGTCCCTATCAATCTAGTCTATTGTAGACACACAGGCACATCACAACTGTCAATCACTCACGCTAGCGACACTAATTAAACAACACAGTTGGCTTTCTGCTCTGTCTGTCACACACACACCAGTTAGTATGTGACCTGTAGAGATGATCTGTCAGCTGCTGGTAATTGAAAATCTACCTCATTGGCTATTTTCCTAAACAAATCAGCCACGTCAATCAAGAGTTGTTGTGCTGAAACAGGCTCCTATAGAGACACAAGCTAAGTTAGGTCACAGAAAACTCTGACACTAATGTTATTTTTCTTACCCTTCCATTACAATTTGTAACCCTAAAAATACATTGGACCATATTTTTTGTTTGTACATCTTTTACCATTGTTATTGTTTATGATTGTTATCAATAAATCATATGAACACAAAGTCTGACTGCAGGTGGAAATGAGATACACAATGTCACAGACTGACTGGTCTATGAACATATTCATTTTTTTCTCCAAACCACATATCTGTTTCAACAGAATTTATATGAGGGGTGGATGGAAGAGAATCATTTCAATGTTACTCATTTCAATGTTACGGCTTTAAGGAAATCTCTTGAGAAACATAATCACTTTAAGGGGGAATTTCTTTGGTTTGTGCCTCATACACTGTTGTCCCTATCCTCCTCTCTCCTCCCTCCTCCCTCCTCCTGCTCCTCCTCTTCCTCCTCCACCCACTCACCCACCTCCTCCTCCCTCCTCTTCCTCCCTCCACCTCCTCCTCCCTCCTCCCCCTCCCTCCTCCTCCTCCTCCTCCCTCCTCCTCCTCCTCTTCCTCCTCCTCCTTCTCCTCCCTCTTCCTCCCTTCTCCTCCCTCCTCTGTTTCCTCCTCCTCCACCCACCTCCTCCTCCCTCCTCTTTCTCCCTCCTCCTCTTCCTCCTTCTCCTCC
This sequence comes from Oncorhynchus clarkii lewisi, assembly GCF_045791955.1. Taxonomy (NCBI): domain Eukaryota; kingdom Metazoa; phylum Chordata; class Actinopteri; order Salmoniformes; family Salmonidae; genus Oncorhynchus; species Oncorhynchus clarkii. The sequence goes on from NC_092169.1 coordinate 49,561,627, forward strand.
CTCCTCATCCCTCCTCCATTTTCTCCTCCTCCTCCACCCACCTCCTCCTCCCTCCTCCCCCGAACCTCTGCCCCCAAGGCAGACAATGATTGTGTCCCAAATGGCACCCTACTATCTATATAGTGCAATACTTTTGACCAGGTCCCACAGGGCTCTAATACCCATAGGGCTCTACTACCCATAGGGCTCTACTACACATAATAGGGCTCTACTACTCATAATAGGGCTCTACTACTCATAGGGCTCTAATACTCATAGGGCTCTACTACTCACAGGGCTCTACTACCCATAGTAGGGCTCTACTACTTTAGGGCTCTACTACCCATAGGGCTCTACTACCCATAGGGCTCTGGTCAAAAGTAGTGCACTACAGTGCCTTGCAAAAGTATTCACCTCCCATGGCATTTTTCATATTTTGTTGCATTGCAACCTGTAAATCCAGAAAATCACATTGTAGGATTTTTTATGAATTTATTTGCAAATTATGGTGGAAAATAAGTATTTGGTCAATAACAAAAGTTTATCTCAATACTTTGTTATATACCCTTTGTTGGCAATGACAGAGGTCAAAAGTCTTCACAAGGTTTTCACACACTGTTGCTGGTATTTTGGCCCATTCCTCCATGCAGATCTCCTCTACAGTAGTGATGTTTTGGGGCTGTTGCTGGGCAACACGAACTTTCAACTCCCTCCAAAGATTTTCTATGGGGTTGAGATCTGGATACTGGCTAGGCCACTCCAGGACCTTGAAATGCTTCTTATGAAGCCACTCCTTCGTTGCCCGGGCGGTGTGTTTGGGATCATTGTCATGCTGAAAGACCCAGCCACGTTTCATCTTCAATGCCCTTGCTGATGGAAGGAGGTTTTCACTCAAAATCTCACGATACATGGCCCCATTCATTCTTTCCTTTACACGGATCAGTCGTCCTGGTCCCTTTGCAGAAAAACAGCCCCAAAGCATGATGTTTCCACCCCCATACTTCACAGTAGGTTTGGTGTTCTTTGGATGCAACTCAGCATTCTTTGTCCTCCAAACACGACAAGTTGAGTTTTTACCAAAAAAGTCATATTTAAGTTTCATCTGACCATATGACATTCTACCAATCTTCCTCTGGATCATCCAATTGCTCTCTAGCAAACTTCAGACGGGCCTGGACATGTACTGGCTTAAGCAGGGGGACACGTCTGGCACTGCAGGATTTGAGTCCCTGGCGGAGTAGTGTGTTACTGATGGTAGGCTTTGTTACTTTGGTCCCAGCTCTCTGCAGGTCATTCACTAGGTCCCCCCGTGTGGTTCTGGGATTTTTGCTCACCGTTCTTGTGATCATTTTGACCCCACGGGGTGAGATCTTGCGTGGAGCCCCAGATCGAGGGAGATTATCAGTGGTCTTGTATGTCTTCCATTTCCTAATAATTGCTCCCATAGTTGATTTCTTCAAACCAAGCTGCTTACCTATTGCAGATTCAGTCTTCCCAGCCTGGTGCAGGTCTACAATTTTGCTTCTGGTGTCCTTTGACAGCTCTTTGGTATTGGCCATAGTGGAGTTTGGAGTGTGACTGTTTGAGGTTGTGGACAGGTGTCTTTTATACTGATAACAAGTTCAAACAAGTGCCATTAATACAGGTGACGAGAGGAGGACAGAGGAGCCTCTTAAAGAAGAAGTTACAGGTCTGCGAGAGCCAGAAATCTTGCTTGTTTGTAGGTGACCAAATACTTATTTTCCACCATAATTTGCAAATAAATAAATTAAAAATCCTACAATGTGATTTTCTGGATTTTTTTTCTCATTTTGTCTGTCATAGTTGAAGTGTACCTATGATGAAAATTACAGGCCTCTCTCATCTTTTTAAGTGGGAGAACTTGCGCAATTGGTGGGTGACTAATACTTTTTTGCCCCACTGTACACCTTTCTGAAAGGCCCCAGAGTCTTCAACAAAACTAAGCAAGGGGCACCACCAAGCAAGCAGCACTATGAAGACCAAGGAATTCTCCAAACAGGTCAGGGAAAAAGTTGTGGAGAAGTACAGATCAGGGTTGGGTTATAAAAAAAATATCCGAAACTTTGAACATCCCACAGAGTACCATTAAATCCATTATTAAAAAATTGAAAGAATATGGCACCACAACAAATCTGCCAAGAGAGGGCCACCCACCAAAACTCATGGACTATGCAAGGAGGGCATTAATCAGAGAGGCAACAAAGAGACCAAAGATAACCCTGAAGGAGCTGCAACGCTCCACAGCGGAGAGTGGAGTATCTGTCCACAGGACCAAATTTAGCCATACACTCCACAGAACTAGGCTTTACAGAAGAGTGGCCAGAAATAGCCATTGCTTAAATAAAATAATTATCAAACATGTTTGGTGTTCCCCAAAAGGCATGTGGGAGACTCCTCAAACATATGGAAGATGGTGCTCTGGTCAGATGAGACAAAAATGTTGCTTTTTGGCCATCAAGGAAAATGCTATGTTTGGCACAAACCCAACACCTGTCATCACCCTAAGAACACCATCCCCATAGTGAAGCATGGTGGTGGCAGCATCATGCTGTGGGGATATTTTTAATCGGCAGGGCCTGGGATACTGATCAGAATTGAAGGAATGATGGATGGTGCTAAATACAGGGAAATTCTTGAGGGAAACCTGTTTCAGTGTTCCAGAGATTTGAGACTGGGACAGAGGTTCACCTTCCAGCAGGACAATGAACCTAAACATACTGCTGAAGCAACACTCAAGTGGTTTAAGAGGAAACATATAAATGTCTTGGAATGGCCTAGTCAAAATCCAAACATCAATCTGTTGTACGACTTTAAGAATGCTGTACACCAGCGGAACCCATCCAACTTGAAGGAGCTGGAGCAGTTTTGACTTGAAGAATGGGCAAAAATCCCCGTGGCTAGATGTGCCAAGCTTATAGAGACATAACCCAAGAGACTTGCAGCTGTAATTGCTGCAAAAGGTGTCTCTACAATGTATTGACTTTGGGGGGGGTTAATAGTTATGCACTCTTACCTTTTCAGTTTTTTTGTGTTAATTCTTGTTTGTTTCACAATAAAAAATGTTTTGCATCTTTAAAGTGGTAAGCATGTTGTGTAAATCAAATGATACAAGCCCCTAAAAATCCATTTAATATCAGGTTGCAAGGCAACAAAATAGGAATTATGCCAGGCGGATGAAACCTTTCGCAAGTCACTGTATGTAGGGAATAGGGTACCATTTGGGACTCAATGTTCCAGTAATGTTTTTCAGTTTTTTCACTGACTGTCAGTTATAACTGTGATGTTATCTCTTAGCCTGCGTCCATTCTCTTTCAAGGCCTTTCAAGGCCTTTATAGTGCGCTAATTTTGACCAGAGCCCATACGGTCCATTTAGGGAATAGGGTGCCCTTTGGGACTTAGCCATGGAGAAATGCAGATAAACCATGGGCCTTTCAGACAGAATTCCTCTCTTCCCATTTAAAGTGACTGAATGGTCTAATTTTGGCTGCACTTTAAGGTGACTGGTACTCTGCAAACACCTTTTTGATGGTGATGGCACTCGACCAAGGAGGGATTTGAGTCAGGAGACTGCATATATATATATATATATTTGACCATAGTGGGAATAAGGGGCGATTGGGGAAGCAGACCATGACTGCAGCTGCCTTAGGAAAATAACATACATGTTCTGCTTTCATAGAAGGAGGTTAAGTACTGTTATTGTAGACCTAAAAGATGCACTCTGCCCCACCATCTATGGTATCTTCAATAGTTTATCAATGTACCTTCTCTCCACCTCTCAAGTGCCCTACAGGAGCTAGCAGACACTGTCTGGAAGACTCCACATATCAAATCAAACATGAAGGATTGATGTCAACCAAATGGCCTCACTTCTCACGAATGTTGCCATATTTCATAATGGTTGAAAATGGGGATACAGAGAGCATTGTGTAAATTATTCTCCACCAAAATGAAAAGGTGATCTCACGTTGTTAATTTATGTGAGGGCGGCCAAAGCATTCAGTTTTCTTTCAAGTGAAAACTTTCCTTTAAAAGGAAGCACTTTATTTTAGAGTTTGGTTAGTAGATTATGGAAGTTGATTATTGTCTATCGTTCAGGTAGAGTTGGAGGACATGTGTAGTTAGGTAATGGGAGCCTGGTGGTTTCAGATCTGGTCTTGCCAACTACTATGGTCATTGTCATGCCAAACATGTTATTTAAAACAAGGGTAATGGATGGTGGAGGGGTTAAAAGTCAGTTCTAAAAGTGTCCAGTCAGCAGATCTTCTGTCTGGAGACAGCCAATCAGAACGGAACCAGCTGGTGTGGTTTGCATGCCAGAGGGACACACAGGCCAGTTAAAAGATGGTCTTCCATGCCCCTGTGTGTGTGTGTGTGTGTGTGTGTGTGTGTGTGTGTGTGTGTGTGTGTGTGTGTGTGTGTGTGTGTGTGTGTGTGTGTGTGTGTGTGTGTGTGTGTGTGTGCTTGTGTCTACGTGCTTGTGTCTGCGCGTGTGTGTTTTTGATTCACACATAGGATAATTTGGTTCATTCTGCAGTCATCACAGCTAAAAGGATTTCTCTCTTCTCGTTAGAGAAATTAACTCTGTTTAATGAACCAGAGAGATTAACCTCCTATCTAATTACAACCTTATCTCCAACTAGAATTTATTACAAAATGTCACACCTTCAGGGACCCAATGATTAAACTGTCTCAAAGTTGGCCTTTTATTTCAATATGAAGTTATAGGCCCCTCGCCTGAATCATAACATGCTTATTTGGACAACACAGTGTTGTACGCTCATTTCTAAAAGTGGTCACATCATTCTAAATCGCATAGACGACATCATTTGGACATTCTCTTTAATAGAACAATATGCAAGTATTACTATAAAACAATGCCTCCAATGTGAGTGGGGAGGATGATAACATGGAGTTCTTTCTGGTTGAAAATAAGTAGGACATGTTGCTGTCTGTTGAATACTGACTCTCCCTCCCAGTCAGTGATGGCGTTCAGGGTGGCAACAAACCAATTTTCTACTCTCACTATAATCTCTCTCTCTCTCTCTCTCTCTCTCGCTCTCTCCCTCTCACTATAATCTCTCTCTCTCTCTCTCTCTCTCTCTCTCACTAAAATCTCTCTCTCACTATAATCTCTCTCTCTCACTTTCTTTCTCTCTCTCTCTCTCTCTCACTATAATCTCTCTCTCTCTCACTATAATCTCTCTCTCTCTGTCTCTCACTATAATCTCTCTCTCTCACTATAATCTCTCTCTCTCTTTCTTTATCTCTCTCTCTCTCTCACTATAATCTCTCTCTCTTTCTTTATCTCTCTCTCTCTCACTATAATCTCTCTCTCTCACACTATAATCTCTCTCTCACTTTCTTTCTCTCTCTCTCTTCTCTCTCTCTCTCACTATAATCTCTCTCTCTCACTAAAATCTCTCTCTCTCACTAAAATCTCTCTCTCTCTCACTATAATCTCTCTCTCTCTCACTATAATCTCTCTCTCTCTCACTATAACCTCTCTCTCTCTCACTATAATCTCTCTCTCTCTCTCTCACTATAATCTCTCTTTCTCTCTCTCACTATAATCTCTCTCTCTCTCTCTCTCTCTCTCACTATAATCTCTCCCTCTCACTATAATCTCTCTCTCTCTCATTATAACCTCTCTCTCTCTCACTATAATCTCTCTCTCTCTCTCTCACTATAATCTCTCTTTCTCTCTCTCACTATAATCTCTCTCTCTCTCACTATAATCTCTCCCTCTCTCACTATAATCTCTCTCTCTCACTATAATCTCTCTCTCTCTCTCTCTCTCTCTCTCTCTCTCTCTCTCTCTCTCTCTCTCTCTCTCTCCCCCCTCTCTCTCTCCCCCCTCTCTCTCTCTCTCTCTCTCTCTCTCTCTCTCTCTCTCTCTCTCTCTCTCTCTCTCTCTCTCTCTCTCTCTCTCTCTCTCTCTCTCTCTCTCTCTCTCTCTCTCTCTCTCTCTCTCTCTCTCTCTGTGGCGGGGGTGAGTTCAGGTAGGCAACAAACCTCTCCTATCCCAGCAGCATTGAGAAGCCAAACAACCCTCCAGCCAGTGGGGGAAACAGTTGAAAACCATCAATGCATCATTAAGGTGTGGGTAAGAGTTCTGCAGCCAGGTGGAGGTGTGTGGATAAGAGTTCTGCAGCCAGGTGGAGGTGTGTGGGTAAGAGTTCTGCAGCCAGGTAGAGGTGTGTGGGTAAGAGTTATGCAGCCAGGTGGAGGTGTGTGGGTAAGAGTTCTGCAGCCAGGTGGAGGTGTGTGGGTAAGAGTTCTGCAGCCAAGTGGAGGTGTGTGGGTAAGAGTTCTGCAGCCAGGTGGATGTGTGGGTAAGAGTTCTGCATCCAGGTGGAGGTGTGTGGATAAGAGTTCTGCAGCCAGATGGAGGTGTGTGGGTAAGAGTTATGCAGCCAGGTGGAGGTGTGTGTGTAAGAGTTCTGCAGCCAGGTGGAGGTGTGTGTGTAAGAGTTCTGCAGCCAGGTGGAGGTGTGTGGGTAAGAGTTCTGCAGCCAGGTGGAGGTGTGGATAAGAGTTCTGCAGCCAGGTGGAGGTGTGTGGTTAAGAATTATGCAGCCATGTGGAGGTGTGTGGATAGGAGTTATGCAGCCAGGTGGAGGTGTGTGTGTAAGAGTTCTGCAGCCAGGTGGAGGTGTGTGGATAAGACTTCTGCAGCCAGGTGGAGGTGTGTGGATAAGAGTTCTGCAGCCAGGTGGAGGTGTGTGGGTAAGAGTTCTGCAGCCAGGTGGAGGTGTGTGGGTAAGAGTTATGCAGCCAGGTGGAGGTGTGTGGGTAAGAGTTCTGCAGCCAGATGGAGGTGTGTGGGTAAGAGTTCTGCAGCCAGGTATAGGTGTGTGGGTAAGAGTTATGCAGCCAGGTGGAGGTGTGTGGGTAAGAGTTCTGCAGCCAGGTGGAGGTGTGTGGATAAGAGTTCTGCAGCCAGGTGGAGGTGTGTGGATAAGAGTTCTTCAGCCAGGTGGAGGTGTGTGGATAAGAGTTATGCAGCCAGGTGGAGGTGTGTGGGTTACAGTTCTGCAGCCAGGTGGAGGTGTGTGTAAGAGTTATGCAGCCAGGTGGAGGTGTGTGTGTAAGAGTTCTGCAGCCAGGTGGAGGTGTGTGGATAAGAGTTCTGCAGCCAGGTGGAGGTGTGTGGATAAGAGTTCTGCAACCAGGTGGAGGTGTGTGGAAAAGAGTTATGCAGCCAGGTGGAGGTGTGTGTGTAAGAGTTCTGCAGCCAGGTGGAGGTGTGTGTGTAAGAGTTCTGCAGCCAGGTGGAGGTGTGTGGGTAAGAGTTCTGCAGCCAGGTGGAGGTGTGGATAAGAGTTCTGCAGCCAGGTGGAGGTAAGTGGTTAAGAATTATGCAGCCATGTGGAGGTGTGTGGATAGGAGTTATGCATCCAGGTGGAGGTGTGTGTGTAAGAGTTCTGCAGCCAGGTGGAGGTGTGTGGATAAGACTTCTGCAGCCAGGTGGAGGTGTGTGGATAAGAGTTCTGCAGCCAGGTGGAGGTGTGTGGGTAAGAGTTCTGCAGCCAGGTGGAGGTGTGTGGGTAAGAGTTCTGCAGCCAGGTGGAGGTGTGTGGGTAAGAGTTCTGCAGCCAGGTGGAGGTGTGTGGATAAGAGTTCTTCAGCCAGGTGGAGGTGTGGATAAGAGTTATGCAACCAGGTGGAGGTGTGTGGATAGGAGTTATGCAGCCAGGTGGAGGTGTGTGTGTAAGAGTTCTGCAGCCAGGTGGAGGTGTGTGGATAAGAGTTCTGCAGCCAGGTGGAGGTGTGTGGGTAAGAGTTCTGCAGCCAGGTGGAGGTGTGTGGGTAAGAGTTCTGCAGCCAGGTGGAGGTGTGTGGATAAGAGTTCTGCAGCCAGGTGGAGGTGTGTGGATAAGACTTCTGCAGCCAGGTGGAGGTGTGTGGGTAACAGTTCTGCAGCCAGGTGGATGTGTGTGGATAAGAGTTCTTCAGCCAGGTGGAGGTGTGGATAAGAGTTCTGCAGCCAGGTGGAGGTGTGTGGATAAGAGTTATGCAGCCAGGTGGAGGTGTGTGGATAGGAGTTATGCAGCCAGGTGGAGGTGTGTGTGTAAGAGTTCTGCAGCCAGGTGGAGGTGTGTGGATAAGACTTATGCAGCCAGGTGGAGGTGTGTGGGTAAGAGTTCTGCAGCCAGGTGGAGGTGTGTGGGTAAGAGTTCTGCAGCCAGGTGGAGGTGTGTGTGTAAGAGTTCTGCAGCCAGGTGGAGGTGTGTGTGTAAGAGTTCTGCAGCCAGGTGGAGGTGTGTGGATAAGAGTTCTGCAGCCAGGTGGAGGTGTGTGGATAAGACTTCTGCAGCCAGGTGGAGGTGTGTGGGTAACAGTTCTGCAGCCAGGTGGATCCGTGTGGGTAAGAGTTATGCAGCCAGGTGGAGGTGTGTGTTTAAGAGTTATGCAGCCAGATGGAGGTGTGTGGATAAGAGTTATGCAGCCAGGTGGAGGTGTGTGGATAAGAGTTATGCAGCCAGGTGGAGGTGTGTGGGTAAGAGTTCTGCAGCCAGGTGGAGGTGTGTGGATAAGAGTTCTGCAGCCAGGTGAACATGTGTGGGTAAGAGTTCTGCAGCCAGGTGGAGGTGTGTGGGTAAGAGTTCTGCAGCCAGGTGGAGGTGTGTGGGTAAGAGTTATGCATCCAGGTGGAGGTGTGTGGATAAGAGTTATGCAGCAAGGTGGAGGTGTGTGGATAAGAGTTATGCAGCCAGGTGGAGGTGTGTTGATAAGAGTTCTTCAGCCAGGTGGAGGTGTGGATAAGAGTTCTGCAGCCAGGTAGAGGTGTGTGGATAAGAGTTCTGCAACCAGGTGGAGGTGTGTGGATAAGACTTCTGCAGCCAGGTGGAGGTGTGTGGGTAACAGTTCTGCAGCCAGGTGGAGGTGTGTGGGTAAGAGTTATGCAGCCAGGTGGAGGTGTGTGGGTAAGAGTTATGCAGCCAGGTGGAGGTGTGTGGATAAGAGTTATGCAGCCAGGTGGAGGTGTGTGGATAAGAGTTCTGCAGCCAGGTGGAGGTGTGTGGGTAAGAGTTCTGCAGCCAGGTGGAGGTGTGTGGATAAGAGTTATGCAGCCAGGTGGAGGTGTGTGGATAAGAGTTATGCAGCCAGGTGGAGGTGTGTAGATAAGAGTTATGCAGCCAGGTGGAGGTGTGTGGATAAGAGTTATGCAGCCAGGTGGAGGTGTGTGGATAAGAGTTATGCAGCCAGGTGGAGGTGTGTGGATAAGAGTTATGCAGCCAGGTGGAGGTGTGTGGGAGTGGGAAGGAAGAGCAGCAGGTCTTCTGTCACTCAGACCGGACCGTGTGTGTGTGTGTGTGTGTCTAGCAGGCCCGCTAGGAAGGACCAGATGGCTGCTCCAGGATAAAGAACCAGTGACATCTGCTGCGTCGCAACGCCAACCCGCCAACTTCCCGACAGGCTAACAGACTCTCCTGGATCCTCCGGGGAACCGCTCCACTCCTCTCTTCCTTCTCCCCCTCTCCTCCTCCTCCTCCTCCCACTTCACCAGATCAAGTTTCTCTTCTCCTCGACTCCTCCACTCACAGGATAAGAAGTTAAAGCAAGGGGTCTTGAAGATAAAAGCATAGACAGAGTGTAGGTGTGTTTTAGAGGCAGAATAGTGATGTCTTGGATTTCATTTTCTGTCCTTCACTGGAAGAGAGAGGAATGAATGCTGTCGGTGTCTTTATTTGTTAAAGAGATTCTCTAGTACTTTTGTACACTTGTTAGACAGTAGTTCTGAACCCACGAGCCAGAAGTGGTCCCCGAAAATGGCAAATTACATCACAAATGTGGTAGACGTGCACCACGTCATTGCTCTCTCTCTCTCTCCCTCTCTCTACTGTCTGTTCGTTCTGCTAGCTGTCACTCAAACGGTTTGGGCCTGAAGCTCATTGGCTGGCCTGCATGGGAGTAAATGTAGGAAAAATGGCACTGCACAGCTTCCAGAAAACAGTCGCTTTCAAATGAGGGATTTCGTGGCTAATTGAGGTTAAACATAATTCTGCTCATAGATTATGCATGCATGAACTACACATTGAAACATCCAGCCCAAAGTGGGAGGTTTAAAGCATGTCCTTAAATGCTGCTGAATTGGATTAGGGTTTTGTTTCATGTTGGTTTATGTTATGTTCAATGTTCAGCTGCCTGTCGTCACCAATGGGCCGCATGTGAAACTCTCTGTAACACTTTACCTAAAGCCTGCTTTAAGAGGCTGATATGAACCCAAGATAAAAGGGGTAATCAGCAGTTCCTACATCAGTTTCTGGACTTATAAATTAACAATATGTACCCATTGATTCTTGAAGAACATAACTTCTTGAAGAATATAATGCCTCATGAGCTTAGCTTCATCCATCAGAACCCAATATATAACTTGTTTTATTCCAATGTTTGTAAACAAAGTACACGTAAACAAACAAGACAGGATTAAAGCTATAATTGTTATATCATGGATGGCCATGCATCCATAGTTCATCTATGAAGAATGATCTGGCCTTAATGGCAATGTACTTTTATCATCTCCACCCTGCACAGACAGAAGAGGACCGGTCACCCCTCATAGCCGCGTTCCTCTCTATGTTTCTTCCTAGGTTCCTGTCTTTCCAGGGAGATTGTCCTAGCCACTGTGCTTCTACATCTGCATTGCTTGCTGTTTTGGGGTTTTAGGCTGGGTTTCTGTATAAGCACTTTGTGACAACTGCTGATGTAAAATAGGCTTTATAAAATACATTTGATTGAATGTGACCCATCACTCAGCTTTTTACCGAAACAGTGGTGGCGAGGTACTTTGTTATTGTTTCTACTGCGGATTGACTCTTTAAGTAAAGCGCTCCCAAACTCCCTCAGTCGAGCATCTGATTCCCCCTTTTTGGTTTACTGGGCTGAAGTGTCTTTAGATATACCTTTTTTCCCTTTAGCGTTCATTTGGTGATGTATGAACCTTCATCATCGTTATAGCAACTTGGAATCATCTGAGACATTTTTTGGGGGGCAGATTTTGCTCACAGCTTGGCTTTCAATGCTGAGTTGTTTGAGAAGTGAGTGAGTTGTCACAGGTTCTATCTAAGACTGCAATCCATGAGATCTGCTCCAAAAAGGTAATTCTCTGACAGCCTAGGGATCATTGAAAGGGCATAATCTCTGTCTGTGTCATTTGGAAGAGAGGCAGCCGGATGCCAAACTGTCAATACCCAATCAGCTCTCCTCTTTTCAAGTAGAAACTTAATAGCAACACCAGTTATGTATGACTATTCATTCATTTATCGAGAATGAAATGAGAAAACAAAGCAAATATTTAACATGGTGTTAAAACATTTACACTTCAATTAACAGAAACCATAAAGACACAATTGAGGGTGCATGATGGGATGTGTGTGGCCTAACAGCCTGGAAGGGTGAGGGGAGGAGGTTCAATCAGTCAACCTCCCATCCGTCAAGACGGCTTTGATTCATTTGCACCTTAATGTTTCATTTCAATTTGCCATGACCCGACTCCAAATTGGCTGGCAAAGGTTATTTTCTATAGTCATTCATATGTAAACATTAATGAGGCAGGTGTGTATTAGTCACAGTAATGTTTATTTATTGTGTTTTTATATATCCTATAATGTCAATTCATTATCCCATGTAAATCCAGTTGTCATCAGCTCAACCTTTCCCTGTTTGTTTGAATGTTAGATTGAGTGGAATCTCCCTTTAATTGTCAGATGACTGCTTTCAAGCATTGCTAATTAGCTGATTGCACACACCTGTGGCCTCCTGCCTCAATCGCTTCAGTTTGTATTAATGGAAGATGGTATTCAATGTTTGAAGGTGACTGCTGGTTTGTCATGGAAGTTTTAATAAAAATAACCTCTTTGTTATGATAGCACCATCTCTGTCTTGTCAATGTGAAAGAGCATCAGCCAGCTATCAGCACTGATTTTAATCTGGAGAGGCTCTGCATCTCTTACCTACCTACCTAATTCTATACAGCCTCTGCAGTCTCGTAATACTGTCCTCATTAAAAAAAATATACTTTTACATAATTTACAAGATTACTGGGTGGTGTGGGGATACTGTAAAATGTCAATAGAAAAACTGACAACAAATGAGCCAATAGAAAACAAATAGAAGCATATGATAAGGCAATGCTGATGGTCAGTGGAGAACCAGGACTGCTGGTGGTCAGTGGAGAACCAGGACTGCTGATGGTCAGTGGAGAACCAGGACTGCTGGTGGTCAGTGGAGAACCAGGACTGCTGATGGTCAGTGGAGAACCAGGACTGCTGGTGGTCAGTGGAGAACCAGGACTGCTGGTGGTCAGTGGAGAACCAGGACTGCTGATGGTCAGTGGAGAACCAGGACTGCTGGTGGTCAGTGGAGAACCAGGACTGCTGGTGGTCAGTGGAGAACCAGGACTGCTGGTGGTCAGTGGAGAACCAGGACTGCTGGTGGTCAGTGGAGAACCAGGACTGCTGGTGGTCAGTGGAGAACCAGGACTGCTGATGGTCAGTGGAGAACCAGGACTGCTGGTGGTCAGTGGAGAACCAGGACTGCTGATGGTCAGTGGAGAACCAGGACTGCTGGTGGTCAGTGGAGAACCAGGACTGCTGGTGGTCAGTGGAGAACCAGGACTGCTGGTGGTCAGTGGAGAACCAGGACTGCTGGTGGTCAGTGGAGAACCAGGACTGCTGATGGTCAGTGGAGAACCAGGACTGCTGATGGTCAGTGGAGAACCAGGACTGCTGGTGGTCAGTGGAGAACCAGGACTGCTGGTGGTCAGTGGAGAACCAGGACTGCTGGTGGTCAGTGGAGAACCAGGACTGCTGCTGGTCAGTGGAGAACCAGGACTGCTGGTGGTCATTGGAGAACCAGGACTGCTGCTGGTCAGTGGAGAACCAGGACTGCTGGTGGTCAGTGGAGAACCAGGACTGCTGCTGGTCAGTGGAGAACCAGGACTGCTGGTGGTCAGTGGAGAACCAGGACTGCTGCTGGTCAGTGGAAAACCAGGACTGCTGCTGGTCAGTGGAGAACCACGAATGTTGCTGGTCAGTGGAGAACCAGGACTGCTGATGGTCAGTGGAGAACCACGAATGCTGCTGGTCAGTGGAGAACCAGGACTGCTGCTGGTCAGTGGAGAACCAGGACTGCTGCTGGTCAGTGGAGAACCAGGACTGCTGCTGGTCAGTGGAGAACCAAGACTGCTGCTGGTCAGTGGAGAACCAGGACTGCTGCTGGTCAGTGGAGAACCAGGACTGCTGCTGGTCAGTGGAGAACCAGGACTGCTGCTGGTCAGTGGAGAACCAGGACTGCTTCTGGTCAGCATTCATGGAGTCTTGGCTGGGGGACAGGACATTGGGTGGTGCCTTGGCGTGGGGGTTGAATATGGGCATTGACCACAGGGCGAGGACAAGGCTGCTAAAAGTAGAAACGTAATAACAGTTCCAGTTATGGAAAGAGGAGGGGCCTAGAAGTTATAGAAAGCATGTCGGTTTGGGCCGAGAAATAATAATACATTTAGAAATGTATTTGATTTCAATTTAGTGGACACGTCAATGAGACAACAGAGGACTGGACACGTCAATGAGACAACAGAGGACTGGACACGTCAATGAGACAACAGAGGACTGGACACGTCAATGAGACAACAGAGGACTGGACACGTCAATGAGACAACAGAGGACTGGACACGTCAATGAGACAACAGAGGACTGGACACGTCAATGAGACAACAGAGGACTGGACACGTCAATGAGACAACAGAGGACTGGACACGTCAATGAGACAACAGAGGACTGGACACGTCAATGAGACAACAGAGGACTGGACACGTCAATGAGACAACAGAGGACTGGACACGTCAATGAGACAACAGAGGACTGGACACGTCAATGAGACAACAGAGGACTGGACACGTCAATGAGACAACAGAGGACTGGACACGTCAATGAGACAACAGAGGACTGGACACGTCAATGAGACAACAGAGGACTGGACACGTCAATGAGACAACAGAGGACTGGACTAGAGGTCGATCGATTATGATTTTTCAACGCCAATACCGATTATTGGAGGACCAAAAAAGCCAATACCGATTAATCGGCAGATTTATTATATATATTTTTTGCAATAATGACAATTACAACAATACTGAATGAACACTTATTTTAACTTAATATAATACATCAATAAACTCAATTTAGCCTCAAGTAAATAATGAAACATGTTCAATTTGGTTTAAATAATGCAAAAACAAAGTGTTGGAGAAGAAAGTAAAAGTGCATTATGTGCTATGTCAGAAAGCTACCGTTTCAGTTCCTTGCTCAGAACATGAGAACAAATGAAAGCTGGTGGTTCCTTTTAACATGAGTCTTCAATATTCCCAGGTAAGAAGTTTTAGGCTGTAGTTATTATAGGAATTATAGGACTATTTCCTTCTTTACCATTTGTATTTCATTAACCTTTGACTATTGGATGTTCTTATAGGCACTATCGTATTGCCAGTGTAGCAGTATAGCTTCCATCCCTCTTCTCCCTGGGCTCGAACCAGCAACACAATGACAACAGCCACCATCGAAGCAGCGTTACCCATGCAGAGCAAGGGGAACAACTACTAGAAGGCTCAGAGCGAGTGACGTTTGAAACGCTATTAGCGCGCGTTAACTAGCTAGCCATTTCACTTCGGTTACACCAGCCTCATCTCGGGAGTTGATAGTCTTGAAGTCATAAACAGCGCAATGCTTGACGCACAACGAAGAGCTGCTGGCAAAACGCACTAAAGTGCTGTTTGAATGAATGTTTATGCGCCTGCATCTGCCTACCACCGCTCAGTCAGATACTTAGATACTTGTATGCTCAGTCAGATTATATGCAACGCAGGACACGCTAGATAATATCTAGTAATATCATCAACCATGTGTAGTTAACTAGTGATTATGATTGATTGTTTTTTATAAGATAAGTTTAATGCTAGCTAACAACTTACTTTGGCTTACTGCATTCACGTAACAGGCAGTCTCCTTGTGGATTAATCGGTCGACCTCTACACTGGACACGTCAATGAGACAACAGAGGACTGGACACGTCAATGAGACAACAGAGGACTGGACATGTCAATGAGACAACAGAAGACTGGACACGTCAATGAGAAACAGACGCCTCACAAGTCCTCAACTGGCAGCTACATTATATAGTACTCGCAAAACACCAGTCTCAACGTCAACAGTGAAGAGGCAACTCCAGGATGCTGACCTTCTAGGCAGAGTTCCTCTGTCCAGTGTCTGTGTTCTTTTGCCCATCTTAATCTTTTCTTTTTATTGGCCAGTCTGAGATATGGCTTTTTCTTTGCAACTCTGCCTAGAAGGAGAGCATCCTGGAGTCGCCTCTTCCCTGTTGAGGTTGAGACTGGTGTTTTGCGAGTAGTATTTAATGAAGCTGCCAGTTGAGGACTTGTGAGAGGCGTCTGTTTCTCAAACTAGACACTCTAATGTACTTGTCCTCTTGCTCAGTTGTGCTCCGGGGTCCCACTCCTCTTTCTATTCTGGTTAGAACCAGTTTGCGCTGTTCTGTGAAGGGAGTAGTACACAGCGTTGTACGAGATGGCAATTTCTTGCATAGCCATAATTTCTAAGAACAAGAATAGACTGACAAGTTTCAGGAGAAAGTTATTTGTTTCTGGCCATTTTGAGCCTGTAATCAACCCCACAAATGCTGATGCTCCAGATACTCAACTAGTCTAAATAAGGCCAGTTTTATTGCTTCTATAATCAGAACAACAGTTTTCAGCTGTGCTAACATAATTGCAAAATGATTTTCTAATGATCAATTAGCCTTTTAAAATGATACACTTGTATTAGCTAACACAACGTGCCATTGGAACACAGGAGTGGCGGTTGCTGATAATGGGCCTCTGTACACCTATGCAGATATTCCATTAAAAATCAGAAGTGTATGTACCCTCTGCACTATATAAAACTATTTGTTGACCACTGGAGACTTGGCTGGAGGACAGGACCTTGGCTTGGGGGTTGAACGTGGGCACAGGGCGAGGTGGGCATAGAGTCCCTCTGAGATGGATACTCTGTGTGTGTGTGTGTGTGTGTGTGTGTGTGTGTGTGTGTGTGTGTGTGTGTGTGTGTGTGTGTGTGTGTGTGTGTGTGTGTGTGTGTGTGTGTGTGTGTGTGTGTGTATCCATTTGGTTATGGCCATCATGCTCTGTGTGGGTGTATGCATAAGAAGTGCATAAAAATATCCAATATTTTGGGTGTTGTTGTGTCAGTGATGCTTCATTATCTATTTGTACAGCCATAAACAGCAGTTCTCTTCCCCCTATAATATCAAACTGTTGAATTAACAGTACAGCCTTAAACAACTGTTCTCTGTAACGTCTGCTTCCAACTCACACTCTCAAACACCTAGATCCCCTGAACGCAGCTCACTCTCCAGATCCCAATCACCTGAATTCTGATCACCTGTTCACACACCTGTATGTCATTATCACACACTATTTAGTTCAGTTCTTTGCACCCCATCATTGTGAGGTTTTGTTTGTTTTGTGACAAAGTGACAGAGTGCTGCCCCTCCCCACAATAGTCTAAATCTTCCCGTGTATGATAGTTTTGCCTGCCTCACTAACGATGCCTTTTCTCTATTCCCTGCCTGTACTTTAGCCTATCGGATTTCCTGTTGTTATCAACCCATTGCCTGATCTCCCGGACAATGTTAATAGCCTTTTCCCTGCCTGTACTGTTGCCTTTTTGGACCCACTGTGTATGACCTTCTACCTGCCCCTAGACCCAGCTACCTGCCTCCCCCTGTGGTCCTTTACAAATAAACACCTGCTGCGCACTGCGAAACCAGCTCTCTGTCTCCCATCGTGTTCATTACATTCTCTTCCCCCTATAATATCAAACTGTTGAATTAACAGTACAGCCATAAACAGCAGTTCTCTTCCCCCTATAATATCAAACTGTTGAATTAACAGTACAGCCACACTGTAATGAAAAGTAAAACCATGCACAATTGTGGCTTAATGATCAAACAATTATAACATCATTGTGGAAAAGTAAAATTATACACACAAGGCATAATTCTGAGATCCACACACACACTCCAGTAGTTTTAATTAGGTGCAGCTTCTCAGTGAAGAAGTTAGAAAGTTGCCTTGGCCTCAGTGGTGCAGAACAGACAGAACAGCAAAAAGATTCTGACTCCATTCTGACTCCATTCTGGCTCCATTCTGACTCCATTCTGGCTCCATTCTGACTCCATTCTGGCTCCATTCTGATTCCATTCTGATTCCGTTCTGAATCCATTCTGACTCCATTCTGGCTCTATTCTGACTCCATTCTGACTCCATTCTGGCTCCATTCTGGCTCCATTCTGACTCCATTCTGGCTCCATTCTGGCTCCATTCTGATTCCATTCTGATTCCATTCTGACTCCATTCTGACTCCATTCTGATTCCATTCTGGCTCCATTCTGATTCCATTCTGATTCCATTCTGACTCCATTCTGACTCCATTCTGATTCCATTCTGACTCCATTCTGACTCCATTCTGGCTACATTCTGACTCCATTCTGGCTACATTCTGACTCCATTCTGGCTACATTCTGACTCCATTCTGACTCCATTTTGTCCTCTGAAAACCCTTTTGTTGTGTTGTTACCTTGTCCACAGGTTAATTACTACCACATATAAAGACAGACAGATGGCGGACAACATTACATCTTTATATTTCTTAATTAACTTAGTCTCTCAGGCCCACTGTTGTTTTACTACCGGTATATACAGTAAATGTAGATATTTACTCTAGAAATGTATTGTGTTTTTATCTTTCTCACTTTTATTTGATGTATGTGAAGCACTTAGTACTGCTTTTG
Source organism: Oncorhynchus clarkii lewisi (assembly GCF_045791955.1). Classification (NCBI taxonomy): domain Eukaryota; kingdom Metazoa; phylum Chordata; class Actinopteri; order Salmoniformes; family Salmonidae; genus Oncorhynchus; species Oncorhynchus clarkii. Next base: position 49,579,499 of record NC_092169.1, read on the forward strand.
ATGTATGACATGTGCTTCATAAATAAAGTTTGGTTTGATGTTTAAATCGTCTCAGCTTTCATTTGTTAGACACAGGTCAGATCTAGTCGGTGTCTACAGTTATATGCATACGTTTATAACTTGTTATATTGAAGTCATTTTCTTGGCAGACATGTTAATGAGCTTCTAGTTTATCACATGTCACTTTTGATTACTCACGGAAGAATGAAAATCTAATTTATCTTTTCAGATGTGAAATAAACAGCTCATTCTGAACATCATGTTTATTAAGAGGAAAAACTATTTATTAACTCTGGCAGGTTTTCCATTCTGACTGTTTTCCTCTTGTTGATGTTTATTTATCATGGCATCATGACCTCTAACACACACACACACACACACACACACACACACACACACACACACACACACACACACACACACACACACACACACACACACACACACACACACACAGAGGCATGCATGCACGCACGCACATACACCTATGCACACACACACACACACACACAGGCATGCTCGAATGTGCCCACACACACACAGAGGCATGCACGCACGCACGCACATACACCTACGCACACACACACAGGAATGCTCGAACGTGCCCTCACACACACAGAGGCATTCTCCCACACACATACACACACACACCGAGAGGCATGCTCGCACGCACACACACACATAAAGAGGCATGCATGCACAGACACACACTCACACTCACACACAAACACTCACACATATAGAAACACACACACAAACAGACACGTCTACGATAGACAGATACTGTGTGTGTGTATGTGTGTGTGTGTGTACATGTTTTTCACAAAGCCACTATGAGACAGTTGGCCACAGAGCAGCACTTAGCACCATCAACTATGTAGTGCATCCAGGCAGCTTTAATACCATCATCACTGTTAATGATTTAAGCCTTCTTTCCCCTTGGAGTACAGATCCTACTGTACCTTAGCGTTTGTGTACCGCGAGGGAAGTGTGTTTCAAGTTCCAGTGGGAAATCAGATACGTAAAGGTTTTCTACAGTATTTTGTGTCGTATTTTTATATTCTAATAGCAGAACATTGTTGATATTCAAACCCTTTGGTTTCACTTTGGATAGGAAGAACTAATGCTGTATATCCCTGTCAAATATTTAAGTTGGTTTCCTTTTAGAAATGAGCCAAATCCCAAATGCACTTGATGCTTCAGTTGGAAATGTTGGATTGAGGAGAAACCGCTCTAAAGTGAGAGAGAGTGATACTTCATTATCCAGCACATCGGCTGGCTCGAAGTATTTTGTTACGGCTCTCGTCGAAAGGAGTGGACCAAAGCGCAGCGTGGAAAGTGGTCATGATTTTTAATTTTCAAAAAACACTCAAACAAAATAACAAACGTGAAAACGAAAGCACACAGTTCTGTCAGTTACAGACACTAAACAGAAAACAAGATCTCACAAAACCCAAAAGGAAAATACAACTTATATGTGATCCCCAATCAGAGACAATGATAGACAGCTGCCTCTGATTGGGAACCACACACGCGGCCAAAAGCAAAGAAATAGAAAATATAGACTTTCCCACCAGAGTCGCACCCTGACCTAACCAAACACAGAGAATAAAAGGATCTCTAAGGTCAGGCATTTATAACAATAATCAAAAGTGTTTTGTTCCACAATGACTTCCACTCACTAACGTCTCCACACTAGTCCACACAGCACTTATAAACAATGTTCTTTCTGCACTGGAAACAGTGCATCACTTTCCCTGTCTCTGAAAATGCTCTCCGTCATCCCTAAGCTCTTCCAGCTTATGCACAATGCTTAGGCTGCGTTTACAAGGTGGTTACCACACTTTCTGTTCTAGTTTACAGACAAAACGTACTTCTGGGGTTTTCAGCGATTTTCCACTCAAGTGCAGCTACTCAAGACCTTCGTTCATTGCTCCCAAAAATGACCTATATAGGTTCTGTGGAATACAATATATAGCCTACAACACTTACAGACCTAATAGGGAACACATTCCAAGAGAATTCTGTTCTTCATTTGAATTATCTTATTCCAACTCCATTTGTAAAACATAACTCCTGTAGAAATGTCTTAACGTGAGCAAGAGTATTCTGGATGAGTGTTTTCTACCTAGTTCCTATAGTTCCTGTTGTTCCTATTGTATTACATATCATGGAAGCAAGTCTGGAACATCAGTAGAGCACAAGTCTGCCTAGAAAAAATAACAATTAGATGCCCGTATCGGTCTAAAATGGTTACAAGTTACCCAATTTAACATGACATTTCAGACGTAGCATCCCTATAGCCAAAGTTTGTGTGTCTTGATTTACATGTGATCCAAATAGCCTGGACGACATGCTTTCTGGAGACACACAAACACACTACTCCTCCCACCCATGTAATTATAAAAAACCTTTGAGGTTTACATTGGGAGATTGACAAGGCTCAATGTCCTCTCATTGCAACGTCCCTTCTATGTGTGATGGCTGAGTCAGTCTCAGACCATGTTTTCTAGGAGGTGACTTTGGTTTATTCGTATTCCTCATTAGCTTTTGCTGAAGCAGCAGCTATTCTTCCTGGGGTCCACACAAAAACATAAAACATGACAAGTAACACAACACTGATACACTGATAGACAAAACTGTCACACATAGTAAAATACAACAATATACACACAATACAACTAAAGAAAAATGTGTGTGTATAAATTGTGTGTGTTATGTGATATAATGTGTTTGTGAGTCATTTCACAGTCCCTATTGTGTCATGCATGATATGTTGTTTCATACATTTTTTAAAGGTCATTTTTCTGTTTGCTTTAGTAATTGGAGACGGAAGGGAGTTCCATGTGATCATGGCTCTGTATATAACAGTGGGTTAGCAAAGACTAGCATGCATGTTGTTGATGTTAGTTCTGCATGTGCAGTTAAGCACAAGGCATGCTGCTCTGTTTTGAGACAGCTGCAGCTTTGCTAGGTCTTTCTTTTCTGCACTTGACCATATTAACAGACAGTAATTAAGATGGGACAAGCCAAGAGCCTGAAGAACTAGTACAGTTGCACTTGTACAGCTCCCCATCTTCACAACAACTTTGTCTATATGACTTGACCATAATAATTGCCTATCCAATGTTATACGTAAGAGTTCAGCTTCCTCAACTTGCTCAATGGTCACACCCTTAATGGTCACACAACTCCAGTTGTAGTTTAGGTCCTAGAGAATGTTTTGAACCAAATAAAACACTTTTAGTGTTTGGTGTATTTTTAGAACAGTTTGCAGGTGAACTTGCAAACACAACAATTCAACAAAATGTGACATGAGATCCTCTCTAAGCGTTACAGGAATATGCCTCTGAACATATACAGCAACACCTCCCACATAGGTATTTCTGTGTTTTCTGTAGATGTTATATCCTTGTACTGCTAGTGTTGTATCAATGTATTTATGTAAGTGAGGCCAGCATATGAATGTTATCCAATGTTATCAAGTTATTGTTTTTATGAACCTTACTTATAAGGCTAAATATAGTAATATGGGCTATTGATAGCCCTTTCCTGGGTACTGTAGCTTATCAGAGAAAGACATAATATGAAGAAAAAAATCCTAAATGCAAATAAAAACATTGATTGACTATTAGCCAAACAATCAGGCGATTGTGAGTGTCAGTTGGTGTATGTGTGTGTGATGTGGGGCTGAAGCTACTGGCCCAGAAGCTTGGCTCTCTCTCTCTCCTCCCAGACTTTTGGGAGGGAGGGTGGATAATGAACTGTGAAATAGCAACAAACAGCAGGGATTTAAACAGCCACAAGGGCTAACAGCTTCATGTTCGAACTGTCAAGGAAACCTGGCTCTATAGCTAGCAGCTATCCCAGGACAGAGAGTAGCGGTCCTTGCAACTGAGGCTAACCACGTCGAGGGATCCAAATTAAACAGGCAGGCTAGCAAACAAACTTTATCAAGGAGAAACTTTCAAAACAACAAACCGAGCTCTCTCTCGTTCCACATGAGAGGCTTGTTGGGAATTCTAGGTTGTTCATGTTTGGAAATGCTGGATTTAAAGGATGAAGTTAACCACAACTATATTTTTTTAAAGTAATAAAACAAAGGGGGAAGACAGAAATATTCTCTCTGTTTGTTCTCTTGGTACCAGCGCCAGGCAATCAGTCCTTAGCAGTAACTTTCCAGACCACCATAGCTGAGTTACAACCGGTGACCCTTAACCTCAGGAGAGTTTACCTAAGAGGCTAAGTTCTACCTATGGACACATGGAATTTAACCGTACCCAACAGGCTCTGTACAGAAGCAACCCCCTAGCCCCTAGCCCTTCCTCCTAGCTCAACCCCTAGCCCTTCCCCCCTAACCCCTAGATCTTAGCCTCTAGCCCTCCCCCTAGCCCTTCCTCCTAACTCTTAGCCCCTAGCCCTTCCCCTCTAGGCCCAAGCTCCATTTAGTTTTTTGCCCTAACACTACACAGTTGATTAAAATTATCAAAGCTTGATGATTAGTTGATTATTTGAATCAACTTTGTAGTGCTAGGGCAAAAATCACCTAGCCCAGTGGTGTGGGGGAAGGGGCTATGGACTGAGTCAGTCTCAGCGGTGTGGGGGGAGGGGCTATGGACTGAGTCAGTCTCAGCGGTGTGGGGGGAGGGGCTATGGACTGAGTCAGTCTCAGCGGTGTGGGGGGAGGGGCTATGGACTGAGTCAGTCTCAGCGGTGTGGGGGGAGGGGCTATGGACTGAGTCTCAGCGGTGTGGGGGTGTGGGGGAAGGGGCTATGGACTGAGTCAGTCTCAGCGGTGTGGGGGGAGGGGCTATCGACTGAGTCTCAGCGGTGTGGGGGTGTGGGGGAAGGGGCTATGGACTGAGTCAGTCTCAGCGGTGTGGGGGGAGGGGCTATGGACTGAGTCTCAGCGGTGTGTAGGTGTGGGGGAAGGGGCTATGGACTGAGTCAGTCTCAGCGGTGTGGGGGGAGGGGCTATGGACTGGGTCTCAGCGTCGTGGGGGGAGGGGCTATGGACTGAGTCTCAGCGGTGTGGGGTTGTGGGGGAAGGGGCTATGGCCTGAGTGTTCCAATTCTGCTGATCTCCCTTCTCTCCATTGGTTGTTCCCACATAATGACTCACACTGGGCTCTGGTACAGACACATACAACAGCAGCAAGCAGCAGCAGCAGAAATGCTGGAGCCCGTTAGAGCAAGTCCAGATCGATTCAAACAACAGCTTCTCTCATTACTCTCTCAGTAGGGGTGTGTAAAGCATCACACACACACACACACACACACACACACACACACACACACACACACACACACACACACACACACACACACACACACACACACACACACACACACACACACACACACACACACACACACAGTAGCCTAACTCTAGCACTGATAAGGCTGGCAAAGGTTCTGTCTGTTAACCCATTTGTTCCAAAAACTTTCCCCGACATGCCACTATGCAAATTCATATGCCATTAGTAACCATAACATATAATCCATATCATGTTTTATATACAGTACCTGTCAAAAGTTTGGACACCCCTAATCATTCAAGGGTTTTTCTTTATTTTTACTATTTTCTACATTGTACATTGTACATTTTCTACATTGTCAAAACTATGAAATAACACATATGGAATCATGTAGTAACCAGAAAAGTGTAAAACAAATCAAAATATATTTTATATTTCAGATTCTTCAAAGTAGCCACCATTTGCCTTGATGGCAGCTTTGCAGCCTCTTGGCATTCTCTCAACCATCTTCACCTGGAATGCTTTTCCAACTGTCTTGAAGGAGTTGTTGGCTGCTTTTCCATCACTCTGCAGTCCAACTTATCCAAACCATCTCAATTGGGTTGAGGTCAGGTGATTGTGGAGGCCAGGTCATCTGATGCAGCACTCCGTCACTCTCCTTCTTGGTAAAACAGCCTGAAGGTGCTAATTATCCTGTTGAAAAACAAATGATAGACCCACTAAGCACAAACCAGATGGGATGGCGTATCACTGCAGAATGCTGCGGTAGCCATGCTGTTTAAGTGGGCCTTGAATTCTAAATAAATCACAAAGAGTGTCACCAGAAAAGCACCCCCACACCTCCTCCTCCATGCTTGACGGTAGGAAGCACTCATGCGGAGATCATCTGTTCACCTACTCTGCATCTCACAAAGACATGGCAGTTAGAACCAAAAATCTAAAATTTGGACTCACCAGACCAAAGGACAGATTTCCACCTGTCTAATGTCCATTGCTCATGTTTCTTGGCCCAAGCAAGTCTCTTCTTATTATTGGTGTCCTCTAGTAGTGGTTTCTTTGCAGCAATTCAACCATGAAGGCCTGATTCACACAGTCTCCTCTGAACAGTTGATGTGTTTGTTAATAGAACTCTGTGAAGCATTTATTTGGGCTGTAATCTGAGGTGCAGTTAACTCTAATGAATTTATCCTAACTCTGGGTCTTCCTTTCATGTGGCGGTCCTCATGAGAGCCAGTTTCATCACAGTGCTTGATGGTTTTTGCGACTGCACTTGAAGAAACGTTTAAAGTTCTTGACATTTTCCAGATTGGCTCCACTTTGCTCCACTTTGCTTATTTGAGCTGTTCTTGACATAATATGGGTATTTTGCAAATAGGGCTTTCTTCTGTATACAATGCATGGAATGGGGTTGCAGTCGAGGGAAAATAAGTAAGTGTTACCAAATGTAACAATGTGCATTTCATAGGTATTCTAATAAAGTGTGTACATAACCAGTTGCACTTACCCATCCCGGATCCGGGATCGTGAATACAGACTCAAGCTCATTACCATAACGCAACGTTAACTATTCATGAAAATCGCAAATGAAATGAAATAAATATGCTAGCTCTCAAGCTTAGCCTTTTGTTAACAACACTGTCATCTCAGATTTTCAAAATATGCTTCTCAACCATAGGAAAACAATAATTTGTGTAACATTAGCTAGCAAGCGTTTCACAAAAACCAGAAAAGCATTCAAATAAAATCATTTACCTTTGAAGAACTTCAGATGTTTTCAATGAGGAGACTCTGTTAGATAGCAAATGTTCAGTTTTTCCTGAAAGATTATTTGTTTAGGAGAAATCGCTCCGTTTGGTGCGTCACGTTTGGCTACCAAAAAAACCCGAAAATCCAGTCATCAACACGCCAAACTTTTTTCCAAATTAACTCCATAATATCGACTGAAACATGGCAAACGTTGTTTAGAACCAATCCTCAAGGTGTTTTTCACATATCTCTTCGATGATACATTCTTCGTGGAAGTGTGCTTTCTGTTCTGAATCCCAGGAGAAAATGACCGCAACTGAAGATTACGCACAAATTTAGACAAAGGACACCGGGCGGACCCCTGGAAAATGTAGTCTCTTATGGCCAATCTTCCAATGATATGCCTACAAATACGTCACAATAATGCAGACATCTTGAAGAAACGACAGAAAGCGCAGGCTCGTTCCTGCTGCATTCACAGCCATATAAGGAGACATTTGAAAACAGAGCTTCAGAAATTCTGCTCATTTCTTGTTTGATGTTTCATCTTGGTTTTGCCTGTAGAATGAGTTCTGTGGCACTCACAGATAATATCTTTGCAGTTTTGGAAACGTTAGACTGTTTTCTTTCCAAAGCTGTCAATTATATGCATAGTCGAGCATCTTATCGTGACAAAATATTGCGCTTAAAACGGGCACGTTTTTTATCCAATAATGAAATAGCGCCCCTATAGACTCAACAGGGGTTGCAGTCGAGGGAAAATAAGTAAGTGTTACCAAATGTAACAATGTGCATTTCATAAGTATTCTAATAAAGTGTGTACATAAAACTATGAGGACATCGACCTACCAAGTCAGTTTTAATAAATCATTGGGTACAGAGCAAGAACAAACGCCAGAGTAATCTGAAGTGGTAGCATTAATTCATGTTCACATTTACAACTTAACTTAATGCATAGCAGCTCATCATTATTTAAGACCTTTTGGGAATAATGTCTGGAAGGTAAAAATCCAAAAACATTCTCTTTTGCTCAAAGTATAATTTATATCTTCTCCCCTGTCACTATTTGAGAGGCTGAGATACTAACCAATACCCACCTACAAACTTTATTCTAGAGCTGAATATGTTTGGACGTATAACTATTTCATGTTTGATGATGAACACCATCTCCAAGCGAATGGAACATCGATGGGCTCCACATTTGCTCCAAGCTATGCTAACCTTTATGTGGGCTGTTCAAAATAACTTCTGGTTTACAATGAAAATAAAAATCCATTCCTGAATAAAATCCTGAAGTGGTATCGATATTTTGACGATATTTGAGAAGAGCTGTCAGACTTTATGGCATTACTCAATGACATTGACCCCAATCTCAAATTCACTATTGAATCAAATTCACAAATTCACTAACGATATGTGGATTGAGAAATCAAATGGAACCCTGTTTACAACTCTGTACAGCAAAGAAATGGACATAAATATTATATTACAGGGGGATAGCCTACCCTGAGTCATTTAAAAGAGGACTTCCAAGAAGCCAGTTTTTCAGACCACGCCGTATATCCCACTCCACAGAGGACTATCTAGAATAAGCAGCAGAGATGCGCGATAGGTTTCTAAGAAGAAGCTACTCTACACAATGTGTGGATGAAGCTCTTAATTTGACATTGGGGAAAACATGAGATGAACTACAAAAAGACCCACTAGCGTTAAAGAACACTGTAATGTTCACAACCACATATACTTTGAACTCGCACAAAGTGGGAGATGCTGTCAAGAAACACTTGCATGTTTTATCATCGGACCAGGTGAAGTTCAGAACCTACCACTTATTGTATATAGGAGAGGTCGCAATTTAAGCGAATAATTGGTCCATGCCAATTGTAACGAAGATGGCGCCGAAGGGGATGGTTGCCGTCTTATCAGCTCTTAACCAACCATGCTATTGTATTTGTTTTTTTGAGTTGTTCGTAACTTGTTTTGTGCATAATGTTGCTGCTACCATCTCTTATGACCGAAAAGAGCTTCTGGACATCAGAACTGTGATTACTCACCTCAGATTAGACAGAGAGTTTTTCTTCAATAAGTCGGACGGGAAGGATAAACTACAGACACCTGACCAGACCCAGATCCCCGGCATTCGCTGGAAAAAGAAGCTGAAATTTTGCGGAAAAAGATCAGGGTGCCTTGTGAGGATCAGGCGACGAGTGGCTCATCTGCCTTTGCCTTCAGTCCTGCTAGTTAATGTTCAGTCGCTGGAAAATAAATGGGAAGAACTGGAAGCACGTATATCCTACCAATGGGACATTAAAAACTGTAATACTGTATCTTATGTTTCACCGAGTCAAGGTTGAACGACGACATTAAGAACAGAGCTGGCAGGTTATACACTCTATCGGCAGGATATAACAGCAGCCTCTGGTAAGACATGGGGCGGGGGCCTATGCATACAGTGCCTTGCGAAAGTATTCGGCCCCCTTGAACTTTGCGACCTTTTGCCACATTTCAGGCTTCAAACATAAAGATATAAAACTGTATATTTTTGTGAAGAATCAACAACAAGTGGGACACAATCATGAACGCCCAATACACGCCCAATTTTTCAGTTTTTGATTTGTTAAAAAAGTTTGAAATATCCAATAAATGTCGTTCCACTTCATGATTGTGTCCCACTTGTTGTTGATTCTTCACAAAAAAATACAGTTTTATATCTTTATGTTTGAAGCCTGAAATGTGGCAAAATGTCGCAAAGTTCAAGGGGGCCGAATACTTTCGCAAGGCACTGTATATGTAATCAACAGCTGGTTCACGATATCTACGTCTAAAGGTTTTGCTCGCCTGTGATAGAGTATCTCATGATAATCTGTAGACCATACTATCTACCTAGAGAGTTTTCATCTGTATTTTTCGTAGCTATCTACATACCACCACAGACCGATGCTGGCACTAAAACCACACTCAATGTGCTGTATACCCCCATAAGCAAACAGGAAAATCCTCATTCAGAGGTGGCGCTCCTAGTGGTCGGGGACTTTAATGAAGGGAAACAAATCAATTTGACCTAATTTCTATCAGCATGTTAAATGTGCAACCAGAGGGGAAACAATTCTAGGCCACCTTTACTCCAAACACAGAGATGCGTACAAAGCTCTCCCTCGCCCTCCATTTGGCAAATCTGACCATAATATTATCCCCCTGATTACTGCTTACAAGCAACAATTAAAGCAAGAAAAAACAGTGACTCAGTCTATAAAAAAGTTGTCAGATGAAGCAGATGCTAAACTACAGGACTGTTTTGCTAGTACAGACTGGAATATGTTCCAGGATTCTTCTGATAGCATTGAGGAGTACACCACATCAGTCACTGGCTTTATCAATAAGTGCATCGAAGACGTCGTCCCCACAGTGACTGTACGTACATACCCCAACCAGAAGCCATGGATTACAGGCAACATTCGCATTGAGCTTAAGGGTAGAGCTGCCACTTTCAAGGAGCGGGACTAACCTTGAAGCTTATAAGAAATCCCGCTATGCCCTCCAACGAACCATCAAACAGGCAAAGCGTCAACACAGGACTAAGATCGAATCGTACTGCACCGGCTCCGACACTCGTCGGATGTGGCAGGGCTTGCAAACTATTACAGACTACAAAGGGAAGCACAGCCGAGAGCTGCCCAGTGACACAAGCCTACCAGACGAGCTAAATTACTTCTATGCTCAATTCGATTCAAGTAACACTGAAACATGCATGAGTACATCAGCTGTTCCGGATAACTCTGTGATCATGCTCCCCACAGCCGATGCGAGTAAAACCTTTAAACGGGTCAACATTCACAAGGCCGCAGGGCCAAACGGATTACCAGGACGTGTACTCCGAGCATGCGCAGACCAACTGACAAGTGTCTTCACTGACATTTTCAACCTCTCCCTGTCTGAGTCTGTAATACCAACATGTTTCAAGCAGACCACCATAGTCCCTGTGCACAATGAGAATGCTATTCATTGACTACAGCTCAGCGTTCAAGACCATAGTGCCCTCAAAGCTCATCACTCAGCTAAGGACCCTGGGACTAAACACCTCCCTCTGCAACTGGATCCTGGACTTCCTGACGGGCCGCCTCCATGTGGTAAGGGTAGGTAACAACACATGTGCCACGCTTATCCTCAACGCGGGGGACCCTCAGGGATGCGTGCTCAGTCCCCTCCTGTACTCCCTGTTCACTCATAACTGCATGGCCAAACACGACTCCAACACCATCATTAAGTTTGCTGATGACACAACAGTGGTAAGCCAGATCACCGACAACGATGAGACAGCCTATAGGGAGGAGGTCAGAGACCTGACCGTATGGTGCCAGGACAACAACCTCTCCCTCAACATGATCAAGACAAAGGGAGAGGTTGGGCTAGGAGGACTGAGCATGCCCCCATTCTCATCGACGAGGCTGTAGTGGAGCAGGTTGTGAGCTTCAAGTTCCTTGGCGTCCACATCACCAACAATCTAACATGGTCCTAGCACACCAAGACAGTCATGAAGAGGGCACAACAAAACCTATTCCCTCTCAGGAGACTGAAAAGGTTTGGCATGGGTCCTCAGATCCTTAAAAGGTTTTACAGCAGCACCATCGAGAGCATCCTGACGGGTTGCATCAATTGACTGGTATGGAAACTGCTCGGCCTCTGACAGCAAGGCACTACAGAGTGTAGTGCGCACGGCCCAGTACATCACTGGGGACAAGCTTCCTGCCTTTCAGGACTTCTATACCAGGCAGTGTCACGATCGCCGTCGTCGTGGAAATGACCGGACCAAGGTGCAGTGTGGTGAGCATACATTTTTCTTTATTAGAAATGTCACCAACAAAACAAGAAACAACAAAAACGAACGTGAAGCTTACTAGGGCTATACAGGCCACTAACAAAGTCAACTACCCACAAAATACAAAAGGAAAATCAGATATAACTATAGACAGCTGTCCCTGATTGAGAACCATACCCGGCCAAAACATAGAAATTCAGAACATAGAGTTTCCCACCTGAGTCACACCCTGACCAACCAAACATAGAGAATAAAAAGATCTCTACGGTCAGGGCGTGACAGTACCCCCCCCCCCCTCCCCTCCAAAGGTGCGGACTCCGGCTGCAAACCTGACACTATAGGGGAGAGTCCGGGTGGGAATCTACCTTGGTGGCGGCTCCGGTGCGGGACACAGACCCCGCTCCACCTCTGGCTCCCCCCACTTTGGTGGCACCTCTAGTGCGGGGACCCTCTGTGCAGGCCCCGGACTGGGGACCCTCATTGCAAGCCTCGGACTGGGGACCCTCGTTGCAGGCCCCGGACTGGGGACCCTCGCTGCAGGCCCCGGACTGGGGACCCTCGCTGCAGGCCCCGGACTGGGGATCATCGCTGCAGGCCCCGGACTGAGGACCGTCGCTGGAGGCTCCGGACTGGGGACCGTCGCTGCAGGCTCCGGACTGGGGAACGTCGCTGGAGGCTCCGGATAGACAGCTGTCCCTGATTGAGAACCATACCCGGCCAAAACATAGAAATACAGAACATAGAGTTTCCCACCTGAGTCACACCCTGACCAACCAAACACAGAGAATAAAAAGATCTCTACAGTCAGGGCATGACAGGCAGTGTCAGAGGAAGGCCCTAAAAATTGTCAAAGACTCCAGCCACCCTAGTCAAAGACTGTTCTCTCTGCTACCGCATGGCAAGCGGTACCGGAGCACCAAGTCTAGGTCCAAGAGGCTTCTAAACAGCTTCTACCCCCAATCCATAAGACTCCTGAACAGGTAATCAAATGGCAACCCAGACTTTTGCATTGCCCCTCCCCCCCAGTCTCTGTTATGATCTATGTATAGTCACTTTAATAACTCTACCTACATGTACATATTACCTCAATTACCTCAACACCGGTACCCTTTGTACAGTGCCTTGCGAAAGTATTCGGCCCCCTTGAACTTTGCGACCTTTTGCCACATTTCAGGCTTCAAACATAAAGATATAAAACTGCATTTTTTTGTGAAGAATCAACAACAAGTGGGACACAATCATGAAGTGGAACGACATTTATTGGATATTTCAAACTTTTTTAACAAATAAAAAACTGAAAAATTGGGCGTGCAAAATTATTCAGCCCCCTTAAGTTAATACTTTGTAGCGCCACCTTTTGCTGCGATTACAGCTGTAAGTCGCTTGGGGTATGTCTCTATCAGTTTTGCACATCGAGAGACTGACATTTTTTCCCATTCCTCCTTGCAAAACAGGTCGAGCTCAGTGAGGTTGGATGGAGAGCATTTGTGAACAGCAGTTTTCAGTTCTTTCCACAGATTCTCGATTGGATTCAGGTCTGGACTTTGACTTGGCCATTCTAACACCTGGATATGTTTATTTTTGAACCATTCCATTGTAGATTTTGCTTTATGTTTTGGATCATTGTCTTGTTGGAAGACAAATCTCCGTCCCAGTCTCAGGTCTTTTGCAGACTCCATCAGGTTTTCTTCCAGAACGGTCCTGTATTTGGCTCCATCCATCTTCCCATCAATTTTAACCATCTTCCCTGTCCCTGCTGAAGAAAAGCAGGCCCAAACCATGATGCTGCCACCACCATGTTTGACAGTGGGGATGGTGTGTTCAGGGTGATGAGCTGTGTTGCTTTTACGCCAAACATAACGTTTTGCATTGTTGCCAAAAAGTTAAATTTTGGTTTCATCTGACCAGAGCACCTTCTTCCACATGTTTGGTGTGTCTCCCAGGTGGCTTGTGGCAAACTTTAAACGACACTTTTTATGGATATCTTTAAGAAATGGCTTTCTTCTTGCCATTCTTCCATAAAGGCCAGATTTGTGCAATATACGACTGATTGTTGTCCTATGGACAGAGTCTCCCACCTCAGCTGTAGATCTCTGCAGTTCATCCAGAGTGATCATGGGACTCTTGGCTGCATCTCTGATCAGTCTTCACCTTGTATGAGCTGAAAGTTTAGAGGGACGGCCAGGTCTTGGTAGATTTGCAGTGGTCTGATACTCCTTCCATTTCAATATTATCGCTTGCACAGTGCTCCTTGGGATGTTTAAAGCTTGGGAAATCTTTTTGTATCCAAATCCGGCTTTAAACTTCTTCACAACAGTATCTCGGACCTGCCTGGTGTGTTCCTTGTTCTTCATGATGCTCTCTGCGCTTTTAACGGACCTCTGAGACTATCACAGTGCAGGTGCATTTATACGGAGACTTGATTACACACTGGTGGATTGTATTTATCATCATTAGTCATTTAGGTCAACATTGGATCATTCAGAGATCCTCACTGAACTTCTGGAGAGAGTTTGCTGCACTGAAAGTAAAGGGGCTGAATAATTTTGTACGCCCAATTTTTCCGTTTTTGATTTGTTAAAAAAAGTTTGAAATATCCAATAAATGTCGTTCCACTTCATGATTGTGTCCCACTTGTTGTTTATTCTTCACAAAAAAATACAGTTTTATATCTTTATGTTTGAAGCCTGAAATGTGGCAAAAGGTCGCAAAGTTCAAGGGGGCCGAATACTTTCGCAAGGCACTGTAGCCCTGGCATTGTTATTTACCTCTGCTCTTTAATTATTTGTTATTCTTATCTCTTACTTTTTCTTAAAACTGCGTTGTTAGTTAAGGGCTTGTAAGTAAGCATTTCACTATAAGGTCAACATCTGTTGTATTTGGCGCATATGACAAATAACATTTGATTTGATTTGGCCAACTGACAGTCACAAAAGAAAATGAGCCTGGCTCTTTTTCACCCTCTACCGAATGGTAGCTATAAATGCAGAGGTTGCGCGCTGTGCAACAATATGATGAGGTGTGAGTATTTCTGCCACCCACATACAGGAAAACGGTTCCTGTAACGATCGTCGTTGGAATGAGACCAACATTTGTGGAAATTGTTCATATTTAAAGTTCACAAAAAAACACTCGAACAAAATGACAAAACGGATCGAACGAATTGATTGAGAACCATACTAGGCCCCAACTCACGCCCTGACCAACCTAAAACAAAGACATAACAAGGGAACTAAGGTCAGAACGTGACAGTACCCCCCCGCCCAAAGGTGCGGACTCCGGCCGCAAAACCTGAACCTATAGGGGAGGGTCTGGGTGGGCGTCTGTCCGCGGTGGTGGCTCTGGCGCGCGACATGGACCCCACTCCACCATAGTCTCGGCCCAATTAAGTGGCGCCTTGGGAGCGGCGACCCTCGCCGCCAACCTCGGACAGGGGACCCTTGCCGTGGGTCCCGAATGGACGGGAGATTCCGGCAGCTCCGAAGTGAAGGGCGATTCCGGCAGCTCCTGACTGACGGGCGGCTCTGGCAGCTCCTGACTGATGGGCGGCTCTGGCAGCTCAGGACAGACGGGCGGCTCTGGCAGCTTAGGACAGGCGGGCGGCTCTGGCAGCTCAGGACAGGCGGGCGGCTCTGGCAACTCAGGACAGACGGGCGGCTCTGGCAGCTCAGGACAGACAGGCGGCTCTGGCAGCTCAGGCGAGACGGGAGGCTCTGGCAGCTCAGGACAGACGGGAGGCTCTGGCAGCTCAGGACAGACGGGAGGCTCTGGCAGCTCAGGACAGACGGGAGGCTCTGGCAGCTCAGGACAGACGGGCGGACCTGGAGGGAGGAGACGGAGAGACAGCCTGCGTACCGGAGACCAAACACACAGGGCTGGCACAACACGCCCTGCCTGGATGCCCACTCTCGCTTGGCACTTGCGGGGGGCTGGCCTATAGCCCACCGGGCTATGAGCGCTTGACCGCATAACACGGTGCCTGACCAGTACTGCGCTTCTTACGGGCTCAGGTCTCCAGCCTGACTCTGCCACATTCCCCGTGTGCCCCCCCCCAAAAAAAAATTGGGGCTGCCTCTCGTGCCTGTCGCGCTGCCGTGCTTATCGCTGCAGAGCTGAGGCGATAAAGGCAGAGCTGGAGGCAGCGAAAGCTGAGCGGCAATATTCCCCAGCCTGTGCCCTGATTTTCCGTCCAAAATCTCCTCCCATGTCCATGAGTCCAGAGATCGCTGCTGCCCAATACCACGCTGCTTGGTCCTTGGTTGGTGGGTGATTCTGTAACGATCGTCGTTGGAATGAGACCAAAGCGCAGCGTGGAAATGGTTCATATTTAATGCTCACAAAAAAACACTCAAACAAAATGACAAAATGGAGAAAACGAAAGCGTATAGTTCTGTCAGGGAAAACAACCTAAACAGAAAACAATCACCCACCACTAAAATGGGGAAACCAGGCCAGCTAAGTATGATTCTCAATCAGAGACAACGAACGACACCTGCCTCTGATTGAGAACCATACTAGGCCAAACACATAGAAAAAAGAACATAGACTACCCACCCCAACTCACGCACTGACCAACCTAAAACAAAGACATAACAAAGGAACTAAGGTCAGAACGTGACAGTTCCAAATAAATAACGTTATTTTGTGCTCCACCACCCATGTTATCTACATTATTAACTGTCCATATGCGCTGTGTTATGTAGGTAAAACCTTTCGTTCTCTCAAGCAGAGAATTAGTGAACATAAAAGTTAAATCAGGAGAAAAGACATGGATTACCTAGTAGCAGTACATTTGAATGACCTAAAACATTACATTTCTACCTTTAGATATATGTC
Source organism: Oncorhynchus clarkii lewisi (assembly GCF_045791955.1). Taxonomy (NCBI): domain Eukaryota; kingdom Metazoa; phylum Chordata; class Actinopteri; order Salmoniformes; family Salmonidae; genus Oncorhynchus; species Oncorhynchus clarkii. The sequence goes on from NC_092169.1 coordinate 49,596,155, forward strand.
GCATAGAGAAAGTCATGATCTCAGACAGGGGAGGAGATATAAATTATACTTTGAGCAAAAGAGAATGTTTTTGGATTTTCACCTTCCAGACATTATTCCCAAAAGGTCTTAAATAATGATGAGCTGCTATGCATTAAGTTAAGTTGTAAATGTGAACATGAATTAATGCTACCACTTCAGATTACTCTGGCGTTTGTTCTTGCTCTGTACCCCATGATTTATTAAAACTGACTTGGTAGGTCGATGTCCTCATTGTAGTTTTACAGACATGTTTAATACGTTTTATGTACACACTTTATTAGAATACCTATGAAATGCACATTGTTACATTTGGTAACACTTACTTATTTTCCCTTGACTCAAACCCCATTGTCACGCCCTGGCCATAGAGAGGCTTTTATTCTCTATTTTGGTTAGGCCAGGGTGTGACTAGGGTGGGCATTCTAGTTTCTTTATTTTGATGTTTTATATTTCTTTGTGTTTGGCCGGGTATGGTTCTCAATCAGAGGCAGCTGTCTATCGTTGTCTCTGATTGAGAATCATACTTAGGTAGCCTTTTTCCCACCTGGGTTTGTGGGTAGTTGTTTTCTGTATAGTTTTAGTTAGTTTTAGTTTCTCACTTTGTTATTTTTGTTCTAGCGTTCAGATTTGAATAAATATCATAAACACGTACCATGCTGCACTTTGGTCCACTCCTTCTTCATCAGACTTTACACCCATTCCATGTATTGAACAGGTGTGGGTTGAGCAATGTCTCATAAGAGTGCAAATTAAAAACACTCACAAACGCTCAGACGAAGGCCTTAAGGCCGACATGTAAAGCTTAATAAAGAGCAGGGATTTCTTCTTTTGTCTCATCTTATTCAACTGTTACCAGGCACCTGCAACAAAGTGCAAGTGCCTTTTGAATTTTGACTACAAAACATAGACAATTACCATTTTCCCATATGTAGATGTTGGGGCGGTGCTGGAGAATATGAATATGAAGTAGAACATTTAGAATGTCTCTTTAAGTGAAACAATAGGTGGTTGAGTTAAGAAACATTTCCTAGCTTCGTGAAAAAATAGAGAGGGAGTTACCATAGACAACACTGTGTCAGAGTCTGGTAGAAATAGAGAGGGAGTTACCATAGACAACACTGTGTCAGAGTCAGGTAGAAATAGAGAGGGAGTTACCATAGACAACACTGTGTCAGAGTCAGGTAGAAATAGAGAGAGAGTTACCATAGACAACACTGTGTCAGAGTCAGGTAGAAATAGAGAGGGAGTTACCATAGACAACACTGTGTCAGAGTCAGGTAGAAATAGAGAGGGAGTTACAATAGACAACACTGTGTCAGAGTCAGGTAGAAATAGAGAGGGAGTTACCATAGACAACACTGTGTCAGAGTCAGGTAGAAATAGAGAGGGAGTTACAATAGACAACACTGTGTCAGAGTCAGGTAGAAATAGAGAGGGAGTTACCATAGACAACACTGTGTCAGAGTCAGGTAGAAATAGAGAGGGAGTTACAATAGACAACACTGTGTCAGAGTCAGGTAGAAATAGAGAGGGAGTTACCATAGACAACACTGTGTCAGAGTCAGGTAGAAATAGAGAGGGAGTTACCATAGACAACACTGTGTCAGAGTCAGGTAGAAATAGAGAGGGAGTTACCATAGACAACACTGTGTCAGAGTCAGGTAGAAATAGAGAGGGAGTTACCATAGACAACACTGTGTCAGAGTCAGGTAGAAATAGAGAGGGAGTTATCTTAGACAACACTGTGTCAGAGTCAGGTAGAAATAGAGAGGGAGTTATCTTAGACAACACTGTGTCAGAGTCAGGTAGAAATAGAGAGGGAGTTACAATAGACAACACTGTGTCAGAGTCAGGTAGAAATAGAGAGGGAGTTACAATAGACAACACTGTGTCAGAGTCAGGTAGAAATAGAGAGGGAGTTACCATAGACAACACTGTGTCAGAGTCAGGTAGAAATAGAGAGGGAGTTACAATAGACAACACTGTGTCAGAGTCAGGTAGAAACAGAGAGGGAGTTACCATAGACAACACTGTGTCAGAGTCAGGTAGAAATAGAGAGGGAGTTACAATAGACAACACTGTGTCAGAGTCAGGTAGAAATAGAGAGGGAGTTACCATAGACAACACTGTGTCAGAGTCAGGTAGAAATAGAGAGCGAGTTACCATAGAAAACACAGTGTGAGAGGTCATGATGTGTGTATGTAGAGGGGAGGAGGAGTGTGAGAGGAGGAAGGAGGGAGGAAGGAGGATGGGAGAGGGGGAAGATAGAGTGGTTGATACTCTGAATGTGTCCAACTCTGTTCCTCCAGATCAATTTTTCCTCCTCAGCTTCTCTCTTTCTCTCTCTCTCTCTCCTTCTCTCTCGCCCTTTCTACTCAGCCTCTCTGCCTCCTCTCTATCTCTCCTCTTGCTCCCTCCCTCCCTCTCCCCTCTCCCTCTGTCTCTCTCAGCCATGTCAACAGCTCCACCAAGAGGTAGAGAAAGCTTCCTCACGTGCATCTCTCTCCATCATAAGCCTCAGTCTCCCAACATAAAACACTGTTCCTCTACCATACCTAGCTGGGCCATGTAAATACAGATATACCGAATAAATCTGATATACATCCAGATATTATCCAATTAGTACTTTGTTTGGGGGAGTTTTGGTTTAAAATAACGAATTGATTAGAATTAGTCAATAATAAAACATTTGAGACATACTGATGACTACATAAACTGGGGATGAGCTCGTTTAGTATTTTACCCAAAATTCCTCCTCTTGTTTGCATATTTATTTTATTAACCTTTATTTAAACAGGGAGTCACATTGAGATAAAACTATTTTACAGGGGAGCCCTGTGTACGTTTACAAATAAAACCCGATACATAAATAAAACACAACAGCCCTACAAAACCCATTATAAAACACAACAGCCCTACAAAACCCATTATAAAACACAACAGCCCTACAAAACCCATTATAAACACAACAGCCCTACAAAACCCATTATAAACACAACAGCCCTACAAAACCCATTATAAACACAACAGCCCTACAAAACCCATTATAAAACACAACTGCCCTACAAAACCCATTATAAAACACAACAGCCCTACAAAACCCATTATAAACACAACAGCCCTACAAAACCCATTATAAACACAACAGCCCTACAAAACCCATTATAAACACAACAGCCCTACAAAACCCATTATAAAACACAAAAGCCCTACAAAACCCATTATAAAACACAACAGCCCTACAAAACCCATTATAAACACAACAGCCCTACAAAACCCATTATAAAACACAACTGCCCTACAAAACCCATTATAAAACACAACTGCCCTACAAAACCCATTATAAAACACAACAGCTCTACAAAACCCATTATAAACACAACAGCCCTACAAAACCCCTTATAAAACACAACAGTCCTACAAAACCCATTATAAACACAACAGCCCTGCAAAACCCATTATAAACACAACTGCCCTACAAAACCCATTATAAAACACAACTGCCCTACAAAACCCATTATAAAACACAACTACCCTACAAAACCCATTATAAAACACAACTGCCCTACAAAACCCATTATAAACACAACAGCCCTACAAAACCCATTATAAAACACAACTGCCCTACAAAACCCATTATAAACACAACAGCCCTACAAAACCCATTATAAAACACAACTGCCCTACAAAACCCATTATAAAACACAACAGCCCAACAAAACCCATTATAAAACACAACAGCTCTACAAAACCCATTATAAACACAACAGCCCTACAAAACCCATTATAAAACTCAACAGCCCTACAAAACACAAAAGCCCTACACACCCCACTATAAAACACAACATCCCTACAAACCCCACTATAAAACACAACATCCCTACAAACCCCACTATAAAACACAACAGCCCTACAAAACCCACTATAAAACACAACAGCCCTACAAAACACACTATAAGTCACATAATACACAACATTAAACATATTAAAGAAAAGCAATCACATTCTGTAACATAAACGTCTCCAATCAATAAGTTAAAATGCCTGAAAGGAACCAGAATATCAAATGGCAAGGAAATCTGCATATTGTTCCACAAATAACGGGCAAGAAAACCTAAAAGCATATTTTCCTGATTCTGTGGAGACTAAAGGGATCTCCAGAGTTATCCCTCCCTGAGAACGGGTTTAGTCATTTGTACGTCGAAAATGAATCAATGAAGTGGTCTACAGAGGAAGTTTCTACAGACTGCTTTGTAAATATATAAAAGAGAGTGCAGCTCTCTTCTTACAGGCAGAGAGGTCCATCCCACATAATAAAAATACAATGAGGAGTCCTAAAACCTTGCCCAGTGATAAAATGGATTGCTGAATGGAATACTGAGTCCAATGGTTTCAAAACAGAGGCTGTCGTGTGCATATAAATCATGTCACCAAAGTCTACCACTGGGAGAGGCGTTGTTTAAACAATCTTCCTTCTATTTTCAAAACTGAGGCAAGATTTGTTTCTACATAAAGAACTATCATAGATCTCAGCTTCTTTGTCAAGTTTTCAATGTGTGTTTCAAAAGACAACTACATGTGCTCTGTCTTCCAGTTAACGTGTCCCTTGTCTTGTAAAAACTCCCTTTTCTGTGTGTTCATCCCAAATGGCACCCTATTTCCTATATAGTGCACTACTTTTGACCAGAGCACTATGGTCCTGCTCAAAAGAAGTGTACTATGTGGGAATAGTGTGCCATTTGGGACACAGATCTGCCTCCTCCTTGGCTCCTCTCTGACATGTATCTCTTGCTCTGGAAGGGACGAGCCAGAAGATGCTGACCAAGCAGAATATGAATGACATGAATAGTTGCACAGTTACGAAAACAAGGACGGTAAGAAATGCCTATAGACGTGAAATATATGGTTTCACAGCAGCCATGCTGATTATTTGATATTTTTTATTTCACCTTTATTTAACCAGGTAGGCTAGTTGAGAACAAGTTCTCATTTACAACTGCGACCTGGCCAAGATAAAGCAAAGCAGTTCGACACATACAGCAACACAGACTTACACATGGAATAAACAAACATACTGTCAATAATAGAATAGAAAAAGTCTATATACAGTGTGTGCAAATGAGGTAAGATAAGAGAGGTAAGGCAATAAATAGGCCATGGTGGTGAAGTAATTACAATATAGCAATTAAACACTGGAATGGTAGATGTGCAGAAGATGAATGTGCAAGTAGAGATACTGGGGTGCAAATGAGCAAGATAAATAAATGAATACAGTATGGGGATGAGGTAGTTGTATGGCCTGTTTACAGATGTGCTATGTACAGGTGCAGTGATCTGTGAGCTGCTCTGACAGCTGGTGCTTAAAGCTAGTGAGGGAGATATGAGTCTCCAGCTTCAGTGATTTTTGCAGATAGCCTCTCTGTTGGTGCAGTTTTATGTGTGGCTAAAATGAGATCTTTTGTTTATTTTTTATTTTTAAGCCCCCGTCCCCGCAGGAGGCCTTTTGCCTTCTAGTAGGCCGTCATTGAAAATAAGAATTTGTTCTTAACTGACTTGTTGGTTATGTCCCAAATGGCACCCCATTCCCCATATAGTGGACTACTTTTTAACAGAGTCCGTACCTCTCTGGTCAAAAGTAGTGCACTACATAGGGAGTAGGGTACCATTTGGGACTGACCTCATGTCGCTGCTCTGTCTGCAACATTGATATTTGCTGCATTGCCACTCACTGCCACTGACGTTTTGCTGCTGTTCCAGAAAAATCCACTGGGAGACAGAGTTGAGGCGTAGTGTGTTCCGGTATCGTGCCTGAAGGTGAGAGTCCACTGGGGGGCAGAGTTGAGGCGTAGTGTGGCCTAGGATCGTGCCTGAAGGTGAGAGTCCACTGGGGGGCAGAGTTGAGGCGTAGTGTGGCCTGGGATCGTGCCTGAAGGTGAGAGTCCACTGGGGGGCAGAGTTGAGGCGTAGTGTGTTCCGGTATCGTGCCTGAAGGTGAGAGTCCACTGGGGGGCAGAGTTGAGGCGTAGTGTGTTCCGGTATCGTGCCTGAAGGTGAGAGTCCACTGGGGGGCAGAGTTGAGGCGTAGTGTGGCCTGGGATCGTGCCTGAATGTGAGAGTCCACTGGGGGGCAGAGTTGAGGCGTAGTGTGTTCCGGTATCGTGCCTGAAGGTGAGAGTCCACTGGGGGGCCAAGTTGAGGCGTAGTGTGGCCTGGGATCGTGCCTGAAGGTGAGAGTCCACTGGGAGACAGAGTTGAGGCGTAGTGTGTTCCGGTATCGTGCCTGAAGGTGAGAGTCCACTGGGGGGCCAAGTTGAGGCGTAGTGTGGCCTGGGATCGTGCCTGAATGTGAGAGTCCACTGGGGGGCAAAGTTGAGAAGTAGTGTGGCCTGGGATCGTGCCTGAAGGTGAGAGTCCACTGGGGGGCAGAGTTGAGGCGTAGTGTGGCCTGGGATCGTGCCTGAAGGTGAGAGTCCACTGGGGGGCAGAGTTGAGGCGTAGTGTGGCCTGGGATCGTGCCTGAAGGTGAGAGTCCACTGGGGGGCACAGTTGAGGCGTTGTGTGGCCTGGGATCGTGCCTGAAGGTGAGAGTCCACTGGGGGGCAGAGTTGAGGCGTAGTGTGGCCTGGGATCGTGCCTGAAGGTGAGAGTCCACTGGGGGGCAGAGTTGAGGCGTAGTGTGGCCTGGGATCGTGCCTGAAGGTGAGAGTCCACTGGGGGGCAAACATGTGTAGACTAACAGTGAAATGCTAACAGGTCCTTCCTAACAATACAGAGAGAAAGAAATGAAATCATAGAAAAATAAAAACAAGAGGAATAAATACACAATCTTGGCTATATACACGGGGTACCAGTACTGAGTAATGATAACGTGGCTATATACACGGGGTACCAGTACTGAGTAATGATAACGTGGCTATATACACGGGGTACCAGTGCTGAGTAATGATAACGTGGCTATATACAAGGGGTACCAGTACTGAGTAATGATAACTTGGCTATATACAAGGGGTACCAGTACTGAGTAATGATAACGTGGCTATATACACGGGGTACCAGTACTGAGTAATGATAACGTGGCTATATACACGGGGTACCAGTACTGAGTAATGATAACGTGGCTATATACATGGGGTACCAGTACTGAGTAATGATAACGTGGCTATATACACGGGGTACCAGTACTGAGTAATGATAACGTGGCTATATACATGGGGTACCAGTACTGAGTAATGATAACGTGGCTATATACATGGGGTACCAGTACTGAGTAATGATAACGTGGCTATATACACGGGGTACCAGTACTGAGTAATGTTAACGTGGCTATATACACGGGGTACCAGTGCTGAGTAATGATAACGTGGCTATATACACGGGGTACCAGTACTGAGTAATGATAACGTGGCTATATACATGGGGTACCAGTACTGAGTAATGATAACCTGGCTATATACACGGGGTACCAGTACTGAGTAATGATAACGTGGCTATATACACGGGGTACCAGTACTGAGTAATGATAACGTGGCTATATACATGGGGTACCAGTACTGAGTAATGATAACGTGGCTATATACACGGGGTACCAGTACTGAGTAATGATAACGTGGCTATATACACGGGGTACCAGTACTGAGTAATGATAACGTGGCTATATACACGGGGTACCAGTACTGAGTAATGATAACGTGGCTATATACACGGGGTACCAGTACTGAGTAATGATAACGTGGCTATATACACGGGGTACCAGTACTGAGTAATGATAACGTGGCTATATACATGGGGTACCAGTACTGAGTAATGATAACTTGTCTATTCTGTCTGGAAGGGGTACCAGTACTGAGTAATGATAACTTGTCTATTCTGTCTGGAAGGGGTACCAGTACTGAGTAATGATAACGTGGCTATATACAAGGGGTACCAGTACTGAGTAATGATAACGTGGCTATATACATGGGGTACCAGTACTGAGTAATGATAACGTGGCTATATACAAGGGGTACCAGTACTGAGTAATGATAACTTGGTTATATACACGGGGTACCAGTACTGAGTAATGATAACTTGTCTATTCTGTCTGGAAGGGGTACCAGTACTGAGTAATGATAACTTGTCTATTCTGTCTGGAAGGGGTACCAGTGCTGAGTAATGATAACTTGTCTATTCTGTCTGGAAGGGGTACCAGTACTGAGTAATGATAACGTGGCTATATACAAGGGGTACCAGTGCTGAGTAATGATAACTTGTCTATTCTGTCTGGAAGGGGTACCAGTACTGAGTAATGATAACGTGGCTATATACAAGGGGTACCAGTACTGAGTAATGATAACGTGGCTATATACATGGGGTACCAGTACTGAGTAATGATAACCTGGCTATATACATGGGGTACCAGTACTGAGTAATGATAACTTGGTTATATACACGGGGTACCAGTACTGAGTAATGATAACCTGGCTATATACATGGGGTACCAGTACTGAGTAATGATAACTTGGCTATATACACGGGGTACCAGTACTGAGTAATGATAACTTGGCTATATACATGGGGTACCAGTGCTGAGTAATGATAACTTGTCTATTCTGTCTGGAAGGGGTACCAGTACTGAGTAATGATAACGTGGCTATATACATGGGGTACCAGTACTGAGTAATGATAACTTGGTTATATACACGGGGTACCAGTACTGAGTAATGATAACGTGGCTATATACATGGGGTACCAGTACTGAGTAATGATAACTTGGCTATATACACGGGGTACCAGTACTGAGTAATGATAACTTGGCTACTCAGTACTGGTACCCCTTCCTCCTACAGATGAACGCCCTTACAGCTATATACATGGGGTACCAGTGCTGAGTAATGATAACTTGTCTATTCTGTCTGGAAGGGGTACCAGTACTGAGTAATGATAACGTGGCTATATACACGGGGTACCAGTACTAAGTAATGATAACTTGGCTATATACACGGGGTACCAGTAAAAACTAATAAAGCGAGGGCTTAGTGGACCAGAGAGAGAGAGAGAGAGAGACAGAGACAGAGACAGAGACAGAGACAGAGACAGAGGGAGAGAGAGAGAGAGAGAGAGAGAGAGAGAGAGAGGAGATGATCAGACTGCTGGAGGAGAGGTTGAGGGGGTGGCGTGTGACAGAGAACAACCCACTAGAGAGGTGGCCACCCCTGCAGAGAAGCCAGCAGAACAGCCCACACCAGATCCTGACCATAGCATCGACATCACAGCAGAACAGACAAATAAAGAACCCCAAGCCCAGCGGCTCTCACCCCCTCTGAGCGACCCCCCTGTCAGCCACCCTGATAGCCCTTCTGACAACCCCCCCACACCCACTGAGGACATACACAAGACACAGATTTTTCTCCTGATGGACTCAAATGGGAAATATGTACAAGAAAAAATATTTTTTCCCAAAAACAGTGTGTCTAAACTCTGGTGTCCAAACACCTTCTGTCTGAGGACCAACTAGGTTCACCTAGCCACATAATAATAAACACAGGCACAAACAACCTGAGAGCCCAGCAGGAAAGGGTGGCCACTGCACTGAAGGGAGTGATTGAAAAAGCTTATTCTACTGTCCCCAACGCACAAGTGGTTATCTCCACCCTGCTACCACGAAAAGACTTCCACCCTGCCACAATAAACGCAAGTATTTCCCGTGACTGTGCCTTAAAACCAAATGTTTTCCTGGCCCACCACTCCACCCTGGACTTGAACAGCCTCTATGACCAGGTCCACCTCTACAAGGCAGCATTGCCCACCACTCCACCCTGGACTTGAACAGCCTTTTTGACCAGGTCCACCTCTACAAGGCAGCAGTGCCCACCACCGCCCGGAGTCTAAAGGACATTGCTCTCAAACGTATCCCCAACACTTCACACAGGAGCAACAGATCAATAGACACCCCACCCAGACACCCTCCCAGACCAATCAACACCCCCACATGTCAATCATGCCCACACCCCATTTAGGCCCCTTCAGATCAGACCTATGCCCCTCCTGCCCACCCCATGCACCCCACCCCCACAAAGAGGGCCTCAACATGAAAGTCACACATACGCCCAGGTAGTGAGTGGGAAAACAGGCCCAACCCCCACTCTTACACTAGCCCAAGCCAATGGCAGATGCTCAGCAGGCTCTGCTCACACTTACTGGCCTGAGGCCAAACCACACGACTAACAACATTGGACACTTTATGGAACACAAAGCCTTCACTATCTCATCCTCGAATATCCAAGGCCTGAGGTCATCTGCCTTTGGCCTAAAGAGCAGGAACCCGGAATTCACCAAAGAAATCTGAAATACAGACATTGTCATCCTGCAAGAAACCTGGTATAGAGGAGACGGACCCACTGGTTGCCCTCTAGGTTACAGAGAGCTGGTAGTCCCATCCACCAAACTACGAGGTGTGAAACAGGGAAGGGACTCAGGGGGTATGCTAATTTGGTATAGAGCAGACCTAACTCACTCCATTAAATTAATCCAAACAGGAACATTTTACATTTGGCTAGAAATTCAACAGAGAAAAATGTCAGAGAAACAGAGAAAAATGTCCTCCTGTGTGCTACCTATATCCCCCCACTAGAATCCCCATACTTTGATGAAGACAGCTTCTCCATCCTGGACCTATAGCTCATCTACTTTATCACTGACCTCAACCCAGAGTCCCTCAGAGCGTTCACAGTCAGCCCACTGACACCCCTATTAGACCACAGCAAAATCACAGTCTACTTGAACAGAGCAATACTCAATCATGAGGCATCAAAGCCAAAGGAACTGAGTAACATTAAGAAATGCTATAGATGGACAGAATGCAGTTTGGAAACCTACCAAAAAACAATTAGGCAACAACAATTTCAATCCCTTTTAGACAATATCCTGGATAATACGTTCCACTGTAATAGTGAAGGTGTAAACTTGGCAGTAGAAAATCTTAACAGTATATTTGACCTCTCAGCTTCCCTATCAAATCTAAAAATCTCAAATAGAAAACCAAAGAAAATTAACAAAAATGACAAATGGTTTCATGAAGAATGCAAAAAATCTAAGAAAGAAATTGAGAAACCTGTCCAACCAAAAACATAGAGACCCAGAAAACCTGAGTCTACGCCTTCACTATGGTGAATCACTAAAACAATACAGAAATACACTACGGAAAAAGAAGGAACAGCACATCAGAAATCAGCTCAATGTAATTGAAGAATCCATAGACTCTAACCACTTCTGGGAAAATTGTAAAACACTAAACAAACAACAACACGAAGAATTATCTATCCAAAATGGAGATGTATGGGTAAACCACTTCTCCAATCTTTTTGGCTCTATACTAAAGAATAAAGAGCAAAAACATATACAGGATCAAATACAAATCTTAGAATCAACTATTAAAGACTACCAGAACCCACTGGATTCTCCAATTACCTTGAATGAGTTACAGGACAAAATAAAAACCCAAAAGGCATGTGGTGTTGATGGTATCCTCAATGAAATGATCAAATATACAGACAACAAATTCCAATTGGCTATACTAAAACTCTTTAACATCATCCTTAGCTCTGGTATCTTCCCCAATATTTGGAACCAAGGACTGATCACCCCAATCCAAAAAAGTAGAGACAAATTTGACCCCAATAACTACCGTGGGACATGCGTCAACAGCAACCTTTGAAAAATCCTCTGCATTATCATTAACAGCAGACTCGTACATTTCCTCAATGAAAACAATGTACTGAGCAAATGTCAAATTGTCTTTTTACCAAATTAACGTAAAACAGACCATGTATTCACCCTGCACACCCTAATTGACAACCAAACAAACCAAAAGAAAGGTAAAGTCTTGTCATGTTTTGTTGATTTTAAAAAAGCCTTCGACTCAATTTGGCATGAGGGTCTGCTATACAAATTGATGGAAAGTGGTGTTGGGGGTAAAACATACGACATTATAAAATCCATGTACACAAACAACAAGTGTGCGGTTAAACTTGGCAAAAAACACAAATTTCTTCCCACAGGGCCATGGGGTGAGACAGGGATGCAGCTTAAGCCCCACCCTCTTCAACATATATATATATATATATCAACAAATTGGCGCGGGCACTAGAAAAGTCTGCAGCACCCAGCCTCACCCTACTAGAATCTGAAGTCAAATGTCTACTGTTTGATGATGATCTGGTGCTTCTGTCACCAACCAAGGAGGGCCTACAGCAGCAGCTAGATATTCTGCACAGATTCTGCAAGACCTGGGCCCTGACAGTAAATCTCAGTAAGACCAAAATAATGGTGTTCCAAAAAAGATCCAGTCGCCAGGACCACAAATACAAATTCCATCTAGACACCATTGCCTTAGAGCACACAATAAACTATACATACCTTGGCCTAAACATCAGCACCACAGGTAACTTCCACAAAGCTGTGAACGATCTGAGAGACAAGGCAAGAAGGGCATTCTATGCCATCAAAAGGAACATAAAATTAAACATACAAATTAGGATCTGGCTAAAAATACTTGAATAAGTCATAGAGCCCATTGCCCTTTATGGTTTCACAAAATGGGACAAACACCAAATTGAGACTCTGCATGCAGAATTCTGCAAAAATATCCTCTGTGTACAACGTAGAACACCAAATAATGCATGCAGAGCAGAATTAGGCCGATACCCGCTAATTATCAAAATCCAGAAAAGAGCCATTAAATTCTACAACCACCTAAAAGGAAGTGATTCCCAAACCTTCCATAACAAAGCCATCACCTACAGAGAGATGAACTTGGAGAAGAGTCCCCTAAGCAAGCTGGTCCTGGGGCTCTGTTCACAAACACAAACACACCACACAGAGCCCCAGGACAGCAACACAATTAGACCCAATCAAATCGTGAGAAAACAAAAAGATAATTACTTGACACATTGGAAAGAATTAACAAAAAAACAGAGCCAACTAGAATGCTATTTGGCCCTAAACAGAGAGTACACAGTGGCAGAATACCTAACTACTGTGACTGACCCAAACTTAAGGAAAGCTTTGACTATGTACAGACTCAGGGAGCATAGCCTTGCTATTGAGAAAGGCCGCCGTAGGCAGACATGGCTCTCAAGAGAAGACAGGCTATGTGCACACTGCCCACAAAATGAGATGGAAACTGAGCTGCACTTCCTAACTTCCTGTCCAATGTATGACCATATTAGGAGACATAATTCCCTCAGATTACACAGACCCACAAAGAATACGAAAACAAACCCAACTTTGATAAACTCCCATATCTACTGGGTGAAATTCCACAATGTGCCATCACAGCAGCAAGATTTGTGACCTGTTGCCACAAGAAAAGGGCAACCAGTGAAGAACAAACACCATTGTAAATACAACCCATATTTATGCTTATTTATTTTCCCTTGTGTACCCTTAACCATGTGTACATCGTTACAACACTGTATATATACGTAATATGACATTTGTAATGTCTTTATTGTTTTGAAACTTCTGTATGTGTAATTTTTACTGTACATTTCTATTGTTTATTTCACTTTTGTATATTATCTACCTCACTTGCTTTGGCAATGTTAACACATGTTTCCCATGCCAATAAAGCCCCTTAAATTGAATTGAGACAGAGACAGAGACAGAGACAGAGACAGAGACAGAGACAAAGACAAAGACAGAGAGAGAGGGAGAGAGAGAGAGAGAGAGAGAGAGAGAGAGAGAGAGACAAAATTCTCTCGTTGACAATTTTGATTCTTATTATCTTAATATTGTAAATATCCAAAGTAAGCTTTGGCAATACGTACATGTTATGTCATGCCAGTAGTGCATATTGAATTAAATTGAATTTAGAGAGACAGAGAGAGACAGAGGGGGTGAGAGGGGGGGGGGCAGAGAGAGGGAAGAGAGAGAGAGGGGAGGGGAGGGGGGACACAGAGAGAGGAGGAGAGAGAGAGAAAGTAAATGTTATTTTGCCTATTTCTCTTTTCTGTCTGGATAACGCATAGATGGGGGGCAATCTATTCCTACTATTTACGGAATGTCTGTCTCTTACCAACTGAATACCGTTGTGAATAGAACTTGGCCGTTTTAAATGATGTATATTATGAAATAAAATAAGCAGAGAGAGCGAGAGAGCGAGAGAGAGAGAGAGAGAGAGAGGGAGGGAGGGAGTGGGGGGAAACAGGGAGAAGGTGAGAGAGACAAAAAGACAGAGAGAGAGAGACAGAGAGAGGGGGGGAGACAGAGATGCAGAGAGCAGACCAGAGCAGACCAGAGCTAAGCTGTAGCCTGTCTGCCTGTCCATCAGTCTGTTTGTCTCTCTGTCTGCCTGCCTGTCTGGAGAAGGAAGAGGAATCCTAATAAACACACCTGCCTGGCTGGAGCCTGACTCGCTCTCTCGCTCTGTCTCCATCTCTCTCTCTATCTCTATCTGTGTTAAAGAATGAAACTGACATTGAACAGACGGTTCCACCACCTTCAGTTTACTTTTTTTATGGATGGCACAATTGTTTTGTACAGTGTTCTGCACACCAAGTTATTTCAGAAAAATGTACATTTCATGACTTTCCTTTACAGTGTGCAGGTGCCATATATCACTATTTTGATTTACATTTTCAATTTTGTTTATAAGCTAGATAGAAAAAAGAAAGCAGCACCGGGCGGCTCGATACTGAGTTGACTGAAGTCCCACACAGAGATGGAAGAACAGAGAAGAAGTGAAGCGGTGCATGGTGCGAACCCAAACCGACTGCGAAATACAAGTCGAGTACTTTCTCCTTTGAGTCATGTACAGGAGAGGCTATTGCAGTAGACGACCCCACCGGGTTCCACCCCTATCAGCTAAAAACTAGAAGAAGCAGTGGGCACGCGATCACCAACAATTGAGGAGTGAAAAAACATTGCCTGGAACATGACAGTGAGTTCAGTTTACTTGAGCGGCCAGCACAGCCCCCAAACCTCAACCCAATAGAGTATCTTTGGGATGAGATGGAACAGGCTGTTCACAGCAAGAAAGTACCACCGTCCAATCTGCGGCAACTGTGTGATGCCATTGCATCGCATCTAGAATGCCACAAAGAATTCAGTTTGTTCTGGAGGCAAATTTGTCCGACCCCGGAACTAGATGGGTGTACCTAATAAACTTTCCGGTGAGTGTAAGTTTTCCTGTGAGAACTTTTGTTCAGAACCCATTACGATGTTTCAGGTGCCAAGTGTATGGTCATGTTGCAGCAGTGTGTAGGAGGTACATTTTGAAGTGTACAGGGGGCCATGGGACAAAAAGTGTGTAGTTTAGGTGTAAAAAGTGGAGTGTTTCAATTGTGGTGGTGGCCTGGTTGCTGGGGATCAGACATGTCCTGTGCGAGTGAGACAGACTGAAGTTTCCAGGGTGAGAGCAGCGCAGAAAGGGACATATGCTGATGTAACAGCTGTGCCACGAAGACAAGTAAGACTGGTCTCGGCACCAGTGTAACAGATGTGATTGTCTAGTCTTTGGCTTGTCATAAAATGTGAAGACTGTTATTTTATCAAATCAATTCTCTATATGTAATTATTATCACGTGATTAAACTAATCATGTAAACTTTAATTAACTAGGAAGTCGGGCGACCACGGGAAAATATTTATAGAATCTATTTCACGAATCGACTCTAAAGATTTGTTCATATCTTATCGAGTGCAGTCTTCTATTAATGAATTATTACCTCATCAGTTCTCATTCCAAACGTCGTAAAATTGGGTAAGAAAGCTTTGTTGTAGAGCATTTAACACAAAATCTGGGGAGGGGCCAGCTGAATATAAGACAGTATCATTGTCACGACTTCCGCCGAAGTCGGTCCCTCTCCTTGTTTGGGCGGTGTTCGGCGGTCGACGTCACCGGTCTTCTAGCCATTGCCGCTCCACCTTTCATTTTCCATTTGTTTTGTCTTGTTTTCCTGTTTCCTCATAATTGCTATGTGTATTTAGCCCTCTGTTCGCTCCATGTCTGTGTGGGGTATTGTTTATTGTCAAGGTTGGCACGCTTCCGGCTGGTTAGCGCCGGGTTTTATGTGTACCCGTGATTTAAGGCAGCTAGGATTGAGCTTTGCGGTATTCCCTTGGTGACAGGCAGTGGCTGAGACAGCAGATTTTCAGACTTTAAACACTGTACTCTATGAGAGAGGTAGTTAGCAAAACAGACCAAAGACCCCTCAGAGACACCAATATTCCTTAGCCGGCCCACAAGAATTTAATGGTCTACCATATCAAAAGCTTAGGCCAAGTCAATAAAAATAGCAGCACAACATTGCTTAGAATCTAGGGCAATGGTGACATCATTGAGGACCTATACAAACTTATTTGGGACTGGGGGGAAGTATTGAGTAGCTTGGATAAAAAGGTTCCCAGAGTAAACTGCCTGCTACTCAGGCCCAAAAGTGAGATTTGGATAGAAAACACTCTGAAGTTTCTAAAACTGTTTGAATGATGTCTGTGAGTATAACAGAACTCATATGGCAGGCAAGAACCTCAGCCCTCGATCCAAGCTAGTGGAAGCCCTAGGAAGTGCAACTTCATCCATATCTCAATGTGTACTCGGTAGGCAAAGCTTTGAAAAACTACAAACCTCAGGCCCTTAAAACCTGTACTGGATCAGTGGGTCCCCCCGCATTTTGAACAGAAATACAATGGTTCATTGAATCAGTCCAAAACTTTGCACATACACTGATGCCATCTAGTGTCCAAAATCTAAATTGCGCTTAGATTTCTAAATTATATATTGGCCTTTCTCTTGCATTTCAAAGATGATGGTACAACAAAAATACAAGAAAGCGCTTGGTTTGTTCTTTGTATTATCTTTTACCAGATCTAATGTGTTATATTCTCCTACATTAAATTAACATTTCCTCAAATTTCAAAGTGTTTCCTTTCAAATGGTATCAAAAAAGGGTCAACAATGCAGTTCACAAAATAGAGTTAAGAAAATATTTACTAAATAAACTAAAGTATTTTTTAAATAAAAAGTTAAATAACAATACCGAGGCTATATACAGGGTACAACAGTATTACAACAACCACCTGAGACCCTGAGGAAAGTAGGGGAGGGTGGACATTGGGCAAAGGGTGAGGATTTAGGATCCCTGTGAGTAGGCCAGCACAGAATGACCCGAACAGTTTGTGCTTTAGTAAGGTTGGTTTCTGGTAAGTAGAGTTCCTAAAGATTATACATATGCTTTTGTTGACAGGAAACGTATTTTTTTGGTGAAGCCGGGTATATTGTGGTAGAGTTGTTTTCCGTCGCCACCCACAAGAACAATTCACAACTCAGGGAGTCCAACCAATACAGACTGCCGATGTTGTGTGTCCCAAAGCTGGCTAAACAGGCTGTACCGGAAATAGACGTGGCAAACGACTGGATACTTCCTGTTCGCTGTGTTGACAAATGAAAGAGAGACAGCCAGATGGATTCATAATTTTACGATAACTCCAAAGCTAACCCGGTTTTAACTCAGGTTAGCTATCTCATGCCTTGGCAGGCACCGTAGAAGGTAGTTAGCGATCGAGCCTTGCAGAGGTAATGGACGGGACTCGGCTGTTGTTCGTGTTGTTTGGGGGTTTGTTGGAGGTGTATTGTGGTGTGTCGGCTAACAGAGGTGGATCTCCTTCGTTTACTGATGAAATCCCATTCAAAATTAACTGGCCCGGGGCCGAATTCACCCTGGTGAGTGTTTTGTGATAGAGAATAAATACAGTTTTTGTCATAGTTAACGTTAAATCATGGCTGGTTATTTATGATTTCATTGAAAAGCGAACGTTAGCTAGCTAGTTTTAAATGGTGATAAAGTATGTTAAGCTTAAGCCTAGCTAGCTGGTATTCCTTGTTATGGCTGTTGTCATATGACTGCCAACGCAGAAACTGACCATGCATAGTTTGCCTGTTATGACTGCTGCAAAGTAGAGCACTTACACAACATCTGACCCTAAATCTGTCCTTCCATAGCCAACCTCAGGTGCCTTCTACAAAGAAGATGACTTTGTCATTATGACAACAACAGAGAAGGAGAAATACAAATGTCTCCTGCCTTCCTTGTCAAATGGAGATGGTGTGAGTTTGAGTAATCATTTTCAGTTTCACTCTTTACAACAATATTGCTTCTCACTTATCCTCCTGTCTCCCTCTGTGTCTGTTTGTCTTTCTGCCTGTCTCCCCTCCCTCCCTTTTTATCTCTCTCCGCACCCCTCTCTCGCAGGATGATGACAAGGTGTACGCTGGTCCCACTCCAGGTGATCTGCTGGACCCACTGTTCAAAGAGAGCAGCTGCTCCTACAGAGTGAGAACTGAACCGTTTCACTTCTACTTCTGTCTAAATATAGGCTATACTGAGTACCACTGCAACACTAATGTCATGGGCCCCCCCCCCCCCCTAGGGATCACATGCTATAGATGTACACTGTCTAAACTACTGGCACACAGCCCGGACACCCATGCATACCCCACAAGTCATGCCACAAGAGGTCTCTTCACAGTCCCCAAGCCCATAACAGACTATGGAAGGCACATAGTACTACATAGAGCCATGACTACATGGAACCATGACTACATGGAACTCTATTCCACATCAAGTAACGGATGCAAGCAGTACAATTTGAAATAAAAACCCAGATAAACACCTTATGGAACAGTGGGGACTGTGAAGCAACACAAGTATTGACACACACACACATACAATAACATACATGTGGATTTAGTAATGTGGTGGAGTAGGGGCCTGAGGGGACACGGTGTGTTGTGAAATCTGTGAATGTATTGTAATGTTTTAAAGTTGTATAAATCACCTTAATTTAGCTGGACCCCAGGAAGAGTAGCTCCTGCTTTGGCAGCAGCTAATGGGGATCTATAAAACATACAAATAAATTTGGGGTCACTTAGAAATGTCCTTGTTTTTGAAAGAAAAGCAATATTTTTGGTCCATTAAAATAACTTCAAATTGATAAGAAATACAGTGTAGACATTGTTAATGACTATTATAGCTGGAAACGGTAGATTTATTTTATGGAATATCTACATAGGCGTACAGAGGCCCATTATCAGCAACCATCACTCCTGTAGAAAATCCATAAACAATCTGCCGTTTCCAGCTACAATAGTCATTTACAACATTAACAATGTCTACACAGTATTGCTGATCAATTTTATGTTATTTTAATGGAAAAAATGGCTTTTCAGTAAAAAACAAGGACATTTCTAAGTGACCCCAAACTTTTGAACGGTAGTGTATGTCATGTACTGTGCTGTCACTTTCTATGGATAGGCTAACCACTGTCTCTTCTGGCATTTGTTGTGGTGTTAATTAATAGATTGAGTCATACTGGACGTATGAGGTGTGTCATGGGAAACATGTGAGACAATACCATGAGGAGAAGGAGACGGGACAGGTCAGTGGGAAATTATGTTACTTCAAAATTGGCATCATTATAATGTCTACCATCAAGTATGTTGCAATAAATAAGAAAAAATGATTTTCATGTTGATCTGGCAGATCAAAGTTCAGGAGTACGTCTTGGGAAGCATGACCAAGACGACAGAGTCTTCAGCCACTTCAGGAACAGAAATTGCAGAGGTAGAGAAAGTTGAGGAGATGGATCCCACGCCAGAAGCTGAGAAAGAGGTTGGTTGTTCAACATCTTGACTCATACACATAAATACATTTAAAAAAACACTTCGTAAGACTTCTTTGAACTTTGTCTTTTCTCGTTTTATTTCTCTCTCTAATCATGGGTCGCTATTTTGAAGGTTTTACTTGCTGTGATTAGTTTATCTACCTAAGTTGAATGTGCCGATTGTCTCTGCTAAGCGATGAAAATATAAATGTTTCTAGGTTCCCACTAAGAACGTGGAGGGCCAGCTGACTCCATACTACCCGGTGTTGATGGCCCACGGGACGGCGTGTGTCCTGAAACAGAACACGCCTCGCTCCACCAATGTGCTGTATGTCTGCCACCCTGAAGCCAAGCACGAGATCCTCTCTATTGCTGAGGTCACTACCTGCGAGTACGAAGTAGTGGTGCTGACCCCTCTGATCTGTGCACACCCCAAATACAGGTGGGTAGAGAGAGAATGAGGTACACAACCAAAATACAACAGCATACCACCCTTCACCCCACTGCTGGCTTGCCACTGAAGCTAAGCAGGGTCAGTCCCTGGATGGGAGATGCTGCTGGAAGTGGTGTTGGAGGGCCAGTAGGAGGCACTCTTTTCTCTTGTCTAAAGAAAAATCCCAATGCCCAAGGGGAGTGATTGGGGACATTGCCTTGTGTAGGGTGCCATCTTTTGGATGGGACATTAGACGGGTGTCCTGACTCTCTGTGGTAACTAAAGATCCAGTGGCACTTATCGTAAGAGTAGAGGTGTTAACCCTGGTGTCCTGGCTAAATTCCCAGTCTGGCCCTCATACCATCATGGCCACCTAATCATCCCCAGTTTACAATTGGCTCATTCATCCCCCCTCTCCCACGTAACTATTCCCCAAGTTGTTGCTGTCAATTAGAATGTGTTCTCAGTCAACTTACCTGGTAAAGTAAGGGTTAAATAAAATTACAGGTACCAGCAGGTCTACTGTAAACTGTAAACTGCATCCCAAACCCAACCAGTTCCCCTCATGATGTATTTCTCAACTATAAGTAAAGGGGACTACCTTGTTTGAAATGATATGGAGGCTTATATCTTTATCCCGTGGTCTGTTAGGTTCAAGTCGTCCCCTGTGAATGCCATCTTCTGCCAGGCCATGTCTGGTTCTCCCCTGCGGCCTCATAGTCTCTCTCAGATGGACCGGGAGCAGGAGGAGCTGCTGAAACCTCCCTTCACTGCCGCTGCTGCTGCCCCGGAAAGAGAAGTGAGAAAGGAGGAGGGGGGAAGGAGAGAGACTAGGGGAGGATAAAGAGAAAGGGGAGAGTGAGAAAGGACGAGGGGGGAAGGAGAGAGACTAGCGGAGGAGAAAGAGAGAGGGGAGAGGGGGGAAGGAGAGAGACTAGGGGAGGAGAAAGAGAAAGGGGAGAGTGAGAAAGAAGACAGGAGAGAGACTAGGGGAGGAGAAAGAGAGAGGGGAGAGTGAGAAAGAAGACAGGAGAGAAGGGAATGTTGATAAGAGGTGATGGTAGTGGGGCACAGTGGTGAAAAAATTACCCAATTGTCATACGTGAGTAAAAGTAAAGATACCTTAATAGAAATTACTCAAATAAAAGTAAAAGACACCCAGTAAAATACTACTTGAGTAAAAGTCTAAAAGTATTTGGTTTGAAATATACTTAAGTATCAAAACTAAAAAGTATAAATCGTTTCAAATTCCTTATATTAAGCATATCAGATGGCACAATTTTTCATGTAAAAAAAAAAAACGTACAGATAGCCAGGGGCACACTCCAACACTCAGACATCATTCAGAAACAAAGCATTTGTGTTTAGTGAGTTGTCAGATCATAGGCAGTACGGATGTCCAGGGATGTTGTAAGTGTGTGAATTGGACCTTTTCTATCCTGTTAAGCATTCAAAATGTAATGAGAACTTTTGGGTGTCAGGGAAAATGTATGGAGTAAAGTACATCATTTTCTTTAGGAATGTAGTGAAGTAAAAGTGGTCAAAAATACACAGATACCCCAAAAAACTACTTAAGTAGTACATTAAAATATGTTTACTTAAATACTTTACACCACTGATGGGGCAATACAGGGTCATGATCAGAAGAACGAAAATGTGTATTCCTGTTGGACAAGTTCGGGTAGGTAGCTATTCCCACTATTTGAAAACTGTTTTGTCTGTACTGAACACAACCCAGGTTTAGAAGCTGTCTGTTTAATGTATTCTAACTAAACACCTCCTCCCCTCTCTTGTCCTCCAGGAGGAGAGTACGTCCCCCATGAGAGAGGAGGCCTTCTCCTCTACCCATAAGCCCCTGGTGGTGGGCGGGCAGACCCAGGTTACCGTGGGAACCACCCACATTTCCCGTCTGACAGACGAGCAGCTGATCAAAGAGTTTCTGAGTGGCTCCTACTGTCTCCATGGGGTTAGTATGAGGCCTGCTGATAGGCTGGCTTTTGAAAGGGACACCTGCTCACATATTGGCTACTGCTCATTGGCTGCTGTTGTTAATTCAATGTAATATGCAGTGCCTTCAAAGTATTCAGACCCCTTGACTTTTTCCACATTTTGTTACGTTATAGCCTTATTCAAAAATTGATTAAATAAACCCCTCAGCAATCTACACACAATACCCCATAATGACAAAGCGAAAACTGTTTCTAATAAATTTTAGAACATTTATAAAACAAACGCGTACCTTATTTACATAAGTATTCAGCCCTTTGCTATAAGACTCAATTGAGCTCAGCTGCATCCTGTTTCCATTGATCATCCTTGAGATGTTTCTACATCTTGATCGTGGTAAATTCAACTCCCACAACTCTTCATACTGTAGCCTCTGTCTGATGTCTAGAACGTGTGTTGCAGGGAGTGGGATGGTGGAAGTATGAGTTCTGCTATGGGAAGCATGTACATCAGTACCATGAGGTAAGGGTTATTTACTTAGTAACGTTGAAATGCTGAAGCACAATATTTCCTGTAGACTGAAAGATGTTACAGTTTTGGCTGGCTGGGTGCCTCATGTATTTTTTGCTATGTGAAAGTATCTAATATAGGATGATGAATTGATTCTCTCCCAGGATAAGGAGCAGGGGAAGAACATTGTGGTAGTGGGCAGTTGGAACGCTGAGGAACATCTGCAGTGGGCTCAGAAGAACGTGGCCAGATCCTACCAGTTCAAAGACCACGGGGTTCAGAAAGTAAAGTACGTCCGTCAGCTATACAAGACCTTTATTTTTGAAAAAGATTTCATTGATCAGCACAATGTTAATGAATATTGGGGCATTAGGGGCTGGTGTCCTGGACAAAGATAAACTCAATGGAGAATATCAAATGAAAGGGCGTTTTAGTCCAGGAATCTTCAGGGTCCAGGAAACCTGATTTTCTCATGACAACACATTGAATGATAGTCAGGATAAGGACTTCATGGTTGTACTTCCTCCCCAGACTGGTGTCTCTCTTCTACGGCCATGGGGACGTGTGTGACCTGACGGGGAAACCCAGACAGGTCATCGTCAAGCTCAAGTAGGGTCTCTTAATATTCTTATATACAATTGAAGTCGGAAGTTTACATACACTTAGGTTGGAGTCATTAAAACTTGTTTTTCAACCACTCCACACATTTCTTGTTAACAAACTATAGTTTTGGCAAGTCGGTTAGGACATCTACTTTGTGCATGACACAAGTCATTTTTTCCAGCAATTGTTTACAGACAGATTATTTCACTTATAATTCACTGTTTCACAATTCCAGTGGGTCAGAAGTTTACATAGACTAAGTTGACTGTGCCTTTAAACAGCTTAGAAAATTACAGAAAATTATGTCATGGCTTTAGAAGATTCTGAAAGGCTGATTGACATCATTTGAGTCAGTTGGAGGTGTACCTGTGGATGTATTTCAAGGCCTACGTTCAAACTCTGTCTCTTTTCTCGACATCATGGGAATTCTTTTTTTTAAATCAACCAGGGCCTCAGAAAAAATAATTGTATACCTCCACAAGTCTGGTTCATCCTTGGGAGCAATTTCCAAACGCCTGAAGGTACCACGTTCATCTGTACAACCAATAGTACGCAAGTATACACACCATGGGACCACACAGCCGTCATACTGCTCAGGAAGGAGACTCGTTCTGTCTCCTAGAGATGAACGTACTTTGGTGTGAAAAGTGCAAATCAATCCCAGAACAACAGCAAAGAACCTTGTAACGAAGCTGGAGGAAACAGGTACAAAAGTATCTATATCCACAGTAAAACAAGTCCTATATCAACATAACCTGAAAGGACATTCAGTAAGGAAGAAGGCACTGCTCCAAAACCGTCATAAAAAAGCCAGACTACGGTTTGCAACTGCACATGGGGACAAAGATTGTACTTTTTGGAGAAATGTCCTCTGGTCTGATGAAACAAAAATAGAACTGTTTGGCCATAATGACCATTGTTATGTCTGGAGGAAAAAGGGGGAGGCTTGCAAGCCGAAGAACACCATCCCAACCGTGAAGCATGGGGGTGGCAGCACCATGTTGTGGGGGTGCTTTGCTGCAGGAGGCACTTCACAAAATAGATGGCATCATGAGGTAGGAAAATTATGTGGATATATTGAAGTAACATCTCAAGACATCAGTCAGGAAGTTAAAGCTTCGTCGCAAATGGACAATGACTTCCAAAGTTGTGGCAAAATGGCTTAAGGACAACAAAGTCAAGGTTTTGGAGTGGCCATCACAAAGCCCTGACCTCAATCCTATAGAAGATTTACAAACCTGGCCTACAAACCTGACTCAGTTACACCAGCTCTGTCAGGAGGAATGGGCCAAAATTCACCCAACCTATTGTGGGAAGTTTGTGGAAGGCTACCCGAAATGGTGATGTAAGGCAGGTCCTCATCAGACAACAGGCCTATAAGCCCATTGCCGACAGTCTGAGCACTGATTGTGTGTTCCTGCTGCAATTCGGGCAGTTGTTGTTGCCATCCTGTACCTGTCCCGCTGGTGTGATGTTCGGATGTACCAATCCTGTGTAGGTGTTGTTGCACATGGTCTGCCACTGCGAGGACGATCAATTGTCCGTCCTGTCTCCCTGTAGCGCTGTCTTAGGCGTCTCACAGTACGGACATCGCAATTTATTAGAGTCCATAGAAAGGCCTCTTTAGTGTCCTGTTTTCATAACTGTGACCATAATTTCCTTCCGTCTGTAAGCTGTTAGTGTCCTAACGACCGTTCCACAGGTGCATGTTCATTAATTGTTCATGGTTCATAGCATGGCAAACAGTGTTTAAACCCTTTACAATGAAGATCTGTGAAGTTCTTTGGATTTTTACAAATTATTTTTGAAAGAAAGGGACGTTTCTTTTTTTTAATGAGTTTACATGATTCCATATGTTTCCACACTTATTCTAAAATGTAGAAAAAATTCAAACACTTGAATTAGTAGATGTCCAAACTTTTGACTGGCACTCTATATCGTGAGTCATCATTGGTGTGGTCTAGTAGGGTCTCTTAATATAATATACAGTACCAGTTTGGGTACGCCTACTCATTCAAGGGTTTTTCTTTCTTTTTTACTATTTTGTACATTGTAGAATAATAGTGACGACATCAACTATTAAATAACACACATGGAATCATGTAGTAACCAAAAAAGTGTTGAAACAAATCCAAATGACTTTGAGATTCCCTCTGCCTAGATGACAGCTTTGCACACTTGGCATTCTCGTTCAGAACGTTTCATGTCACTGAATACACAGCCGGTCTCTGATGGAAGCCCGTCCTGTGTCTCAGGTGTAAGGAGTCTGAGTCTCCCCATGCCGTCACTGTGTACATGCTGGAGCCTCAGACCTGCCAGTACGTCCTTGGGGTAAGAATGCACACACGCATCACTGGCGCACCATGTTATGGTTCAACACTTGAACCCATTCTTGCTGTTTTTGCCGCAAGCGGTTGGGCGAGTCAGGTTTCCAGTGTATGACTACACATGGCAAATAAACATGATCAGGTAATTTTTTTCTCCCATCAGGTTGAGTCTCCAGTTATATGCCAGATCCTGGACACAGCTGATGAGAAAGGCCTTCTATCCATCTCCAGCTAACAGCACAGACAGAGGAGGCTGAAGAGACGGCGAAAAGGAGGAATGAGCAGAAGTATAAATGAAGACGTTTTACTACATTTAAATTGAGAAAATGATGTGCACATCTAGTAACACGTCTTCTTTGTTCTAGAAAATAAAGGACAGGGATTTAGGCAAAGATGTCCTGAAATGGAAGACTGGATGAACCAAGGCCCATGGCACTACTCAGGAGGTCCAGACTGACATGGACTTGGAGAGGAGCGTGTTGATCCTGGAACGGCCCTTGGAACCCAGGGCCACAGCACCCCTCTTCCACCCTGGCTTAAACCTCCTATGTACTGAACCAACTCCATGTTGCATCAAAAACCTTATGATAAACCTTACATTTGATCTGAGTTGGAAATGGGACCCTGTTCACGTCACAAGGCTCTATGGACTGGACTTCAGATCTTCCTCTTAGGGCAGGTTAGTTCTAGTGTTCTCTGGCCAAGATGCCTGGACAGAACAACCAATCATTCAAACAGCATCATCAGGATAACCAGCTTCCATGTTGTAGTTGAACACTATATATAAACTCCCAGTAAGTTATTGGGTAAATCACCAACATTTCGGCATCACTGTGTTCTCTTCAGGGTAATGTCATGATTGCTAAAACCAGGTTATATAGACAACAGTGCAATTAGTGCAACCAATGACATTAGTGAGGAGTGTGTCATAATTCATTCTAATTACCTTAATAATTGAGTGAAACTGTTAAATAACATTGACTATCCAGTAGCAGCTCACTTTGTTGAAGCTAATCAACCTCTCTCCTCTCAAATAGACAGGCATTGAGCATGTTGCTCTACCAAGGAGAGGAGGTAACATTGAGATCCTACTACTACAAAGGGAGGCCTACTGGATATCCTCTCTAAAAACATTGACCCCTAGTGGTCTGAATATTGACTTTGATCTCAGGCCCATTTTATGAACAAGTCTTATGAATGGATACATTCTTTCTACAGCTTATCAGCGTACACCCAATATGTTCCCCCTGTTGATTATGCATTATGGTTGAACCAAAAGATGACATTAACACTTTTTTATGAAATGGGAAACAAATATATATGTGAAATTGAATTGAACAATGTATGTTGGTGCTAATATATACAATATTTATGTTTCCATATGATAACAATAGCCTAATATATTCAATATGCTATCATTTTTTTATTTTTTATTGTTTCATTCAATTCATTCTAATTAACTTAATTATGACACACCCTTCACTATTGTCATTGGTTGCACTAATTCCAGCGTTTGTCTACATAATCTGGTTTAAGCATTCATGACATCACCCTGAAGGCACAGTGATGCCGAAACATGGTGATTTACCCAATAAATGACAGGGAGTTTATATAGTGTACGACTCTTTATTTATAGAGCTGATAGTTTATTCGCCGGTAGTCAGCACCTCTACATAAAATCATTTTCTCTGCTCATGTTTTTATACGTAGTTGGTTTTATCCTCAGCATTTTAACTGTATTTATTTGGGCTTAATTTCAGTTTGATTACATGCTTGTCCTTGACAATTATACAAATGTTTTTGTTTGTAGATACAGTATCTTCCGACAAAGTCTGTTTGAATTTTAAAATATCTGGGCATAGTAAGACTGGGGCTTTGGTGTCAGGGTTGGGGTCAAATCCATTTGTCAATTCAGGAAACTGAAATTCCAATTTCCTCATTCGAAAGCAGTAAGGAAAATTAGGATTTGAATTAGTTTACTTCTGAAATTGACCCCAACCCTGGTTGTTGTTACGTTACAGGGTGATTGAGAGTATCTTATAAACTGATGTGCTGTGAATTCAATCCCCGGATGTTATTGACGAGCGCTGATGATTAACATTGGTTATGCACTAAATCAGATGTCATTTCTGTGGATTTCTAAATCTGGTGTGTTCTGTGGTTTAAATGAGGAATACACTGAAAAAATAAATAAAACCATCTGAACAAAGTTAGGTTGAAATGAATTCTAGTCATACCCCATGGTCTTGGATAGCTAGCCACAATGTGATAACCTGATTGGTCCTCAGCTCTCAAACATGACACATTTAGTAAAAGGCCAACTGATGCTCTTCTCTAAACAAAAAGTGACTTCTGTCTGATCACTGGTAGATAATGTGATACAATAGATCAGGGGTTCTCAGACTTCTCAGTAACCCCATACATTCTATGTATTTGAACTATTCCACAGCTAGCTCACCTGATTGAACTTGTTGACTAGGTGAATCAGGTGTGTTAGTTCAACAACATGGTGAAACGTCTGGGGGTTGAGAGCATCTGTACTGGACATCACTGTGTGACATGACAAAAGCTTGGACAGTGAGTTGCAGGTTGATTAGTTGACCACCAGAGGTCTCTTACTCCATAAGAGGTGTTTATACCTTTGTGGATCTACAATAGATCTTCAATTTAGATATTTTCTTTGCCTTGAGCCACTGGACACATTGCACTTGCAAAACATTTACTGATATCATAGAACATGTATGAGACTCACAAATACAGTATTATTATGACGAGAAAGACCATCTAAATTGTACAATATGAAAAATGTCATGTCAGTGTAAAAAGTGATTCCACTTATTTCAGTAACATCAATAACAATATGGGATCAGTGGTGTTTCTCTCCCTCTGGACTAAGAGATCTTCCATTTAATATTCTGAAGTCAATGGGGGTTATTCTTTACCTCTAACAGTTCAATACCACATGATATTCAGACAATTAGTACCGTTTACTCTCTGGTGTCTTGTGGTAATAGTCATATAATATTATAGTAACTTTTAGCATCCCTGATCTATGTGCCCAATCCCTCTCCAATTTCAGCATGGTGGCAGGGTTACACTCGAAGTAAAGTATCTGATCAATAAATAAATCAATTCATGTATAAATCATTGTGGTAAGTTAAACTGAAGGTATGCACCGAGGTCCTCTCAAAGTCTGGCAGAACCACAAGACTATGTTAGCCCACTGAACTAAAGCCTATTGGCATTAGATTGGCGAGCCAACACAAGTCTTCAGGTCTAAGCCAAGGCTATTCGTCAGTTTAGACTGAAGGGATCCAATCAATCATGGTGGTTAGTCAGACTGAAGGTATGGGTATCTTATGGGCTGAGGTGCTCTCAACGTCCTGCAGCACCTCCTGGTGGATGTGATAGTGCATGGCAACGTAGGACTTGTTGAACCCAAAGGCCTGGGAGGAGGAGGAGTTGGCAGCAGGCTGCAGACTGTTGGTAGGGGAGCCGGGTCCTGCAGAGGGGCTGCTGTTGTAGATACTGTAGTAGGGCTCGATACGGGTGTTGATGGGGGTGGAGGTGCTAGGGGGCCTGGGCTTACGCCCACCATGCCCGCCTGTAGCTCTCGGACTGGGGGCACAGTCCCGGGAGTGACTGGGTCCACAGGCTTGATCCACCAGTCTCCTTTGTGGCTTGGGTGAGAGGACATAGGCAGAGTTGGTCTCGTGGTGCGAGGACTTGTTACGATTGACCTCGAGACTACCTTTACCCATGGCATGGAGCCGTGTCTTGTGCTTGCAGCAGAGGAACACCAGCGCCACCCATTGGAGGC
The DNA here is from genome assembly GCF_045791955.1 of Oncorhynchus clarkii lewisi. Lineage (NCBI taxonomy): Eukaryota > Metazoa > Chordata > Actinopteri > Salmoniformes > Salmonidae > Oncorhynchus > Oncorhynchus clarkii. The sequence continues at coordinate 49,625,453 of NC_092169.1, forward strand.
AGCAGAGGACGCGCCGGCGAAGCCCGGCGCTGTTGCGAGAGTACACGAATGGGTTGATGCACGACTTGAGGAAGATGAGCGCGAAACCGCACAGTTCGAACTGGTAGTGAGCGAAGCTGCTCTCTGGAGAGAGGACGTCCTGGGCTAAGGAGACGCCCATGGGGAGACAACAGAGAAGGACGGAGAATACAATCACCACACAGGTTACTACAGCCTTGGAGTCTTTAACTGTGGCCAGGTTGACGGTAGAGACGAGCTGGCAGCAGGTAGCTCCCTGGGCAGCCCCGGGTACTAGACCCTGGCTGGTGGGTCTGTTAGTGTAGGAGTGAGTCTGAATGTGTTGGAGCTTGTTGTAGGTCTGGTTGCGGTAGAGTGAAGGAACCTGGACGGCACACTGCATGCTCTCTAAGCCGGCCGCCATGAGCGGGGGAGGGGGTTGTGGTAGCGGCGGGCGTGTGGCATCTACAGTGATGACGCGGCACTTCCTCACCTGGGGACAGGATGGGAACAACCACTTAGCATAGAGAGACATAACATGATATAACATTATTTTGCTTTATACATGCTTAAAGCAAGTTATAAGTAATTAAGTGTGACTAAAGTTTCTTAAAAACGTATCAAATAATCCCGCAAGGGGTGGGTCGCTAATGTGATTTACCTGACACGAAAATCAAATGTTACTCATCCATCCCTCCCTCTCTCTCTCACCTGTGCATTCTTCCTCAGCGTCTGAGCAATCATGAGGTAGCAGACAGACACCACCGCCACGCAGAATGCAAAGTCTGCCAGGTAGACATATAGAACCACCCTTGCAGGCCCACCCGTTAGGCCGAAGTGAGGCAGGCAGGGTCCCTCCTTCATGGGGTAGGCTCGCAGGGTGAGCAGGGCAGCCATAGTAAAGCTAGAGGTCCAGAGGAGGGCGGTGAGAGCCAGAGTACAGGGGAGCGAGGCCATGCGGTTGGGCTGCTGGCCCAGGACCATACGGAGCCGATGGAGGGCGATCACAGCTACCGTCTCCAGAGACATGATGATGAAGGCAGAGCTGGTCAGGTGGAAGGTGAAGCAAAAGGTCTTTGACACGCCCCCTCCTCCTGGAACAAAAAAAAAGTTAACTCTTTAGACTTTTGCAAACCTTCAAGAATCAGACCGGGGTTCAAATATTTGGAAAAATACTTTCAAATACTTGGATCATTTGGTTGAGTCTGCCTATAGTGCTAGATGGGAACAGTTTGCAGTTTTGGGACTTTTCTATTGGTTTATTAAGCTAAGCGAACTCAAATAGGCACACAACAGAACAATAATAATAATTAGGTGGGTGATTATATTCATCCTATTTGTGAATTAGAAAATAGTTTTTTTTGGCATATACCAACTCCCCGAGATAGCCTCGGAGAGTGAGGTCACGGCCAGGGTCAGCCATTATCAACTGCAATCCTGAAGCAATAAGGGCTAAGTGCCTTGCTCAAGGGTACATCAACAGATTTCACCTTGTTGGCTCTAGGATTCGAACATGCTCTAACGCTCTAACCACTAGGCTACCTGCCACCCAAAACAAAAATATATTAATCGGGGACAGACAGGGCCCAGTGTCTTAGCTGAAGCAAGAGACAAGAACTAAGTAAAGAACAGAAGGAAGTAAATATCATAGAGATCCTATGAAATGACTATAGAGGCTATGTTATAAATCCTCAAAGTTCCAGAATGGTATTCTATGGTATATACAGTCTACTGACCTGAGTCCAGGAAAAGCACCAATGCGAACATCGGCGCAGTCACGCAACATATAATCATATCACAGAATGATAAGTTCAGGATCATGAAGTCGAAGTTGGTGCGGAACTTGCGGAAGGCCGGGTGGAAGAAGGAGAGGAACACCACCAGGTTGCCGTAAGAACCCAGAAAGAATATGAGGATGAGGAGGAGGGAGCAGGAAGTGAGGGTAGCTGTGTGGATCAGGGCCCAGCCAGGGGAGGAAGAGGAGGAGGACCTAGAGGGAGGAGGAGAAGATGGCTGATACATATTCCTTACATTCCACAGAAATGTGTATTTTTCTTTTCAACCCACGCACCTCGGGCCCAGGCTGCTGTTGTAGGTGTGGTGGTGGCAGACTGACGGCAGACTGGTCACATTCATCATACACATAGGGCTGGTTTCCCAGACAAAGATTAAGCCTAGTCCTGGACTAAAACGCTGTTTTATTGGACTTTCTCCATTGGGTTAGTAAAGACTGGAGAACAGCCTCACAGGTGTTCACATCATTTCACTGAACAGGATGGTGAAGGTATCTGCTGTCTCCTCCATTGACATGGTCCCCTTGGTCATGGGAAAGACCCCAGATTTCTATATAGAAACAGAGGAATCTGAGTTTAGTACAACACCATATTATTACAATGAAAGACATGTATGAGGACCATTGTGAATGATAATAATTCTGCTCTTTCAATGGAAAAAGCCCTCCCCTTCCTGCCAGACAAGCAAATAGGCTTAGGCTGAAGCAAGAGCAAACAAATCAAATGTGGAGCCTACACAGTAATCTAATCCTTCCATCATTATTGTCGAGGGTTTTACATATATGTTTAATATGTTTACACAATAGATTCGGATAGAATGATAGAATGTGGTTGAGCTTACGACGACAATAGGAGGAGCTGCAGCTCTTGTCTAGGACTATCGATAATGAAAATGTACATGGAATTCTAAAATTATCACATTTACCTAGTGAAACATACAGGCTTACCGCATCTACATTTATCTATATGTGCGTGTGAATGCTCTGATGCCAAACGATTTCAATATGATAGTCGAGTCATCATTGTCATTTGATTATGGTTATGAAAACCAATACAATACTCAAGGTATTGCTCTCCATCCAGCCACCACCACAGCTACAGGCATTAGAAAAAACCCGAAGTATTCCTTCACAGATAATCAGAAGCAATAAAATACAATACTTATATTCTGTATGCAACCTAATATTGCGGCTTACTTGAAAATCATAAAGGCATTGTCATATTGATGTGAACGCTAATAGAGAAAAAAAAGACGCGAAAATAGACATAGGCCTCATTGTTATACAACCCATAGGTTACATTTTCATATTCGGAATTGGCAACTTACCGTCCGCATGCATTATAACCACAAGCACTTTTATTAACAATATATCATTCAAAAAGAGCGTGTATTTTATTGTCGATGTGATGTATCCATTTTTGTTTTATCCGGGAGAAGACGAAGACCGGGCGCAGTACATCGGTAAGACGTGGGATATGACATACAGTACTGGGCGCGTTCCCCTGCCTAGGTGTTGCTGACGCATGCCAGATCTTACCAGGCCTGGATAGGTATTTTACATGTCATTTAATCACATATTCGTTTCGGTACTGGTACTCCATGTGTTATTAACTGTGTATATATTCATGTCACTATTTCTATTTGATGTTTGTACATCTTTAACATCAGCGCTTGCGGGTACCAGTTACCACCTGTAGCTTGAACATCTCATTCTAACGGAATCAAAAGGATACGAATCCATTCTCATGGGCGATAAACCGCAACATTACCTAAATGTAGAAATACATTTAGGTAATATTGGGTTCCAACTCGTTCTAGAATTCCCTCTCTTTGTAGGGTACAGTGTCTTTGTACATTGAGACCCTCGATGGATTAAGGTATTAAGGATTAAGGTACCCTCTCAACCTACGGTAAAACCAGTCAAAGTGCCATCTAATATTGCACAATTAGCACTGCACATCAAAGATGTATGTACTTGATATGAAGGTATAGGAACTGTACCACGGCTGCCCTATAGTGGATACATGTCGCTGTGACTAACTTCAATATGAGCGGTGGAAAAGTGCCCATGTCTATTTTTTATTTTAATCTTTAACTAAGCAAATCGGTTAAGAACAAATTCTTATTTACAATGGACAGCCTACACCAGCCAAACCCGGACGACGCTGGGCTAATTGAGCGCCGCCCTATGGAACTCCCAATCACGACAGGTTGTGATACAGCCTGGATTCGAACCTGTAGTGACGCCTCTAGCACTGAGACGCAGTGCCTTAGACCACTGCGCCACTCGGGAGCACGAATGGCATATTTGGGTAAAAGTAGATTCCTTAATTGAAAATTACTCAAAAGTCGCCCAGTAAACTACTTGAGTAAAAGTCTAACAGTATTTGGTTTAACATATACTTTTGTATAAAAAAGTAAAAATCATTTCAAATTGCTTAAATTAAGCAAACCCTACATTTTATTTATTTGGTGTTAGACAGGGACACACTCCAACACGCAGACAAAATTTACAAAGGAAGCATTTGTGTTTAGTGAGTCCACCAGATCAGAAGCAGTAGGGATGTTCTCTTGATAAGTGCGTGAATTGGTCCATTTTCCTGTTCTGTTAAGAATTCATAATGTAACCAGTACTATTGGGCGTCAGGGAAAATGTACAGAGTAAAATGTACATTATTTATCACTAGGAACGTAGTGAAGTAAAAGTTGTCAAAAATAGAAATAGTAAAGTAAAATACAGATACCCCCAAAAACTACTTAAGTAATATTTGTACTTAAATACTTTACACCACTGAATAGGAGCCATCCCAGAACCAACCAGCACAAAGACACACACACAAAAAAATTGTTACAAACAACCCATGAATTTATTTATTTTCTTCAGAAAACAGTACATCTAAAAATAATCACTGCAGTTTTGGCACTACACTAAACAGGTGTGAGGTACTAAACTGAACCAATGAGACTAGATTTTCAAGTCTTCATGGAAAAGTAAATATTGAACCAAAAATAAATCTCACTAGGGTTTTTAAAAAGAATGGAGAACAATGTTATATTGATGAGTAGAGGGGAAGGGGTGCGATGCTAAGGTGGTGGACAGGATGTTTGGCTATTCCTTGGGCCCCGTTTCCCAGACACAGATTAAGCCTGGTCCTGGACTAAAAAGCTTTGTTTCAATGGAGACTCCAATTATATCATGCTTTTTAGTCCAGGACCAGGCTTGATCTGTGCCTGGGAAATGAGTCCCTTGGGGTTTTGAGAGGGGTTTAGACATGCCATGATGATTAAACTGTACCCATCAGCTGAAAACCTTGCACATAGCCTTGAGGAATGAACACACACTCACACACTCACTCTGCTACGTAGTCATCATTGCCCAAGCGAGAGCAGATTACATCAAATGCTCCGTCACTAACAAGCTGAACAATCTATCTACTCACAAACCAAAAGCTTTCATTACCAGCAACTCTAAGAATAATAAAATCAGCACTTCAAACAAATAAATAAACCTGTTTGTGCATTTATGTTACATACACATGGTATACACACATAATAAAATATGCATATAGCAGAGATAAACTAAGTACACAAACATCAAGTATGTAAATGTGTGTGCCAGGTTAAAATCTAAGTTATGTCCCAAATGACACTCTATTCCCTATATAGTGCACTACTTTTGATCAGAGCCTTATGGGCCCTCGTCAAAAGTAGTGCACTAAAAGGAAAAGGGTCCATTTGGGAAACACTCCTAATCTAATGATAATGAACGATCATCTGAACACATACAGACTGTGGCTAAGAACACTTCATTGGAGACCTGGAACAATATGGTTCCTATCCTCTAGAGCAGGGCTCTCCAGTCCTGTTCCTGGGGAGCTGCCGTCCTGTAGGTTTTAACTCCAGTCCTGTTCCTGGGGAGCTGCCGTCCTGTAGGTTTTAACTCCAACCCTGTTCCTGGAGATCTACCCTCCTGTAGGTTTTAACTCCAACCCTGTTACTGGATAGCTACCCTCCTGTAGGTTTTCAATCCAACCCTGTTCCTGGAGAGATACCCTCATGTAGGTTTTCACTTCAACCCTGTTCCTGGGGAGCTAGCCTCCTGTAGGTTTTCACTCCAACCCCAGTTGTAACTATCTTAACTCAACCACGTAGTTTTTAGAATCAGGTGTGCTAGATTAGGGTCATAGTGAAACCTACAGGACGGCAGCTCCCCAGGAACAGGACTGGAGTTAAAACCTACAGGACGGCAGCTCCCCAGGAACAGGACTGGAGAGCCTTGCTCTAGTGGGATAATATAGTTAGTTGGTGCAGAGTTGATAACATTGAGGGGATGTTGTACTGAGAGCAATATTACGGGGGAAACTAGCTCTGGTCCTAAGGCGTAGTGGTGCACTAATGGGGGAACACGCACTACATCTTGGACCAGAGATAGAGGGAAACCTGCAGGTATCTTCATCAAGCATTCCACACACCACACACACACACACACACAGGAGAAGAACAAGATAAATCAACTGTACAGTAATATTACAGTAATATTACAAAGTGCAGATCAATCATCCATGCTATGGTTTATCCTTAAATATTAAGTATAGTAGAAATGTAAATGAGCGCTAAAAACAAAGACACAACTCCATCCATTCCATTACGTATGCATATTCCCCCCCTCTCCAAGGTCCTCAGGGTACAGGGTTGTATTCGTTACGGCACAACGTAGAAAAAACCTTTTTCTAAGGAAACATCCAGGTAGTTCCTCCTCGTTTCATTATGTTTGGTGCCTAGTGAAAATGACCCAGGTGTCGTCCGTTGGTCTGGTCAGAGGGCAGGGACCTGAAAGTGAGGCCCGTCTCCCCTCATGCAGGCTTGTCTGTTCTGGAAGTCACACAGCGTCTCAGAGTAGCGCTGCTGATCGAGGATCAGATCGCCATGTCCATATAATGGTATTCAATACGATCTGAAAGGCAAAACTGATCCTAAATCAGCAATTGTACTCAGACGCTTTGTGAATACGGCCCTGTTCTGTTCAGTTTGAGGCTTTCCCAGACTAATAACAGAGTGAGGAACTGTTGAGTGGCTCAAAGAGGGCATTCAGGGTGTCGTTCCTCCGTTAAGAAAACATCATCTCCATCTGAAAGTTGTACCAGGGCCCTAAAGAGAAACCAAATGGACGGTTTGATTAATGGTTGGTGCCTTGAGGAAGTGCCTTGAAGTTTACAATGTACTGTAACTTGTGTTGGTGAGGTTTCCACCCAAGCATACGTTTGAATTGATCTACAATGAGTCAGCATTTTAGGATGGGAGTGTGTATCCTACCAGGTATCTAGGCATAGTAGCAGGGAGAGACAAGCAGGTCGGTCAGAACCAGCAGCTGGTCGTCAGTGAACTGCTGTTTGTGTTCCTGCCAGTTGTCATGATGAGTCCGCCGGAAGTTAGACAGGGTCTTCTTCACAGACATCTTCAGGAGAGAGAGAGAGAGATATTCAGGAGCAAGAGAGATTCAGGAGCGAGAGAGAGCGAGATTCAGGAGCGAGAGAGAGCGAGATTCAGGAGCGAGAGAGAGCGAGATTCAGGAGCGAGAGAGAGCGAGATTCAGGAGCGAGAGAGAGCGAGATTCAGGAGCGAGAGAGAGCGAGATTCAGGAGCGAGAGAGAGCGAGATTCAGGAGTGAGAGAGAGCGAGATTCAGGAGCGAAAGAGAGTGAGAGGGAGAGTGACAGAGAGCATGCCATTGAGCTGTGTGTGTTAGTCCTCCTCACCTCAATGGGCTGTGTGTCATTGAGGTGGACGCTCAGGTTCATCAGTAGCTGGGGCATCCAGCTGGGAACATCGTAGGGGCTGGACAGGATACAGGCACTCAGACCTAACACTCCAGCATGTCGCCTCACTAGATCTACACACACACACGGGGGGAGGGGGCATTGAAAAACTGAGCTATAACATGTTCAGCAAGGTCAAGACAAATGCATTTTAGAAGCCTATCTAACACAACCATGGCAACTGTGTTCCAAGTAAACAATTGACCGTTGGATGTAGACAGCTATGTTCTAATACCCACACTAGTGTGCCACTTAAAATGAAGATGCACTAAATATACAAAAGTATGTGGACACCCCTTGAAATTAGTGGATTTGCCTATTTCAGCCTCACCCATTGCTGAAAGGTGTATAAAATCGAGCACACAGCCATGCAATCTCCATAGAGAAACATTGCAGTAGAATGGCCTTACTGAAGAGCTCAGTGACTTTCAACGTGGCACCACCGTCATAGGATGCCACCTTTCCAACAAGTCAGTTCGTCAAATTTCTGCCCTGCTAGAAGTGCCTGGTCAACTGTAAGTGGTGTTATTGTGAAGTGGAAACGTCTAGGAGCAACAACGTCTCAGCCACGACATGTTAGGACACAGAACGGGACCGCCGAGTGCAGGAGCGCATAATAAGTCTGTCCCCAGTTGCAACACTCGATACCGAGTTCCAAACTGCCTGGAAGCAACGTCAGCACAAGAACTGTTCGCCGGGGGCTTCATGAAATAGGTTTCCATGGCCAAGCAGCCACACAACAGTTTGAGCTAGGCCCTTTCCTGTTTCAGCCCCTGTTCACAAAGTGTGGTCCATGCAGAAATGGTTTGTCGAGATCGGTGTGGAAGAACTTGACTGGCCTGAGCACAGCACAGCCTGATCTCAACCCCATCGAACACCTTTGGGATGAACTGGAACGCCGACTGCGAGCCAAGCCTAATCGCGCAACAGTGCCCGACCTCACTAATGCTCGTAGCTGAACGGAAGCAAGTCCCAGCAGCAATGTTCCAACATCTAGTGGAAAACCTTCCCAGAAGAGTGGAGGGTGTTATAGTAGCAAAGGGGGGACCAACTCTATATTAATGCCCATGGATTTGGAATGAGATGTTCGACGAGCACGTGTCCACATACTTTTGGTCATGTAGTGTATGTAGTGGCCGTTTTAAGTGGTATTTAGTGTGGACCGAGTAACAGAGCCAGTATGTAGTGTGGACCGAGTAACAGAGCCAGTATGTAGTGTGGACCGAGTAACAGAGCCAGTATGTAGTGTGGACCGAGTAACAGAGCCAGTATGTAGTGTGGACCGAGTAACAGAGCCAGTATGTAGTGTGGACCGAGTAACAGAGCCAGTATGTAGTGTGGACCGAGTAACAGAGCCAGTATGTAGTGTGGACAGAGTAACAGAGCCAGTATGTAGTGTGGACTAGAGTATTAACATTAGAGGTCGACCGATGATGATGATTTTTCAACGCCGATACCGATTTTTGGAGGACCAAAAAAGAAGATACCGATAGAAATCAGCAAATTATTATCTATATATATATATATTTGTATTAATGACAATTACAACAATACTGAATGAACACTTATTTTAACTTAATATAATACATCAATAAAATCAATTTAGTCTCAAGTAAATAATGAAACATGTTCAATTTGGTTTAAATAATGTAAAAACAAAGTGTTTGGAGAAGTAAAAGTGCAATACGTGCCATGTAAGAAAGCTAACGTTTGAGTTCCTTGCTCAGAACATGAGATCATATGAAAGCTGGTGGTTCCTTTTAACATGAGTCTTCAATATTCCCAGTTAAGAAGTTTTAGGTTATTAGTTATTATAGGAATTAAAGGACTATTTCTATACCATTTGTATTTCATATACCTTTGACTATTGTATGTTCTTATAGGCACTATCGTATTGCCAGCCTAATCCCAGGAGTTGATTGGCTTGAAGTTATAAACAGCGCAATGCTTGAAGCACAGCTAAGAGCTGCTGGCAAACGCAGGAAAGTGCTGTTTGAATGAATGCCTACGAGCCTGCTGCTGCCTACCACCTCTCAGTCAGACTGCTCTATCAACAATCAAATCATAGACTTAATTATAATATAATACCACACAGAAATACGAGCCTTTGGACATTAAAATGGTCAAATCCGGAAACTATCATTTCGAAAACAAAACGTTTATTCTTTCAGTGAAATACATAACCGTTCCATATTTTATCTAATGGGTGGCAACCCTAAGTCTAAATATTCTTGTTACATTGCACAACCTTCAATGTTATGTCATAATTATGTTCAATTCTGGCAAATTAATTACGGCCTTTGTTAGGAAGAAATGGTCTTCACACAGTTCGCAACGAGCCAGGCGGCCCAAACTGCTGCATATACCCTGACTCTGTTGGAAGAGAAGTGACATAATTTACCTAGTTAAAAAAAATTCATGTTAGCAGGCATATTAACTAAATATGCAGGTTTAAAAATATATACTTGCGTATTGATTTTAAGAAAGGCATTGATGTTTATGGTTAGGTACATTTGTGCAACGACAGTGCTTTTTTCACAAATGCGCTTGTTAAATCATCACCCGTTTGGCGATGTAGGCTGTGATTCGATGATTAATTAACAGGCACCGACCGCATCGATTATATGCAAGCAGGACACACTAGATAAACTAGTAATATCATCAACCATGTGTAGTTACCATGTGTAGTTATAACTAGTGATTATGTTAAGATTGATTGTTTTTGATAAGATAAGTTTAATGCTATCTATCAACTTACCTTGGCTCCTTGCTGCACTCCTGTAACAGGTGATCAGCCTGCCACGCTGTCTCCTCGTGGAGTGCAATGTAATCGGCCATAATCGGTGTCCAAAAACGCAGATTACCGATCGCTATGAAAACTTGAAATTGGCCCTAATTAAATCATCCATTCCGATAAATCGGTCGACCTCTAATTAACATGTTTGTCACTTAGCAGACACTGTTATCCAGAGCGACTTATAGGTATAATTTGCTCATGGCTACCTCCAGAGGGGATGGTGTCCACCACGGAGCCCAGCTCCCTCTTCCTCTTCTTGGGTAGGCGGGTCTTACAGAGGGCCTCAAAGTGGCTCTGCATGGGGCCCTCTATGGACAGGAAGTTACACTGAAGGAAACCGCTCAGAGTGGTGGCAGCCATCTCCCTCACCTGGGGGAGAGAAGGAAAGAGATGTGATATATGGAGCTGGCTGGTCCATTCTGTACTGACTAGATCTGCTCAACAGACAGAAGCTCCATCTAAACTCTCCTCCTCCTCAAAATGCAGTGAAGGGCTGAGGAGCGAGACCATAGTTGGACATTGTCCTCCAATACTCTTGAGAAGTAGTCAAGGAGATAGGAAGAGATACTTCACTGAAAGCTTAATTAAGATGGAGCCAGAGAGAACAGGGAGAGCAGAAAGAGAAAGTGAGCGAGCGAGCGAGAGCAGGCGGGAAGAGAGAGAGAGAGCAGGGAGAGCAAGCGAGCAGGGAGAGAGAGAGCGAGGAGGGAGAGAGAGAGCGAGGAGGGAGAGAGAGCGCAGGGAGAGCGAGCAGGGAGAGAGAGCGAGCAGGGAGAGAGAGCGAGCAGGGAGAGCGAGCGAGCAGGGAGAGCGAGCAGGGAGAGGGGTAGAGGGAGCGAGCAGGGAGAGAGAGCGAGCAGGGAGAGAGAGCGAGCAGGGAGAGCGAGCAGGGAGAGAGAGCGAGCAGGGAGAGCGAGCAGGGAGAGAGAGCGAGCAGGGAGAGCGAGCAGGCAGGGAGAGCGAGAGCGAGCGAGCGAGCAGGGAGAGCGAGCGAGCGAGCAGGGAGAGCGAGCGAGCGAGCAGGGGGAGACAGAGCGAGCGAGCGAGCAGGGGGAGACAGAGCGAGCGAGCGAGCAGGGGGAGACAGAGCGAGCGAGCGAGCAGGGGGAGACAGAGCGAGCGAGCGAGCAGGGGGAGACAGAGCGAGCGAGCGAGCAGGGGGAGACAGAGCGAGCGAGCGAGCAGGGGGAGACAGAGCGAGCGAGCGAGCAGGGGGAGACAGAGCGAGCGAGCGAGCAGGGGGAGACAGAGCGAGCGAGCGAGCAGGGGGAGACAGAGCGAGCGAGCGAGCAGGGGGAGACAGAGCGAGCGAGCGAGCAGGGGGAGACAGAGCGAGCGAGCGAGCAGGGGGAGACAGAGCGAGCGAGCGAGCAGGGGGAGACAGAGCGAGCGAGCGAGCAGGGGGAGACAGAGCGAGCGAGCGAGCAGGGGGAGACAGAGCGAGCGAGCGAGCAGGGGGAGACAGAGCGAGCGAGCGAGCAGGGGGAGACAGAGCGAGCGAGCGAGCAGGGGGAGACAGAGCGAGCGAGCGAGCAGGGGGAGACAGAGCGAGCGAGCGAGCAGGGGGAGACAGAGCGAGCGAGCGAGCAGGGGGAGACAGAGCGAGCGAGCGAGCAGGGGGAGACAGAGCGAGCGAGCGAGCAGGGGGAGACAGAGCGAGCGAGCGAGCAGGGGGAGACAGAGCGAGCGAGCGAGCAGGGGGAGACAGAGCGAGCGAGCGAGCAGGGGGAGACAGAGCGAGCGAGCGAGCAGGGGGAGACAGAGCGAGCGAGCGAGCAGGGGGAGACAGAGCGAGCGAGCGAGCAGGGGGAGACAGAGCGAGCGAGCGAGCAGGGGGAGACAGAGCGAGCGAGCGAGCAGGGGGAGACAGAGCGAGCGAGCGAGCAGGGGGAGACAGAGCGAGCGAGCGAGCAGGGGGAGACAGAGCGAGCGAGCGAGCAGGGGGAGACAGAGCGAGCGAGCGAGCAGGGGGAGACAGAGCGAGCGAGCGAGCAGGGGGAGACAGAGCGAGCGAGCGAGCAGGGGGAGACAGAGCGAGCGAGCGAGCAGGGGGAGACAGAGCGAGCGAGCGAGCAGGGGGAGACAGAGCGAGCGAGCGAGCAGGGGGAGACAGAGCGAGCGAGCGAGCAGGGGGAGACAGAGCGAGCGAGCGAGCAGGGGGAGACAGAGCGAGCGAGCGAGCAGGGGGAGACAGAGCGAGCGAGCGAGCAGGGGGAGACAGAGCGAGCGAGCGAGCAGGGGGAGACAGAGCGAGCGAGCGAGCAGGGGGAGACAGAGCGAGCGAGCGAGCAGGGGGAGACAGAGCGAGCGAGCGAGCAGGGGGAGACAGAGCGAGCGAGCGAGCAGGGGGAGACAGAGCGAGCGAGCGAGCAGGGGGAGACAGAGCGAGCGAGCGAGCAGGGGGAGACAGAGCGAGCGAGCGAGCAGGGGGAGACAGAGCGAGCGAGCGAGCAGGGGGAGACAGAGCGAGCGAGCGAGCAGGGGGAGACAGAGCGAGCGAGCGAGCAGGGGGAGACAGAGCGAGCGAGCGAGCAGGGGGAGACAGAGCGAGCGAGCGAGCAGGGGGAGACAGAGCGAGCGAGCGAGCAGGGGGAGACAGAGCGAGCGAGCAGGGGGAGACAGAGCGAGCGAGCAGGGGGAGACAGAGCGAGCGAGCAGGGGGAGACAGAGCGAGCGAGCAGGGGGAGACAGAGCGAGCGAGCAGGGGGAGACAGAGCGAGCGAGCAGGGGGAGACAGAGCGAGCGAGCAGGGGGAGACAGAGCGAGCGAGCAGGGGGAGACAGAGCGAGCGAGCAGGGGGAGACAGAGCGAGCGAGCAGGGGGAGACAGAGCGAGCGAGCAGGGGGAGACAGAGCGAGCGAGCAGGGGGAGACAGAGCGAGCGAGCAGGGGGAGACAGAGCGAGCGAGCAGGGGGAGACAGAGCGAGCGAGCAGGGGGAGACAGAGCGAGCGAGCAGGGGGAGACAGAGCGAGCGAGCAGGGGGAGACAGAGCGAGCGAGCAGGGGGAGACAGAGCGAGCGAGCAGGGGGAGACAGAGCGAGCGAGCAGGGAGAGACAGAGCGAGCGAGCAGGGAGAGACAGAGCGAGCGAGCAGGGAGAGACAGAGCGAGCGAGCAGGGAGAGAGAGAGCGAGCGAGCAGGGAGAGAGAGAGCGAGCGAGCAGGGAGAGAGAGAGCGAGCGAGCAGGGAGAGAGAGAGCGAGCGAGCAGGGAGAGAGAGAGCGAGCGGGGAGAGGGAGAGAGAGAGCGAGCGGGGAGAGGGAGCGAGCGTGTCTCCCCTGTATCAACACGGTGCTCTGCTCCCGTCCCCCAACACATTCCACAGCTATCTGTCTTTCCTGTATCAACACGGTGCTCTGCTCCTGTCCCCCAACACATTCCACAGCTATCTGTCTTTCCTGTATCAACACGGTGCTCTGCTCCTGTCCCCCAACACATTCCACAGCTATCTGTCTTTCCTGTATCAACACGGTGCTCTGCTCCTGTCCCCCAAAACATTCCACAGCTATCTGTCTTTCCTGTATCAACACGGTGCTCTGCTCCCGTCCCCCAACACATTCCACAGCTATCTGTCTTTTCTGTATCAACACGGTGCTCTGCTCCTGACCCCCAACACATTCCCCAGCTATCTGACTTTCCTGTATCAACACGGTGCTCTGCTCCTGTCCCCCAACACATTCCACAGCTATCCGTCTTTCCTGTATCAACACATATACACACATATACACGTGTGTGTGTATATGTGTTGATACAGGAAAGACGGATAGCTGTGGAATGTGTTGGGGGACAGGAGCAGAGCACCGTGTTGATACAGGAAAGACAGATAGCTGGGGAATGTGTTGGGGGTCAGGAGCAGAGCACCGTGTTGATACAGAAAAGACAGATAGCTGTGTGTGTGTGTATATATATATATATATATAGACTATAGGGCAGGTCATTAGACTTGAGGGCAGGTCATTAGACTAGAGGGCAGGTCATTAGACTAGAGGGCAGGTCATTAGACTAGAGGACAGGTCATTAGACTAGAGGGCAGGTCATTAGACTAGAGGGCAGGTCATTAGACTTGAGGGCAGGTCATTAGACTAGAGGCCAGGTCATTAGACTAGAGGGCAGGTCATTAGACTAGAGGGCAGGTCTAGACTAGAGGGCAGGTCATTAGACTAGAGGACAGGTCATTAGACTAGAGGCCAGGTCATTAGACTAGAGGCCAGGTCATTAGACTAGAGGACAAGTGAACTGGGGTATTTTGTCTGAAAAGAAATACAGAAGAGGTAACATCACCCTCCCCATAGCAACAGAATACTCCTGCTTTCCATAGCAACAAGTGAGAGGGGGAGAATAAGGAGGAAGAGTGCTGGAAGACAGGGCCTGTGATCTCACACACTCTTTCACACACACACACACACACTCTTTCACACACACACACACTCTTTCACACACACACACTCTTTCACACACACACACACACACACACACACACACACACACACACACACACACACACCATTCTGTCTTCTTCAATGTGATCTGTAACCTCCAGACCTACCTATCTACAATTCTGTCTTCTTCAATGTGATCTGTAACCTCCAGACCTAACTATCTACTATTCTGTCTTCTTCAATGTGATATGTAACCTCCAGACCTGCCTATCTACCATTCTGTCTTCTTCAATGTGATCTGTAACCTCCAGACCTGCCTATCTACCATTCTGTCTTCTTCAATGTGATCTGTAACCTCCAGACCTAACCATCTACCATTCTGTCTTCTTCAATGTGATCTGTAACCTCCAGACCTACCCATCTACCATTCTGTCTTCTTCAATGTGATCTGTAACCTCCAGACCTACCTATCTACCATTCTGTCTTCTTCAGTCATGACACCACCTGTCCTTCAGTCTGTTGTGTACTATGATCATCCTCTCTGTTGAACTCATTTTCTACATTCAATCAAATGTATTTATAAAATGCTTTTTACATCAGCAGATGTCACTAAGTGCTAAAAACAGAAGGAACAACTACCTAGAAAGGCAGGCAAGAACCTAGGAAGAAACCTAGAGAGGAACCAGGCTCTGAGGGGTGGCCAGTCCTCTGCCGGTGGAGATAAGAGTACATGGCGATGAAGGCCAGATTGTTCTTCAAGATGTTCATAGATGACCAGCAGGTTGAAATAATAATCACAGTGGTTGTAGAGGGTGCAACAGTTCATCACCTCAGGAGTAAATATCAGTTGGCTTTTCATAGCTGAGCATTCAGAGGTCGAGACAGCGGGGGGAGCGAGAGAGAAAGGGTCGAAAACAGCATGTCCAGGATAGATACCTATATATATATATATATATATATATAGATACAGGATATATATCTATATATATATGTGTGTGTGTGTGTGTGTGTGTGTGTGTGTGTGTGTGCGCGCGTTACCTCCAGCTGCTCGTCCTCCAGCAGGCGTATGACCAGTGCTCTGACGTCGTTGACGGCTCCCTGGTCGCTCATAAAGGTGAACAGGTTGTAGAAGACCATGATCTGTAGGTACGTCAGCACCGTGTAGCGAGCATGCCACGAACTGCTACCCGCTATCTGGAATATAACGGAACTATGTTAATATCATGACGGTAATGATCTGTAGGGACGTCAGCACCGTGTAGCGAGCATGCCACGAACTGCTACCCGTTATCTGGAATATAACGGAACTATGTTAATATCATGACGGTAATGATCTGTAGGGACGTCAGCACCGTGTAGCGGGCATGCCACGAACTGCTACCTGCTATCTGGAATATAACGGAACTATGTTAATATCATGACGGTAATGATCTGTAGGGACATCAGCACCGTGTAGCGAGCATGCCACGAACTGCTACCCGCTATCTGGAATATAACGGAACTATGTTAATATCATGACGGTAATGATCTGTAGGGACATCAGCACCGTGTAGCGAGCATGCCACGAACTGCTACCCGTTATCTGGAATATAACGGAACTATGTTAATATCATGACGGTAATGATCTGTAGGGACATCAGCACCGTGTAGCGAGCATGCCACGAACTGCTACCCGTTACCTGGAATATAACGGAACTATGTTAATATCATGACGGTAATGATCTGTAGGGACGTCAGCACCGTGTAGCGAGCATGCCACGAACTGCTACCCGCTATCTGGAATATAACGGAACTATGTTAATATCATGACGGTAATGATCTGTAGGGACATCAGCACCGTGTAGCGAGCATGCCACGAACTGCTACCCGTTATCTGGAATATAACGGAACTATGTTAATATCATGACGGTAATGATCTGTAGGGACGTCAGCACCGTGTAGCGAGCATGCCACGAACTGCTACCCGTTATCTGGAATATAACGGAACTATGTTAATATCATGACGGTAATGATCTGTAGGGACATCAGCACCGTGTAGCGAGCATGCCACGAACTGCTACCTGCTATCTGGAATATAACGGAACTATGTTAATATCATGACGGTAATGATCTGTAGGGACATCAGCACCGTGTAGCGAGCATGCCACGAACTGCTACCTGCTATCTGGAATATAACGGAACTATGTTAATATCATGACGGTAATGATCTGTAGGGACATCAGCACCGTGTAGCGAGCATGCCACGAACTGCTACCTGCTATCTGGAATATAACGGAACTATGTTAATATCATGACGGTAATGATCTGTAGGGACGTCAGCACTGTATAGAATGCATGCCATGAACTACTGTAACATAATCCAGCATGTACCACAAACTATGGTAACACCATCCAGCATGTACCACAAACTATGGTAACACCATCCAGCATGTACCACAAACTATGGTAACACCATCCAGCATGTACCACAAACTACGGTAACACCACCCAGCATGTACCACAAACTATGGCAACATAATCCAGCATGTACCACAAACTATGGTAACACAATCCAGCATGTACCACACACAATGGTAACATACACCAGCATGTACCACACACTACGGTAACATAATCCAGCATGTACCACACACTACGGTAACATAATCCAGCATGTACCACATACTACGGTAACATAATCCAGCATGTACCACACACTACGGTAACATAATCCAGCATGTACCACAAACCACGGTAACACCATCCAGCATGTACCAAACTACTGTAACACCATCCAGCATGTGCCACAAACTACTGTAACACCAACCAGCATGTACCACAAACTACTATAACACCATCCAGCATGTACCACAAACTACAGTAACATAATCCCAAGAGAACACCATTCAGCGTGTACCACAAACCTTACAGCAACTTCTAACAAACATTTTGCAGAGGCTCAGAGAGTTGATAGAACCAGAGTCTTGACAATGGGGGATTTGACATGTTTTTTAACCCTTTTCTCTTTGGAGATTGCAGTGAATGGAGAAAGTGGTTGTAGATGAGTCTGGCCTGTTTGTGTGTGTGTGTGTGTGTGTGTGTGTGTGTACACACCTCTTGCAGGGCCAGCAGGACCAGTGGTATCTGCTCTGTGTAGAGTAGTCCCTGGGACATCAGAGACAGACAGGTCTTTGCATCCCTCTTCAGCTCATCATAACTGTCATCATTCTCCACCGGAGCGATCTACAAGAGGAGACAGATGAGGGTTGTTAGCATTCAGCCAGAGGATGATAGACCTCCCATCAGTCTGGTTTCTGTCAAGGTTTCTTCCTTCCTTGACCCACCCACCTTGAACAGCAGGGGTAGCAACTGGAGCTGCTCTGGAACGGCCGTGGAGAAGGAGCGTCCAGCACTGGCCATCAGCCACTTGAGTACTGGAAACACATACATAACCTTTTTACATCGTATGCTCTGACGAAGGTCTTCATAACTAAACGTTTGGCACATTGAATTACTGAAATCTGCATCGTGCAGTGATCCAGTGAGCCGGGACTCTTCTCTCTTGGCTTTACACCTGGGTTTATTAGCTCCAACTCTATCCCTGACCTGTCTTCAGTAGTTTGACGGACTGGGTTAGGGGTCATACCTGGGTTAGGGGTCGTACTGGTCTTTAGTAGTTTGATGGCCTGGGTTAGGGGACGTACCGGCCTTTTGTAGTTTGATGGGTTAGGGGTCGTACCTGTTTTCAGTAGTTTGATGGGTTAGGGGTCGTACCTGTTTTCCGTAGTTTGATGGGTTAGGGGTCGTACCTGTTTTCAGTAGTTTGATGGGTTAGGGGTCGTACCTGTTTTCAGTAGTTTGATGGGTTAGGGGTCATACCTGTTTTCAGTAGTTAGGGGTCGTACCTGTCTTCAGTAGTTTGATGGCCTGTGTCCTCTCGTCCTGCTCCCCCACATCGTTCTCTTCTACCACGTGGTTCTGGATCTCCTCGTCCCCCTCCGTCAGGGGTTTGAGGCGCAGCAGTATTCGCTCTGTGAACTCCTTGATGCGGGGCGAGGCCGTGGGCTGGGTGTACGGCAGATTGACGTCTATCATGAAGATGTAGGTGAGGACGCTGGAGAAGAAAGAGGAAAGAGAGCGAAAGAGGAGGCAGAGGGAGATTAACACCTTTAGTTTAGTTAATTCATGAATCTACATTTTTGTATTTAAGCCATTATTTTTCATGTATTCCTCTTTTTCGACAGTTTGCTTGTCTCTACCTCTTTCAGTACTCTCATGAATGACAAAATCACCAATTCTACCTGGTTTAACATAAATAAATAAAAAAGCATAAGGTGATCTCTTGGCCAACCTGTTTGAAAAGTTATGGACAAATGTTTACCTACTATGACTGACGTGTGGTTAGATACCTAGCTGAATGAACTATGACTAATGTGTGGTTAGATACCGAGCTGAATGAACTATGACTGACGGGCAGTTAGATACCGAGCTGAATGAACTATGACTGATGTGTGGTTAGATACCTAGCTGAATGAACTATGACTGATGTGTGGTTAGATACCGAGCTGAATGAACTATGACTGATGTGTGGTTAGATACCTAGCTGAATTAACTATGACTGATGTGTGGTTAGATACCTAGCTGAATGAACTATGACTGATGTGTGGTTAGATACCTAGCTGAATTAACTATGACTGATGTGTGGTTAGATACCTAGCTGAATGAACTATGACTGACGTGCAGTTAGATACCGAGCTGAATGAACTATGACTGACGTGTGGTTAGATACCTAGCTGAATTAACTATGACTGACATGTGGTTAGATACCTAGCTGAATGAACTATGACTGACGTGCAGTTAGATACCTAGCTGAATGAACTATGACTGATGTGTGGTTAGATACCTAGCTGAATGAACTATGACTGATGTGTGGTTAGATACCGAGCTGAATGAACTATGACTGATGTGTGGTTAGATACCTAGCTGAATGAACTATGACTGACATGTGGTTAGATACCTAGCTGAATGAACTATGACTGATGTGTGGTTAGATACCTAGCTGAATGAACTATGACTGACATGTGGTTAGATACCTAGCTGAATGAACTATGACTGATGTGTGGTTAGATACCTAGCTGAATGAACTATGACTGACGGGCAGTTAGATACCGAGCTGAATGAACTATGACTGACGTGTGGGTAGATACCTAGCTGAATGAACTATGACTGATGTGTGGTTAGATACCTAGCTGAATGAACTATGACTGATGTGTGGTTAGATACCGAGCTGAATGAAGTATGACTGACGTGTGGTTAGATACCTAGCTGAATGAACTATGACTGACGTGTGGTTAGATACCTAGCTGAATGAACTATGACTGACGTGTGGGTAGATACCTAGCTGAATGAACTATGACTGACGTGTGGGTAGATACCTAGCTGAATGAACTATGACTGATGTGTGGTTAGATACCTAGCTGAATGAACTATGACTGATGTGTGGTTAGATACCTAGCTGAATGAACTATGACTGACATGTGGTTAGATACCTAGCTGAATGAACTATGACTGACGTGTGGTTAGATACCTAGCTGAATGAACTATGACTGACATGTGGTTAGATACAGAGCTGAATGAACTATGACTGACGTGTGGTTAGATACCTAGCTGAATGAACTATGACTGACGTGTGGGTAGATACCGAGCTGAATGAACTATGACTGACATGTGGGTAGATACCTAGCTGAATGAACTATGACTGATGTGGTAAGTGGCAGTAAGCTATGGACAAAAGGGTCAGCAATGAAAATGTTTGTAATGTGGAGGCGAGGTCCTACCTTCCGATGCGCTCACGGACGTTCTTGTAGACCTGTGTGAGTTTGGGCTCTAGGTACTGCAGCAGTCTGTGGAGCAGCTCAGGGACCCTCCACTCCTGTTGAGCCAGGCCCCCCTGCAGCACATACAGACGACTGGGCAGGAGAGAGGAGAGTTATACACACACCTAACCCTCCTGCTGAGTCAGGCTTCCCTGCAGAATATACAAACGACTGGACAGGAGAGAGGAGAGTTATACACACACCTAACCCTAACGCTAAGTCAGGCCTCCCTGCAGAATATACAGACGACTGGACAGGAGAGAGGAGAGTTATACACACACCTAACCCTAACGCTAAGTCAGGCTTCCCTGCAGAATATACAGACGACTGGACAGGAGAGAGGAGAGTTATACACACACCTAACCCTAACGCTAAGTCAGGCCTCCCTGCAGAATACACAGAAGACTGGACAGGAGAGAGGAGAGTTATACACACACCTAACCCTAACGCTAAGTCAGGCCTCCCTGCAGAATATACAGACGACTGGACAGGAGAGAGGAGGGTTATACACACACCTAACCCTAACGCTAAGTCAGGCCTCCCTGCAGAATATACAGACGACTGGAAAGGAGAGAGGAGAGTTATACACACACCTAACCCTAACGCTAAGTCAGGCCTCCCTGCAGAATATACAGACGACTGGACAGGAGAGAGGAGAGTTATACACACACCTAACCCTAACGCTAAGTCAGGCCTCCCTGCAGAATATACAGACGACTGGACAGGAGAGAGGAGAGTTATACACACACCTAACCCTAACGCTAAGTCAGGCCTCCCTGCAGAATATACAGACGACTGGACAGGAGAGAGGAGAGTTATACACACACCTAACCCTAACGCAAAGTCAGGCCTCCCTGCAGAATATACAGACGACTGGACAGGAGAGAGGAGAGGAGAGTTATACACACACCTAACCCTAACGCTAAGTCAGGCCTCCCTGCAGAATATACAGACGACTGGACAGGAGAGAGGAGAGTTATACACACACCTAACCCTAACGCTAAGTCAGGCCTCCCTGCAGAATATACAGACGACTGGACAGGAGAGAGGAGAGTTATACACACACCTAACCCTAACACTAAGTCAGGCCTCCCTGCAGAGTACACAGAAGACTGGACAGGAGAGAGGAGAGTTATACACACACCTAACCCTAACGCTAAGTCAGGCCTCCCTGCAGAACACACAGAAGACTGGACAGGAGAGAGGAGAGTTATACACACACCTAACCCTAACGCAAAGTCAGGCCTCCCTGCAGAATATACAGACGACTGGACAGGAGAGAGGAGAGGAGAGTTATACACACACCTAACCCTAACGCTAAGTCAGGCCTCCCTGCAGAATATACAGACGACTGGACAGGAGAGAGGAGAGTTATACACACACCTAACCCTAACATTAAGTCAGGCCTCCCTGCAGAATACATAGAAGACTGGACAGGAGAGAGGAAAGTTATACACACACCTAACCCTAACGCTAAGTCAGGCCTCCCTGCAGAGTACATAGACGACTGGACAGGAGAGAGGAGAGTTATACACACACCTAACCCTAACCCTAAGGCAGGCCTCCCTGCAGAATATACAGAAGACTGAACAGGAGAGAGGAGAGTTATACACACACCTAACCCTAACGCTAAGTCAGGCCTCCCTGCAGAGTACACAGACGACTGGACAGGAGAGAGGAGAGTTATACACACACCTAACCCTAACGCTAAGTCAGGCCTCCCTGCAGAGTACACAGAAGACTGGACAGGAGAGAGGAGAGTTATACACACACCTAACCCTAAGTCAGGCCTCCCTGCAGAATATACAGACGACTGGACAGGAGAGAGGAGAGTTATACACACACCTAACCCTAACGCTAAGTCAGGCCTACCTGCAGAATATACAGACGACTGGACAGGAGAGAGGAGAGTTATACACACACCTAACCCTAACGCTAAGCCAGGCTTCCCTGCAGAATATACAGACGACTGGACAGGAGAGAGGAGAGTTATACACACACCTAACCCTAACGCTAAGTCAGGCCTCCCTGCAGAATATACAGACGACTGGACAGGTGAGAGGAGAGTTATACACACACCTAACCCTAACGCTAAGTCAGGCCTCCCTGCAGAATATACAGACGACTGGACAGGAGAGAGGAGAGTTATACACACACCTAACCCTAACACTAAGTCAGGCCTACCTGCAGAATATACAGACGACTGGACAGGAGAGAGGAGAGTTATACACACACCTAACCCTAACACTAAGTCAGGCCTACCTGCAGAATATACAGACGACTGGACAGGAGAGAGGAGAGTTATACACACACCTAACCCTAACGCTAAGTCAGGCCTACCTGCAGAATATACAGACGACTGGACAGGAGAGAGGAGAGTTATACACACACCTAACCCTAACACTAAGTCAGGCCTACCTGCAGAGTACACAGAAGACTGGACAGGAGTGAGGAGAGTTATACACACACCTAACCCTAACGCTAAGTCAGGCCTACCTGCAGAGTACACAGAAGACTGGACAGGAGAGAGGAGGGTTATACACACACCTAACCCTAACGCTAAGTCAGGCCTACCTGCAGAATATACAGACGACTGGACAGGAGAGAGGAGGGTTATACACACACCTAACCCTAACGCTAAGCCAGGCCTCCCTGCAGAATATACAGATGACTGGACAGGAGAGAGGAGGGTTATTGTTATATAAGTATTCATACACATAGCTCATAAACAAAGACATTCCGTCGTAAGAACACATACACCCAGCCACAAGACTGACCCCCTCTATTGGTCGGATGCTCAGGATAAGGCTCTGCTGTGCACCAATGGGGCTTCTGCTCTGGCTAGAGCAAGGCCCGCCTCCAACCCTCCGACCAGTCAAGAAGACCGAAACGACAAGACTCCACCTACTTTATTCTATGTATAAAAATGAATGTAACCGTTGTATAGGCTCTCTTTTTCACCTGGCTCCTTGCCGAGTTATGTGAACTAGGTCCGTGCACGTAAAACTGCGGGACAAGATATCTCTGACTCATTAAAACTGTCTTTTGTTACAACTGAAATCCACTCTGTCCAGCGTCCGTGATTTGGTCTCAACTCTCCAGTATTGTTTACACTAACATTATACACACACCTAACCTAACACTAAGTCAGGCCTCCCTGCAGAATATACAGACGACTGGACAGGAGAGAGGAGGGTTATACACACACCTAACCCTAACGCTAAGTCAGGCCTCCCTGCAGAATATACAGACGACTGGAAAGGAGAGAGGAGAGTTATACACACACCTAACCCTAACGCTAAGTCAGGCCTCCCTGCAGAATATACAGACGACTGGACAAGAGAGAGGAGAGTTATACACACACCTAACCCTAACGCTAAGTCAGGCCTCCCTGCAGAGTACATAGACGACTGGACAGGAGAGAGGAGAGTTATACACACACCTAACCCTAACGCTAAGTCAGGCCTCCCTGCAGAATATACAGAAGACTGAACAGGAGAGAGGAGAGTTATACACACACCTAACCCTAACGCTAAGTCAGGCCTCCCTGCAGAGTACACAGAAGACTGGACAGGAGAGAGGAGAGTTATACACACACCTAACACTAAGTCAGGCCTCCCTGCAGAGTACACAGAAGACTGGACAGGAGAGAGGAGAGTTATACACACACCTAACCCTAACGCTAAGTCAGGCCTCCCTGCAGAATATACAGACGACTGGACAGGAGAGAGGAGAGTTATACGCACACCTAACACTAAGTCAGGCCTTCCTGCAGAGTACACAGAAGACTGGACAGGAGAGAGGAGAGTTATACACACACCTAACACTAAGTCAGGCCTCCCTGCAGAGTACACAGAAGACTGGACAGGAGAGAGGAGAGTTATACACACACCTAACCCTAACGCTAAGTCAGGCCTCCCTGCAGAGTACACAGAAGACTGGACAGGAGAGAGGAGAGTTATACACACACCTAACACTAAGTCAGGCCTCCCTGCAGAGTACACAGAAGACTGGACAGGAGAGAGGAGAGTTATACACACACCTAACCCTAACGCTAAGTCAGGCCTCCCTGCAGAGTACACAGAAGACTGGACAGGAGAGAGGAGAGTTATACACACACCTAACACTAAGTCAGGCCTCCCTGCAGAGTACACAGAAGACTGGACAGGAGAGAGGAGAGTTATACACACACCTAACCCTAACGCTAAGTCAGGCCTCCCTGCAGAATATACAGACGACTGGACAGGAGAGAGGAGAGTTATACACACACCTAACACTAAGTCAGGCCTCCCTGCAGAGTACACAGAAGACTGGACAGGAGAGAGGAGAGTTATACACACACCTAACCCTAACACTAAGTCAGGCCTCCCTGCAGAGTACACAGAAGACTGGACAGGAGAGAGGAGAGTTATACACACACCTAACCCTAAGTCAGGCCTACCTGCAGAATATACAGAAGACTGGACAGGAGAGAGGAGAGTTATACACACACCTAACCCTAACGCTAAGTCAGGCCTCCCTGCAGAATATACAGACGACTGGACAGGAGAGAGGAGAGTTATACACACACCTAACCCTAAGTCAGGCCTACCTGCAGAATATACAGAAGACTGAACAGGAGAGAGGAGAGTTATACACACACCTAACCCTAACGCTAAGTCAGGCCTACCTGCAGAATATACAGAAGACTGGACAGGAGAGAGGAGAGTTATACACACACCTAACCCTAACGCTAAGTCAGGCCTCCCTGCAGAATATACAGACGACTGGACAGGAGAGAGGAGAGTTATACACACACCTAACCCTAAGTCAGGCCTCCCTGCAGAATATACAGAAGACTGGACAGGAGAGTTATACACACACCTAACCCTAACGCTAAGTCAGGCCTACCTGCAGAGTACACAGAAGACTGGACAGGAGAGTTATACACACACCTAACCCTAACGCTAAGTCAGGCCTACCTGCAGAATATACAGAAGACTGAACAGGAGAGAGGAGAGTTATACACACACCTAACGCTAAGTCAGGCCTACCTGCAGAATATACAGACGACTGGACAGGAGACAGGAGAGTTATACACACACCTAACCCTAACGCTAAGTCAGGCCTCCCTGCAGAATATACAGACGACTGGACAGGAGAGAGGAGAGTTATACACACACCTAACCCTAACGCTAAGTCAGGCCTCCCTGCAGAATATACAGACGACTGGACAGGAGAGAGGAGAGTTATACACACACCTAACCCTAACGCTAAGTCAGGCCTCCCTGCAGAATATACAGACGACTGGACAGGAGAGAGGAGAGTTATACACACACCTAACCCTAACGCTAAGTCAGGCCTCCCTGCAGAATATACAGACGACTGGACAGGAGAGAGGAGAGTTATACACACACCTAACCCTAACGCTAAGTCAGGCCTCCCTGCAGAATATACAGACGACTGGACAGGAGAGAGGAGAGTTATACACACACCTAACCCTAACGCTAAGTCAGGCCTCCCTGCAGAATATACAGACGACTGGACAGGAGAGAGGAGAGTTATACACACACCTAACCCTAACGCTAAGTCAGGCCTACCTGCAGAATATACAGACGACTGGACAGGAGAGAGGAGAGTTATACACACACCTAACCCTAACGCTAAGTCAGGCCTCCCTGCAGAATATACAGACGACTGGACAGGAGAGAGGAGAGTTATACACACACCTAACCCTAACGCTAAGTCAGGCCTCCCTGCAGAATATACAGACGACTGGACAGGAGAGAGGAGAGTTATACACACACCTAACCCTAACGCTAAGCCAGGCCTACCTGCAGAATATACAGACGACTGGACAGGAGAGAGGAGAGTTATACACACACCTAACCCTAACGCTAAGTCAGGCCTACCTGCAGAATATACAGACGACTGGACAGGAGAGAGGAGAGTTATACACACACCTAACCCTAACGCTAAGTCAGGCCTCCCTGCAGAATATACAGACGACTGGACAGGAGAGAGGAGAGTTATACACACACCTAACCCTAACGCTAAGTCAGGCCTCCCTGCAGAATATACAGACGACTGGACAGGAGAGAGGAGAGTTATACACACACCTAACCCTAACGCTAAGTCAGGCCTCCCTGCAGAATATACAGAAGACTGGACAGGAGAGAGGAGAGTTATACACACACCTAACCCTAACGCTAAGTCAGGCCTACCTGCAGAATATACAGACGACTGGACAGGAGAGAGGAGGGTTATACACACACCTAACCCTAACGCTAAGTCAGGCCTACCTGCAGAATATACAGACGACTGGACAGGAGAGAGGAGGGTTATACACACACCTAACCCTAACGCTAAGTCAGGCTTCCCTGCAGAATATACAGACGACTGAACAGGAGAGAGGAGAGTTATACACACACCTAACCCTAAGTCAGGCCTCCCTGCAGAATATACAGACGACTGGACAGGAGAGAGGAGAGTTATACACACACCTAACCCTAACGCTAAGTCAGGCCTCCCTGCAGAATATACAGACGACTGGACAGGAGAGAGGAGAGTTATACACACACCTAACCCTAACGCTAAGTCAGGCCTCCCTGCAGAATATACAGACGACTGGACAGGAGAGAGGAGAGTTATACACACACCTAACCCTAACGCTAAGTCAGGCCTCCCTGCAGAATATACAGAAGACTGGACAGGAGAGAGGAGAGTTATACACACACCTAACCCTAACGCTAAGTCAGGCCTACCTGCAGAATATACAGACGACTGGACAGGAGAGAGGAGGGTTATACACACACCTAACCCTAACGCTAAGTCAGGCCTACCTGCAGAATATACAGACGACTGGACAGGAGAGAGGAGGGTTATACACACACCTAACCCTAACGCTAAGTCAGGCTTCCCTGCAGAATATACAGACGACTGAACAGGAGAGAGGAGAGTTATACACACACCTAACCCTAAGTCAGGCCTCCCTGCAGAATATACAGACGACTGGACAGGAGAGAGGAGAGTTATACACACACCTAACCCTAACGCTAAGTCAGGCCTCCCTGCAGAATATACAGACGACTGGACAGGAGAGAGGAGAGTTATACACACACCTAACCCTAACGCTAAGTCAGGCCTACCTGCAGAATATACAGACGACTGGACAGGAGAGAGGAGAGTTATACACACACCTAACCCTAACGCTAAGTCAGGCCTCCCTGCAGAATATACAGACGACTGGACAGGAGAGAGGAGAGTTATACACACACCTAACCCTAACGCTAAGCCAGGCCTACCTGCAGAATATACAGACGACTGGACAGGAGAGAGGAGAGTTATACACACACCTAACCCTAACGCTAAGTCAGGCCTACCTGCAGAATATACAGACGACTGGACAGGAGAGAGGAGAGTTATACACACACCTAACCCTAACGCTAAGTCAGGCCTCCCTGCAGAATATACAGACGACTGGACAGGAGAGAGGAGAGTTATACACACACCTAACCCTAACGCTAAGTCAGGCCTCCCTGCAGAATATACAGACGACTGGACAGGAGAGAGGAGAGTTATACACACACCTAACCCTAACGCTAAGTCAGGCCTCCCTGCAGAATATACAGAAGACTGGACAGGAGAGAGGAGAGTTATACACACACCTAACCCTAACGCTAAGTCAGGCCTACCTGCAGAATATACAGACGACTGGACAGGAGAGAGGAGGGTTATACACACACCTAACCCTAACGCTAAGTCAGGCCTACCTGCAGAATATACAGACGACTGGACAGGAGAGAGGAGGGTTATACACACACCTAACCCTAACGCTAAGTCAGGCTTCCCTGCAGAATATACAGACGACTGAACAGGAGAGAGGAGAGTTATACACACACCTAACCCTAAGTCAGGCCTCCCTGCAGAATATACAGACGACTGGACAGGAGAGAGGAGAGTTATACACACACCTAACCCTAACGCTAAGTCAGGCCTCCCTGCAGAATATACAGACGACTGGACAGGAGAGAGGAGAGTTATACACACACCTAACCCTAACGCTAAGTCAGGCCTCCCTGCAGAATATACAGACGACTGGACAGGAGAGAGGAGAGTTATACACACACCTAACCCTAACGCTAAGTCAGGCCTCCCTGCAGAATATACAGAAGACTGGACAGGAGAGAGGAGAGTTATACACACACCTAACCCTAACGCTAAGTCAGGCCTACCTGCAGAATATACAGACGACTGGACAGGAGAGAGGAGGGTTATACACACACCTAACCCTAACGCTAAGTCAGGCCTACCTGCAGAATATACAGACGACTGGACAGGAGAGAGGAGGGTTATACACACACCTAACCCTAACGCTAAGTCAGGCTTCCCTGCAGAATATACAGACGACTGAACAGGAGAGAGGAGAGTTATACACACACCTAACCCTAAGTCAGGCCTCCCTGCAGAATATACAGACGACTGGACAGGAGAGAGGAGAGTTATACACACACCTAACCCTAACGCTAAGTCAGGCCTCCCTGCAGAATATACAGACGACTGGACAGGAGAGAGGAGAGTTATACACACACCTAACCCTAACGCTAAGTCAGGCCTCCCTGCAGAATATACAGACGACTGGACAGGAGAGAGGAGAGTTATACACACACCTAACCCTAACGCTAAGTCAGGCCTCCCTGCAGAATATACAGACGACTGGACAGGAGAGAGGAGAGTTATACACACACCTAACCCTAACGCTAAGTCAGGCCTCCCTGCAGAATATACAGACG
Source organism: Oncorhynchus clarkii lewisi (assembly GCF_045791955.1). NCBI lineage: Eukaryota > Metazoa > Chordata > Actinopteri > Salmoniformes > Salmonidae > Oncorhynchus > Oncorhynchus clarkii. The sequence continues at coordinate 49,654,861 of NC_092169.1, forward strand.
ACTGGACAGGAGAGAGGAGAGTTATACACACACCTAACCCTAACGCTAAGTCAGGCCTCCCTGCAGAATATACAGACGACTGGACAGGAGAGAGGAGAGTTATACACACACCTAACCCTAACGCTAAGTCAGGCCTACCTGCAGAATATACAGACGACTGGACAGGAGAGAGGAGAGTTATACACACACCTAACCCTAACGCTAAGTCAGGCCTCCCTGCAGAATATACAGACGACTGAACAGGAGAGAGGAGAGTTATACACACACCTAACCCTAACGCTAAGTCAGGCCTCCCTGCAGAATATACAGACGACTGGACAGGAGAGAGGAGAGTTATACACACACCTAACCCTAACGCTAAGTCAGGCCTCCCTGCAGAATATACAGACGACTGGACAGGAGAGAGGAGAGTTATACACACACCTAACCCTAACGCTAAGTCAGGCCTCCCTGCAGAATATACAGACGACTGGACAGGAGAGAGGAGGGTTATACACACACCTAACCCTAACGCTAAGTCAGGCCTCCCTGCAGAATATACAGACGACTGGACAGGAGAGAGGAGGGTTATACACACACCTAACCCTAACGCTAAGTCAGGCCTACCTGCAGAATATACAGACGACTGGACAGGAGAGAGGAGGGTTATACACACACCTAACCCTAACGCTAAGTCAGGCCTCCCTGCAGAATATACAGACGACTGGACAGGAGAGAGGAGAGTTATACACACACCTAACCCTAACGCTAAGTCAGGCCTCCCTGCAGAATATACAGACGACTGGACAGGAGAGAGGAGAGTTATACACACACCTAACCCTAACGCTAAGCCAGGCCTCCCTGCAGAATATACAGACGACTGGACAGGAGAGAGGAGGGTTATACACACACCTAACCCTAACCCTAAGCCAGGCCTCCCTGCAGAATATACAGACGACTGGACAGGAGAGAGGAGAGTTATACACACACCTAACCCTAACGCTAAGTCAGGCCTACCTGCAGAATATACAGACGACTGGACAGGAGAGAGGAGAGTTATACACACACCTAACCCTAACCCTAAGCCAGGCCTCCCTGCAGAATATACAGACGACTGGACAGGAGAGAGGAGGGTTATACACACACCTAACCCTAACCCTAAGTCAGGCCTCCCTGCAGAATATACAGACGACTGGACAGGAGAGAGGAGAGTTATACACACACCTAACCCTAACGCTAAGTCAGGCCTCCCTGCAGAATATACAGACGACTGGACAGGAGAGAGGAGAGTTATACACACACCTAACCCTAACGCTAAGTCAGGCCTCCCTGCAGAATATACAGAAGACTGGACAGGAGAGAGGAGAGTTATACACACACCTAACCCTAAGTCAGGCCTTCCTGCAGAGTACACAGAAGACTGGACAGGAGAGAGGAGAGTTATACACACACCTAACCCTAACGCTAAGTCAGGCCTCCCTGCAGAATATACAGAAGACTGGACAGGAGAGAGGAGAGTTATACACACACCTAACCCTAACGCTAAGTCAGGCCTCCCTGCAGAATATACAGACGACTGGACAGGAGAGAGGAGAGTTATACACACACCTAACCCTAAGTCAGGCCTTCCTGCAGAATATACAGAAGACTGGACAGGAGAGAGGAGAGTTATACACACACCTAACCCTAAGTCAGGCCTTCCTGCAGAATACACAGAAGACTGGACAGGAGAGAGGAGAGTTATACACACACCTAACCCTAACGCTAAGTCAGGCCTCCCTGCAGAATATACAGAAGACTGGACAGGAGAGAGGAGAGTTATACACACACCTAACCCTAACGCTAAGTCAGGCCTCCCTGCAGAATATACAGAAGACTGGACAGGAGAGAGGAGAGTTATACACACACCTAACCCTAACGCTAAGTCAGGCCTCCCTGCAGAATATACAGAAGACTGGACAGGAGAGAGGAGAGTTATACACACACCTAACCCTAACGCTAAGTCAGGCCTACCTGCAGAATATACAGAAGACTGGACAGGAGAGAGGAGAGTTATACACACACCTAACCCTAACACTAAGTCAGGCCTCCCTGCAGAGTACATAGACGACTGGACAGGAGAGAACAATAAAATATAATGAAAAAGAAAGGAGGACCAAGGCACTCTTCATATTATTATTCTTGACTCAGAGACAAACATTTTACAGACAAACAAACCATCATCGACCCAGACTCCATAGCTGTGTTCGAATACCCATACTAACATACTGTATACTACATACTTAATGGGTATATACACTACATACTATTAGTTCATTTTAGCATACTGTAAACGAACGGTATCCTTTCAGTTGAGCGTACTTCGCCTGTCTACCGGAAGTTGATGCTGTTGCTATGCAACCTCTTGCTAGCTTGTTAGCATAACAGGTGTGTTCGTAAATTCAATCTGGAGTGCACTCTGGGCGTATGTAAATTCAGAGCGTTGTCAAATTGTCTGTTAGTAAATTCAGAGTGTTTGGCTCTCGGAGCATTCAGAGCGCACACTGGACCCTCTGGCCGAGGAGAAAGTTTGATCCGAGCGTTCGAATATATTGGCAAGTTTGACGCATTAGTACTAGCCTACTAATGTTAGCTAGCTAGCTAACATACCGGTACATACTGCTGTAATGATATGTTGTGGTTCGTAAGGAAAGCGCAGCTAACAAATTGTCAGTCAACGTAACTTATTTGAAAAGTCATTACTTTATTACATTGCTCAAAATATCTTAACATTTGTCATAATTAGTTAAAGCAATGAAATTGTATCTGCTCTAGTCGGACTTCGGCTCAAATCGGCTGCATATTCGCCGCCATTTTCTTGAAATCTGAAACCGTTGTGAAGCCACGCCCATTCTCTGAAGAATTGTATTATTATTATTATTATTATTGTAATAATTGTATTGTGCTCTAATATCACAGAAATAGTGTCCACTGCTTGTAATACTTTATATTTTGGCGAATTTAGTACGACATCCGGGAACTTTTGGCACACTAACTATATCCATACTATGACCAATAAACATACTACATACTCAATTTACATCACAAATAGTATGGTTAGTATGAGTATTCGAACACAGCTCATCTCTTCCATGCAGGACTAGTCATCTGGGCACATATGGAGCAGAATAAATACACCCTTCCACACAAACACTAATAGGATGAGAATTAAAGGAGGCAAAGTGTTTCCTCACCAGGCATCTACGAAGGATCCCCCCTCCCCGTTGACTGGAGATTCCATCAGCATCTCAAACAACCAGTGGAGCTTCCTGGGGTCTCTGCTCTCCTGTACAACACAACCAACCTAAAGTAAACATCTGTTCTCCTGTACAATAACAAGGTCAAATGTCAACAGCATGGAAGCAGGAAATTAACAGGCCAGGCAAGTACTAGACAGGAGATTCAGGAGGCTATTTCTCAATATCTGTACTAAATTCTTCACTCTTCGCCTTCTTCTCAAAATACATTGGAAGAGAAGATCCAAGTTCCCCTCCCATTCAGGCCTTCTCCTCTAATGCGTTTTGAGAAGGAAACAAGGAGAGAGGATGCATTTGGGACTAGAGGAACTACCAATTGAGAAAGAACCTGAAAGAAATGGACTGCTGAATGAGAGGGATGGGAGGGCTAGCAGCTTACACAGGCTGTGGCGATGCAGGTGCCCCAGTCAGCGTATGTTTCTACAGTGATGTTGTTCAGAGCTGTACGGATCAGAGGACACAGCAGCTCCCACAGACTCTCCACCTGGGAGGGGAACATAGGTCAAAGGTCAAGGACTTAACAAATATTCAACTTTTATTTATCTAGGTAAGTCAGTTAAGAACAAATGCTTATTTGCAACGAGGACCGGCAGTACTGATTATAAGCATGGTGTGTGACCACAGCGCATGTCTCTATCCTCTACCTTGCCATAGCTCCAGTGTGTTCCTTCCTCTCCCCTACCTTGCCATAGCTCCAGTGTGTTCCTTCCTCTCCCCTACCTTTCCATAGCTCCAGTGTGTTCCTTCCTCTCCCCTACCTTGCCATAGCTCCAGTGTGTTCCTTCCACTCCCCTACCTTGCCATAGCTCCAGTGTGTTCCTTCCTCCCCTACCTTTCCATAGCTCCAGTGTGTTCCTTCCTCTCCCCTACCTTGCCATAGCTCCAGTGTGTTCCTTCCTCTCCCCTACCTTTCCATAGCTCCAGTGTGTTCCTTCCTCTCCCCTACCTTTCCATAGCTCTAGTGTGTTCCTTCCTCTCCCCTACCTTGCCATAGCTCCAGTGTGTTCCTTCCTCTCCCCTACCTTTCCATAGCTCCAGTGTGTTCCTTCCTCTCCCCTACCTTTCCATAGCTCTAGTGTGTTCCTTCCTCTCCCCTACCTTTCCATAGCTCCAGTGTGTTCCTTCCTCTCCCCTACCTTTCCATAGCTCCAGTATGTTCCTTCCTCTCCCCTACCTTTCCATAGCTCCAGTATGTTCCTTCCTCTCCCCTACCATAGCTCCAGTGTGTTCCTTCCTCTCCCCTACCTTACCATAGCTCCAGTATGTTCCTTCCTCTCCCCTACCTTTCCATAGCTCCAGTGTGTTCCTTCCTCTCCCCTACCTTTCCATAGCTCCAGTGTGTTCCTTCCTCTCCCCTACCATAGCTCCAGTGTGTTCCTTCCTCTCCCCTACCTTGCCATAGCTCCAGTATGTTCCTACCTTTCCATAGCTCCAGTGTGTTCCTTCCTCTCTCCTACCTTACCATAGCTCCAGTGTGTTCCTTCCTCTCCCCTACCTTTCCATAGCTCCAGTATTTTCCTTCCTCTCCCCTACCATAGCTCCAGTGTGTTCCTTCCTCTCCCCTACCTTACCATAGCTCCAGTATGTTCCTTCCTCTCCCCTACCTTTCCATAGCTCCAGTATGTTCCTACCTTTCCATAGCTCCAGTGTGTTCCTTCCACTCCCCTACCTTGCCATAGCTCCAGTGTTCCTTCCTCCCCTACCTTTCCATAGCTCCAGTGTGTTCCTTCCTCTCCCCTACCTTGCCATAGCTCCAGTGTGTTCCTTCCTCTCCCCTACCTTTCCATAGCTCCAGTGTGTTCCTTCCTCTCCCCTACCTTTCCATAGCTCCAGTGTTCCTTCCTCTCCCCTACCTTTCCATAGCTCCAGTGTGTTCCTTCCTCTCCCCTACCTTTCCATAGCTCAAGTGTGTTCCTTCCTCTCCCCTACCTTTCCATAGCTCCAGTGTTCCTTCCTCTCCCCTACCTTTCCATAGCTCCAGTGTGTTCCTTCCTCTCCCCTACCTTTCCATAGCTCAAGTGTGTTCCTTCCTCTCCCCTACCTTTCCATAGCTCCAGTGTGTTCCTTCCTCTCCCCTACCTTGCCATAGCTCAAGTGTGTTCCTTCCTCTCCCCTACCTTTCCATAGCTCCAGTGTGCTCCAGTGTTTTCCTTCCTCTCCGCTACCTTTCCATAGCTCCAGTGTGTTCCTTCCTCTCCCCTACCTTACCATAGCTCCAGTGTGTTCCTTCCTCTCCCCTACCTTGCCATAGCTCCAGTGTGTTCCTTCCTCTCCCCTACCTTACCATAGCTCCAGTGTGTTCCTTCCTCTCCCCTACCTTGCCATAGCTCCAGTGTGTTCCTTCCTCTCCCCTACCTTTCCATAGCTCTAGTGTGTTCCTTCCTCTCCCCTACCTTTCCACAGCTCCAGTGTGTTCCTTCCTCTCCCCTACCTTTCCATAGCTCCAGTGTGTTCCTTCCTCTCCCCTACCTTTCCATAGCTCCAGTGTGTTCCTTCCTCTCCCCTACCATGCCATAGCTCCAGTGTGTTCCTTCCTCTCCCCTACCATGCCATAGCTCCAGTGTGTTCCTTCCTCTCCCCTACCTTTCCATAGCTCCAGTGTGTTCCTTCCTCTCCCCTACCTTTCCATAGCTCCAGTGTGTTCCTTCCTCTCCCCTACCTTGCCATAGCTCCAGTGTGTTCCTTCCTCCCCTACCTTGCCATAGCTCCAGTGTGTTCCTTCCTCTCCCCTACCTTGCCATAGCTCCAGTGTGTTCCTTCCTCTCCCCTACCTTTCCATAGCTCCAGTGTGTTCCTTCCTCTCCCCTACCTTTCCATAGCTCCAGTGTGTTCCTTCCTCTCCCCTACCTTTCCATAGCTCCAGTGTGTTCCTTCCTCTCCCCTACCTTGCCATAGCTCCAGTGTGTTCCTTCCTCCCCTACCTTGCCATAGCTCCAGTGTGTTCCTTCCTCTCCCCTACCTTGCCATAGCTCCAGTGTGTTCCTTCCTCTCCCCTACCTTTCCATAGCTCCAGTGTGTTCCTTCCTCTCCCCTACCTTTCCATAGCTCCAGTGTGTTCCTTCCTCTCCCCTACCTTTCCATAGCTCCAGTGTGTTCCTTCCTCTCCCATACCTTGCCATAGCTCCAGTGCTTGCTGCCTCTGATCAGTCCAGAGGTGATCTCTGCTACACAGCGCTGTTTGCTCTCATGTGTGTCGGCCACCAGACGCTCCATGTGTGGTTTCAACAGGGGCAGGAAGGCATCGTTGAAGTTCCGGAACAGGCCCTGAGGGATAGAGGAGAGGAATAAAACAGAGTTAGGGAAGCCTGATTCTTAACTAGGGTTGCCATATCAGAAATCCTGGTTGGAGGATTCTGGATTTCCAGCTTATTACCGGAAACTTCCAGATGTTTTCTAGAAAACTGGGGATTTTGGGTTACCAGTTACCAGTACTAAGTTGATGTGCAGGTGTTACGAGGTAATAACAATTTATTATTAATATTAACACATGGGATAAACAAATGTACAGTCAATAACACAATTGAAACAAACCACAATAGAAAAATCTATATACAGTGTGTGCAAATGTAGTAAGATTAGGGAGGTAAGGCAATAAATAGGCCATAGTGGCGAAATAATTACAATTTGCATTAACACTGGAGTGATAGATGTACAGATGATGATGTGCAAGTAGAGATACTGGGGTGCAAAAAGAGAAAAAATAAATAATTTGGGGAATTAGGTAGTCGGGTGTGCTATTTACAGATGGGCTGTGTACAGGTACAGTGATCGGTACGCTGCTCTGACAGCTGATGCTTAAAGTTAGTGAGGGAGACATAAGACTCCAGCTTCAGTGATTTTTGCAATTCGTTCCAGTCAGAGAATTGGAAGGAAAGGCGGCCAAAAGAGGAGTTGGCTTTGGGGATGACCAGCGAAATATACCTGCTGGAGCGTGCGCCACGGGTGGGTGTTGCTCTGGTGACCAGTGAGCTGAGATAAGGTGGGGCTTTACCTAGGAAATACTTATTTATATATGACCTGGAGCCAGTGGGTTTAGCGACGAATATGAAGCGAGGGCCAGCCAACGAGAGCATACAGGTCACAGTGGGGAGCAGTATATGGGGCTTTGGTGACAAAACAGATGGCACTGTGATAGACTGCATCCAATTTGTTGAGTAGAGTATTGGAGTCTATTCTGTAAATGACATCGCCGAAGTCAAGGATCGGCAGGATAGTCAGTTTTACGAGGGTATGTTTGGCAGCAAGAGTGAAGGAGGCTTTGTAGCAAAATAGGAAGCTGATTCTAGATTGAGTTTTGGATTGGAGATGCTTAATGTGAGTCTGGAAGGAGAGTTTATAGTCTAACCAGACACCAAGGTATTTGTAGTTGTCCACATATTCTAAGTCAGAACCGTCCAGAGTAGTGATGCTAGTCGGGCAGGTGCGGGCAGCGATCGGTTGAAAAGCATGCATTTAGTTTTACTAGCGATTAAGAGCAGTTGGAGGCCACGGAAGGAGTGTTGTATGGCATTGAATCTCATCTAGAGGTTTGTTAACACAGTATCCAAAGAAGGGCCAGAAGTATACAGAATGGTGTTGTCTGCGTAAAGGTGGATCAGAGAATCACCAGCAGCAACAGCGACATCATTGATATATACAGAGAAAAAGTCAGCCAGAGAATTGAACCCTGTGGCACCCACATAGAGGCTACCAGAGGTCCAGACAACAGGCCCTCTGATTTGACAAGTAGTTGGTGAGGCAGTCACTTGAGAATAAGAATGCGGTGATTGACAGAGTCGGAAGCCTTGGCCAGGTCGATGAAGACAGCTGCACAGTACTGTCTTTTATCCATGGCAGTTATGATATTGTTTAGGACCTTGGGCGTGGCTGAGGTGCACCCATGGCCAACTCGGAAACCAGATTACATAGCGGAAAAGGTACGGTGGGATTCGAAATCGTCGGTGATCTGTTTATTAACTTGGCATTCCAAGACTTTAGAAAGGCAGGGCAGGATGGATATAGGTCTGTAATAGTTTGTGTCTGGAGTGTCTCCTCATTTGAAGAGGGGGATGACCGCGGCAGCTTACCAATCTTTAGGGAACGCAGACGATATGAAAGAGGTCACCATGTTGCTCAGTCAACATTAGTCATAAATAGCATTATAAATATTCACTAACCTTTGATGATCTTCATCAGAATGCACTCGCAGTTCCACAATAAATGTTTGTTTTGTTCGATTATGTCCATAATTTATGTCCATATAGGTTCTTTTGTTAGGGTGTTTGGTAAACAAATCCAAAAGCGCGTTCAGGTCCAGTCGGACGAACAATTCAAAAAGTTATATTACAGGTCGAAGAAACTTGTCAAACTAAGTATAGAATCAATCTTTAGGATGTTTTTATCATAAATGTTCAATAATGTTCCAACCGGAGAATTCCATTGTCTGTAGAAAAGCAATGGAACGAGAGATACCTCACATGTGAAATGCGCGTGACTGAGAACGAGGCTGCTGCCAGACCCCTTAGTCAAACAGCTCTCATTCGCTCCCACTTCACAGTAGAAGCCTGAAATGTTCTAAAGACGGTTGACATCTAGTGGAAGCCTTAGGAAGTGCAAAATAACCCATGTCCCACTGTGAATTCGATTGGGGCTGAGTTCAAAAACGACAAACCTCAGATTTCCCACTTCCTTTTTTTTCTCCTCAGGTTTTTGCCTGCCATATGAGTTCTGTTATACTCACATACATTATTCGAACAGTTTTAGAAACTTCAGAGTGTTTTCTATCCAATACTAATAATATATATGCATTTATTAGCATCTGGAACTGAGTAGGAGGCAGTTTACTCTGGGCACGCTATTCATCCAAAAGTGAAAATGCTGCCCCCTATCCCAAAGAAGTTAAGAAGTGTATCTAAAGGTCCATGCATAAAACTTGAATTTTCCTCGACATTTATAATGAGTATTTCTGTGAATTTATGTGGCTCTCTGCAAAATCATAGCATGTTTTTGAACTACTGAACATAACATACCAATGTAAAATACGATTTTTGGATTTAAATATGCACTTTATCAAACAAAACATACATGTATTGTGTAACATGAAGTCCTATGAGTGCCATCGGATGAAGATCATCAAAGGTTAGTGATTCATTTTATCTCTATTTGTGCTTTTTGTGACTCCTCTCTTTGGCTGGAAAAATGGCTGGGTTTTTCTGCGGCTTGGTGGTGATCTAACGTAATCGTTTGTGGAGCTTTCGCTGTAAAATATTTTTGAAATGAAGACACTGGCTGGATTGATGAGAATTTTATCTTTAAAATGGTGAAATTTGATTTATGAGATTTCTGTTGATTTGTATTTGGCGCCCCATACAATTTCATTGGCTGTTGGCGAGGGGTTCCATTTCTGTCCAGACAGGTTAAGATGGTGAGGAAATCACATTTAAAGAATAACCAGGCATCCTCTACTGACGGGATGAGGTCAGTATCCTTCCAGGATACCAGGGCCAGGTCGATTAAAAAGGCCTGCTACCCGAAGTGTTTTAGGGAGCGTTTGACAGTGATGAGAGGTGGTCGTTTGACAGCGGACCCATTACGGACGCAGGCAATGAGGCAGTGATCGCTGAGATCCTGGTTGAAGACAGCAGAGGTGTATTTAGAGGGCAGGTTGGTCAGGATGATATATATGAGGGTGCCTCGTGTTTACAGATTTGGGGTTGTACCTGGTAGGTTCCTTGATAATTTGTGTGAGATTGAGGGTATCTAGCTTAGATTGTAGGGTGGCATGGGTGTTAAGAATATCCCAGTTTAGGTCACCTAACAGTACGAACTCTGAAGATAAATGAGGGGCAATCAATTCGCATATAGAGTCCAGGGCACAACTGGGAGCTGAGGGGGGTCTACAGCAAGCGGTAACAGTGAGAGACGTATTTCTGGAAAGGTGGATTTTTAGAAGTAGAAGCTCGAACTGTTTGGGCACAGACGTGGATAGCATGACAGAACTCTGCAGGCTATCTCTGCAGCAGATTGCGACCCCACCCCCGCCCCCTTGGCAGTTCTATCTTGGTGGAAAATATTGTAGTTGGGGATGAACATTTCATAATTGTTGGTGGCCTTCTTAAGCCAGGATTCAGAAACGGCTAGGACATCAGAGTTGGCGGAGTGTGCAAACAAACTTAGGGAGGAGGCTTCTGATGTTGACATGCATGAAACCAAAGCTTTTACGGTTACAGAAGTCAACAAATGATAGCTCCTGGGGAATAGGTGTGGTAATGGGATCTACAGTGCCCGGGTTAACCTCTACATCACCAGAGGAACAGAGGAGGAGTAAGATAGATTAGATGTAGATTTGTGAACATATCAAAATACTTAAACTTACATGCAAAATACCTGCTGTTAACTTTTAAATGATTGGAATGAATTATCCAAAGAGAGTATAAAGTTTTTCCAACAGCTAATGGCTATAAGAACTGGTTGTTGAGTGCGTTGGGAACAGAGAATAAAAGGAGCAGATTTCTGGGCGTGGTAGAAAAGATTCAAGGCATAATGTACAGACAAGGGTACGGTAGGATGTGAGTACAGTGGAGGTAAACCTAAGCATTGAGTAACGATGAGAGGTTTCGTCTCCACATGTGTGGAGGGTGGGACAAAAAGCTATCTAAGGCAAGGTGAGCGGGACTGAAGGCTCTACAGTGAAATAAAACAATAAGGATTAGCCGAGACAGCAGTAGACAAGGCATATTGACAGAGAGAGACATAAAGCAGTCACTGGTGTTGATCGGGAGAGCTAAGACAACAACGGGTAAATGGTGATGAATGGGCAGAGCGGGTCAGTTAGGTACATGCAGGACCTGAGTTCGAGGCTGGGGCCGACAGGTAAACAAAATGAGGTACCGTGTTATTGAAACAGTCCCGGGGGCATCAGCTGTGTAGCCGAGTGATCATAGAGTCAAAAGAACAACAGTAGGCGAGTCACGGAGCCATTCAGTAGTCAGTACTACGCTAGGCGAGTGGGGGAGACAGCGCTTAGAATGCTAGCGGGCCGGGGGAAGAAGATGGGTCTTCGGCAACATCGCAATGGAAAAGCCCGGTGCGACCACTTCGGCAGACCAGTCGTGATAGATCGGCGGGTCTCCGCGTCGACAACAAAGGGTCCAGACCAATTGGCAAGAGGTATTGTAGCCCTAGAATTAGCTGGTATATGGGCCTAGCTCAAGGCTAACTGGTGCTTGGGGGTAGAAGCTGTTCAGGGTCCTGTTGGTTCCAGGCTTGGTGCATCTGTACAGTTTGCCATGCGGTAGCAGAAAGAACAGTCTATGACTTGGGTCTCTGGAGTCTGACAATTCTTTGAGCCTTCCTCTAACACCGCCTGGTATAGAGGTCCGGGAGGGCCCATGCCAAACCTTTTCAGTGTTGGTTGGTGTGGAGCCTGTTTGTCTTGCTGACGTTGAGGGAGATGTACGTTCACTGTGGGGACGATGTCATAGATGCACTTATTAATAAAGCTGGTGACTGATGTGGTAAACTCCTCAATGCCATCGGATGAATAACGGAACATATTCCAGTCTGTGGTAGCAAAACAGTCCTGTAGCTAATCATCCGCTTCATCTGACCACTTCCGTATTGGGCGCGTCACTGGTACTTCCGGTTTGAGCTTTTGTTTGTAAGCAGGAATCAGGAGGATAGAGTTGTGGTCGGATTAACCAACTGGAGGGCGAGGGAGAACTTTGTACGAATTTCTGTGTGTGGAGTAAAGGTGATCTAGAGTTTATTTTCGTCGAGATGCACAAGTGACATGCTGGTAGAAATTAGGTAAGACGGGAGTTCAGTTGCCTACATTAAAATCACAGGCCAATCAGAGCGCCGCCTCTAGATGAGCATTTTCTTGTTTGCTTATGGTATTATACAGCTCATTGAGTGTAGCCTTGGTTTGTTGTGGTAAATAGACAGCTACAAAACATTTATAAAAACTATTTTGGTAGAAACTATGGTCTACATCTAAGGTATTAAGGTATTCAAGCGAGCAGAACCTCGAGACTTCCTTAATATTAGAGATCGCACACCAGCTGTTGTTAACCACGAGACACACACCTCCCCCGTTATGTCAGATACATAAAATACAGCTAGATGTATATTATTATCCCTGTCCTTGTTCAGCCCTGACGCCGAGAAACATAGGACATTACAGTTCTTCAGGTCCCGTTGATAGGATAGTCTCGAATGGCGCTTGTACTCCTGTGATTGTACATTCGCCAATAGAACGGAGTGTATAGGCGGTTTATATAGTCTCCGAAGTAGTTTCGTCAGGGTGCCCACAGGTCGGCCTCTCTCACGCCGCCTCTTTCTCTCCCGAGAGTCGGTGGTCCTGCGCCACCGACTCGTCGAAGTAGAAATATGATCAAAATTGAGGTTAGTGATCGCTGTTCTGATGTCCAGAAGTTATTTTTGGTCATAGGAAATGATGGAAGAACATTATGTATAAATAAAGTTAAGATCAGTGAAAAAAAGAGAAACACCCAAAATAGCAGACTTGGTCAGGAGCCTGTAAAGCGACAGCTGTCCATTACAGCACCATTCCAACCATATTCTTAGCCTACAAAAACTGTCTAGGTTAATCCTCAGAAGTCTTCCCTCGTTTACGTAGCTTCTATCTTTCATGCTCACCCAGTCTACATTTGAAAAAGTCAGAGGGAAGCAAGGAGACCATTTGAAGAGAGGGTTCAGGAAAGACCTTTGAGATTGGGTGAGTGTTAAATCCTGATCTGTGTCTCCCTCACCTTGAAAAGGCAGAACCTGCGGGGACTGAACTTGTCCTTGCCCTTGCGGTCCTCCAGAGAGAGGAACTCAATCAGCTGGTTGATGAATCCTGGATCTGAGAAGTGGTCGTAGATGATCTGCTCTCGCTGGAGGGAAGAAACAAAACAGTTATAACAGTGGACATGAGATATCACCTTTTACAGCAGAGGATGTTACATACATTTTCCAAGAGTGAGAGAACGCATTCTGATTCTCTACCCTTCAGCCAGAAGTGTGCCGTTGTCACTCCCACTCATGCATTTCAAAAGCATTGGAAGTGTGCATGGCTGGAGGGAGTTTCCACCATATTCCTTACACTAATAAATTCATTTTACATCCATGAGGGGGAGTGTAGGAGTGCACACTTCGGGACAAGGGTAGAGCACCGGACTGTGGCCATTGTGTGTGTGTGTGTGTGTGTCATCTCCTCACCTCTGTCATCTCCTCCCTGGTCAGTCCTTGTTTGGGCTGCTCCTCAGAAGGAGCGTACATCATGAGTTTCTGTGGCCAGCTGTAGTATCCCCAGTGGGTCTTCTCTACAAACGTACAGCCCTCCCAGTCCTGCTGGGTACGAGGCAGACTGCTACTGTTATACTGGAGCCACTGGTTATCAGGCCTGTCCCCTGCTATCAAACCAGCCAGCTCTTTCATACCACCTGGTAGAGGGAAGAGGAGGAAGAAGGAGAGAGGGAAGAGATATGACCATGAGGTTACTGTTATACTGGAGCCACTGGTTATCAGGCCTGTCCCCTGCAATCAGACCACTTGGTAGAGAGGGAGAGGTGGTGAGATAAGCTGCATGTATATATGTTACAGGGTTCTCAGAGGCAGTGGCAAGTTAAATTCAAGGACCTAAGTACTTTTTAAAGCATATAACATTTATCTTTAGGATCATCAATTTGTAGTCGTGAATATTATGTGATTGTTTCTAGTCGCCACCAGATGGCAGTATATCGCTACAACCTCATAACTACTGAACAAGTTCTATGCAATAATATGTTGTTTCAGTTACTACATACATGAGTGGTAAGTCAGCACTAATGACGATGTAATTTAAGTATTGATGAGCAGAGTTTTGGGATATGCCTACTCGTGAACACACATTTCCTATTCACATTACTACACAATTCCAGCTTAATGACTGTGCTTTAGACTGGCAGCTTTAGTGTTGCCGGTCAGGAGAAGAGCAGGTGGGCTGTGTGAAGAAAACGGCACATGAATGACAACCAGAATGGCAGTCACAATGTAGAACAGGCACTAGCGCAGAATGCAGCGTTGTCATTCCCCCTTCCTGTGGCTCTTCAGGGCTTATTCACCCAATGACAAACTTTGACTCATTTTTTGCACCTTACAAGGAGTGGGTTGGAGGGGTCCAGTGATGTAGTGGTGAGTAAACTACACTGAACAGAATTATCAACACAACATGTAAAGTGTTGGTCCAATGTTTCATGAGCTGAAATAAAAGATTCCAGAATTGTTCAAGGCAGAATTGAATCTACATTGTCCATTTCAGCTGTGGATGTGAGGTTTGGCCTGGCTGAGTGGCATTGTGGGTGGAATGAGCGAGCCCGCCTGGCAAACAGAGCTAAACACGTGGGGAAATACAACTCGCTAGTCTGCCTGGAAATTCATTTGCAAGACCAATACATTTTTCTAATATTTTTCATAAATATATTTGAAAATGATCTGTTCTCACCTCATTTTAACTGAGGTCTGATTATCAAGGTATTCCGGTACTTGAATTTCAGAGTGCCAAATTCAAGTACTTTAAGCACCTTGTGTGAATCCTGCTGTTATAAATCTGACCTGGGGTCAAATAGTATTTGTTTTCTTTCAAATGCTTTGATTCAGCCTGCCTGGAGTGCCAGGTGGACAGGGTTTGCAATTTTGGGACTATTCCTTTGGTTCCACAGCACCAGAGCAAACACAATCAACTGCAGCTCAAAACAAATATGATTTAAACCCAGGTAAAAGGACTGGTGAGGAGACAAAGTGCAGGTTACTTACAGAGCGTGTTGGGGCTGACTGGTACTTTTCTGTGTGGCCTCTTGAGTTGCTTCATGATCCCTGCCACAGCTGATATCGCCACCTAGTGGGGAAATAAATACATGTATAAAGATGTTTCTATCTTACAATGAAATACCATAATGATTAAAGTCCTCAGCAGAGGTGAGAATATACATGTATGAAGATAAGTGTATTTGTGTGAGAAACGTTATTGACTGCTGCCATCTGAATGAAACTGAACACATGACTGAGTGTCAGTGATTCTACGTGTGTATGGACAGAGAGTGTATGGACAGAGAGTGTATGGACAGAGAGTGTATGGACAGAGAGTGTATGGACAGAGAGTGTATGGACAGAGAGTGTATGGACAGAGTGGTTGCTGTGGCAGTGCCCACCTTGCGGACCAGGAGGGAGTCATGGTTGAGGCTCTTGACGAAGAAAAGGACAGCGGGGGAGGGGAGGGGGTGGTCATCTCTCAGTAACAGAGACATGAAGCCAATGGCAATGTGCTCAAACTTCCAGGGCCTGCAACATGAAGCAGGTGTGTTCAGGAGGTGGAAAACTTTTGAAACAGAGGTACTGCCTGAAGTCTGAATAGGAACAGACATTTTGGTATTTAGTGGAATTTAAAATGTTGAAGATAGAAATGTAAGAAATAGAGCCGACAAGATATTATTGTAACGTCTGTCATCGGGACGAGCTGAACCCGCAGGCCTCAGTCTGTCATCGGGACGAGCTGAACCCGCAGGCCTCAGTCAGTCATCGGGACGAGCTGAACCCGCAGGCCTCAGTCAGTCATCGGGACGAGCTCCGCAGGCCTCAGTCAGTCATCGGGACGAGCTGAACCCGCAGGCCTCAGTCAGTCATCGGGACGAGCTGAACCCGCAGGCCTCAGTCAGTCATCGGGACGAGCTGAACCCGCAGGCCTCAGTCAGTCATCGGGACGAGCTGAACCCGCAGGCCTCAGTCAGTCATCGGGACGAGCTGAACCCGCAGGCCTCAGTCAGTCATCGGGACGAGCTGAACCCGCAGGCCTCAGTCAGTCATCGGGACGAGCTGAACCCGCAGGCCTCAGTCAGTCATCGGGACGAGCTGAACCCGCAGGCCTCAGTCAGTCATCGGGACGAGCTGAACCCGCAGGCCTCAGTCAGTCATCGGGACGAGCTGAACCCGCAGGCCTCAGTCAGTCATCGGGACGAGCTGAACCCGCAGGCCTCAGTCAGTCATCGGGACGAGCTGAACCCGCAGGCCTCAGTCAGTCATCGGGACGAGCTGAACCCGCAGGCCTCAGTCAGTCATCGGGACGAGCTGAACCCGCAGGCCTCAGTCAGTCATCGGGACGAGCTGAACCCGCAGGCCTCAGTCAGTCATCGGGACGAGCTGAACCCGCAGGCCTCAGTCAGTCATCGGGACGAGCTGAACCCGCAGGCCTCAGTCAGTCATCGGGACGAGCTGAACCCGCAGGCCTCAGTCAGTCATCGGGACGAGCTGAACCCGCAGGCCTCAGTCAGTCATCGGGACGAGCTGAACCCGCAGGCCTCAGTCAGTCATCGGGACGAGCTGAACCCGCAGGCCTCAGTCAGTCATCGGGACGAGCTGAACCCGCAGGCCTCAGTCAGTCATCGGGACGAGCTGAACCCGCAGGCCTCAGTCAGTCATCGGGACGAGCTGAACCCGCAGGCCTCAGTCAGTCATCGGGACGAGCTGAACCCGCAGGCCTCAGTCAGTCATCGGGACGAGCTGAACCCGCAGGCCTCAGTCAGTCATCGGGACGAGCTGAACCCGCAGGCCTCAGTCAGTCATCGGGACGAGCTGAACCCGCAGGCCTCAGTCAGTCATCGGGACGAGCTGAACCCGCAGGCCTCAGTCAGTCATCGGGACGAGCTGAACCCGCAGGCCTCAGTCAGTCATCGGGACGAGCTGAACCCGCAGGCCTCAGTCAGTCATCGGGACGAGCTGAACCCGCAGGCCTCAGTCAGTCATCGGGACGAGCTGAACCCGCAGGCCTCAGTCAGTCATCGGGACGAGCTGAACCCGCAGGCCTCAGTCAGTCATCGGGACGAGCTGAACCCGCAGGCCTCAGTCAGTCATCGGGACGAGCTGAACCCGCAGGCCTCAGTCAGTCATCGGGACGAGCTGAACCCGCAGGCCTCAGTCAGTCATCGGGACGAGCTGAACCCGCAGGCCTCAGTCAGTCATCGGGACGAGCTGAACCCGCAGGCCTCAGTCAGTCATCGGGACGAGCTGAACCCGCAGGCCTCAGTCAGTCATCGGGACGAGCTGAACCCGCAGGCCTCAGTCAGTCATCGGGACGAGCTGAACCCGCAGGCCTCAGTCAGTCATCGGGACGAGCTGAACCCGCAGGCCTCAGTCAGTCATCGGGACGAGCTGAACCCGCAGGCCTCAGTCAGTCATCGGGACGAGCTGAACCCGCAGGCCTCAGTCAGTCATCGGGACGAGCTGAACCCGCAGGCCTCAGTCAGTCATCGGGACGAGCTGAACCCGCAGGCCTCAGTCAGTCATCGGGACGAGCTGAACCCGCAGGCCTCAGTCAGTCATCGGGACGAGCTGAACCCGCAGGCCTCAGTCAGTCATCGGGACGAGCTGAACCCGCAGGCCTCAGTCAGTCATCGGGACGAGCTGAACCCGCAGGCCTCAGTCAGTCATCGGGACGAGCTGAACCCGCAGGCCTCAGTCAGTCATCGGGACGAGCTGAACCCGCAGGCCTCAGTCATCGGGACGAGCTGAACCCGCAGGCCTCAGTCATCGGGACGAGCTGAACCCGCAGGCCTCAGTCATCGGGACGAGCTGAACCCGCAGGCCTCAGTCATCGGGACGAGCTGAACCCGCAGGCCTCAGTCATCGGGACGAGCTGAACCCGCAGGCCTCAGTCATCGGGACGAGCTGAACCCGCAGGCCTCAGTCATCGGGACGAGCTGAACCCGCAGGCCTCAGTCATCGGGACGAGCTGAACCCGCAGGCCTCAGTCATCGGGACGAGCTGAACCCGCAGGCCTCAGTCATCGGGACGAGCTGAACCCGCAGGCCTCAGTCATCGGGACGAGCTGAACCCGCAGGCCTCAGTCATCGGGACGAGCTGAACCCGCAGGCCTCAGTCATCGGGACGAGCTGAACCCGCAGGCCTCAGTCATCGGGACGAGCTGAACCCGCAGGCCTCAGTCATCGGGACGAGCTGAACCCGCAGGCCTCAGTCATCGGGACGAGCTGAACCCGCAGGCCTCAGTCATCGGGACGAGCTGAACCCGCAGGCCTCAGTCATCGGGACGAGCTGAACCCGCAGGCCTCAGTCATCGGGACGAGGTGAACCTACATGTTTCTGTCATTGGGATGAGGTGAACCTACATGTTTCTGTCATTGGGATGAGGTGAACCTACATGTCTCTGTCATTGGGATGAGGTGAACCTACATGTTTCTGTCATTGGGATGAGGTGAACCTACATGTCTCTGTCATTGGGATGAGGTGAACCTACATGTTTCTGTCATTGGGATGAGGTGAACCTACATGTCTCTGTCATTGGGATGAGGTGAACCTACATGTTTCTGTCATTGGGATGAGGTGAACCTAAATGTTTCTGTCATTGGGATGAGGTGAACCTACATGTTTCTGTCATTGGGATGAGGTGAACCTACATGTTTCTGTCATTGGGATGAGGTGAACCTAAATGTTTCTGTCATTGGGATGAGGTGAACCTAAATGTTTCTGTCATTGGGATGAGGTGAACCTACATGTTTCTGTCATTGGGATGAGGTGAACCTACATGTTTCTGTCATTGGGATGAGGTGAACCTACATGTTTCTGTCATTGGGATGGGGTGAACCTACATGTTTCTGTCATTGGGATGAGATGAACCTACATGTTTCTGTCATTGGGATGAGATGAACCTACATGTTTCTGTCATTGGGATGAGATGAACCTACATGTTTCTGTCATTGGGATGAGATGAACCTACATGTTTCTGTCATTGGGATGAGGTGAACCTACATGTTTCTGTCATTGGGATGAGGAACCTACATGTTTCTGTCATTGGGATGAGGTGAACCTACATGTTTCTGTCATTGGGATGAGGTGAACCTACATGTTTCTGTCATTGGGATGAGGTGAACCTACATGTTTCTGTCATTGAGGCGGTCCAGAAGTTCACCAACCAGCTTGTCATATTTCCTGAGGGAGACAGCACAGTAGTAGTTTGGAAAGTGTGTGGACATCATACTGTAGACATAACTGAGGGATTAGTTTAACAATGGGAACTGGTAGACCTTTGCTAGTGTAATAATACACCAATACAAATGCAAGTTGAAGATTTTGTACACAGTCCAACAACAGTATTGTAGTGTTTATTCATTAGCAGTGTCCAGCACTCTTCTTGCTGTCTGATAAAATAGATATGTACTCACTGTTCAGAGTCTAAGTTCTTCTCCTCCTGCTTCCTGAGGCCCTCTGCTTCTTCTTGGTCTGAGGGGACAGGTTCCGGGGGCAGAGGAACACCAGAGGTCTGGAGCTGCACCGCCACCGCACGGCATTCTGATGGGATCTACATTACAGTTAAGAGGTTTAATCATATATTATTATACATGTTATATAGGACGAGGTCTGGAGCTGCAGTAATGATGTCATGACGTTATTACTTTCACTTTACAATCAGGACATGGTGTCATTAAAACCCAGATGGTTGTATTGATAATTTTGACCAATGGAAAGGCAGGAAGAGACTCTTACAGCAAAGTCTATGCCGATGGTCTCGTACTGGCGGTGGATCTTGTCAGCGAGGTCGTCGAACAGGCGGACGATGGAGGGCTTCTCCAGGGACATAGCTGAGCTGAGTCCTGAGCGGACGATGGCAGGCCAGGTCAGGGTGATGCAGTCCCAGTCGTGCAGGTTGGCCAGGCACACCCCACTGTGGTTCCCCAAGAGACAGTATAAGGCACCCTAGAGAGAGAGAGAGAGAGAGAGAGCGAGAGTAGAGAGATCACGAGCGAGAGGAGAGAGAGCGCGAGAGGAGAGAGAGCACGAGCGGAGAGGAGAGAGCGTGAGCGGAGAGGAGAGAGCGAAAGGAGAGAGAGCATGAGCGGAGAGGAGAGAGCGAAAGGAGAGAGAGAGCGAGAGGAGAGAGAGCGGGAGGAGAGAGAGCGGGAGGAGAGAGAGCGCGCGAGAGGAGAGAGAGAGCGCGAGAGGAGAGAGAGAGCGCGAGAGGAGAGAGAGAGCGCGAGAGGAGAGAGAGAGCGCGAGAGGAGAGAGAGAGCGCGAGAGGAGAGAGAGAGCGCGAGAGGAGAGAGAGAGCGCGAGAGGAGAGAGAGAGCGAGAGAGGGCGGGAGGAGAGAGGGCGGGAGGAGAGAGGGCGGGAGGAGAGAGGGCGGGAGGAGAGAGGGCGGGAGGAGAGAGGGCGGGAGGAGAGAGGGCGAGAGGAGAGAGCGGAGAGAGAGATGAGGAAGGATAAAGACAATGAAGGATGGGGAAATAGAAGGAAGAGGGATCAGTTATTTACAGTGTGGTAAAAAAGTATTTAGTCAGCCAGCAATTGTGTAAGTTCTCCCACTTAAAAAGATGAGGCCTGTAATTTTCATCATAGGTACACTTCAACTATGACAGACATCAAATCCAGAAAATCACATTGTAGGATTTTTTATGAATTTATTTGCAAATTATGGTGGAAAATAAGTATTTGGTCAATAACAAAAGTTTATCTCAATACTTTGTTATATACCCTTTGTTGGCAATGACAGAGGTCAAACGTTTTCTGTAAGTCTTCACAAGGTTTTCACACACTGTTGCTGGTATTTTGGCCCATTCTTCCATGCAGATCTCCTCTAGAGCAGTGATGTTTTGGGGCTGTTGCTGGGCAACACGGACTTTCAACTCCCTTCAAAGATTTTATATGGGGTTGAGATCTGGAGACTGGCTAGGCCACTCCAGGACCTTGAAATGCTTCTTACGAAGCCACTCCTTCGTTGCCCGGGCGGTGTGTTTGGGATCATTGTCATGCTGAAAGACCCAGCCATGTTTCATCTCCAATGCCCTTGCTGATCGATGGAGGTTTTCACTCAAAATCTCACGATACATGGCCCCATTCATTCTTTCCTTTACATGGATCAGTCGCCCTGGTCCCTTTGCAGAAAAACAGCCCCAAAGCATGATGTTTCCACCCCCATGCTTCACAGTAGGTATGGTGTTCTTTGGATGAAACTCAGCATTCTTTGTCCTCTAAACACGACGAGTTGAGTTTTTACCAAAAAGTTATATTTTGGTTTCATCTGACCATATGACATTCTCCCAATCTTCTTCTGGATCATCCAAATGTTCTCTAGCAAACTTCAGATGGGCCTGGACATGTACTGGCTTAAGCAGGGGGACACGTCTGGCACTGCAGGATTTGAGTCCCTGGCGGCGTAGTGTGTTACTGATGGTAGGCTTTGTTACTTTGGTCCCAGCTCTCTGCAGGTCATTCACTATGTCCCCCCGTGTGGTTCTGGGAGTTTTGCTCACCGTTCTTGTGATCATTTTGAGCCCACGGGGTGAGATCTTGCGTGGAGCCCCAGATCGAGGGAGATTATCAGTGGTCTTTTATGTCTTCCATTTCCTAATAATTGGCACCACAGTTGATTTCTTCAAACCAAGCTGCTTACCTATTGCAGATTCAGTCTTCCCAGCCTGGTGCAGGTCTACAATTTTGTTTCTGTAACAGGTGCCATTAATACAGGTAAATAGTGGAGGACAGAGGAGCCTCTTAAAGAAGAAGTTACAGGTCTGTGAGAGCCAGAAATCTTGCTTGTTTGTAGGTGACCAAATACTTATTTTCCACCATAATTTGCAAATAAATTCATTAAAAATCCTACAATGTGATTTTCTGGATTTTGTTTTCTCATTTATCTGTCATAGTTGAAGTGTACCTATGATGAAAATTACAGACCTCTCTCATCTTTTTAAGTGGAAGAACTTGCTCAATTGGGGGCTGACTAAATACTTTTTTGCCCCATTGTATATTGAACAAAAATATAAACGCAACATGCAACAATTTCAAAGATTTATTAGGAAATCAGTCAATTGAAATGAATTCATTAGGCCCTAATCTATGGATTTCACATGACTGGGAATACAGATATGCATCTGTCGGTCAGACATCTTAAATGTCTTAAATTAAATCTTAAAAAATTGGCCTCACAATGGGCCTCATGATCTTGTCAGGATGTTTCTGTGCATTCAAATTGCCATTGATAAAATGCAATTGTGTTCCTTGCCCGTAGCTTATGCCTGGGGGCACTCTGTTCACATCAATAATCCGCTCGCCCACACGACGCCATACATGTGGTCCGCGGTTGTGAAGCCGGTTGCACATACGGACAAATTATCTAAAACAACGCTAGCGGCAGTGATTATGGTAAAGAAATATACATTAAATTCTCTGGCAACAGCTCTGGTGGACATTCCTGCAGTCAGCATGCCAATTGTACGCTCCTTGAAAACTTGAGATCTGTGGCATTGTGCTGTGTGACAGAACTGCACATTTTACAGTGGCCTTTTATTGTCCCCAGTACAAAGTGCAGCTGTGTAATTATCATGCTATTTAATAAGCTTATTGATATCCCACATTTGTCAGGTGGATGTGTTATCTTGACAAAAGGGAAATGCTCACTAACAGGGATGTAAACAAATTTCTGCACAACATCTGTGAGAAATAAGCTTTTTGTGCATATGGAACATTTCTGTGATCTTTTATTGCAGCTCATGAAACCAACACTTTACATGTTGCGTTTAAAGTTTTTGTTCATTGTATAACATTCATTAAATCAGTCAGTCAAACAATAATTTAGTCAGCTGATTGATCAATAAATTACTCAATCAATCGAGACAGGACAGAGAGCGAGACAGGACAGAGAGCGAGACAGGACAGAGAGCGAGACAGGACAGAGAGCGAGACAGGACAGAGAGCGAGACAGGACAGAGACAGTCCTACTTTGAACTGCTGCTGTGTGACGTCGGACCGGTCTGGTTCCAGGAACTCCAGCACACGGGGGATCACGTCCCTGCAGCAGAAGTTATAGGTTCCCAGAGCCGTGAACAGCACACTCTGAGCCCGGCTACGCACCTGGAGGAGCACACATGGGGGGAGAGACACTCAAATGGTGTTTCTTTCTTAATACATTTTCCTTGATTCCTTCCTTGCATCCTCTCTCCTCGCCACTTCCTCAAATTAACTAAAGAGAAAACCCATTGTTCAGACTTAAAATTATCCTCCAATATGTTTTGAGGTACAATATATGATATTATATATGCCATTTACAGACATGCCAACCCTGTCCCAATTTTTAGAGTACCAGAAGGGTGTGGCATGCGCTGTTTGTGAGTCTGATCGCAATTATAGAATTGTACCAAATCAGGCCTATAAAAACGCTGGAATACTTTCTTTCTTGACAGCATTCCATTTAAACATATGGTAAAAGTCACTAACAAGATGCAATTAGAAAGAACACAAAAGGCCGTTATTCTGGAGCTTTTTTTAAAATTTTATTAAACAAATAAATTATTTGTTTAGGTTTAGGTACAAAATGTACAAAAGTCTTATACACTATTATTATTTATTCAACTCTGATATGATAAGAACAAATGTTTGAAGAACAGCATCAGCATCAAATAAACATGTTACCCATAATAAAAAACAAAAAGCTATTATAGGAAACAGTGGGTGAGAACAAATCACCTGGAGACCTTCAAATGTTCAGGAAATCATTTCCCTAGACAGATTTGCCTGGTATAGTTGAAGTTGGAAGATAACAAACTCTTTGGTTGGAGTCATTAAAACTTGTTTTTCAACCACTCCACAAATGTCTTATTAACCTCTCTGGGGTAGGGGGCAGTATTTTGACATCTGGATGCAAAGCGTTTCCAGGCTAGGATATGCATATAATTGGTAGATTTGGATAGAAGACACTCTAAAGTTTCTAAAACTGTTAAAATAATGTCTGTGAGTATAACAGAACTGATATGGCAGGCGAAACCCCGAGGACAAATCATCCCCCCAAAAAACTATTCAGCTTACCACTATTTTCAATGGCTAGTATTTTAATGATATGGCCAAGTCCTCCCAGATTGCAGATCCTGTGGCTTCCACTAGATGTCAACAGTCTTTAGAAAGAGTTTCAGGCTGGTTTTGGGAAAAATTACCCAGAAATTGTAGTTTTTCTAGGTGGCTCCCATTTTGGCTGTAGTGTTTTCAAATGCGTGGAGGAAAGTGCATTCTTTCTTATTTATCTCCGGTAATGAACATACTATTCTCCATCTTAAATGTTATCGTTTATTTGCAAATTAGGATACCTAAGGTTTGATTATAAATGTTTGACTTATTTGGAAAAGTTTATTAGTAACATTTGGGATTAATTTTGTATGCATTATGATGGAGGGAAACTGGGTGGATTATTAACCTCTTGAAACTAGGGGGCACTATTTTTATTTTTGGAAAAATAACATTCCCAAAGTAAACCGCCTATTTCTCAGGACCAGATGCTAGAATATGCATATAATAGATAGAAAACACTAAAGTTTCCAAAACTGTCAAAATATTGTCTGCGAGTATAACAGAACTGATATTGCAGGCGAAACCCTGAGGAAAATCCAATCAGGAAGTGCCTCTTATTTTGAAACCGTTGTGTTCCTATGCACCCCTATTGGCCATAGAAAGGGATATCAACCAGATTCCTTTTTCTACATATTCCCTAAGGTGTCTACAGCAACGTAGTTTCACGCCTTTATGTTGAAGAATGAGCGTAAATGACTACATTGCGTAAGTGGCCAGCCGAGGGCTCTGAGTGATTCTTGCGTAAAAGATAAAGGTAGTCATTTTTCCTCTCGCTCCTACTGAAAAGCCAATTGTCCCGGTTGATATATTATCAGATAGATATTTGAAAAACACCTTGAGGATTGATTATAAAAAAACGTTTGCCATGTTTCTGTCGATATTATGGATATAATTTGGATTTTTTTTTTCGGCGTTGTCGTGACCGCTATGTCCGGTGGATTTCTCAACATAACGTGACCAACAAACGGAGGTATTTTGGGTATATATCCTCTCGTTGTAGAATCAGATTTCCGACATCAAAAAATTGGCATGGCTCTCTGTAAAAAGTATGCTTAGATTTTTGATACAGGATCTGTGAGAAATTTCAAGACTTTCTCAGGTTTGGTAAGATCTTTTGGTCCTTCTTTTACTTTCTTTTCTGCCACTTTGTCCCCGATATCCCTTTGCTTGAACAGAGTCAGGTCGAAGATTTTGTCAGAAGGTCCACATTTGATGGAGGATGGCGTGACTGATTCCAAAAGAGCCAGATGAGGGCTCGGGTGAGAGCTTTGTGGATTCAGGTGGGGGCTCGGAGGAGCCAGGCGGGGGATTTGTAGAGCCAGGCGGGGGATTTGTAGAGCAAGGCGGGGGCTTTTTAGAGTCAAGCGGGGGCTTTGTAGAGTCAGGCGGGGGCTTTGTAGAGCCAGGCGGGGGCTTTGTAGAGTCAGACTGGGGCTTTGCAGAGCCAGGCGGGGGATTTGTAGAGCCAGGTGGGGGATTTGTAGAGCCAGGCGGGGGATTTGTAGAGCCAGGCGGGGGCTTTGTAGAGCCAGGCGGGGGCTTTGTAGAGCCAGGCGGGGGCTTTGTAGAGCCAGGCGGGGTCTTTGTAGAGCCAGGCGGGGGCTTTGTAGAGCCAGGCGGGGGCTTTGTAGAGCCAGGCGGGGGCTTTGTAGAGCCAGGCTGGGGCTTTGTAGAGCCAGGCTGGGGCTTTGCAGAGCCAGGCTGGGGCTTTGCAGAGCCAGGCTGGGGCTTTGCAGAGCCAGGCTGGGGCTTTGCAGAGCCAGGCTGGGGCTTTGCAGAGCCAGGCTGGGGCTTTGCAGAGCCAGGTTGGGGCTTTGTAGAGCCAGGTTGGGGCTTGAGCTGTGGCATTGTGGTGGTGGAAGAGGAAAACCTCTTGGGCTGCCTAGCAGAGGGCTCAAGTGATGACGAGGAGGAGGATGTGGCTGTTGTGGTGGAGCTTGGGGGAACGGTGGACATCTTTCCCGATACCTCATCGGCAAAGAACACTGCGAGGGGATCCCATTGCTGCAGAAGGCGGTTGATACACTGGCCAAGGGACAACCATCTTGTAGATAGATACCAGCTTCAAAATCTTCCTGACATCAGTGTCACACAGGATCTGTAGGTCACCCAGAGAAGCCTTCCTCTTGCTACACTTGTCGAGATAGTAAAAGATGGTTAAGAGAAAGTCTTCAGTATTAACACTGAGCTGCCTCAACGCCCTCTCTGCAGCTATGTGTATCAAATGGCAACCAAGTACACATTTTCATTTAGGGTCTTCAGAAGTGCTGCCACCCCTAAAACCCAGACCTTACATGACAGCAGCATTATCTGCTGCAAAACTCACACAATTGGATCACGGAACGCTCCTCTTCTTCATTTAAGTGTCAATTATGTAAAATATAGCTCTTCCTGTAGACTCCCTCAATTCACATAGCTTAAGCAATAACTATTAAAATCAAATCAAATGTATTTGTCACATACACAGGTATTAATGCAAATGTAGCGAAATGCTTGTGCTTCTAGTTCCGACAATGCAGTAATATCTAACAAGTAATATAACCTAACAATTTCACAACTACCTTATACACACACAAGTGTAAAGGAATGAATACGAATATGTACATACAAATATATAAATGAGTGATGGCTGAACGGCATAGGCAAGATGCAGTGGATGGTATACAGTATACACATATGAGATGAGTAATGTGGGGTATGAGAACATTATATAAAGTGGCATTGTTTAAAGTGGCTAGCGATACATTCAATTATATAAAGATGGCAAGATGCAGTAGATGGTATAGCGTACATTATATACATATGAGATGAGTAATGTAGGGTAAGTAAATATTATATAATATAAAGTGGCTAGTGATACATGTATTACATAAAGATGGCAAGATGCAGTAGATGGTATAGAGTGCAGTATATACATATGAGATGAGTAATGTAGGGTAAGTAAATATTATATAATATAAAGTGGCTAGTGATAAATTGATTACATCAATTTTTCCATTATTAAAGTGCTGGAGTTGTGGCAGTATGTTGGCAGCAGCCACTCAATGTTAGTGACGGCTGTTTAACAGTCTGATGGCCTTGAGACAGAAGCTGTTCTTCAGTCTCTCGGTCCCCGCTTTGATGCACCTGTACTGACCTCGCCTTCTGGATGATAGCGGGGTGAACAGGCAGTGGCTCGGGTGGTGTAGGTGTCCTGGAGAGCAGGTAGTTTGTGCAGGCCTCACTACCCTCTGGGGAGCCTTACGGTTGTGGGCGGAGCAGCTGCTGTACCAGGTGGTGATAAAGCCCGACAGGATGCTCTCGATTGTGCATCTGTAAAAGTTTGTAAGTGTTTTTGGTGACAAGCCAAATTTCTTCAGCCTCCTGAGCTTGAAGAGACGCTGCTGCGCCTTCTTCACGACGCTGTCTGTGTGGGTGGACCATTTCAGTTTGTCCGTGATGTGTACGCCGAGGAACTTAAAACCCTCCACCCTCTCCACTACTGTCCCGTCAATGTAGATAGGGGGCTGCTCCTTCTGCTGTTTCCTGAAGTCCATGATCATCTCCTTTGTTTTGTTGACATTGAGTGTGAGGTTACTTTCCTGACACCATTTTCCTGAACTCTAAAACAAACGTGTGGGGGAGTGAACTCTAAAACAAACGTGTGGGGGAGTGAACTCTAAAACAAACGTGTGGGGGAGTGAACTCTAAAACAAACGTGTGGGGGAGTGAACTCTAAAACAAAAGTGTGGGGGAGTGAACTCTAAAACAAACGTGTGGGGGAGTGAACTCTAAAACAAACGTGTGGGGGAGTGAACTCTAAAACAAACGTGTGGGGGAGTGAACTCTAAAACAAACGTGTGGGGGAGTGAACTTTAAAACAAACGTGTGGGTGGGAGTGAACTCTAAAACAAACGTGTGGGTGGGAGTGAACTCTAAAACAAACGTGTGGGTGGGAGTGAACTCTAAAACAAACGTGTGGGGGAGTGAACTCTAAAACAAACGTGTGGGGGAGTGAACTCTAAAACAAACGTGTGGGGGAGTGAACTCTAAAACAAACGTGTGGGGGAGTGAACTCTAAAACAAACGTGTGGGGGAGTGAACTCTAAAACAAACGTGTGGGGGAGTGAACTCTAAAACAAACGTGTGGGGGAGTGAACTCTAAAACAAACGTGTGGGGGAGTGAACTCTAAAACAAACGTGTGTGGGAGTGAACTCTAAAACAAACGTGTGGGGGAGTGAACTCTAAAACAGTGAACTGGGCTAACCTGACTGTAGGTGCTGGTGGATAGCCTCAGCAGATCCCTCATCAGTTCCTGGTGGATACTCCTGTACTCACACCCCTCCACTGTTAGCTTACGAAGCTGGACAACACAAAACACATGACAGTTAAACAGCAGCTGGGTTACTACCAGGGGTAATAGAAACACAGACAGATTATTCCATGACAGCAGCAGACACTTGAGAATGGATAGCACACACACACACAGAGCGAGAGAGAGACACAGAGCGAGAGAGAGACAGAGCGAGAGAGAGACAGAGCGAGAGAGAGACAGAGCGAGAGAGAGACAGAGCGAGAGAGAGACAGAGCGAGAGAGAGACAGAGCGAGAGAGAGACAGAGCGAGAGAGAGACAGAGCGAGAGAGAGACAAAGCGCCACAGAGCGAGAGCGCCACAGAGCGCCAGAGAGCGAGAGCGCCAGAGAGCGAGAGCGCCAGAGAGCGAGAGCGCCAGAGAGCGAGACAGAATGAGAGAGAGCGAGACAGAGAGCGAGAGAGAGCGCCAGAGAGCGAGACAGAGAGAGACAGAGAGAGACAGAGAGCGAGACAGAGAGAGAGACAGAGAGCGAGATAGAGAGCGAGATAGAGAGAGACAGAGAGAGAGACAGAGAGCGAGATAGAGAGCACCAGAGAGAGCCAGAGAGACCGACAGAGGTCCTACCTCATGCTGTAGCATAACTCTGTCGATCAGTAGGGCTCTGATGTGCTGCTTCCTGCCATGAAGCTTTAGGTGGAACAGGAGAAGAGAAATTAGTAACTACTGTCTAGACCAAGGCTGGGCCCTATTCCCTATGTAATGAACTACTGTCTAGACCAAGGCTGGGCCCGATTCCCTATGTAATGCACTACTGTCTAGACCAAGGCTGGGACCTATTCCCTATGTAATGAACTACTGTCTAGACCAAGGCTGGGACCTAATTCCCTATGTCTAGACCAAGGCTGGGCCCTATTCCCTATGTAATGAACTACTGTGTAGACCAAGGCTGGGCCATATTCCCTATGTAATGAACTACTGTCTAGACCAAGGCTGGGCCCTATTCCCTATGTAATGAACTACTGTCTAAACCAAGGCTGGGCCCTATTCCCTATGTAATGAACTACTGTCTAGACCAAGGCTGGGCCCCATTCCCTATGTAATGAACTACTGTCTAAACCAAGGCTGGGCCCCATTCCCTATGTAATGAACTACTGTCTAGACCAAGGCTGGGCCCTATTCCCTATGTAATGAACTACTGTCTAGACCAAGGCTGGGCCCTATTCCCTATGTAATGAACTACTGTCTAGACCAAGGCTGGGCCCCATTCCCTATGTAATGAACTACTGTCTAGACCAAGGCTGGGCCCTATTCCCTATGTAATGAACTACTGTCTAGACCAAGGCTGGGCCCTTTTCCCTATGTAATGAACTACTGTCTAAACCAAGGCTGGGACTTATTCCCTATGTAATGAACTACTGTCTAGACCAAGGCTGGGCCCTATTCCCTATATAATGAACTACTGTCTAGACCAAGGCTGGGCCCTATTCCCTATGTAATGAACTACTGTCTAGACCAAGGCTGGGAACAATTCCCTATGTCGAGACCAAGGCTGGGCCATATTCCCTATGTAATGAACTACTGTCTAGACCAAGGCTGGGCCCTATTCCCTATATAATGAACTACTGTCTAGACCAAGGCTGGGCCCTATTCCCTATGTAAATGCACTACTGTCTAGACCAAGGCTGGGACTTATTCCCTATGTAATGAACTACTGTCTAAACCAAGGCTGGGCCCTATTCCCTATATAATGAACTACTGTCTAGACCAAGGCTGGGCCCTATTCCCTATGTAAATGCACTACTGTCTAGACCAAGGCTGGGACTTATTCCCTATGTAATGAACTACTGTCTAGACCAAGGCTGGGCACTATTCCCTATGTAATGAACTACTGTCTAGACCAAGGCTGGGCCCTATTCCCTATGTAATGAACTACTGTCTAGACCAAGGCTGGGCCCTATTCCCTATGTAATGAACTACTGTCTAAACCAAGGCTGGGCCCTATTCCCTATGTAATTAACTACTGTCTAGACCAAGGCTGGGCCCTATTCCCTATGTAATGAACTACTGTCTAAACCAAGGCTGGGCCCTATTCCCTATGTAATGAACTACTGTCTAGACCAAGGCTGGGCCCTATTCCCTATGTAATGAACTACTGTCTAGACCAAGGCTGGGCCCTATTCCCTATGTAATGAACTACTGTCTAAACCAAGGCTGGGCCCTATTCCCTATGTAATGAACTACTGTGTAGACCAAGGCTGGGCCATATTCCCTATGTAATGAACTACTGTCTAGACCAAGGCTGGGCCCTATTCCCAATGTAATGAACTACTGTCTAGACCAAGGCTGGGCCATATTCCCTATATAATGAACTACTGTCTAGACCAAGGCTGGGCCCTATTCCCTATGTAATGAACTACTGTCTAGACCAAGGCTGGGCCCTATTCCCTATGTAATGAACTACTGTCTAAACCAAGGCTGGGCCCTATTAACTATGTAATGAACTACTGTCTAGACCAAGGCTGGGCCCTATTCCCTATGTAATGAACTACTGTCTAGACCAAGGCTGGGCCCTATTCCCTATGTAATGCACTACTGTCTAGACCAAGGCTGGGCCCTATTCCCTTTGTAATGAACTACTGTCTAAACCAAGGCTGGGCCCTATTCCCTATGTAATGAACTACTGTCTAGACCAAGGCTGGGCCCTATTCCCTATGTAATGAACTACTGTCTAGACCAAGGCTGGGCCCTATTCCCTATGTAATGAACTACTGTCTAGACTAAGGCTGGGCCCCATTCCCTATGTAATGAACTACTGTCTAGACCAAGGCTGGGCCCTATTCCCTATGTAATGCACTACTGTCTAGACCAAGGCTGGGCCCTATTCCCTATGTAATGAACTACTGTCTAGACCAAGGCTGGGACCTAATTCCCTATGTCTAGACCAAGGCTGGGCCCTATTCCCTATGTAATGAACTACTGTGTAGACCAAGGCTGGGCCATATTCCCTATGTAATGAACTACTGTCTAGACCAAGGCTGGGCCCTATTCCCTATGTAATGAACTACTGTCTAAACCAAGGCTGGGCCCTATTCCCTATGTAATGAACTACTGTCTAGACCAAGGCTGGGCCCTATTCCCTATGTAATGAACTACTGTCTAGACCAAGGCTGGGCCCTATTCCCTATGTAATGAACTACTGTCTAGACCAAGGCTGGGCCCCATTCCCTATGTAATGAACTACTGTCTAGACCAAGGCTGGGCCCTATTCCCTATGTAATGAACTACTGTCTAGACCAAGGCTGGGCCCTTTTCCCTATGTAATGAACTACTGTCTAAACCAAGGCTGGGCCCTATTCCCTATGTAATGAACTACTGTCTAGACCAAGGCTGGGCCCTATTCCCTATGTAATGAACTACTGTCTAGACCAAGGCTGGGCCCCATTCCCTATGTAATGAACTACTGTCTAGACCAAGGCTGGGCCCTATTCCCTATGTAATGAACTACTGTCTAGACCAAGGCTGGGCCCTATTCCCTATGTAATGAACTACTGTCTAGACCAAGGCTGGGCCCTATTCCCTATGTAATGAACTACTGTCTAGACCAAGGCTGGGCCCCATTCCCTATGTAATGAACTACTGTCTAGACCAAGGCTGGGCCCTATTCCCTATGTAATGCACTACTGTCTAGACCAAGGCTGGGCCCTTTTCCCTATGTAATGAACTACTGTCTAGACCAAGGCTGGGCCCTATTCCCTATGTAATGAACTACTGTCTAGACCAAGGCTGGGCCCTATTCTCTATGTAATGAACTAATGTCTAAACCAAGGCTGGGCCCTATTCCCTATGTAATGAACTACTGTCTAGACCAAGGCTGGGAACAATTCCCTATGTCTAGACCAAGGCTGGGCCATATTCCCTATGTAATGAACTACTGTCTAGACCAAGGCTGGGCCCCATTCCCTATATAATGAACTACTGTCTAGACCAAGGCTGGGCCCTATTCCCTATGTAATGCACTACTGTCTAGACCAAGGCTGGGCCCTTTTCCCTATGTAATGAACTACTGTCTAGACCAAGGCTGGGCCCTATTCCCTATGTAATGAACTACTGTCTAGACCAAGGCTGGGCCCTATTCTCTATGTAATGAACTAATGTCTAAACCAAGGCTGGGCCCTATTCCCTATGTAATGAACTACTGTCTAGACCAAGGCTGGGAACAATTCCCTATGTCTAGACCAAGGCTGGGCCATATTCCCTATGTAATGAACTACTGTCTAGACCAAGGCTGGGCCCTATTCCCTATATAATGAACTACTGTCTAGACCAAGGCTGGGCCCTATTCCCTATGTAAATGCACTACTGTCTAGACCAAGGCTGGGACTTATTCCCTATGTAATGAACTACTGTCTAGACCAAGGCTGGGCCCTATTCCCTATGTAATGAACTACTGTCTAGACCAAGGCTGGGCCCCATTCCCTATGTAATGAACTACTGTCTAGACCAAGGCTGGGCCCTATTCCCTATGTAATGCACTACTGTCTAGACCAAGGCTGGGCCCTATTCCCTATGTAATGAACTACTGTCTAGACCAAGGCTGGGACCTAATTCCCTATGTCTAGACCAAGGCTGGGCCCTATTCCCTATGTAATGAACTACTGTGTAGACCAAGGCTGGGCCATATTCCCTATGTAATGAACTACTGTCTAGACCAAGGCTGGGCCCTATTCCCTATGTAATGAACTACTGTCTAGACCAAGGCTGGGCCCTATTCCCTATGTAATGAACTACTGTCTAGACCAAGGCTGGGCCCTATTCCCTATGTAATGAACTACTGTCTAGACCAAGGCTGGGCCCTATTCCCTATGTAATGAACTACTGTCTAGACCAAGGCTGGGCCCCATTCCCTATGTAATGAACTACTGTCTAGACCAAGGCTGGGCCCTATTCCCTATGTAATGAACTACTGTCTAGACCAAGGCTGGGCCCTTTTCCCTATGTAATGAACTACTGTCTAAACCAAGGCTGGGCCCTATTCCCTATGTAATGAACTACTGTCTAGACCAAGGCTGGGCCCTATTCCCTATGTAATGAACTACTGTCTAGACCAAGGCTGGGCCCCATTCCATATGTAATGAACTACTGTCTAGACCAAGGCTGGGCCCTATTCCCTATGTAATGAACTACTGTCTAGACCAAGGCTGGGCCCTATTCCCTATGTAATGAACTACTGTCTAGACCAAGGCTGGGCCCTATTCCCTATGTAATGAACTACTGTCTAGACCAAGGCTGGGCCCTATTCCCTATGTAATGAACTACTGTCTAGACCAAGGCTGGGCCCTTTTCCCTATGTAATGAACTACTGTCTAAACCAAGGCTGGGCCCTATTCCCTATGTAATGAACTACTGTCTAGACCAAGGCTGGGCCCTATTCCCTATGTAATGAACTACTGTCTAGACCAAGGCTGGGCCCCATTCCATATGTAATGAACTACTGTCTAGACCAAGGCTGGGCCCTATTCCCTATGTAATGAACTACTGTCTAGACCAAGGCTGGGCCCTATTCCCTATGTAATGAACTACTGTCTAGACCAAGGCTGGGCCCTATTCCCTATGTAATGAACTACTGTCTAGACCAAGGCTGGGCCCCATTCCCTATGTAATGAACTACTGTCTAGACCAAGGCTGGTCCCTATTCCCTATGTAATGCACTACTGTCTAGACCAAGGCTGGGCCCTTTTCCCTATGTAATGAACTACTGTCTAGACCAAGGCTGGGCCCTATTCCCTATGTAATGAACTACTGTCTAGACCAAGGCTGGGCCCTATTCTCTATGTAATGAACTACTGTCTAAACCAAGGCTGGGCCCTATTCCCTATGTAATGAACTACTGTCTAGACCAAGGCTGGGACCTAATTCCCTATGTCTAGACCAAGGCTGGGCCATATTCCCTATGTAATGAACTACTGTCTAGACCAAGGCTGGGCCCTATTCCCTATATAATGAACTACTGTCTAGACCAAGGCTGGGCCCTATTCCCTATGTAAATGCACTATTGTCTAGACCAAGGCTGGGACTTATTCCCTATGTAATGAACTACTGTCTAGACCAAGGCTGGGCCCTATTCCCTATGTAATGAACTACTGTCTATACCAAGGCTGGGCCATATTCCCTATGTAATGAACTACTGTCTTGACCAAGGCTGGGCCCTATTCCCTATGTAATGAACTACTGTCTAGACCAAGGCTGGGCCCTATTCCCTATGTAATGAACTACTGTCTAGACCAAGGCTGGGCCCTATTCCCTATGTAATGAACTACTGTCTAGACCAAGGCTGGGCCCTATTCCCTATGTAATGCACTACTTTTGGCAAGGGCCTTGTACTGATCAGAAATCAACACTAAACTCTTACAAATATATGTTAGAAAAGTCTATGGGTGCCTTACATGACCAGCAGTCATTCATGGAAGAGAAATATGTCATTGAATCACACAAGTTCCACCACGGCTCCAGTAAGGCGTTCTAGTTATGTATCTCACCCTGTTCTCCATGGACTTCTTGACCAGGTTGAAGCTCTTCCAGCGAGAGTCAAACTCGTGTTTTTGGGAGCCTTTGAAGTGTAGCAGGTCACTGATGATCTTGATGATGGAGAATAGAGACTTGGTGTCATCCTCGGAGTGTTCCAGAATGTGACCTGGGGACATAAAACAGAACCAACCGCTACGTTGACATGAAGTGAAATTATCTATATCGGTTTTAGGGGTGGGTTTTAGGGGGCGGTTTTAGATGTCTTTGTTTAATTTTTTTTTTTAAATGTAACCTTTATTTAACCAGGAAAAGCCCATTGAGACCCAGAGTCTTTTTTTCAAGGGAGACGTGGCCAAGAAGGCAGAAACAACCACCACATTGCATAATTAAAACATACAACACAACATGACCCAGCCTAAAAAAAGCATTTACACCCCTCCGTAACAGTCTCCCATCAATATTTTACAATCATTCACTGGCACTAACATATCTAGGTGAAGCATGGATTGTAGACTATTCCATGCCTCTGGTGCACAAGAAGAGATAGCAGTCTTGCCTAATAATGTGAATGTCCTGGGGACTAAGTAGCAACCACCTAGCAGACCAGGTATGGTGACTGCTTGGGGTGAAGGAGACCAAACTACAGAAGTAAAGAGGGAGTTTACCCAAAATAGCTTTGTAGATGAACACATACACAACAAGTCAACATACTCAATTACAGAGAGAAAAGTGGCCTGAACAAGCTTCTTTCTAGTCATAAGTGGGAAGCAAGCCTTATTACGAAAATAAAAAACCCAATTTCAATTTAAGCTTTGTCACAAGATTATCCACATAAACTTTAAAGGACAACTTGTCATCCAACCAAATACCTAGGTATTTGTAAGATGACACTTTTTCAACGGATAAGCCACCAGATGTGACAATGCTAACCTTCTCTGGCTGAGTTCAAGCTCTGGTAAAGGTGATGAATTTAGTTTTTTGTACATTCTAAATCAGTTTGAGACCATAAAAGGGAGTCCTGCAGTGACTAAAAAGCAGTCTGGAGCACTTCAACAGCCTGAACCAGAGAAGGAGCACATGAATATATGACTGTATCATCGTCATAACTTTGCTGGTTGCATCCCATTTCACATATTAGCTCTTCATGTGAAGACAGTGATAAGACACAAAGACATTTAAAAAAAATTAAAAAACATTACATCTGGACAGCTTTACACTGTTAGTTACACCTGGGCAGCTTTACACTGTTAGTTACACCTGGACAGCTTTACACTGTTAGTTACACCTGGGCAGCTTTACACTGTTAGTTACACCTGGGCAGCTTTACACTGTTAGTTACACCTGGACAGCTTTACACTGTTAGTTACACCTGGGCAGCTTTACACTGTTAGTTTGTTATATCTGGAGTACTTCTCCTGTCCTATTCGGTGTCCTGTGTGAATCTAAGTGTGCGTTCTCTAATTCTCTCCTTCTCTCCTTCTCTCTTTCTCTCTCTCGGAGGACCTGAGCCCTAGGACCATGCCCCAGGACTACCTGACATGATGACTCCTTGCTGTCCCCAGTCCACCTGGCTGTGCTGCTGCTCCAGTTTCAACTGACCTGAGCCATAGGACCATGCCCCAGGAATACCTGACATGATGACTCCTTGCTGTCCCCAGTCCACCTGACTGTGCTGCTGCTCCAGTTTCAACTATTCTGCCTTATTATAATTCGACCATGCTGGTCATTTATGAACATTTGAACATCTTGACCATGTTTTGTTATAATCTCCACCCGGCACAGCCAGAAGAGGACTGGCCACCCCACATAGCCTGGTTCCTCTCTAGGTTTCTTCCTAGGTTTTGGCCTTTCTAGGGAGTTTTTCCTAGCCACCGTGCTTCTACACCTGCATTGCTTGCTGTTTGGGGTTTTAGGCTGGGTTTCTGTACAGCACTTTGAGATATCAGCTGATGTACGAAGGGCTATATAAAAAATTTTGATTTGATTTGATTTTGATTTAGTTACACCTGGGCAGCGTTACACTGTTAGTTACACCTGGGCAGCGTTACACTGTTAGTTACACCTGGGCAGCGTTACACTGTTAGTTACACCTGGACAGCGTTACACTGTTAGTTACACCTGGGCAGCGTTACACTGTTAGTTACACCTGGACAGCTTCACACTGTTAGTTACACCTGGACAGCTTCACACTGTTAGTTACACCTGGACAGCTTTACACTGTTAGTTACACCTGGACAGCTTCACACTGTTAGTTACACCTGGGCAGCTTTACACTGTTAGTTACACCTGGACAGCGTTACACTGTTAGTTACACCTGGACAGCTTTACACTGTTAGTTACACCTGGGCAGCTTTACACTGTTAGTTACACCTGGGCAGCTTTACACTGTTAGTTACACCTGGACAGCGTTACACTGTTAGTTACACCTGGACAGCGTTACACTGTTAGTTACACCTGGGCAGCTTTACACTGTTAGTTACACCTGGACAGCGTTACACTGTTAGTTACACCTGGGCAGCTTTACACTGTTAGTTACACCTGGGCAGCTTTACACTGTTAGTTACACCTGGGCAGCTTTACACTGTTAGTTACACCTGGACAGCTTTACACTGTTAGTTACACCTGGGCAGCTTTACACTGTTAGTTACACCTGGGCAGCTTCACACTGTTAGTTACACCTGGGCAACTTTACACTGTTAGTTACACCTGGGCAGCTTTACACTGTTAGTTACACCTGGACAGCTTTACACTGTTAGTTACACCTGGACAGCGTTACACTGTTAGTTACACCTGGGCAGCTTTACACTGTTAGTTACACCTGGGCAGCTTTACACTGTTAGTTACACCTGGACAGCTTTACACTGTTAGTTACACCTGGGCAGCTTTACACTGTTAGTTACACCTGGGCAGCTTTACACTGTTAGTTACACCTGGGCAACTTTACACTGTTAGTTACACCTGGACAGAGTTACACTGTTAGTTACACCTGGACAGAGTTACACTGTTAGTTACATCTGGACAGCTTTAGTTGTGGTTACAGACAGGAGGGAGGGAGGAGACACTATTGGGGTTGAGTTGTGGTTACAGACAGGAGGGAGGGAGGAGACACTATTAGGGTTGAGTTGTGGTTACAGAGACAGGAGGGAGGGAGGAGACACTATTAGGGTTGAGTTGTGGTTACAGACAGGAGGGAGGGAGGAGACACTATTGGGGTTGAGTTGTGGTTACAGACAGGAGGGAGGGAGGAGACACTGTTAGGGTTGAGTTGTGGTTACAGGAGGGAGGGAGGAGACACTATTAGGGTTGAGTTGTGGTTACAGACACAGGAGGGAGGGAGGGGACACTATTAGGGTTGAGTTGTGGTTACAGACAGGAGGGAGGGAGGAGACACTATTAGGGTTGAGTTGTGGTTACAGACAGGAGGGAGGGAGGAGACACTATTAGGGTTGAGTTGTGGTTACAGAGACAGGAGGGAGGGAGGAGACACTATTAGGGTTGAGTTGTGGTTACAGACAGGAGGGAGGGAGAAGACACTATTAGGGTTGAGTTGTGGTTATAGACAGGAGGGAGGGAGGAGACACTATTAGGGTTGAGTTGTGGTTACAGACAGGAGGGAGGGAGGAGACACTATTAGGGTTGAGTTGTGGTTACAGAGACAGGAGGGAGGGAGGAGACACTATTAGGGTTGAGTTGTGGTTACAGACACAGGAGGGAGGGAGGAGACACTATTAGGGTTGAGTTGTGGGTACAGACAGGAGGGAGGGAGGAGACACTGTTAGGGTTGAGTTGTGGTTACAGAGACAGGAGGGAGGGAGGCGACACTATTAGGGTTGAGTTGTGGTTACAGACAGGAGGGAGGGAGGAGACACTATTAGGGTTGAGTTGTGGTTACAGACAGGAGGGAGGGAGGAGACACTATTAGGGTTGAGTTGTGGTTACAGACAGGAGGGAGGGAGGGGACACTATTAGGGTTGAGTTGTGGTTACAGACAGGAGGGAGGGAGGGGACACTATTAGGGTTGAGTTGTGGTTACAGACAGGAGGGAGGGAGGAGACACTATTAGGGTTGAGTTGTGGTTACAGACAGGAGGGAGGGAGGAGACACTATTAGGGTTGAGTTGTGGTTACAGAGACAGGAGGGAGGGAGGAGACACTATTAGGGTTGAGTTGTGGTTACAGACAGGAGGGAGGGAGGAGACACTATTAGGATTGAGTTGTGGTTACAGAGACAGGAGGGAGGGAGAAGACACTATTATTGTTGAGTTGTGGTTACAGAGACAGGAGGGAGGGAGGAGACACTATTAGGGTTGAGTTGTGGTTACAGACAGGAGGGAGGGAGGAGACACTATTAGGGTTGAGTTGTGGTTACAGAGACAGGAGGGAGGGAGGAGACACTATTAGGGTTGAGTTGTGGTTACAGAGACAGGAGGGAGGGAGGAGACACTATTAGGGTTGAGTTGTAGTTACAGAGACAGGAGGGAGGGAGGAGACACTATTAGGGTTGAGTTGTGGTTACAGAGACAGGAGGGAGGGAGGAGACACTATTAGGGTTGAGTTGTGGTTACAGAGACAGGAGGGAGGGAGGAGACCATATTAGGGTTGAGTTGTGGGTACAGACAGGAGGGAGGGAGGAGACACTATTAGGGTTGAGTTGTGGTTACAGAGACAGGAGGGAGGGAGGAGACACTATTAGGGTTGAGTTGTGGTTACAGAGACAGGAGGGAGGGAGGAGACACTATTAGGGTTGAGTTGTGGTTACAGAGACAGGAGGGAGGGAGGAGACACTATTATTGTTGAGTTGTGGTTACAGACAGGAGGGAGGGAGGAGACACTATTAGGGTTGAGTTGTGGGTACAGACAGGAGGGAGGGAGGAGACACTATTAGGGTTGAGTTGTGGTTACAGACGGGAGGGAGGGAGGAGAAACTATTAGGGTTGAGTTGTGGTTACAGACGGGAGGGAGGGAGGAGACACTACTCACGTAGCAACTGCCTCATCACTCTACAGATAGCATCTCTGTAGTTCTCTCTGGACACATCTGGAGGATGAGAGAGAGTTGAGGTTTTACATAACAACATGCATGCAAACATGTCTTTGGAACAATAAAAATCAACGGATAGTTACGGCTGTCACCACAACAAGTGAGTGATACCGCAAACTATGAAGGCTCAAGGACCATTTTGTCTGTTACCAAGGCCTCAGAATAATGAATATGAGCTAAAGCATGCAACTCACCATAGGACACTCCTGTGAAGAGGTTGGTCTCACCCAGATTCACCATGCTAGTAACCCTGACAGAGAAAGAGAGATTTCATAGTTAAAACACTGACAACTATTGATGTAAAAAGGGCTTCATAAATACATTTCATTAATTAAGCTTGACTGTGTACTACTCACAGTTCTGTGATGGGCTCTCCTCGCAGCGGTGGAAACAGACTTCCTGCTCCGAGAAGGCAGTGCTGTACGATAGACAAACTCTGTAGGACGTCATCCCTGAAAAATGGGATTAGTTACATGCAGGGTCCACAACACTGACTACACATTATAAAGCAGAACGGAGTTGTGTTAAGTGGGGAGAACACATTTGAAACAGAGTGAAAACACCTGAACTTGTCAGGAAGAAAATGGCACACGTGGACACTAGTTTGTTCTTAGATTAGTGTAGAGCACTTTTGCAGTCACAAAGCAAGCCAACATATAGCGCTCAGAATAATTTTTAAACATGACTTTTTTTTCTTCTTTTTTTTACACATTAACCTAACAAAACCAGTTGTGTATGAATGAGGTTTGTGCAGGAGGCCTAATACATTATCACAAAATAATGGCTATGTGCCTGGCCTGGTAATATTGTTCTTCTCAGACCACGTTATATTTCAAAACTCAAGCTTTGATAACAAACTAGATCAGTTGGTGTACCTTTAGCGAGGCACAGCTGAGCATAAATTGAAATAATGAGCGTTTTTATTTTACAGGACTGATGGTACCGGCATCTGATGGACATGGTGCTTTCAAGACAACAGATCAAATAATGACGTCAGTGATCTTCAGGTCAGAAAGTCAGAGCCTTAGAAAGAGGCCAGAGAGATTCCCCATTGTTTTGAACACGGCATTCGTCTCAGTGAAGGGAGTGAGAGAGCAGCAGCCTCTCACCTATGACCAGAGAAAGTTAAATATTCCTCTATCTTAAAATAGACAACGAGCTGCTGTTAATAATTAAAACGCAGGGCTATAGATACACTTGACTAGTAATTCATTGCAGATGCAGCACGAGTGGAAGTAGAGAGAAGCGTATTTTATGTTTTGTAATAGTGTTGACTAAATACAGTGTTGACAGTGATGAATGAAGTCACTCATAAAAACAGCAGCTCTTTGACAGTCTCCCTCTGGTCATAGTTTTAAAAGTTATTAAATCTCATGTAGGCCTGTATCAAACAATGCTGTAGCCGGGGTCATGGAAGCTGTAGGAAGGCATTTGAGCTATTCGATTGGCCAGAGCAGTAAGCACACTTGATTTAGCCACAGATCTCCAGGTCTGCTGGGTAGGCGGAGTTTGTCATTTCAGAGAAATTAAATGGTTGAAAATGGGAACACTTTGCCTACCAGGTGCAGCAGGGCTTCTGAATCAACAGAGCAACACACAAACATAACCAACATAAAAGGAGCTCAAGCCTTTATCATTGGATTTTCTACAGAAATGTTTGGTGATTGACTAGGAATGCCTTGGAGATCACGATGACCGGTTGGTGACCACTGATGTACAGTATCCTATCCTTACACCTGCACCAGTCTGCTCCAGACTTGTCGTGCTCTGTTTAATGTGCCTTCACCTGGCAATCCCCTGGGTCCTAACTATTCATTAGTGCATATCGTAGCAAAACGTTTCGCAAATTAAAACAAAAATGTGTGTTTCTTATTGGACAAGTTTAGGTAGTCTTACAGTCCGTTTTCTTCTGTTTGATAACTGATGAATAGGACCCTCTTACTGCCTTCAACACAGTCTGTTTGCCCCCCCCCTCACCTGGTCATGTCCCGTTCCCCCTGGGCGTATCTCTGCAGTCGCAGCAGCTCTGGCTGTAAGATCAGGTCCAGAACATAGAACACAAATCTGGTCTCCTCCACACTGGGGACGTGCCACTGGATGTGAAGGTTCCACAGGTCCCCCGGACGACCCCAGTCCTGGACAGAGGGGGAGAAGGTTGAGATCAATATATAATTGTCACACCCTGACCATAGTTTGCTTTGTATGTTTCTATGTTTCGTTTGGTCAGGGTGTGATCTGAGTGGGCATTCTATGTTGTGTGTCTAGTTTGTCTGTTTCTGTGTTTGGCCTGATATGGTTCTCAATCAAAGGCAGGTGTTAGTCATTGTCTCTGATTGGGAACCATATTTAGGTAGCCTGTTTGGTGTTGGGTTTTGTGGGTGATTGTCTCCTGTGTCAGTGTTTGTACCACACGGGACTGGTTTCGGGTTTTCACATTTATTGTTTTGTAGTTTGTTCATGTATAGTTTTCCTTATTAAAACCATGAACTTCAACCACGCTGCGTATTGGTCCGCCTCTCCTTCGACACAAGAAAACCGTTACAATAATAATATATAATAATATATACACTACTGGTCAAAAGTTTTTGAACACCCCCATTTTTCCAGTTTTTATTGAAATTTAAGCAGTTCAAGTGCAGTGAATAACCTGAAAATTGTAAAGGTAAGCAGTAAACTACCAGAGGTAAACAATTATATATATATATTTTTTTTTAAAGAATGTAGGTTACCAAAAACTGACAAATAATGTATTTTTCAGAGTTACAAAAATAGGCCTTTTCAGGGAACAAGTAATGGGTTAACAACTTATAGCTGTTCCGCAGCAATGGAAGTAAATTAAGCCTCAAAACTTTGGTTGATTACTTACAAACCCTCTGTCTGTTGTCGTAGCAGAATCAGAATTAGTTAGGTAACATTGATAAATAAGATGTTTTATCTACTTTCATAAATATGCTTATGTGGAAAAAGTCACTTGGGGCCCAGAGAGGGGAGAGGTCAGGCTTGTCTTTTATCTGTCTGGTAATATGCAGAATATCAGAAAGGGAGAAGTCAGAATTGAACAGTGTCTTCCAATGTATCAGTTAAACCATGTGAAGGGCTCCACAATGCCTGTGTGCCAGTCACTCCCCTCTGTGAGCTTGTCCAGGATATTGTACAACCCAGGTGTGCAAAGCTCGTAGATTTACCCAAAAAGACTCACAGCTGTGTATTTGAGATTGGTGTATCTAGAATGGACAATTGATATATGCCATTGGATGAGGTAATGTTTTGGTAATAGGAAGTACCAAGAATGAGAAGTAGAACCTCGTCTTAGAGAGCAAACTGAACGATAATTTATAGCTAATGCTATCTGGCTATGGGATACTCCTCTTTCAGGCACAAGGCCATTTGTGAAGTTTCTAAGATCTGTGGTTCGTCATTGTGAGTTGAGAGGGGTGTATCTTGGCTATAAAAGATGAAGTATTATTTTGTAAGCACTCTCAGAATTCATGTATAGACACTGAATTGATCTGAGAGTCAAGGGGCTATGGTGAAGCTCATATTATTAAAATATGAAGTTTAAAGTATAACTCTGACTTGTGTGTGGTTTGTAAACTCTCCGTTCAATTAGTGATACAGGAAATTACCACGACACTGTATAAAAGCAGTGTTGGAACAGACTGTTACTACAACTTCTTAAGCATTATTTGGACAGTATTGTACTGCAGGAAGTAGTATATTGCTATTAAAATGGTGAGAAAAAGGCAATTAACAAAGGCAGACAAACCAACCGTTTATAACCCTTAAAAGTGTAGGTCTTTCCTTTAGAGAAATTGCAAAGAAAGCCAAGGTGTCAGTGAGTACAGTTTCCTACACCATCAAAAGGCACTTGGAAACTGGATCGATACATGCTAGAGAATCACCTTTGCCAGCGATTACAGCTGTGAGTCTTTTTGGGTAAATCTACGAGCTTTGCACACCTGGGTTGTACAATATTTGCACATTCTTTTAAAAATTATTCAAGCTTTGATAAGTTTGTTGTTGATCATTGCTAGCCAGCCATTTTAAGGTTTTCAAGGTGATTTAAGTCAAAACTGTAACTCGGCCCCTGTTGGGATGTGCTAAACTTTGAACATTGAGATAGGACATGAAAGAGACTGGGTTATGTTAGAAGTTAATGGTTCTCTGAATAAAGAAGAAAGCTTTGGAAGGTGTTTGATGGAGGAGAGGAGAACGATGTGTTGATACAGGGGAAACATGGACATTGTGTATTTGATGAAAGAGGGGTTGAGGACAGATTATCTTAAGAGCAGTTATTTCCTTTCATATCGATGAAGGGAAGTGAACAAGTGCACACTTCGGGAGAAAGGAGAGATCATG
Source organism: Oncorhynchus clarkii lewisi (assembly GCF_045791955.1). Taxonomy (NCBI): domain Eukaryota; kingdom Metazoa; phylum Chordata; class Actinopteri; order Salmoniformes; family Salmonidae; genus Oncorhynchus; species Oncorhynchus clarkii. The sequence continues at coordinate 49,699,221 of NC_092169.1, forward strand.
AGATTAAATCCCTCTCAAGGACCTTCCATACAGAGGGATAGAAGGCGCACTTGTCACAAAATCCTGTCATGGCATGAGTGGCACCATGGAGGGATATCAACATGTAAAGGGACTTCCTATAGGCAAAGATGGGAGGTGTACCCTCAATCTCTCTCTATCTTTCTCCCTTCTCATTGACTATGCGGACAGGAGGAGGGCTGCGGGAAGCCGGAGAGACAGGAGAAAGAGAGGAGAGTTGTGTAACTGTCTGATGGGTTAACAGGGTAGAGGCATGTTATGCCCTGGACCTCTTCACTAGTCTGACATGGTTCCTTTGACACACTATAGGGTGTTCACCTATACAACTATTCATTCTTTCAAGGTTTATACAAAATATCCATTCAACAGAGAATTGCGCCCGAAAAACAATATTCCAAACCCCATGCCTCTACCATATATTTCTGCCCCTGAACAGGCAGTTAACCCACTGTTCCTAGGCCGTCATTGAAAATAAGAATGTGTTCTTAACTGACTTGCCTAGTTAAATAAAGGTAAAAATTAAAAGAATATATGGTTCAAAAGTTAGATGATTTACTCTGAGAATGTAGCATGTATAGATGGAATGGAATGTCGTCTCTGCTTCATAGAACTCTGTGGCGTTGCTTCGTGGCAGAATAGCGCTAACTTCGAACACCAACTGACAAGCTAACTAGTGGCTGCAGGTTCGTGAGTGAAAACATGGTATTTTTCTAAATGACATCTGCAGAATACAAAACAGGGATTAAATATATATTTATTTACAAAATTAACAGACCGAATTACAATATTCACCCTCCACTAAGACAATCAGATCCAGTTTTCATGGTGTATGGGTCTTTCCCTCGAATCGCAATAGAAACAGCCCCTCTCAATGTAGATTTATCGCCAATATAGCCAAAGAAAATCAAGGATATGGAGATTAAATGACGAGAGGATCAAGCTTATTTTGATTGGTCCAACCAGCGGAAACACCTCCAAATGGTACCACCTCCCAACGCAAAATATGGAAGAGATGCAACCAAGAGCAGCAGAGTCTAAACTAGCTATGGTCACAGCAAATTAACAGTTTTATTTCATCAACAATGTCAAGTACAAGTATATTAAGGTTATAATATTGTAGAAAAAAATCGAAAAGATTAATTCAATGTGATTTATAATGACATGGGGCCAAAAAAAACGAATGTTTTGACAAATTCTGTAGCACCCTCTTGAATTGACCTGTTTTTCCTCTACATTGTAGAGCCATGAGTAAACATCCTACACACTTTCTATCACAAGGTCCAGAGTGGCTGGTGAGTGATCAGACCAATCAGGAAGAGATCACGTAAAAAGTAATAAAAGTAACACAATTTATGATAGAAATGGACAGAAGCACTCTACAATCGTCATTGTTTGGGGTCTGTCTGGGTTATAAAAAGTTATTTGCACTAAAGAGAATGTTGTAGAAATTTGGTAGGCAGCAATTTAGAGAACGTACAACTAAAAGTAAAGTTCTGAACCTGATACCTTGTGGGTAGGTAGGTAGTTCTGTATGGGCTGTTGAAAGCCACCTGGTACACTGCAGTTCTCTGTGGGGAAGGTGAGGGCTATAGAACCCCTAACACCAACCTCTACAAACCCCTAACACCAACCTTAGTACCTCTAACCCTGTACGTACCTTGATGGGCAGGTAATCCTGTGTGGGCTGCTGAAAGCTTCCTGGTACACTGCAGTACTCTGTGGGGTAGATGAGAGCTGTAGACCTCAGGATATGATGCAGCAGGTTACAGGCCAGGGTGTAGCCCTGTTTACACTTTAGATGGAGGGTCAGCTGCAGGATCTGAACCAGCTGGGTGCTGTAGGGGAGGATCTTGTCCCCGTCCACACGAGTCACCTGGGGAGGACAAGGAGACAACAGGAGGGAAGGAGGGTTAGGAGAGAACATAATGGGCCACCCTGTGTTCTATTCATTAAGGCACACAAAGGAAAACGTTTGAAAACATTTGCAACAGAAAATAAAAAATGAGCTTTCTTATTGGACAACTTTATGTAAGTAACTCCCCCGTTTCAAAAGTTTTCCTGTTTGGTCTAGTCTACTGAGAGGTGAAGGGAACCAGGGAATGTTTCAGTCAGTATGGATGCAGGATGATGACCTCACCTCTGACAGTAGCTGAAGGTTCCATAGTAACTCCTTATCCAGTTCCTCCTCACTCAACACCTCCTCATCTGGAAATCAACAACCAAGAAACAGAGTGAGATACTCCGAGACCAACACAGAACAACGATCCATTGATTCCCACTTCTCCCCAACTCTAACCCCACCATATCAGAATCAACAACAGTCTCAAATTAAGACCAAATCCAGATTGGCTTTATAGCCCTCCACTCCAACAGAACACATCCAGAACACATGTCCAGCTTAGTGAGCACTTACTGACAGTGAGCTGGTTTATGGCATTGCAGCAGTGTGGTACCAAAAGCTTCAAAGACTGAGCAGGGTGAACCTTGGAGGCTGCTCTGCACATGTCAGCCACCATCCTGCCAGCCACACGAGTCTCAAAGATGTTGGTGGTGGCAAAGATGAAGACCTTCTCCAGAGCCACCTGAACAACACAAATGAACCAAAGGATATATTCACATCATCACATGCATGTACAGTGGCGTCGGGAAAGTATTCAGACCCCTTGACCTTTTCCACATTGTGGTACTTTAAAGGAAACACATAGTGAGAAAGGCGTAGGTGTACAGTGAGTTGTGGCCTACCTTGAAGATGTCTATAGAGCACTGTGTGAGGATGGTGCTGAAGGTAGAAGACAGTCCCAGCTCCACCAGGCTCTCCAAATGGGTCATCTTCTCGGTCTCGGTCTCCTCTCTGGTCTGCTCTAGAGTACTGCTGTCTATCAGGGCAAAACACCTGGGGGCAGATTCACAAAACATTACTTAGAAAAAAACGTAAGAAGTTTAAGGGGAAAAAAAAGAAGAAGTTCATAAGATAACTCGTAAGTTCAATTGGTCAAAATGTTCTTAGGAATTCAATGTTTTCTTATGAACTTTATAAATATCTTCTTATGTTGCATTGACATTAGTGACGTGTTTGAAACCAATAAATAAGCCGATGTGACAGGGATGATAGGATTTGGCCCACTATAATAAAGCTATATTTCCATTTTATTACATTTATCTGCACCATGTTTCAATATTTTTTTTTGTAGTTGGCTTGTGAACCCTTCATAAACAAAAACAAACGTTATTTGTTCACACATTATAGCCATCAGACTAGCTATATCAAAAACTAAAATGGATAACCAAGGAAAGCACAATAAAACTTCAGCAAACAAGAGTTTGAAGTGATGGTGGAGGAAATAGCAGCCAGGAAAAGGTTGTTGTTGGGAGACTTGAAAACTGAAGGGTCACGGCAGAGAGAGAGGATGGGTGAGACTGGCTGAGACAAGGGACAGTGTCTGCCGACGGGGGTATGGCAAGGGACAGTGTCTGTCGACGGGGGTATGACAAGGGACAGTGTCTGTCGACGGGGGTATGACAAGGGACAGTGTCTGTCGACGGGGGTATGACAAGGGACAGTGTCTGTCGACGGGGGTATGACAAGGGACAGTGTCTGTCGACGGGGGTATGACAAGGGACAGTGTCTGTCGACGGGGGTATGACAAGGGACAGTGTCTGTCGACGGGGATATGACAAGAGACAGTGTCTGTCGACGGGGGTATGACAAGGGACAGTGTCTGTCGACGGGGATATGACAAGAGACAGTGTCTGTCGACGGGGGTATGACAAGAGACAGTGTCTGTCGAGGGGGGTATGACAAGAGACAGTGTCTGTCGACGGGGGTATGACAAGAGACAGTGTCTGTCGAGGGGGGTATGACAAGAGACAGTGTCTGTCGAAGGGGGTATGACAAGAGACAGTGTCTGTCGAGGGGGGTATGACAAGAGACAGTGACGCCGCCATAAAAAATAGTGGTCTGACATCAAGTGGGCTGCTAAAAAGAAGGGAGCTGAGAGACCATTCATATGGACCAGCTGTCGAAGGTGTCGTCCATGATAGGAGAGGCGGTGGTAGAGGGACTGGGCAACCGGTAAGTTGGGTAGCTACGTTAGCTAGCTAACGTGTAACAACATTATAGCCAACATAGCTAACGACATTAACATCAGCCAAGTTCTTCTTTGAGAATTGATGCGCTAACACTTCTAGAATATTGTAATATATTGTTAACTAGCTAGCTAGTTTTAGTGTTCTTGCTATAGTTAAATGTTCGTTAGCCATGTACATTTCCAAGAAGAAATCCTAAAACATTATTTTCAAGAATCCCATTTCTTCTTAGCGCAGACCAGACCAGACCAGACCGCAGACACCCCCGCACGCGCACACTAGGTTTGCACATTTTGTGGAATATTCAGAGCTGGAAATGGGAATATGGGAAATGAACTCAGCAAAAAAAAGTAACGTCCCTTTTTCAGGAGCCTGTCTTTCAACGATTATTAGTAAAAATCTAAATAACTTCACAGATCTTCATTGTAAAGGGTTTAAACACTGTTTCCCATGCTTGTTCAATGAACCATAAACAATTAATGAACATGCACCTGTGGAACGGTCGTTAATATACTAACAGCTTACAGACGGTAGGCAATTAAGGTCACAATTATGAAAACTTAGGACACTAAAGAGTCCTTTCTACTGACTCTGAAAAAACACCAAAGAAAGATGCCCAGGGTCCCTGCTCATCTGCGTGTATGCGCCTTAGGCATGCTGCAAAGAGGCATGAGGACTGCAGATGTGGCCAGGTCAATAAATTTCAATGTCCGTACTGTGAGACGCCTAAGACAACGCTACAGGGAGACAGAACGGACAATTGATCGTCCTCGCAGTGGCAGACCATGTGTAACAACACCTGCACAGGATCGGTACATCCGAACATCACACCAGTGGGACAGGTACAGGATGGCAACAACAACTGCCCGAGTTACACCAGGAACGCACAATCCCTCCATCAGTGCTCAGACTGTCCGCAATAGGCTGAGAAAGGCTGGACTGAGGTCTTGTAGGCCTTTTGTAAGGCAGGTCCTCACCAGACATCAACGGCAACAATGTCACCTATGGGCATAAACCCACCGTCGCTGGACCAGACAGGACTGGCAAAAAGTGCTCTTCACTGACGAGTCGTGGTTTTGTCTCACCAGGAGTGATGGTGGGATTCGCGTTTATCGTCGAATGAATGAGTTATACCGAGGCCTGTACTCTGGAGCCGGGTCGATTTGGAGGTGAAGGGTCCGTCATGGTCTGGGGCGGTGTGTCACAGCATCATCAGACTGAGCTTGTTGTCATTGCAGGCAATCTCAACGCTGTGAGATACAGGGAAGACATCCTCCTCCCTCATGTGGTAACCTTCCTGCAGGCTCATCCTGACATAACCCTCCAGCATGCCAATGCCACCAGCCATACTGCTCGTTCTGTGCATGATTTCCTGCAAGACAAGAATGTCACGTGTTCTGCCATGGCCAGCAAAGAGCCCGGATCTCAATCCCATTTGAGCATGTCTGGGACCTGTTGGATCGGAGGGTGAGGGCTAGGGCCATTCCCCCCAGAAATGTCCGGGAACTTGCAGGTGCCTTGGTGGAAGAGTGGGGTAACATCTCACAGCAAGAACTGGCAAATCTGGTGCAGTTCATGAGGAGATGCACTGCAGTACTTAATGCAGCTGGTGGCCACACCAGATACTGACTGTTACTTTTGATTTTGACCACCCCTTTCATCAGGAACACATTCTTCCATTTCTGTTAGTCACATGTCTGTGGAACTTGTTCAGTTTATGTCTCAGTTGTTGAATCTTGTTATGTTCATTCAAATATTTACACATGTTAAATTTGCTGAAAATAAACACAGTTGACAGTGAGAGGACGTTTCTTTTTTTGCTGAGTTTTATATGGGAATTAACAGAAATATATGCAAATGTATATTAATACCGTTTAAATGTAGATGTTTGTTGCATTGGATATATTTACCATTTCATATGGAGACCGAAACAATACCATTTTACCTGATCATAAGTAGACAATTTCATAAGTAGATTATAATATAATATAATTACTAAATCCTTCCAACAGAAAAAAAAAACATTTAGTAATGATTTGAACTTTAATTAAATGAGTTGACTCTTCACATGGGATGATTTCACTAAACAACAAAAGAAAGGGATATTGAATGATCCTCAATGATCCATCTCCCAAAAACATTTTCAACATACATCTGTAAAATAATAGTCTAGAAACTAAAGCTTTGGTTGTCTTCTTCTCAGGCGTCCATGTCTTCTCCCTGGACCTCCTCAATGTCCACCTCTTGAACATCAGACTGAGGCCTCATCTTCACTGTCACTTTCCAAGCTTGTTGAGGATGACAGGCTCAAAAAGCCTCAAATTTACCCGGATGTCCACCAATTTTTCAACCCTTGTATTGGTCAGCCTGTTGCGTGCTTTGGTGATTGTGTTCCCAAACAAGGACCAGTTACTTCGACAGACTGCCAAGAACCTTGCCCTCCTCCAGGCCAAGGTGGCGAGACACGGCAGTGATGACACCATAGGCTTAGTTGATCTCTGCACCAGACAGGATGCTCTTGCCAGCATACTTGGGGTCCAACATGTACGCCGCAGTGTGTATGGGCTTCAGGCAGAAGTCTTCACGCTTTTTGATGCATTTCAGAACTGCAGTTTCCTCTGCTTGGAGCAACAGTGAAGTGGGCAGGGCAGTACAGATTTCTTCTCTTACATCTGCTAGCAGAGTCTGAACATCAGACAGGATGGCATTGTCTCCCTCAATCCGTGCAATGGCTACTGCTATAGGTTTCAGGCTGCTTAATCTCTCCCAAAATACATCATCCAGGAGGATCTTCTTGATAGGGCTATCCATATCGGCAGACTGTGATATGGCCATTTCTTGGAGAGACTCCTTCCCCCCCAGGAGACTGTCAAACATGATGACAACACAACTCCAACGGGTGTTGCTGGGCAGCTTCAATGTGGTGCTCTTATTCTTCTCACTTTGCTTGGTGAGGTAGATTGCTGCTATAACTTGATGACCCTTCACATACCTAACCATTTCCTTGGCTCTCTTGTAGAGTGTATCCATTATTTTCAGTGCCATGATGTCCTTTAGGAGCAAATTCAATGCATGAGCAGCACAGCCAATGGGTGTGATGTCAGGGTAGGACTCCTCCACTTTAGACCAAGCAGCCTTCATATTCACACACTGTCTGTCACCAGTGCAAATACCCTCTGTGGTCCACGGTCATTGATGACTGCCTTCAGCTCATCTGCAATGTAGAGACCGGTGTGTGCGTGTTGTCCCCTGTGTCTGTACTCTTGTAGAATACTGGTTGAGGGGTGGAGATGATGTAGTTAATTATTCCTTGCCCACAAACATTCAACCACCCATTAGAGATGATTGGAATACAGTCTGCTTTCTCTATGATTTGCTTGACCTTCACTTGAACTCTGCATCCAGCAAATCAGTAGATAAAGCATGTCTGGTTGGAGGGGAGTATGCTGGGCGAAATCTCTTCCAATACACATTGCCTGTGAGCATCAGAGGTGAACCAGTTGCATACACAGCTCGAGCAAGACATTCATCAGCATTTCTCTGACTACGTTCCTCCATTGAGTCAAAAAACATCTGATTCCAGGACGAAGTAGAAGGACTTTTGTCAGAGATTGCTTGTTGTGAGCGCTGAGGGAACTTTCTAAAATTGGCCAGATGATTCTGTATTTGCAAATGTACACAGCTTTTCCTTCTACATTAGCTGCAGTGAAATATCTCCACACATCAGATTGTGCCTGTGGCATTTTCCTGTAAAGATTAGAAAATATATTGTAAAAAAAAAAATATATATACACAATTCCATGTCCAGATCAATAGTGAACCAGTTAGATTAAACAACTCCTTTGTCAGATAAATGTTTTAATGAAACATGTATGGAAACAGGTGAATTAACACTCCTCGGTTAGTAAGCTCAAGCAAGCTAAAACCCACATGGTAGCAAAAACTAACTATCATAAATTGTTAAATTAGAAATAATTTAAACACACTTTGATGTAGGCTACTATTTTCTTCTTAACAAAAACATCATATGTCATAAAATATATTCACCCCACCTAGTACTGTAATCAAAACTTACCAGAAAGCATGTAGTCCTTGACTCAGTGTAGTAGTGTGGGCTCAATAGCATCTCTTTAGTGTGCAAGATCTTGAGAATCAGCTGCACATGTGATGGAAGAATGCACTGTGCATGCAAAGGGTTGCAATTCCATTGAATTGGGGATAGATTAACCAAAATGTGCCACAAGACCTTGAATTGCCATATGCGTATCCCACAAAACAAGGTTCACTGTTATAAGCTAACTTTATTGATGAATTTGAGCAAAATTCCCCAAATTCCAGGGCTTAACTTCCCATGGTTAATTCCGGAAATTTACCGTAAAGTTTCCAATCCTTTGCAACCCTACCTGAGTCCTATATTGACTTCCTCCATACTCATACCTGTCCATGAACTGAAGAACAAAGTCCTCAAACTCTGCCGAGGCTGAGCACATCTCTCTCTCCACTGCTGTCAGGTCGCTCCTTTCATGAACAGCAGAGGAACAGTCCACCAAAGGCACAAGAGTAACAAACGTAGCAATGAATTGGAATGTTATCTGCAGAAAGGAGGGAGAGCACACTTAGCCTTGCAACACACACAGAAACAACTTCCAAATTGATGACAATATCTTTACCCAAGCAACCCCAGTGTAGGAGGAGGGTGGGAGGCCTACAAGAGCTTATTATCTATGAACTCTATTACCCACCATGCACTTGCTGAAGTCATTGGGGTCAACACCGGGCAGAGCCCTCATGAGGAGGGGCAGCATGTGTGTGGGGCCCTCAGGGAAGCGCTGCCCCCCAGACACCAGGCTGCGAGCCACGCCGATCATACAGCTCAGGGTGGCAGTCAGCTGGTGGGGTTCTGTCAGGGTCTCCATAGCAGGGTAGGTTCTATAGAGGAAGACCAGATAAATTAGTGCTGGGCCATATATCCTATCTTAAGGTATACTGGTATGGGTCCACATGCCGGTATGGATCTTTTTAACAGTCTATAACAATATAATAAAGAAAAAGTGTAGAAATCCATCAGCATGGAGAAAGCCTGCTAAAGCCACTTAGGATTCACTTGCCATCCTAGGGTCATTCATTACTTAGAAAATGATTAACTTAGATTTTTCATAAACATAAAATACCAGTGGTGGAAAAGGTACCCAATTGTCATACTTGAGTAAAAGTAAAGAAACCTTAATAGAAAATGACTCAAGTAAAAGTGAAAGTCACCCAATAAAATACTACTTTAGTGAAAGTCTAAAAGTATTTGGTTTAAATATATTTAAGTATCAAAAGTAAAAGTATAAATCATTTCTAATTCCCTATATCAAGCAAACCGGAAGGCACCATTTTCCTGTCTTTAAAATTTAGGGGCACACTCCATCAGTCAGAAATAATTTACTAACGAAGCATTTGTGTTTAGTGGGTCTGCCAGATCAGAGGCAGTAGGGATGACCAGGAATGTTATCTTGATAGGTGTGTGAATTGGATCATTTCCCTGTACTGCTTAGCATTCAAAATGTAACAAGTACTTTCTGTTGTCAGGAAACATTTTGGGAGTAAAAAGTACATCATGTAGTGAAGTAAAAGTAAAAGTTGTCAAAAATATAAATAGTAAAGTACAGATTCCCCAAAAAATGACTTGAGTAGTACTTCAAATTATTTTTACTTAAGTACTTTACACCAATGTAAAATACCACCATACTGTCAAAAAAATATTGTGATATGATATTTTGGCTACATCGCCCAACCCTAAGACAACAGATCTACTGGGAATCGCCCCACTTAAACAACGACAGAGGAAACACTGCCCATTCACTTCTGACTGACTGCTTGATTTCACTCACTTCTCCAGCACTGGTGGTATGACAAGTTCAGGTCTCATGAGGGCCAGGTTCTGCAGGGCCTGAGCAGCATCCAGACTGCCCGTCTTACTGAACATGGCCAGCAGCACCGGCTGCATCATACTCTCCACGAACGCCGTGATGTCCGCCTCCGTCAACTTGTGGCTGTCCGGTACCGGAGTGAGCCACGTGGGCTTCCGGTAGCGCTCCCGGTGGAGCCGTCTTACCACACTGGCCGGGAGGCGCTGCAGCAGCTTCATCAACTTCATCTGGGGACAGAGATAGGTGTGAGGACTAGAGAGACCGGTATCAGTACATGAGATAGGTGAGGACTCGAGAGACAGGTGTGATGACATTATTTTACCTTATTTCAACAAGGAACACAGACTGAGACCAAGGTCTCTTTTACAGCTGGGTCCTGCGTATACATGTTTACACATACAGTTTAGGTACAATGATTAAGAAACTACACCAGACAAACAAAACGATCACAGATAACACAAAAAATACAACAACAGATTACATTTACACACAGGTTATTCCCCTAACAGCACAAGAACTTGCATTACCCAAAACAGTTACAAGCAATACAAGAATAAAAATCCTCCAATAAATGTTTAAAATGGGCGACAAGAGTCCCAAGTTGAAGTTTAGTCTGCAGGCTATTCCATAGGCAAGGAGCGTAACAGGAAAAGGCAGCCATACCAAACTCTGTGGAAACCGCATGGGCCTCAAGTGTAATCCATGCTTGAGACCTGGTTTTAGGAATTCTAATTATAATATTGATGAGTGATGTTAAATAAGAAGGTAGTTTATTCAGAAGTGCTTTATAGACAAACACGAGAGCATGTTGTTCTCGTCTCACGGACAGCGAAGTCCAACCCACATTTTGATATAAAACACAGTGGTGAGTTCTGTAGCTAGCACCCGTAATAAACCTAAGTGAACAATGATAAGTAGCATCCAGCGATTTAAGTGTTGATGCCGTTACATGCATGTAAATAATATCCCCATAATCTATAACAGACATAAAAGTAGCTTTGCACAATTTGTCTTCTATTTGTAGAGGACAAACATGTCCTGTTTCTATAGAGGAAGCCTAGCTTGATTTTTTGCCGTTAACAAAGTTCGTCAACATGCATTTTAAAAGGCAGTTTATCATCCAACCATATCCCTAAGTATTTATATGCAGAGACCTGATTCATTTGAGAACCATCTAAGCTCATGAGGGACAGAGAGACAGGTGTGAGGGACAGAGAGACAGGTGTGAGGGACAGAGAGACAGGTGTGAGGGACAGAGAGACAGGTGTGAGGGACAGAGAGACAGGTGTGAGGGTCAGATACAGGGTTAGAGAGAAGCTGGACGGGAGGCAGATATGAGGACAAAGACAGACCGGTACGTTACACAGGGGTGTCAGACAGTGTGGTGATAGGGTGTCAGACAGTGTGGTGATAGCGTGCCTTCCAGGGTTGAGGAAAATTACATTTCATCTCAGTAAGTACACTGAAATTGAGCACAGCATGGCTTTAGAACCAATACCCTGTCAGGACAGCATGGCTTTAGAACCAATACCCTGTCAGGAGTGCATGGCTTTAGAACCAATACCCTGTCAGGAGTGCAAGGCTTTAAAACCAATACCCTGTCAGGAGTGCATGGCTTTAAAACCAATACCCTGTCAGGAGTGCATGGCTTTAGAACCAATACCCTGTCAGGAGTGCATGGCTTTAGAACCAATACCCTGTCAGGACAGCATGGCTTTAGAACCAATACCCTGTCAGGAGTGCATGGCTTTAGAACCAATACCCTGTCAGGAGTGCATGACTTTAGAACCAATACCCTGTCAGGAGTGCATGGCTTTAGAACCAATACCCTGTCAAGACAGCATGGCTTTAGAACCAATACCCTTTTAGAACAGCAGGTAGCGACGAGGACTGAATTACAGTCACTATAGCGACGAGGACTACATTACAGGTACATTACTGTCACTATAGCGACGAGGACTGAATTACAGTCACTATAGCGACGAGGACTACATTACAGGTACATTACTGTCACTATAGCGACGAGGACTGAATTACAGTCACTATAGCGACGAGGACTACATTACAGGTACATTACTGTCACTACATTGCAGGTACATTACTGTCACTATAGCGATGAGGACTACATTACCATCTTACTTTAGCCAACTCAGGATGCATGGTACTTTTATATTGGACACAGATCACAAGAGCGTGGGATTGTCTGTTTATATTCCCCTACACTGAAAACAAACCAGGAGAACATCTCACAAGTTGATGGGGTTTACCAGAAACATAACAGGGTCACAACTCTACCTCCAGACCTGGGTTCAAAAACTTTTAGCGTTTGCTTTAGTCTGCCTGGAGTGCAGGATGAGCAGGGTGTGCATTTTTGTGACCATTCTATTCCATTGCGTCAAGCAAGCTCAATGAATCCCAGGTTAAGTATTAGTAATGGTAATTGAACCAAGGTCTGAGTCCCTCTGCCATAAATAAAGGATTGTGTATGACTGTGAAGACACAGCTTGCAGCCTGAGGCTCTGGTATGATGACGGAGGTTGGATGTTTCTAGAAAAAAATGGCATGAGCCCGGATATCTGGCTGACCTTTTATAGTACTGCTGGCAGCTGCCGCTCTCTTATGTGTCATCAGGGCATTCATTCTGAACGAACGGTATGTACACAAACCCCTGGGTTTGGAGGGTTGGAGAGGGAACTGCCAGGAGGCCTAGGGAAGCTTCTGGAGCAAGGAGAAGGGGAATGTGGGGCACATTCAAAGAGCTAGTCACTAAGACTGTGATTTGAGTGTGCAGGTATGCCAGTGCAACGAAAGGTTTGTTAGGAGAATGAGATGCCCGTCTGGGTAAACATTGAAGAAGTGAGCGTGGCAGTGACTCACCAGCCAGCGTCCATGGTTGGATGGGTGGAAGAAAGACGTGATGCTGTTGAAAAGGCCACGGAGCTGTGCCTGGGCTTGTTTACTGGGGCCTCCCTGCCATCACACAAACAACAGATGCTTAACAAGATGAAAAGCAAAACAGATTATTCCATTAACACAACTATCATTCCATCGTGAGCCAATGCTAACTAGCGTTAGCCCAATGACTGGAGGTCTACCGGAAACAGCAGTATCCAACAGAACAGCACTACACTTATTCCAGAGTATTATTGTGTTGTGATCTGACATTGTATTGTATGATTACTGTGAAAACATTGAAACAAACTTGAAGAGCTATAAAAAAAAGCATTGATTGAGCAACACTGATTGTGAAGAGTGACTGACCAGTAAAGCGGAGACCCAGAGGACCACGTGTACGACATCGTAGGCGTTTGTCAGGTATCTGGGAACCAGCAGCTGACTGGTCCCCACCGGGAGGTTCAGACTACGCAGCACTCTGGTGAAGATCTGGCATCAAAAAGGAGCAATCCATGTGAAGATGATGAATACTTTATTGTCCAGTCATCCAATTACTTTTTCTGATCACAGGATTTCATATTTTTGTGGGATTTTTAAAATAATTTTCATCCATTTCATTACATGACATTTGAGATCAGGACATGTTGGGTAATAACATATAAAACATGGTGAAAGACATGCTACACGCCAGGAAGACCAACAGGGAACTGTGTTACAGTAGTTAGTCACTAACAGGCAGCACTTTCAGTGACTGTCTGGTCTGCTATGACATGCACACCACAACTAAGGTCACAGGTCAAATGCAGAGGGTAAGATTTCAGCATGTTGCAAAAACACTTGACACTCCCAAATGGCTCACTTGGCCCAAACCCTTCAACGTTATGCATATCTGTATTGCTTACACCTTATAGATCAGTAAACATCAAAGTGTTAAGACCAAGGGAATAGGGGCAGGGAGTGAATTGGGACCTGCTAGAAAAGACCATTGGGGTCGAGTAATGGGGTAGTTTCTATAGGCACAGCGAGACAAATGTTATTGATGGAGGAGTGTCCATACCTTGGGTATATATGGGTCCCAGTCAATGTAGCCAATGTTGTCGTTGGCCAAGCGGGCAAACAGGTTGACAAGATGCTGTGGGGAAAAAAAAAAATGAACAAGGAAAACTTTAATTGAGGAATATCTAGCGAATAGTTAAAGGTTCTGTCTATCAAAAAGAATGTTGGAAACTGTACTACAATAGCCTGGTTCCAGATCTGTTTGTGCCAACTTGTCAAGACAGCACAAACAGATCTGGCATTCGGATAATACTACCACACACCAGTATGTCAATCAAGTGAATGTTGTCCAACTTACCACCTCCCAACCTGGAAGGTTCTGTACTGCCACCCACAAGCTGATGAGCTCATCAAACCACAACCTGGTGATCAGAAAACAAACTCTCATACATACTGAAGCATACTGCACACACACCTCATAGCTGAAGCATACTGCACACACATCTCATAGCTGAAGCATACTGCACACACATCTCATAGCTGAAGCATACTGCACACACACCTCATAGCTGAAGCATACTGCACACACACCTCATAGCTGAAGCATACTGCACACACATCTCATAGCTGAAGCATACTGCACACACACCTCATAGCTGAAGCATACTGCACACACACCTCATAGCTGAAGCATACTGCACACACATCTCATAGCTGAAGCATACTGCACACACACACACCTCATAGCTGAAGCATACTGCACACACACACACCTCATAGCTGAAGCATACTGCACACACACCTCATAGCTGAAGCATACTGCACACACATCTCATAGCTGAAGCATACTGCACACACATCTCATAGCTGAAGCATACTGCACACACACCTCATAGCTGAAGCATACTGCACACACATCTCATAGCTGAAGCATACTGCACACACACCTCATAGCTGAAGCATACTGCACACACACCTCATAGCTGAAGCATACTGCACACACATCTCATAGCTGAAGCATACTGCACACACACACACCTCATAGCTGAAGCATACTGCACACACACACACCTCATAGCTGAAGCATACTGCACACACACCTCATAGCTGAAGCATACTGCACACACATCTCATAGCTGAAGCATACTGCACACACATCTCATAGCTGAAGCATACTGCACACACACACACACACACACACATCTCATAGCTGAAGCATACTGCACACACACACACACATCTCATATCTGAAGCATACTGCACACACACACACACACCTCATAGCTGAAGCATACTGCACACACAACACATCTCATAGCTGAAGCATACTGCACACACAACACATCTCATAGCTGAAGCATACTGCACACACAACACATCTCAACTGTGGCATTTACACAGTGTTTATATATATTTTTTTTTTAAGAGAATAAAATTGAAATGGTGATTTAAATCCAAGTTTTGGGATGTCGTAAGGTTGAAATATTCCAGAAACGTTCCTGTAATCAGAAGGGAAAAAGCTAGAAGGGAATACCTCAACTGGGATTTCTGAAAAACCTGTGCACTTTGGGAGTTTCTGTAATTATGCAACCCTATGGGGAGGTGGCAGAGGTGTGTGTTCTCACTTGAAGCCCTTGTGGTGCAGCTCTGGGGGTAGGGTGGTGGGGAGGAAGAGCTCTAAGTATCCTATTGCTCTCTGCATGGTCACGTCAAATGGACAGAGCAGTGGACGCCACTCCTCCAACATCTCCTGGGTGGCCGACTCCGGAAAATACCTGAAGAATCAAATAAAATATCACATCACAAAGGCCTGTATTTATAGTACCATCATAAAGGCCTGTATTTATAGTGCCATCATAAAGGCCTGTATTTATAGTGCCATCACAAAGGCCTGTATTTATAGTGCCATCACAAAGGCCTGTATTTATAGTGCCATCATAAAGGCCTGTATTTATAGTGCCATCATAAAGGCCTGTATTTATAGTGCCATCATAAAGGCCTGTATTTATAGTGCCATCATAAAGGCCTGTATTTATAGTGCCATCATAAAGGCCTGTATTTATAGTGCCATCATAAAGGCCTGTATTTATAGTGCCATCATAAAGGCCTGTATTTATAGTGCCATCATAAAGGCCTGTATTTATAGTGCCATCACAAAGGCCTGTATTTATAGTGCCATCATAAAGGCCTGTATTTATAGTGCCATCATAAAGGCCTGTATTTATAGTGCCATCATAAAGGCCTGTATTTATAGTGCCATCACAAAGGCCTGTATTTATAGTGCCATCACAAAGGCCTGTATTTATAGTGCCATCACAAAGGCCTGTATTTATAGTGCCATCATAAAGGCCTGTATTTATAGTGCCATCATAAAGGCCTGTATTTATAGTGCCATCATAAAGGCCTGTATTTATAGTGCCATCATAAAGGCCTGTATTTATAGTGCCATCATAAAGGCCTGTATTTATAGTGCCATCATAAAGGCCTGTATTTATAGTGCCATCACAAAGGCCTGTATTTATAGTGCCATCATAAAGGTCTGTATTTATAGTGCCATCATAAAGGCCTGTATTTATAGTGCCATCATAAAGGCCTGTATTTATAGTGCCATCATAAAGGTCTGTATTTATAGTGCCATCATAAAGGCCTGTATTTATAGTGCCATCATAAAGGCCTGTATTTATAGTGCCATCATAAAGGCCTGTATTTATAGTGCCATCACAAAGGCCTGTATTTATAGTGCCATCATAAAGGCCTGTATTTATAGTGCCATCATAAAGGCCTGTATTTTAGTGCCATCATAAAGGCCTGTAGTTTGGTGTGGTGTATATCAGCCATAATACTACAAGCATCTAAAAATGAGCATAATAAAGTTGTTTAACCCCTCGCCAAGGACAAACAATGTGTGATGTGCATATGGCATTCATCATATAAATCATTTATGTACTATTTTATAAATAATTAACGACAAAGCATCCTACTCCTAGACATGCAAAGAGCAATGCTGCACGTAGGCCTTGACCATGGCCACAAACCATTGGTTGGCAGACAGAAATAGATTAATTATATTATAATTTCTAGTTTTGCAGCTATGGCAATGGAATCAAATAAAATGTGTATATGAAACAATGGCAGTTAAGCGTTTGCTGATATAAAAAAGCATCAGTATAGCTAATGTAATCAGATCGTGAGCAGGTTTGTGTGAACACAACAGCATCAGCACTTGGACCGCAGAAGAGCAGTTTTGCATGGCTTAAACCGAGCTATAGGCCAACAACTGCAGTTCTTTCTACCTAAACATTCCAATTCAATTGAATGGCCAGAAAACCCCAAATAACAATATGTACGACTATCCAATTCCCTTCTCATGTCCTTCCCATCGCTTTGCAGTTGCAATTGATCTTCATTAAACTCCTTAACAGGCCTTGCATTAGGCCACTCTGCTGCTGAGTGATCCTGGCCCCAAAGGGCTCTCTCTCTCGGTCCCTACTTCTCTGCTGCTGAGTGCTCCTGGCCCCAAAGGGCTCTCTCTCTCGGTCCCTACTTCACTGCTGCTGAGTGCTCCTGGCCCCAAAGGGCTCTCTCTCTCGGTCCCTACTTCACTGCTGCTGAGTGCTCCTGGCCCCAAAGGGCTCTCTCTCTCGGTCCCTACTTCACTGCTGCTGAGTGCTCCTGGCCCAAAGGGCTTTATCTCTCTCTCTCTCCTCTACCTCTCTCTCGGTCCCTACTTCACTGCTGCTGAGTGCTCCTGGCCCAAAGGGCTTTATCTCTCTCTCTCCTCTACCTCTCTCTCGGCCCCTACTTCACTGCTGCTGAGTGCTCCTGGCCCAAAGGGCTTTATCTCTCTCTCTCCTCTACCTCTCTCTCGGTCCCTACTTCACTGCTGCTGAGTACAACTAGCCCCAAAGGGCTCTCTCTCTCCTCCACCCCTCTCTCAATCCCTACTTCTCTGCTCACAGTAACAGGAAACTCTACCAGGCCAAAATTAGATTGGATAATAGGATTAAGTCTCAGTCACTACAGAAGCAAGTAACTCAGGGACTCAACTGAGTGACTAAGCTTCTTGACACTTGCACGCGCGCACACACAAATCTCTGCCACCCTGCCTGTGAGTGGTTACAATAGTCCCTGTGCACAGGGAAGCGAGGGTTACCTGCCTAAATGACTAACGCCCGGTAGCACTCACGTTTGTAGCCATGAAGTCTTTTGAAAGGCTGGTCATGGCTCACATCAACAGCATCATTCCAGATACCCTAGACCCACTCCAAATTGCATACCGCCCCAACAGATCCACAGATGACGCAGTCTCAATTGCACTCCACACTGCCCTTTCCCACCTGGACAAAAGGAACACCTATGTGAGAATGCTGTTCATCGACTACAGCTCAGCGTTCAACACCAGTGTCCACAAAGCTCATCACTAAGCTAAACACCCTGGGACTAAACACCTCCCTCTGCAACTGGATCCTGGACTTCCTAATGGGCCGCCCCCAGGTGGTAAGGGTAGGCAACAACACGTCTGCCATGCTGATCCTCAACACTGGTGCCCCTCAGGGGTGCGTGCTTAGTCCCGTCCTGTACTCCCTGTTTACCCACGACTGCGACTCCAACACCATCATTAAGTTTGCTGACGACACAACAGTGGTGTGTCTGATCACCAACAATGATGAGACAGCCTATAGGGAGGAGGTCAGAGACCTGGCAGTGTGGTGCCAGGACAACAACCTCTGCCTCAATGTGAACAAGACAAAGGAGCTGATTGTGGACTAAAGGAAAAGGCAGGCCTAACAGGCCCCCATTAACATCGACGGGGCTGTAGTGGAGTGGGTAGAGAGCTTTAAGTTCCTTGGTGTCCACATCACCAACGAACTACCATGGTCCAAACACACCAAGACAGTTGTGAAGAGGGCACGACAACACCTTCTCCCCCCCAGGAGACCGAAAATATTTGGCATGGGTCCCCAGATCCTCAAAACGTTCATCAGCTCCACCATCGAGAGCATCCTGACCGGTTGCATCACCACCAGGTAAGGCAACTGCTAGCATCCAACCGTAAGGCGCTAGAGGGTAATGTGTCCGGCTCAGTAAATCACTGGGGCCAAGCTTCCTGCCATCCAGGACCTATATACTAGGCAGTGTCAGAGGAAAGCCCCCCAAGCCCCCCCCCAGTCACCCAAGTCATAGACTGTTCTCTCTGCTACCGCACGGCAAGCAGTACCGGAGCACCAAGTCTAGGACCAAAAGGCTCCTTAATAGCTTCAACCCCCAAGCCATAAGACCGCTGAACAATTAATAAAATGGCCACCAAACTATTTGCATTGACGACACCCCCCACCCCCTTTGTTTTTACACTCCTGCTACTTGCTGTTTATTATCTATGCATAGTCACTTCACCCCCACCTACATGTACAAATTACCTCAACTAACCTGTACCTCCACACACTGACTCAGTACCGGTACCCCCGGTATATAGCCTCGTTATTGTTATTTTATTGTGTTAATTTATATTATTTTTTATACTTTTGTTTATTTGGTAAATATTTTCATAACTTTTTCTTGAACTGCATTGTTGGTTAAGGGCTTGTAAGTATGCATTTCAGTCATAAACATCCGAATGCAAAATATATCCTTGCCTGGCATCCAGGGATGGAACTAGCTAGCACCCCTTTTCCCTCCAAAATTTTGTGGAATCCAATTGGTAGTTACTGTCTTATCGCTGCAACTCCTGTGCGAACCCGGGAGAGGCGGAGGACATGTGTCCTCCGAAACACAACCGCGCTGCTTCTTGACACAATGCCCACTTAACCCGGAAGCCAGCCGCACCAATCTCGGAGGAAACGCCGTACACTTGGCGACCGTGTCAGTGTGCACTGCGCCTGGACCGTCATAGTTGTCACTAGTGTGCGATGGGACAAGGACATCCCTGCTGGCCAAACCCTCCACTAATCTGGACGACGCTGGGCCAATTGTGCGCCGCCCAATGGGTCTCCCGGTCGCGGCCGGCTGCGACAGAGCCTAGACTCGAACCCAGAGTCTCTAGTGGCACCGGTAGCACTGCGATGCAATGTCTTAGACCACATGGGAGTTCTAGCTAGCATGACCTTGACAAATTGTCAGTCAGCAGACCTAGGCTAAGACCAGACCTAAGTCCCAAAAGGAGGTTTCTTACTGACAGTTCAGTTTCACAGAATGTCTCTTATTTAATTCAGAGTAGTCCCATGGCTTGGTGTGCATCTACTCCAGGGCTATCATTCAATGGCAGGAGTTCTGAAGTAAGAACAGATGGATAACAGGCCATGTTGTAATGATACAATAACTCTTCAGATGATACACCAGTGTTCACCAAAAGTATCCCAAGAATAAATGCAACAATGAGCTCAGCAACTGAATTCTTTAAAAAGACATACAGTATATTTCATATAGGGGTTTAAAAATATATACTTACGGTCTGCAGCTTTTCACAAGTGTTTTCAGAACATTTTCCACCGAGCTGGGGGAGAAAGAGAAAAGACAAGAGAGAAGAGGAACAAGAGAGAGAGAAGAGGAACAAGAGAGAGAGAGAGAAGAGGAACAAGAGAGAGAGAGAGAAGAGGAACAAGAGAGAGAGAGAGAAGAGGAACAAGAGAGAGAGAGAGAAGAGGAACAAGAGAGAGAGAAAGAAGAGGAACAAGAGAGAGAGAGAGAAGAGGAACGAGAGAGAAGAGGAACGAGAGAGAGAGAGAGAGAAACGAGAGAGAGAGAGAGAGAGAGAAGAGGAACGAGAGAGAGAGAGAGAGAGAGAAGAGGAACGAGAGAGAGAGAGAGAAGAGGAACGAGAGAGAGAGAGAGAGAGAGAGAGAGAGAGAGAGAGAGAGAGAGAGAGAGAGAGAGAGAGAGAGAGAGAGAGAGAGAGAGAGAGAGAGAGAGAGAGAGAGAGAGAGAGAGAGAGAGAGAGAGAGAGAGAGAGAGAGAGAGAGAGAGAGAGAGAGAGAGAGAGAGAGAGAGAGAGAGAGAGAGAGAGAGAGAGATAGGTGTTGAGACATCAGAACAGACAGAGGTGGCTGTTGATGAAACAACGAGCACACTGAACACACCAATGCAATTATGATGAGGTTGACTGACTGCATGCAGGTACAGCCAAATCACTCACATTGAAATTCCACATTTAGTACATGCTCATCAAAAGCAGTGCCTGAAATGTAATGAGAAAGGTGCTGGCTTGGGTACTAAATTGAGCTGTGGGGCTCATTTTAAGATACAGCAGTGTTCATATTTTAGAGTGAGTACTCTGAAAGAGTGGTCTGTAATCAAGCAGTAGAGAGACAAGTGTCTGGACTGGCTCAACTCAAGCACTGATCAAAAGTAAGGGATGTGAGGACCATGTGTGTACATAGAAACAGCAAGGAAATTAGGGACATACAAACTGGAATAGCGTGACAAAAGCACTATAGAAACATAAACAGAACTCAAGTCAATGACTACAACAATGGGACTATTCCAGGGCCGTTCTACTTTTGTCCTGGGTGGCCCTGGGCTAGCAGTGTAACTGCAGAACATGAATGGTAAATCATTTAACAGATGTACTCTGTTCATTCACAATCATCAGAAGGGGGCTTTCTATTGGGCTTAGGGTATTGTCTTGGAGAGAAAATGACTGGGACTGAGGCTTTATGTAAATAGTAGGTCTAGCCGTTAATACTTATAATGAACGTTGATCTTGAGGGTGTTAAATGGAGGGTGCCTATTGTTTTAGGCTTTTTAAATCACTTAGCCTGACTAAACAGTAAACATATCTGGGCTGTACTCAGGGCATGCAAAGAAAAAAACAGAAATTAATGTTTCTTATTGGACAACTTCAAGTAGTCCCTCCCATATGAGTGTTTCTTAATGGACAACTTCAAGTAGTCCCTCCCATATGAGTGTTTCTTAATGGACAACTTCAAGTAGTCCCTCCCATATGAGTGTTTCTTAATGGACAACTTCAAGTAGTCCCTCCCATATGAGTGTTTCTTAATGGACAACTTCAAGTAGTCCCTCCCATCTGAGTGTTTCTTAATGGACAACTTCAAGTAGTCTCTCCCATTCAGTCCATTTTCTTCCGTTTGCTGCCTAAATAATACAACCAACACCAGCCTACACTGTAGTATTGCTGACTGCTGTTACAGGCTTCGGTTTGGTAACGGTTGGGCCTTTTTCTGAATGTTACCATCATTATGAACAGCTTGAAAAGGTTGGTCACTCAACTCAGTGTCAAAAGATTTATCTGAGACCAATATAACCGCAGCTGTTGAGCTCAAACACCCTGCTTTCCCGCCACTCACACACCCTGAGCTCAAACACCCTCAATTACCCTGCCTTCCCGCCACTCACACACCCTCAATCACCCTGCCTTCCCGCCACTCACACACCCTCAATCACCCTGCCTTCACACCAATCACACACCCTGAGCTCAAACACCCTTAATCTCACTGCCTTCCCGCCACTCACACACCCTGAGCTCAAACACCCTCATTCCCCCTGCCTTCCCGCCACTCACACACCCTGAGCTCAAACACCCTCAATCCCCCTGCCTTCACACCAATCACACAACCTGATCTCAAACACCCTCAAAACTCCTGCCATCACTCACACACCCTAAAACCTCCTGCCATCACTCACACACCCTGAGCTCAAACACCCTACCTTTCCACCACTCAAACACCCTACCTTTCCACCACTCACACACCGAGCTCAAGTCATGCGTTGTAACTGCCTCGTCTATTGCATTCAACCACGCGCTAAACTCAAACTTATTCAAGTCTCTTTCAAATTAACCGTACTGCATTGCTTTAATTCAATAGACTAATGGGAACTATACAGATGAGCGACTTCTGCCAAGGGCTCCTGGCTTTGCAACTCAGGGCTTGAGTGAGTTGGGTGCGTCCCAATAGCCTAATCTTTTTTTTTCTCCAGAAATGTGCACTTGTTCACAAATGTTTATACATTTGTATATAGTAGTGAAAGAGTGCACACCTCAGGAGGAAGGAGAGATTTTTGGGACCCAACTATAGTTCTCTTATAGGTCTACTTCCCACAGACCGACCACACTGACAATCCCTAAACTCATCCTCTGAATTACAAATACAAAGTAACATGACCAGAACACCAATAGCTCCAACACTCAACCCTGGGGAACCCCAAACCCAATGACCTTTAGAATACTTGGGTGAAACATGTGATAATCACCCCCATCTTATACCAGTATACCAGGAGGAACAAGATACAAGAGCTTCAAACTACCTTTACCATGACTCTCACTCAGAAATATGGGACAACAGTTGTGGCACAAAAGAGCACAGATCAGTGCAAAGAAACAAGGTAAAATGTATTATCTGGTAGCGTGATTTAGGCCAAATTTGGAACTTTTCCCTAACAATGTGCATTATAAGGAAGCATTTTCTTTGTTGTTGCACAAATCTGTGCTCTTTAGCATCACGGAAAAGTTGTCCATCATGGATGTTTTTAAAGAGGTGAATTCAGAATGTGCTCTTGTAAAACAATTCAAGTGGCCTACTCTAGTGCTGACAAAGCAGGTCAAACCACGAAATCATATGGGACTTGACAAAGAATAGGTATGGGGGATATAGAGTCCAGTTAGATGCAGTGCGACAGTCTCCAATATGAGTGAAATGTTAACATTGCTTTTTGGTTTTAGGTTGATTTGTAGTTGATTTTACGTCAAACCAGCTGCGTGGGGGTGTCCAGTGTGCTTTTTGGTTTTCAACATGCAACATAGACAAATAAAAACCAAAGAGTGCCTGAATAAAAGGATGAAATACATTTAATTTTTTATCACAAAAGAGAAGCGTTGTCCTTACCACCTCTGAAACAATTTTATCATTACGTGTTTAGAGGAAGCACGAGGCCGTAGAGAACTGAATGTGAGAGGAAACAAAGGCATAAAAACAGATTCAGATTCACACTATGAAAAGCCAATCCATTTCAATATCAAATTCTAACACCTTTTTTTGTACCACAGCGTCATTACACATTTTCTCATTTGTTTTGTTTTTTCACTGCTCCTTTAATTATCATAGTATCAATAAACCGGGTAACTTGCTTCCCTTTGTGAAAGCCCATTATGTGCTAGCCAGGCTTTGTTGTAACACAATGTTTCCATAGCACTATACAAGAGCACCTCGCACTGCTTGCTGGGAGAAAAGGGGTGGGATGGAGGTCCTTGGCTATATGCAACCTGGGGGTGTGTTGGTACAGATTTGACAACTTTCAGAAATGAGCCTAGCCTACAAAAATGGTCAGGGATAACAATCTTTGCATGTAAAGGCATCAGCATACTTCCCAGACAAAACAGTCTGGAAGAGGTTGTGCATATATTATCATAACATTGTGACGTTTTTGTTCGTTTTGGACTTCGATAAGTTGTTTTTTCAAGCGAATGTCTTAAGGGAGTCCGCAAGCTACTCGTTTGGGTCGCCCAGACAGCTTCGGCTAGCAGCCAGCCAAACTGAAGCATGCTGAAGCCTTATGAAAGGATGCATCAAGGAGGCAAAGGGAAACTGAATGAACAGTGTGTTGAACTGTATTAGCCAGAACCGTGGCAGTAGGCAGTACCAACAAACCTCCAGCGGATTAACTGACACATTTCACAATAAATTCATTTATACCACCACTAGAGATTAGGAAGTGAGCTCCGTAACAAACACAAAGGTAGAAGCGGGGCCCCACCACCTTCCTGCTTATAGAGGGAGGGCTCAAAATGGGAAGAACCTATATTGGATGGGTTGGTTTCAATATGTGGAGATCTTTAAAAAAATAAAAAAATACATGTTTTTAACCATTCTGGTAAAAGAGAAGAGGGACGTACTTGGGGAACCAGTTGAGGCCCAGGTGTTCTGTCTTTGAGTAGAGGATCCTGTCTTGCAGCTCGTACAGTGGTCTCCAAGGCAACTCCAGGTCATCACGCGACAGCAACTCTGTTTTTCTGTTAGAAATAGAGTAGGTGGGGTTAAAATATGTTAAAGACTTATTAATTGAAAAAAATCATGTCACCCTTGCCTCAAAAAGCTTCTCACGCAATTGTGGTCAGAGGGTTCAATTTATGGAGAGTATTTCAACTCTGAAACATGAGTGACACTCAAGCTTCTCATACAATTAGGAGGGAAACAATAGACCCAAAATAAGTAGATTTTTTTTTCACCTTTATTTAACCAGGTAGGCTAGTTGAGAACAAGTTCTCATTTGCAACTGTGACCTGGCCAAGATAAAGCATAGCAATTCGACATACAACACAGAGTTACACATGGAATAAATAGTGGGTGCTGCTATGGTAAATAATACAGTAGAACAAAAGAAAACAAAAAGTCTATATACAGTGAGTGCAAATGAGGTAAGATAAGGGAGTTAAGGCAATAAATAGGCCATGGTGGCGAAGTAATTACAATATAGCAATTAAACACTGGAATGGTAGATGTGCAGAAGATGAATGTGCAAGTAGAGATACTGGGGTGCAAAGGAGCAAGATAAATAAATAAATACTGTATGGGGATGAGGTAGATAGATAGATAGATGGGCTATGTACAGGTGCAGTGATCTGTGAGCTGCTGCCAGCTGATGCTCAAAGTTAGTGAGGGAGATATGAGTCTCCAGCTTCAAAGATTTTTGCAGTTCGTTCCAGTCATCGGCAGCAAAGAACTGGAAGGAAAGACGACCAAAGGAGGAATTGGCTTTGGGGGTGACCAGTGAGATATACAGTGGGGCAAAAAAGTATTTAGTCAGCCACCAATTGTGCAAGTTCTCCCACTTAAAAAGATGAAAGACGCCTGTAATTTTCATCATAGGTACACTTCAACTATGGACAGACAAAATGAGAAAAAAAATCCAGAAAATCACATTGTAGGATTTTTTATGAATCTATTTGCAAATTATGGTGGAAAATAAGTAATGCTTCTTTCGAAGCCACTCCTTCGTTGCCCGGGCGATGTGTTTGGGATCATTGTCATGCTGAAAGACCCAGCCACGTTTCATCTTCAATGCCCTTGCTCATGGAAGGAGGTTTTCACTCATAATCTCACGATACATGACCCCATTCATTCTTTCCTTTACACGGCTCAGTCGTCCTGGTCCCTTTGCAGAAAAACAGCCCCAAAGCATGATGTTTCCACCCCCATGCTTCACAGTAGGTATGGTGTTCTTTGGATGCAACTCAGCATTCTTTGTCCTCCAAACACGGCGAGTTGAGTTTTTACCAAAAAGTTATATTTTAGTTTCATCTGACCATATGACATTCTCCCAATCTTCTTCTGGATCATCCAAATGCTCTCTAGCAAACTTCAGACGGGCCTGGACATGTACTGGCTTAAGCAGGGGGACACGTCTGGCACTGCAGGATTTGAGTCCCTGGCGGCGTAGTGTGTTACTGATGGTAGGCTTTGTTACTTTGGTCCCAGCTCTCTGCAGGTCATTCACTAGGTCCCCCCGTGTGATTCTGGGATTTCTGCTCACCGTTCTTGTGATCATTTTGACCCCACGGGGTGAGATCTTGCGTGGAGCCCCAGATCGAGGGAGATTATCAGTGGTCTTTTATGTCTTTTATTTCCTAATAATTGCCACCACAGTTGATTTCTTCAAACCAAGCTGCTTACCTATTGCAGATTCAGTCTTCCCAGCCTGGTGCAGGTCTACAATTTTGTTTCTGGTGTCCTTTGACAGCTCTTTGGTCTTGGCCATAGTGGAGTTTGGAGTGTGACTGTTTGAGGTTGTGGACAGGTGTCTTTTATACTGATAACAAGTTCAAACAGGTGCCATTAATACAGGTAAATAGTGGAGGACAGAGGAGCCTCTTAAAGAAGAAGTTACAGGTCTATGAGAGCCAGAAATCTTGCTTGTTTGTAGGTGACCAAATACTTATTTTCCACCATAATTTGCAAATAAATTCATTAAAAATCCTACAATGTGATTTTCTGGATTTTGTTTTCTCATTTATCTGTCATAGTTGAAGTGTACCTATGATGAAAATTACAGGCCTCTCATCTTTTAAGTGGGATAACTTTTTTTGCCCCACTGTACCTGCTGGAGTGTGTGCTACGAGTGGGTGCTGCTATGGTGACTAGTGAGCTGAGGTAAGGCGGGGCTTTACCTAGCAGAGACTTGTAGATAACCTGTAGCCAGTGGGTTTGGCGACGCGTATGAAGCGAGGGCCAACCAACGAGAGCGTATAGGTCTCAATGGTGGGTAGTGTATGGGGCTTTGGTGACAAAACAGATGGCACGGTGATAGACTACATCCAGTTTGTTGAGTAGTGTGTTGGAGGCTATTTTATAGATGACATCACCGAAGTCGAGGATCGGTAGGATGGTCAGTTTTACGTTGGTATGTTTGGCAGCATGAGTGAAGGATGCTTTGTTGCGATATAGGAAGCCAATTCTAGATTTAATTTGGGATTGGAGATGCTTAATGTGAGTCTGGAAGGAGAGTTTACAGTCTAACCAGACACCTAGGTATTTGTAGTTGTCCACGTATTCTAAGTCAGAACCGTCCAGAGTAGTGATGCTGGACAGGCGAGCAGATTAGAGTGATTAGAGTGACATTATGTGACATTGACTGATGAGGTGGACGAAGCATTGCATCATACTGGTCTCAAGATTGTTGATGGGGGTGTGTGTGTTGCTTTCATTAGGAGGTTGATGAGCAGAAGGGCCAGCTTTCATGCTCATCTCCAGCTTGTCAATGTGAGTGTGTTTGCATGCGTGACTGTGTGATTATGTGTAACCCATGGTCTTACTTGAGGAGGTTGATGAGTAGCCGGGCTAGGCCTTGCATCATACTGATCTCCAGCTTGTCGATGGTGATCAACTCGTACAGCAGCTTGATGAACAGCACATGGTCCTCCTTGCTGAACTTCCTGCCGTACAGCCGTATGTACCTACAAGAAAATCATCTTTAGGGCACAGCCACAGAGATGCATGAACACAAACCAGACGGGCCTCGACATTAACGCTTGTCCAGGACAAATAAAAAAGAAATAAAAAAGAAAGTTTCACAAGAATAGAGTTAATCTGCCCGAATGGAAATATATATATATATATTTATTTTTTGACATTTCCATATATGCTACTGTTCAAAAATTCAGGGTAACTTAGAAATGTCCTTGTTTTTGAAAGAAAAGCAATTTTTTTGTCAATTAAAATAACATAAAATTGGTCAGATGTCTACAGTGTCAGTCTACAGTGTAGACATTATTAATGTTGTAAATGACTATTGCAGCTGGAAACGGCTTTTAACGGAATACCTACATAGGCGTACAGAGGCCCATTATCAGCAACCCTCACTCCTGTGTTCCAATGGCACGTTGTGATAGCTAATCCAAGTTTATAATTTTTAAAAGGCTAATTGATCATTAGAAAAACCTTTTGCAATTATGTTAGCACAGCTGAAAACTGTTGCAAAAAGCTAAGAAAAAAGAGCAGTGACAGCCATAGCTAACAGAGGAGCTGAACTGGAAACGCCTCCCGCTTCATTTAAGTCTCATGTATGGGAGCATTTTGGCTTCCCTGTCAAATATGATGAAGGAAGAAGGGTGGTGGACAACACCATTACGGTGTGCAGGCGTTGTGCCACAAGAAAGCCGTATGATCATGGATATACATGGAGCATGGCCACACATTTAAAGCGTCGTCTCTCTGGTGTGTCAGTGACAGGAGCCAGCTCAGCCAAGAGACAACAACTTCTCACCGCGGCATTTAAGCGCTTTGCTGCAGAATCAGACCGGGCTGAAGCCATCACAATCTATTGGGATGTTTATCGCTGCAGACATGAGGCCACACTCTGTTGTGGAAAACAAAGGGTTTCAAAATATGGTGAAGGTGGTTGAGCCATGCTACAAAATCCCCTGCCACACCCACTTCAGTATGAAGATCGTGTCAGATCTTTATGAACAGGAAAATATCAGAATTGTCAACTAATTATCCAAGGCATCCTCTGTTGCCCTCACCACAGAGGAGTGGACCTCCAGGGCAACGGAAAGCTACGTGACTGTGACTGCTCACTACACCACAGAGGAGTGGACCTCCAGGGTAGCAGAAAGCTACGTGACTGTGACTACTCCACAGAGGAGTGGACGTCCAGGGTAACAGAAAGCTATGTGACTGTGACTGCTCACTACACCACAGAGGAGTGGACCTCCAGGGTAACGGAAAGCTACGTGACTGTGACTGCTCACTACACCAGAGGAGTGGACCTCCAGGGTAACAGAAAGCTACGTGACTGTGACTACTCCACAGAGGAGTGGACGTCCAGGGTAACAGAAAGCTACGTGACTGTGACTGCTCACTACACCACAGAGGAGTGGACCTCCAGGGTAACAGAAAGCTACGTGACTGTGACTGCTCACTACACCACAGAGGAGTGGACCTCCAGGGTAACAGAAAGCTACGTGACTGTGACTGCTCACTACACCACAGAGGAGTGGACCTCCAGGGTAACAGAAAGCTACGTGACTGTGACTACTCCACAGAGGAGTGGACGTCCAGGGTAACAGAAAGCTACGTGACTGTGACTGCTCACTACACCACAGAGGAGTGGACCTCCAGGGTAACAGAAAGCTACGTGACTGTGACTACTCCACCGAGGAGTGGACGTCCAGGGTAACAGAAAGCTACGTGACTGTGACTGCTCACTACACCACAGAGGAGTGGACCTCCAGGGTAACAGAAAGCTACGTGACTGTGACTGCTCACTACACCACAGAGGAGTGGACCTCCAGGGTAACAGAAATAGATCAAGTTAAACAAGGTTGGAATGTTAAGCAATGAAATATCAGTGTACTTGTTGACACCCACAGAACACAACTGTGACGAGTTTAAGCAAATATTAACATTGTGGCTATTATCGCAGGACTGTGACTGTGTGAAAACACCTCCCCAGTCAGCCTATTGTGTGCACTGACATTCATATTGCACCGTACAGCTTTACCTAAGGATTGGGGATCAATAAAAGGGGGTAAGATATTTTTTCCCAATGTCATCCTCAGAGTTATCAGACTCCAAAGCATCCATGCAGTGTTGTTTTTTCTCTGGAATAGTGTTCAATACACATAGGTTGACAATAAATGTGGCTCAATTCAGTTGTTTCAGAGTCCCGCAATAATAGCTATAACGCTAATGTTCTCTAGGTGTCACTGAGTAGACTGATACCCCATGTCATTGATCCACAATCCATAGATAAGGCTGTACAGTGAAATAAGTAAGCCCCCAATGCAATTCTAAAGTGTAATACATCCAGTGTGATTTCAACAGATGTCAAATTAACAAATTATTTATATAAACAACATTCCAACCTCATTTAGCATGATCTATTCAATTATGGCATAATTCTACTATTTGTATTAATTTGCATCACTGTCAATGACATACTTTTATTTTGAAGGCTAACCGCAAAGTATTGTGGCTAGCTTCACATAGATGGGTCTGACCAGCATTAATCAGATAAAAACGGTCTTATAAATTAGGGTTATTTTAACTTAATGAACACGTAAAATTATTGTGATGTGCAGGTCCTGTTTGGTCAACAAGCTTATCTGACACATCAAATAGTGTTATTTGACACGCAAAGATCCAAATGGTGTTCTATAGTATGAGAAATCCTGGTTGAGATTGAAACAACTCAACAACGAAACAGCACAGAAAGTAAGTGAAATAAATATGTTTTGTTATGTTTTACTGGTAATGGGGACATGCGTAAATGCCAATAAAATACCTTTTTGGTCAGTGTGGTGTGTGTGTGTGTAACCTTTATTTAACTAGCAAGTCAGTTAAGAACAAATTCTTATTTACAATGACGGCCCGGACGACGCTGGGCCAATTGTGCGCCACATTATGGGACTCCCAACCACGGCCGGATGTGATACAGTCTGGATTCGAACCAGGGACTGTAGTGACACCTCTTGCATTGAAATACAGTGCCTTGGGCCTCTGTGTCCATGTATGTGTTAACTATTTAACTGTACTAGAATGCGTAAAAGGCCGCTAAAATTGTAAATATCGGTATCGTATATCGGCCAAAAATGTCATATCAGCGCATCACTACCTTTAGGTGTTTGTTATTCAGGGAAAGAAACTCCCACGCAGCTTGTAAAGTAGCTCCATAACTTTTAATAAACACAATCTCTACATTTTTTTTTCTTCTTCATTGAATAACATTCACACATTTCTGATACATCTGGTGGGAATTCTCCACCCTCTGCAATAGACCAATGTCCCTAATAGGCATGGGTGGGTATACTGTACATACAAACACACACCGTATACCGGGGTATTTGTAAATAGCCACAGGATTGTTTCTCCAATACCTTCAAAACGATTTAGATTTTCTTTTTCAAATAAATGTGAATATTTGTAGATACTTAAGTAAAACCTGTAGGCAACTTGTGCAATACGTTAGGAGATCATTTCACCGGTCACTTTTTTCATTATGAAGCTTACGGTAGTCCCCAGGAAATTGGTGTTCTTTTACAAGCACACAACTACACGAGACCAGGGCCTTGAGTCACTCACTGTTGTGCAGCACACACCAGGTGGTGTAATTACAGTATGGAATTCACAGTGAAATGTTTGCCAGCAAGATATCTTACAACCATTAAGTTAACTGTATAATATGTTCTAAATGCTTCTAGGAAGGCTTTCCACTAGATGTTGAACATTGCTGCGGGCCATGGAAACCCATTTAATGAAGCTCCGACAAACGGTTGTTTCCAGAGGTAGTTTGGAACTTGGTAGTGAGTGTTACAACTGAGGACAGACAATTTTTACGCGCTTCAGCACTCAATGGTCTAATGATGTGAGCTTATGTGGCCTAACATTTCGAGGCTGAGCCGTTGTTGCTCCTAGATGTTTCCACTTCAAAATAACAGCACTTAGAGTTGAATGGGGCAGCTCCAGCAAGGCAGAAATTTGCTGAACAGACTTGTTTTTTTAACTCATTTTCCCCCCTCATCTTTACAGGAAAATACCACGGGCACTATCTGATGTGTGGAGACATTTCAATGCAGCTAATGTAGAAGGAAAAGTTGTGTACATTTGCAAATGCTGTGCCAAATCATGTGAATAATGCAACAAAGATGCAGAATCATCTGGCATCATCTGCATAAAGTTCCCTCAGTGCTCATGTAACAGTATAGACATTACGTCCGTCCCCTCGCCCCAACCTGGGCGCGAACCAGGGACGCTCTGCACACGTCAACAGTCACCCTCGAAGCATCGTTACCCATCGCTCCACAAAAGCCGCGGCCCTTGCAGAGCAAGGGGAACCACTACTTCATGGTCTCAGAGCAAGTGACGTCACCGATTGAAACACAACTAGCGCGCACCGCTAACTAGCTAGCCATTTCACATCGGCTACACTCACAACAAGCAGCCTATGACAAAAGTCCCTCTACTTCTATTCGAGGTGAAAATGATGAATCAGACACCTTAAATCGATAGCAACAGCTCATGGTCGTCCTGGAATTAGACGTTTTTTGGACTCAATGGAGGAATGTAGTCAGAGAAATGCTGACGAATGTCTTGCTCGAGCTGTGTATGGAACTGGTTCACATCTGATGCTCACAGGCAATGTGTATTGGAAGAGATTTCTGAATGTTATTCCCCCAGCATACACCCATCCAACCAGACATGCTTTATCTACTCATTTGCTGGGTGCAGAGTTCAAGTGAAAGTCAAGCAAATCATAGAGAAAGCAGACTGTACTGAAATCATATCTGATGGGTGGTCGAATGTTCGTGGGCAAGGAATAATTAACTACATCATCTCCACCACTCAACCAGTATTCTACAAGAACACAGACACAAGGGACAACACACACACACACGTCTCCACACTGCAGATGAGCTGAAGGCAGTCATCAATGACCTTGGACCACAGAAGGCATTTGCACTGGTGACAGACAATGCTGTGAACAGACAATCCTACCCTCACATCACACCCATTGGCTGTGCTGCTCATGCATTGAATCTGCTCGTCAAAGACATCATGGCACTGAAAACAATGGATACATTCTACAAGAGAGCCAAGAAATGGTTAGGTATGTGAAGGGTCATCAAGTTATAGCAGCAATCTACCTTACGAAGCAAAGTGAGAAGAATAAGAGCACCACATTGAAGCTGCCCAGCAACACCTGTTGGGATGGTGTTATCATCATGTTTGACAGTCTCCTGGGGGGGGAAGGAGTCTCTCCAAGAAATGGCCATATCACAGTCTGCCGATATGGACAGCCCTATCAAGAAGATCCTCCTGAAACTCCTGAAACCTATAGCAGTAGTCATTGCACGGATTGAGGGAGACAATGCCATCCTGTCTGATGTTCAGTCTCTGCTTGCAGATGTAAGAGAAGAAATCTGTACTGCCCTGCCCTCTTCACTGTTGCTCCAAGCAGAGGAAACTGCAGTTCTGAAATACATCAAAAAGCCTGAAGACTTCTGCCTGAAGCCCATACACGCCGCAGCGTACATGTTGGACCCCAAGTATGCTGGCAAGAGCATCCTGTCTGGTGCAGAGATCAACTAAGTCTATGGTGTCATCACTACTGTGTCTCGCCACCTTGGCCTGGTTGAAGGCACGGTTCCTGGCAGTCTGGCGAAGTACACTTCCAAGTTAGGGCTTTAGGATGGCGATGCAATATGGCAGTTGTGCCAACATATCTCATCAGCCACCTGGTAGAAGGGACTTTGTGGATCTGAGGCTCTTTCCCCCCATTACCTCCATCATCCTCCAAATCAAACCAACATCAGCCGCCTCTGAGCGCAACTGGTCCTTGTTTGGGAACACACACACACACCAAAGCACGCAACAGGCTGACCAATACAAGGGTTGAAAAATTGGTGACCATCTGGGCAAATTTGAAGCTTTTGAGCCTGACAACGAGCCATCCTCATCAAGATTTGAAAGTGACAGTGAAGATGAGGCCTCAGAGTCTGATGTTAAAGAGGTGGACATTGAGGAAGTCCAGACAGAAGACATGGAAGCCTGAGAGTCTGATGTTCAAGAGGTGGACATTGAGGAGGTCCAGGGAGAAGACATGGAAGCGTGAGAAGAAGACAACCAAAGCTTTAGTTTCTAGACTATGATTTTACAGATGTATGTTGAAAACGTTTTTTGGGTAGATGCGATGGATCATTGGGAATCATTCAATATCCCTTTCTTTTGTTGTTCAGTGAAATCATCCCATGTGAAGAGTCAACTAATTTAAAGTTTAATTCGTAACTAAATTATTTATTTATTTTTCTATTGGAAGGATTTAATCATTTGTAATTATCTCTACTTATGATAAGGCAAAAGGTTTGTTTCTGTCTCCATATGAAATGGTAAATATATCCAATGCAAAAATCTACATTTAAATGGTATTCATATTAATGTG
Source organism: Oncorhynchus clarkii lewisi (assembly GCF_045791955.1). Classification (NCBI taxonomy): domain Eukaryota; kingdom Metazoa; phylum Chordata; class Actinopteri; order Salmoniformes; family Salmonidae; genus Oncorhynchus; species Oncorhynchus clarkii. Next base: position 49,733,516 of record NC_092169.1, read on the forward strand.
CATATATTTCCATTAATTAACTCTGAATATTCCCCAAAATGTGCAACCCTAACGGTGCCACGTTAAATGTCACTGAGCTCTTCAGTAAGGCCATTCTACTGACAATGTTTGTCTATGGAGATTGCATGGCTGTGTGGTTTTATACACCTGTCAGCAACAGGTGTTGAATGGCTGTCCACATACTTGTATATAGTGTATGACAAAGCCCAGTGCTATCGGCCAAGCAACAACAGTACATAAATAGGCCTGCATTGAATGCTTCTTGTTCTTGCCAAGGAGCCAAAATACTTGTGTAGCTCCAGAATCTAGATCAACTGTTGAGAGCAGTGACTCGGTCATAGCCTGGACATAATCCTAATGCCCTGTTGGCATGAGTCCCAAAAGGCACCCTATTCCCTCAGTAGGTCACTCCTTTGGGCGAGGGCCCATAGGGAATAGGGTGCCATTTGGGACATAGTTACGACTGACTGACACAGCTTAAGGTGAAAGAGCCTAATGAGCCTAGTAGCTAGTACAACCAAATAAAACATGGCAAACACAACACAGACAGAGAGTAATGATGTAACATTGGCACGGTGTGAAAACACTGTCTATGTGTAACTATTCCTATAAAGCGTTACACAGCCTATATGTTTGGAACAGAACTCTTGATTTTGTGAGAAGCTCTGAAGAGTGCCTTGAATTCAGAACTTCTGAAACAGGCTCACAGATAACTGTGCTTCCATCTTCTGTAGCCTGACACTTTATATATAGTTCTCTTTCCTGAAGGTCTGGGTACAACAGGGATGTGGTACAGTTAATATACAGTCAACCATTGTATCAACCTTGTGTAAGGCCTTATTAATTATTATGGTGCGGTATCGTGTTTACATCCTTAATTACAGTCAGCTATAGAATGGGATCACCAGTGTGTTACCAATCCCACGTGGTCACACTCAAGCAACACCAAAACCATTGCGAAGCGGCACGTCACGTTGTGGAAGCGTTTACCTGGGACAGCATATCATATGAAGCAACACTGGCAGTGATTAGGCCATATGAGAACGTAAATAGTGCATGTTGAAGCAGACTTTGCACAATCAGTGAGCCCTGAACTACTGAGTACTTGTGTTGTGTAGTTATGAGCAGTAGCTTTACGAAACAAAAATTAACACAATATGCAACAATTTCAAAAATGTTACGGAGTTAGAGTTCATAAGGAAATCAGTCCATATAAATAAATGCATTAGGCACTCATCTATGGATTTTACATGACTGGGACTACAGATATGCAGCTGTTGATCACAGATACCTTAAAGATAGGGTTGTGGATCAGAAAACCAGTCGGTATCTGGTGTAACCACCATTTTCCTCATGCACCGCAACACATCTCCATCGCACAGTTGATCAGGCTGTTGATTGTGGCCGGCCTGTGGAGCGTTGTCCCACTCTTCTTCAATGGCTGTGTGGAGTTTAGAGGTTGACCGATTAATCGGAATGGCCCATTAATTAGGGCCAATTTCAAGGCAACGCAATAACAACCAAGCTCTCTCACGTTGCACTCCACAAGGAGACTGACTGCCTGTTACACGAATGCAGTTGCTAGCTAGCATTAAACTTATCTTATAAAAAACAATCAATCATAATCACTAGTTAACTACACATGGTTGAAGATATTACTAGATATTATCTGGCGTGTCCTGCGTTGCATATAATCTGACTGAGCATACAAGTATCTGACTGAGCGGTGGTAGGCAGAAGCAGGCGCGTAAACATTCATTCAAACAGCACTTTTGTGCATTTTGCCAGCAGCTCTTTGTTGTGCGTCAAGCATTGCGCTGTTTATGACTTCAAGCCTATCAACTCCCGAGATGAGGCTGGTGTAACCGAAGTGAAATGGCTGGCTAGTTAGCGCGCGTTAACTAGAGGGACAGAAGCTATACTGTTACACTGGCAATACTAAAGTGCCTATAAGAACATCCAATATTCAAAGGTTAATGAAATACAAATGGTATAGAAGGAAATAGTCCTATAATAACTACAACCTAAAACTTACCTGGGAATATTGAAGACTCATATGATTTCATATGTTCTCATGTTCTGAGCAAGGAACTGAAATGTTAGCTTTCTTACATAGCATTTTTGCACTTTTACTTTCTTCTCCAACACTTTGTTTTTGCATTATTTAAACCAAATTGAATATGTTTCATTATTTACTTGAGGCTAAATTGATTTTATTGATGTATTATATTAAGTTAAAATAAGTGTTAATTCAGTATTGTTGTAATTGTCATTATTACAAATAAAATAAATTGGCCAATTAATTGGCATCAGCTTTTTTGGTCCTCCAATAACCGGTATCGGCGTTGAAAAATCATAATCGGCCGACCTCTAGTGGAGTTGCTAGATATTGGCGGGAACTGGAACACACTGTCGATCCAGAGCATCAAACATGCTCAATGGGTGGCATGTCTAGTGAGTACGCTGGCCATGTAAGAACTGGGATATTTTCAGCATCCAGGAATTGTGTACAGTTCCTTGCGACATGGGACCGTGCATTATCATGATGTGCCATTAATCTGCCACCATCACAACAGTGGGCCTCATGATCTCATCACACTATCGCTGTGTTTTCAAAGTGCCATCGATAAAATGCAATTGCGTTCATTGTCTGTAGCTTCACCTGCCCATACCATAACTCCACCACCACGGGGCACTCCGTTCACATCAGCAAAACCACTTGCCCACACAATACCAAACATAGTCTGTGGTTGTAAGGCCATTTGAACATGCTGCCAAATTCTTAAAACAAACGTTGAATTAGCTTATGGTATAGAAATTCACATCCAATTCTCTGGCAACAGCTCTGGTGGACATTCCTGCAGTCAGCATGCCAATTGCACACTCCCTCAAATATTGAGACATATGTGGTATTGTGTTGTGTGACCATTCTGCCCATTTTAGAGTGGCCTTTTGTCCTCAGTACATGCTGCACAAGTGTAATGATCATGCTTTTTAATCAGCTTCTTGATATGCCACACCTGTCAGGTGGATGGATTATCTTGGCAAAGGAGAAATGCTCACTAACAGGGATGTAAACAAATATGTGTTTGTGTATGGGATATTTTATTTCAGCTCATGAAACCAACACATTACATGTTGTGTTTATATTTTTGTTCAGTGTAGTTTATTGCCATGTGACAGTAAACTGAACTCCCTTCTGGAAAATAATATTGTCGTCTTCATTTGGGAATATGAAGTAATGTTTGCCTTAAGATTCTCACACTGTGGTCTATCTACTCAGCTAGCTAAATCATGGGACTAATGTAAAACCGTCAACACCGAAGTCTTTGAAAGTGTACACAACAGACTTTCAAAAATCTTTCACAAGTCTTGAGTCCTCCCTTGGGCCAAACAATTCCCGTGAGATGGTACCAACCACACCGTCAGAGTGACTAAGCAATGGCTGGCTAGCTTAGCTAGCTAAGTAAAGGTATGATTAGGTAAAAAGAGACAATAGGTTACATGTCAGTAACATGTCTCAATTAGCTAGCTGGATAGATAGGTTCGCAGGGAAACGGATGTTAGAAACATATAGTTGGTATTAACTAACGTTAGGCCTTTAGAGTTAGGCATGCTTACAAACAAGATGCACTAACGTTAGAGGGCTTGTCCGTTATGTAGTTAGAGTTTCCCTAGCCACTTGCTGAGTTTAGCTTAACATTAACTAACTAGCGTGCTCAGTCTGTCTTAATGACACAGCAATTTATAGTTAGCACGGCGTTACTATCCGTGTCCATGGTTAACGTTACTCATATCGTGATTTAAGATTTAAGACAGCCATTTCGATGGCATTCTGTATTGAAATGTGAAAGTTGAGTAACGTTAGCTGGCTACTGTTCTGGCTGGCTAATGTTGGCTAGCTAACTAACTTCGTTAACTTCAGCCAACTAACGTTACCTCAGGGTTTCTTGCCTGGCTAACCTTAATCCTGGGAGCTAAATGCACAAGGCCGAGTCAGTGACAGTGATGCCTACACTGAGCTCAAAATACGCCGGTCAAATTGCGAATGTTAGCAAGCTACTACCGGTACCGTTAGCCCACTTTCGAACGGAAATCTAACTTTAGCTAGCCTAGCCTCCACTGGCTAGCCTCCTAGCCAACCCAAATATATGTATAACTTACTCGTCTGTGACTAAACTCCATCATTTGGGATGGAGCTGAGTCGGCTAGTTGCCAACTACATCAGCAAATAACGTTATTTGGCCAAGCAAATGTTCGTTGCTACCTAAAGCTAGTTCTCAGGGCAGGTGAATGGCAACCAGCTAACTAGAAAGTCAGACACTTGGGTAAGAACACACTTACGTGGAAAGTTTCCTTGTCCAAAACAAGACACCCGGCCATATCTCTCGAAGCTGGACAGCCCGGCCCAAGTTCCCTTTGATTTGACCCAAAATGACATTGGATTCGTCGTCTAATATATCCGCATATGGCAGAAGTTTGTTGTAGACGATGTCTTTTTGAGAGACAAATCCTAATGTCCCCGACACGTCTTTTTTCATATTACAATTTACCAAAATGTCTTTGTTATCTTCTTTGCTTGACAAGTTAGCGCGAAGTAGCTAGTTTGTATCCTTCTATAGCTAGCTACAACAACTTAATGTTTCCTTTTTAACATCTTAGCTAAATATCACAATTTTGCAGTGATAAGACTATATCCGGTATATATTCGATTCAGTTGAAGATTGTTTCTTGAAAAATTGCATTGGCACTTAAAAATGATTTATTCTTAGCCAACTACCGAAGCTACATTCGGCTGACTTTTCACGCAACCACTCCTCCCCGACCCCTACAGTCATTTCCGCCAGTCAAAAAACAACTTCGGCGGATTGCATTCAATTTAAGGAGCGTACACCGCCACCTACTGTAGTGGAGGCCATTCACTGCCGACCTAAATTAAAATATTCGTGATATAGTTCTATACAATTGGGGAAAGGAACAATTACCCTGCCAACTATTAGCACTCTAAAAAAAATAAAAAAGTAACCACCACCCCATTTCATCCTACTCCAGACCTATGGTCTGGGAGGACAGAACTCTACCACTCAATACCCCCTAAAACTGTTCTCCAGTAAAATCTCGCAATGCCAAATATTTCTCTGCCGCCACAACCTCTTTTCTGTGACTTTCGATCAATTTCTGCAGCACAATTGGCAACCATAGCTATGAATGCAAAGAAACCTACCTTACTGACACATACAGCATATTCTTCACATCACTATTAGTCTCTGCCTATTCACAGGAATCCTCTCAGGATCCCTCACCCTGTACCACTCTTCACTGCTACAGCAAACAATACTTTATGTACTACTATGACCCTGGCAACCTGCCTTTAACCGGACACCTTTGATCTCTAGCCCCACAACTAACTTCCTCCACCGAAACTACACATTCCTTCATTTCAAGCCCTCCTACACACTTCCCACATCTAGGCCTCACCCTCCTACATATTGCTGCCCATAAACTTTACACCAAATTCAGGAACAAGCATTCCTACAAGGTGACCTTATCTGGCAAAGACTACATCAAAACAGACAACATCTTCTCCATTTCCCCAGTGGATCTGCGTTGAACCAGACAGCAACTATCAGACACGGGGAGCCTTCACTTTCAACTGATCTTCAACATTTAATACCAACCCAGGTATCACGCCTTTCAACAGTGCCCTTGTCCAGAGAGCAAAGCAAGTCACATTTCTTCTACCTAATCGCGTGATCCAGAGCACCCGCTTCCTCTGGGCTGAAGAAACAATAAAAACCACCACTAGTACACTCCTAGTTACTGTCATCAACGCAACCTCTTCTCCACCCAACCTACCACCACAACATATGAGATCTCAAACCAGTGTGCCTCTCACCTAATACCATACCCTATTCAAAAGCACTGAAATATTTTGTCTTGCCCATTCGCCCTCTGAATTGCATACATACACAAGCCATGTCTTTAAGGTTGGCGGATCACATCCAACTTTTAGGTTCATACACCGCCACCTACTTTCTGGAGCATGAGGCCAGTCATAGCGGCAGGGTAGAATATTGGTTAGAGCATTGGACTAGTAACCGGAAGGTTGCAAGTTCAAACCCCGAGCTGACAAGGTACAAATCTGTCATTCTGCCCCTGAACAGGTAGTTAACCCACTGTTCCTAGGCCATCATTGAAAATAAGAATTTGTTCTTAACTGACTTGCCTAGTTAAATAAAGGAAAAATAAAATAAGACAGTGGGTGTAATGCTCTTCATTACACCCATTCCTCTAAGAAAGTTAAATATAGCCCTAGACACCACCTACACTCCAGTATAAAAACCCAATACCACTACTTTGACACGATCTGCACCATGCCAATGGCCTGGGAGGACAACACACCCTGTAATTCTTCTGAAGTCAAATCTCATATACATCTCTGCAACTGCCACCACGTCTATTTTCTGTGAATTGCATTGCTGCAGTACAGTTGATAACCATTGATATGAACGCTAAGAAGCCAACCTTACTGAAGCATAAATCTCACGTTGGCCTATCCCTCTGTTCTGGTACAAATCTACTCACTGGAACCCTCTCAGTATTCCTCTCCCATCCTCCATTTCTAAACTGCCTCAGCATACAACACCTTCTGCACTACTCCGACCACTTCAAGCTGCCTCTCTTGCACCAGACACTGTCCGATGGCCTCCTGCACACTTTCATTATCTTGGAATCTCCCTCCTACAAACTGCTGCAGCATGACCATCAACATTGCACCTGAAACAACGCAGTGTATTCAGTACAAAAACTAAACGGTATAACTGATAACCTAAGAAAGTCATGTTAGGCTATGAGACAGAATCAAAACGACTGACGCTTCCCACCAGGTCTGCGATGCACCAACAGAAATCACTCCTTTCAATGGTGCTCTGCTCCTAAGAGCAAAGCAAGAAACAGATCTTGACCCAAGTTGTGTGACACAGAGCACCTCTTCCCTCTTATCAGAAGAGACAAACAAATATCACAAGTCCATTACAGGTTACTCTGAAACCACAACTGAATCCACCAAAAGGAAAGGGCCCACTTTCAAGGCTTAAACATCCTTCTTTAACCTGTCTCTTCCCCTTCATCTATGCTGATTTAAGTGTATATAACAGATTACATCAATAAGGGATTATAGCTTTCACCTGGATTCACCTGGTTAGTTTGGTACACTCAGGGTATATGGAAGTAGTTTAGTGCCCCCAAAAATTGGTTAAATATGTGTAAATGATCATTAGTATGACCATCTTAAAACAATTCCATGCTTACACTGTGGGGCAGGGGTGTCAAACTCATTCCATAGAGGGCCTATAATCTGCAGGTTCTTGTTTTTTTCTTTCAATTAAGACCTAGACAACCAGGTGAATGTGGTTCTTTACTAATTAGTGACCTTAATTTGTCACTCAAGTACAAGGGAGGAGCGAAAACCCGCAGACACTCAGCCCTCTGTGGAATGAGTTTGACACGTGCTCTGAGGGGTTGTAGTCAACTAGGTGGGACTTCCAACTGCATTGGTTGATCCCTCCTGGTAACCCTGTTAGAGTCATGTCCAACCGGGTCATCAGGAAGGATGAGCCAATCGTGAAGAAGAAAATTGATTACTTCAAAATAGAGAATTCCTCAAATGGTTCTGCCCATGCTGTCATAGACTCTATAATGGCACAGATACAAATATTAGTCCTCTATCTATCTCTATGACTGCAACACACTTTGAAAGGCGGTGACCAGGGGCGGACTGGGACTAAAAATCAGCCCTGGTATTTCTAACATACCGGCCCATTTTAATCCGCTGTCCCATTTTTTTTCCCCTCGAGGCCCCCACACCAGACCACATGTTTTCCTTGAGGGCCCCTAATTATTAGCCAGTAAATTATAAGTTTGTGCAACAACAAACAAAAAAAACGTTAGACAGGCCCACTAGGCAAAAAATTAACCGGCCCATCTGGCATTTCAGTCTACCCCTGGAGGTGTCCAACAAAGTGATCTGCTGGAACATCTGCCTGACAACACACTCATTTCAAGACAATTCGATACGAAGTTCTGTTTGGTACAGTTGATGGGAATAACCACGAAGGGAAAGCTGTCTCTCTTTGTACTCTATTAGCCAAAAGGCTCATATTGCAATTCTGGAAACTGGAGACTGTACCTACCTTTGAAATGTGGTTACGGGATTTAGGGAATGTAATACATATGGAAAATATTTGATACAATACCTCCAATAGAAGTCCAATGTTTTACAAAATATGGCACTCGATACTGGATAAATGGTCTAGTCCCGCTTCATAACTGGGTTGACGATCTGCTGCTACTCTGTGCTGTACTCCACTCAATATCTATTTTTGGCTTAACTACCCTGCTTGTAATGACTATATGCTGTCTTCCTATACATGTACCACCTAATAGGATTTTGTTTTATTTTGTGTGTGAGTTAAGTTTTGTTTTGTCCTCTAAATTGGCCATCCCATTCAACAGTACAATGAATGTCATTGTTAGTATTGCTGTCTTTTTTATTAGATTTTTTATTGTAAAATAATAAACATATTATTTTTAAAAAAAGAGAGCATTTTCGCTAACCCTAACCCTTTTCCTAACCTTAAGATCAGTTTCCTAACCTGCTGTGTAAGGTCTCCTAACCAGCTATGAAAATTTCGCTTCGGTATCGAAGTGCCATGAAAAGAGTGTCTCCCCAAAATTGATGTCAAACTCCCATGAGTTTTTCAAACTGTCTGCCCAAAGTTGTTTGGGAGAGTGTTAAGATCAGTGATGAGAGTAAATTGTAGTTTTTTTCATTTTTTTTTATGTGAATGCTATAGTTGTACATTTGCAGTGATTTTCACTGATATCACAGTGCTGAAATGACCAGAGAAAGTAGTCTACTGAATAGCTCCTCAATACAACACCGGTGGTCATTCCTTTCGAATGCGGTTGTCATCATGCTTCCCAAGCAAGGGCAGTACCGTCAAGCAGTAAGGCTAACGAGGTCGACTGTAGTCGAAAGTCGGCGAGTGAAGTGAAGTGAACAATTTGGTTGTTTTCCAACGGAAAGGCTCAGATCAACATGGCAGTGTTAACATAGATGCTGATGTAAAGTTGTCCATACTGTTAGGGTTGCGTCAATTCGAATCTGGTATCAGGATAAGTATGACACTGAGTCACTGATTGTATACTATGTATTTTTTATTAGCTAAGCAATAAGTGGTAAATGCAATTTTCGTAGATACGGGCTCTCTGTCCCACCTCGCAGGGCAAAACAGAGAACTGACTTGTTCCTGACAAAGATATTATAATATACTCTGATGACAGAAGTAGTTCCTGCTTCCGAGCCGGCCTGTCAGAGTAGAGACTGGGCGTGGTTTAGACTCACCCAGCCTATCGTTGATTGTTGGCGCAGAGGCTGGTCCCAGCCCCCTTAACGCTTCAGCGGTCAGTCGTTGTAGCTGTGTAGAATATACAGTTATCAGGCACCTGGCTCCTGTTATCTAACAAAAGACCGTTTGTTCTCGCAACACTACGTTCTGAATGTGCCCACCCCCCAACTCATTGCACAGTTCCTGTCTTCATGTTATTCTGTATTTTTCCATCATGAGAAAGGCCCATGGCCCTGAAACTGTTAACAATGTCTCAAGTCAGCTATGTTGCATAACACATACATCCACACAAGCCAACAGCAGATAATATTCAATCACATATATGGTAACGGGCTATATTGCATAACACAGAATCCTCATAATACCCTCATCACACACACAAATTGAAAACATAACGTGTACAATTCATTGGTTAGAGGTATCATATATTACTTTTATTCGTATCCCCTGTAACTGGTTCTATGCTATGTACCAGATTGTAACCATTTATACGATCAGCACACATGCATTTGATCGTTTTCGGACCTCTGTAATCGAGAGGCAGTGCTGGAGCCGTGTGATAAGGTAAGCAGTGTTTGCTAGCTGATAACAAGCTATTTTGGTTAGGTCAAAGATCTGTGGTTAGCTAGGTGCTAATAAAAATTTGCTAGATAACCACCGACTGTAGATACGTGCACAACACACATCACCTTCCTTACAAGTAAAAAGTAAACCAGCATAGGCTGGCATAATGACTGTTTTGACATTTTTATTGACATGTTTTTAGTGAGCTAGCCAGCTAGTTAATATTAGCTCATGGTTTGTGTAGTCATACTTTTTCACGTGGGATCATGCTAGCTAGCATTAGCCCACCTGGGAAGGGATATTATGCTAGGTAGTTAATGTTCACTCACCGTTCGTGTAGTCAGACTTGTTAGCTAACGTTAGCCGGCACCATGGCAAGGATAATTGGTTAGCTAACATGTCACCACTTAGAAAGGTTTGACTACATGAACGATGAGCTAACGCTAACTAGCTAAATATCACCTGGTGGGCTAGCTAGTTAGGCACCTTGGTTGGCTAGTTAGCTACATTAACTAAAGTTTGCTAGTGTCATATATACACATATTCATATACATAGCTCATATATCAAGCACATATATTAAGCCGCCTGACTCAAGTCATTGCACCACCCCTGTCCAAACAGGAAGCACCCTACCCCCAGCCATAAACTGCCAGTTTCAGTCCCCCTATCTCACGCTTCCTTGACACACAAACATTTCATGAACACACACACCTCACTCCCCCCTCTATTGGTCGGGTGCCAAGAGCAGAGGACTCTGCTGTGCACCAATGGGGCTCCTGCTCTGGCTGGAGCAGGCCCGCCTCCAACTCTTCGGGACCAGTCAGAAGACCACCACGACAAGACTCCACCTACATTATTCCATGTATATAATCTGCTACAACCTTTGTCTAGGTCCCTTTTTCAGCTAACTCCTTCTAAGCTATATGAATCAGGTCCGTGCACGTTAAAATGCAGGACAAGATATCTTTTGACTCAATAAACTGCCTTTTTGTTACAACTGAAATCCACTCTGTCCAGCGCCCATGATTTGGTCTCACTCTCCTGTAGTTAATCATCAACATTAGCTAGCTCAAAAATGGCTTGTGAGCTCTAGCCCAAGGCTAGTACTTTTCAGACTGTGCTAGTAGACAATGTGCCAAACTGCCTGACACAGTAGTGACATTTTGCCTTTACAAACATCACATGCCACAGATTTAGTACCTGAATGCTACCGGGTTAGTAGAAATCGTGGTCTGCTGGCCAGTGTCCAAATCCTTATGTTCCCTCCCTGCATGTCAGTCCCTTTCAGACGATCGCCCTACCACTGTTGGTCCTCCTCAGTGATCTCACGGTTGGGGGTTTTATCTGGAATGCTCAACTAAAGGATTAGGACAGTCTAGGGTACTACTTGCCCGAAGAGATGAAGTATTGCGATGAGCTCTACGGCTATACTTATGACTCTAATTCTCAAGAGGAACGTCCATCCCAGCAGAAATGTCCCATCCACATAATAGGATTTTAGATGTGCAGATAGACCAAAGCAGAGTCTATTTTATTGTTACTATAGTCAAGTCTGAAGGTTATGGTATTTACATATCAATGTTACCATTTTAGTAATCACCCTAGCTAGCTAGTAAAATGTACTTTTGTCTTGTCTTTCTGACGGGCGGCCCAGAATCCCATTGACAACACTGGGGTCTGCAGCTGCCATTTTCTGTTGGGAAAGAGAAATGGCCCTGTATTTACCTAAAAAGGTAGCTCATCCACCTTGGCAGAAGACAAATATCCAGACTATTGATTGGGAAGAACAAACAATGAGACATAAGGATTGGGTGTTGAGGGAACACTTGTCCCGTTGTCCAAGGTGGGTTTGTGTTATGATAAACAATGGATTTTCTGTCCAGATAAAGATGCTGATACAGCATTGAAAAAGACCTACCACTGACTAAATGTCTCTTTGTTTTTCAGTCCAACAGGAGTGCATCCTGCAGACCATCCAGTGCATAGACATCCTGTACCAGTGTGATCCGAGCGCGAGCGTCCAGTTTTGGAGAGACTACAGCACATCGAGCCTGTGGGCTGAAAGGTCAGAAACTAACCAAATATGTTACAATGTTATGTAAAACATTGAATTTGTCAATTTTGATTTTATGTCCCCTTTTCCCCGTGTGTTAGACATGAGGCACTTGTTTTTCAACAATGTCAGGTACAGGCAGGGATGACTGGGGCCTTCAGCAAGTAAAACACAGGGGGAAATAAATCATTTCAAGATCAGTGTTAGGTTCTAATTATCAGAGTAAAAACTCTACAGACACTATTAAAGCTCAAACCAAGTTTATTCTTCCACGAGGATCAATACAGCTGCATTACACAACGACATTGCTCACACGAGTTCCCGAGCTGACAAGTTAAAAATCAGTCGTTCTGCCCCTGAACAAGGCAGTTAACCCACTGTTTCTAGGCCATCATTGAAAATAAGATTTTATTCTTAACTGACTTGCCTAGTTAAATAAAGGTAAAATTAAAATAAATAAACAAGCACTGATATGTTTCTGTTTCTCATAGGCTGAGTCTCCTCCTACACACCTGAACAAACATTGTATCTTAAGTGCTAGGCAGGAAACTAAGTGATACGGCCATAAACTTTACTTTCTCTCTTAACGTGACCTGACCTCGTCCTAAACTTGGGATAATTAACCCTATCCCAAGTTTAGGAGTTAGTACCCAGAATAAATCAACAGATATCAATTCCCCATAAAGTTTACTGAACAAAAATATAAATGCAACAAAGTGTTGTTCCCATGTTTCATGACCTGGAAAAAAAGATCCCAGAAATGTTTCTTATGCACAAAAAGCACATTTCTCTCAAATGTTGTGCACAAATTTGTTTACGTCCCTGTTAGTGAGTGTTTCTCCTTTGCCGAGATAACCCATCAACCTGACAGGTGTGGCATATCAAGAAGCTGATTAAGCAGCATGATCATTACACATGTGCACCTTGTGCTGGGGACAATAAAAGGCCACTCTAAAATGTGCAGTTTTGTCACACAACACAATGCCTCAGAAGTCTCAAGTTTTGAGGGAGTGTGTAATTGGCATGCTGACTGCAGGAATGTCCACCAGAGCTGTTGCCAGATAATTGAATGATAGTTTCTCTACCGTTCTACCATTTCAACTGTGGTTGTGAGCAGAGTGCCCATTGGTCGCGGTGGGGTTATGGTATGGGCAGGCATGAGCTACGGACAACAAACACAATTGCATTTTATTGATGGCAATTTGAATGGACAGAGATTGTGATGAGACCCTGAGGCCCATTGTCGTGCCATTCATCCGCCCCATCACTTCATGTTTCACTATGATAATTCACTACCCCATGTCGCAAGAATCTGTACACAATTCCTGGACGCTGAAAATGTCCCAGTTCTTCCATGGCCTGCATACTCACAAGACATGTCAGCCATTGAGCATGTTTGGGATGCTCTGGGTTGACGTGTGCGACAACGTGTTCAGCCATTGAAAAGGAGTGGGACAACAATCCACAGCCTGATCAACTCTATGCGAAGGAGATGTGTTGCACTGCATGAAAATGGTCTTCACGGAGGCTGTAAGACCTTCCCTCCACGTAGACTTCACTACCTCTTCAATGGTAAGGTCCATTGCACCATAGGCACACTTGCCTTCAACCCTTGACCTTGTCTCTTTCTGAATACAATGTAGAAATAAATAAACGTTTTCAACAATATTGTCCCATTCTGTGTGCAGCGTTGTCTCTTTCTGAAGACAATGTAACAAAAAAATTAATGTTTTCAGCAATATGGTCCCATGTGGAGCAGTTATTGAGGAAGGCCTCAAAAGGCCTGCACTTTGACTGTTCTTGCCAGAAATGGCCTACCCACTGAAAATCTGGTCAAAGTCTATACTACACTGGTCAGCCCTTCTCTGGAATATGGTGGGGTGCTGTTAGTTGGATGAAGAGGAAGGCCTTGAGGATCATCTCCAGAGGTGGAGCAGTCCAACCACAGCTCCTGTCACTGCAGAGCAGGCGAGAGCAGGCTGCAGTGCACCTGGTAAAGGATATCACATTTTAATATTTCCATTTCCATCATGATATATGTCCTATAATGTTTCAAGTGTTCTGTATTCTATTCGTGTAACGTATTATGTGTTATGTACTTTAAATGAGTGTTTTTCAATTATTAGTAATGTAAATTCTGCATTTTGTCAGTTTTATCTGTGGAAGAATAAAACTAAAACTCATTCTGTGTGCAATGTTTTCTCTTTCTGAAGACAATGTAACAAAAAAAAACAATTTTCAACAATATGGTTCCATTCTGTGTGCAACGTTGTTTCTATATAAATGATTTTATCTTTCGTCTCTGTGTTTCATAATTTTCCTTCAATTCGCAAGAGGCTGAATGTATCTCACAGGAGAAAGCATCCGAGCGAGTGATGCTTTCTGTCCCTGTCTCTCTACGTGTAGGTCATATATCTGGTGCTGTCTGATCCAAACAAGTATGACATTGTTGCCGCCCAGAGCATTGAAGGCAAGGGAAGCCAGCGAGCATCTGGCCTCCCTTGAGAAAAAAATCTAACATATTAGCCAATCAGCGTTGAGCCAAACTGAGCGAGCTCAACTGTGAATGGTCCACCAAAAAAAAGTGTGAAGGGGAGCCAGCTTGAATTTGGCATCACTCCTATCAAATCCCATTGAGAGCATACATTATTGACAGAAAAACTTGAATTGTTGCATCTCGTTGTGATATTGTCCTCCGGTGACTAGCTAGCCAGCTAACTAAAATTGTCCCTTTCCTAAATTAGCCATGGATGGTGATAGGGATTTGGACTTGTGGTTTTACTTAATTCTCCATACTGGCCAATGATTATAACGGCAATTTGGATCCAACCACTAATTCATGCATTGTTGTGCCCCTGGCCTGAAAGGATGGAAGTTGTGTAGCTAGATGTAGAAAGATAACGTTACCTAGCTAACGTTGCCCATGGATGGAAGTTAGGCTAGCGAGCAAGCATTTTAGCCAGGTAGCCTAGGACAACAAAAATATAACGTGTGTACTGTATGAGAGTGATAGACCATTTTGTCAACGTGAAAGAGAAGAGGATGGCATTGGCGTTTTCTACAAGTAGGGTGAGTCTACTTACATGCACGCACGCTCGCACGCACACACACACACAGAAATCAGAACCATAGACAGATCATTTTTAGCTTACATTGATTGGACTAAATTGTTTTGATATCTTTTAGTTGTATTAGACTAAGCAGAGGTGATTAGATGATGTTGACGTTGAAATAGTGCTGGAATAGTGGAGGCAGGTAACGCTCTGTTGTTCTAAATCAATAGTTAGTATAGTGGCCCGAAAATGACAAAAGCATTAACTTACTTGACCATGCTGTAGGTCATGTACCTGTCTGTTACTGTACATGCAGTACATGTACATGCTTAGTGGACAGAGGTTTCTATCCAATAAAACAAAGGTTGGTTGAAGTTATTCTGCCACTGTCTAATTATTGTCTCTGCCTTAGGCCTATATATCACGGTGGCAAGGCATATGAACTAACCGGTTATAGAGCAAACAATGCAATTATCACAACTAAAACAATGAGCCACATGGGACCCCAGTACTGACCTCCGTTCTCAACACTGTCTGAATGGAGCCTCACCCCTTTAAGTACAAAATGGTCATATTAGATTGTGATGTTATGAAAAAATACGTTTTCAATCGCAGTAGCTATAAAATCATTCATTTGTTCATGTTTTCATGAACATACAGTACCTAGCTAGTACATAATACTATAACCTGGTCCCTCTGGCAACATGTATAATGAACAGAGGCAATACCCAGAGAGAGCCATTAGGAGTAGGTTGATGTTACCCTGAGAGTTGATCTTGGGTCAGATTTGCACTTCCCTCATTAAATGTTAATAAAAACTCTCCAGCCTCCCTAGCATCGTGTATCACCTGATTTACTTAACAAAAGGCACATCTGAATAGGTGGTCCAGGTATCCTTATTACATGGCACAACTAGGCTGGTGGGTGTGTCCTCTCTGTTGTTCCTGCAAGCAAGGAAGGAGGCCGATGATACATCAGACTTGCCTGGGTTCCAACTTCACCAGGAAACCGTCAGACCAATTGTTTCTAGAAAACTACATTTTGCTCAAACTTACATATATGCTTCAGTAAGGTTGTCTTCTTAGCGTTCATAGCAATGGTTATCAACTGTACTGCAGAAATAGAACATAAATCACAGAAAATGTATGTTGTAGTGGCAGCTGCAGAGAAGTATTTAGGTATACAAGATTTTACTTCAGAAAAGTTACAGAGTATGTTGAGCAGTGGTGTCCCGTCCTCCCAAGCTGTCGGCATGGTGCAGGAGCAGATAGTGTCAATGTAGCGTAATTGTTTTTTTTACGCGTTTACAGTTAGTTGGAAGGGTGTTTTATTATATACAGTACCAGTCAAAAGTGTGGACACATCTACTCAAGGGTTTCTTTATTTTTACTATTTTCTACATTGTAATATAATAGTGAAGACATCAAAATTATGAAACAAAAAAAGTTTTAAACAAATCAAATCTTGCATAATTTGGTCAGCTGTGCAATTAAGTTCTGGGCAAAGATGGTGGATAAATGAAGATATTCCATGAAGGCCATTTACCTGTTCTGACCTAGAACCCAACCCAGACAGGATGACCACATCAGTGAATCAACACACTCAGGTGAGGCACCCCCTCCAGGGACGGCATGAGAGAGCCCCAGTAAGCCAGTGACTCAGCCCCTGTAATAGGGTTAGAGGCAGAGAATCCCAGTGGAAAGAGGGGAACCGGCCAGGCAGAGACAGCAAGGGCGGTTCGGTTCGTTGCTCCAGAGCCTTTCCGTTCACCTTCCCACTCCTGGGCCAGACTACACTCAATCATATGACCCACCGAGTTTGCGTCTCTGACATGGGTAGGCAGACCGTTCCATAAAAATGGAGCTCTATAGGAGAAAGCCCTGCCTCCAGCTGTTTGCTTAGAAATTCTAGGGACAATTAGGAGGCCTGCGTCTTGTGACCGTAGCGTACATGAAGGTATGTACGGCAGGACCAAATCAGAGAGATAGGTAGGAGCAAGCCCATGTAATGCTTTGTAGGTTAGCAGTAAAACCTTGAAATCAGCCATTGCTTTGACAGGAAGCCAGTGTAGAGAGGCTAGCACTGGAGTAATATGATCACATTTTTTGGTTCTAGAACAAGCATCTCTCTTTTGTCCGAGTTTAAAAGTAGAACGTTTGCAGCCATCCACTTCCTTATGTCTGAAACACATGCTTCTAGCAAGGGCAATTTTGGGGCTTCACTATGTTTCATTGAAATGTACAGCTGTGTGTCATCCGCATAGCAGTGAAAGTTAACATTATGTTTTCGAATAACATCCCCAAGAGGTAAAATATATAGTGAAAACAATAGTGGTCCTAAAACGGAACCTTGAGGAACACCGAAATTTACAGTTGATTTGTCAGAGGACAAACCATTCACAGAGACAAACTGATATCTTTCCGACAGATAAGATCTAAACCAGGCCAGAACTTGTCCGTGTAGACCAATTTGGGCTTACAATCTCTCCAAAAGAATGTGGTGATCGATGGTATCAAAAGCAGCACTAAGGTCTAGGAGCACGAGGACAGATGCAGAGCCTCGGTCCGATGCCATTAAAATTTAATTTACCACCTTCACAAGTGCCGTCTCAGTGCTATGATGGGGTCTAAAACCAGACTGAAGCATTTCGTATACATTGTTTGTCTTCAGGAAGGCAGTGAGTTGCTGCCTTTTCTAAAATGTTTGAGAGGAATGGAAGATTCGATATAGGCCGATAGTTTTTTATATTGTCTGGGTCAAGGTTTGGCTTTTTCAAGAGAGGTTTTATTACTGCCACTTTTAGTGAGTTTGGTACACATCCGGTGGATAGAGATCCGTTTATTGTGTTCAACATAGGAGGGCCAAGCACAGGAAGCAGCTCTTTCAGTAGTTTAGTTGGAATAGGGTCCAGTATGCAGCTTGGAGGTTTAGAGGCCATGATTATTTTCATCATTGTGTCAAGAGATATAGTACTAAAACACTTGAGCGTCTCTCTTGATCCTAGGTCCTGGCAGAGTTGTGCAGACTCAGGACAACTGAGCTTTGAAGGAATGCGCAGATTTAAAGAGGAGTCCGTAATTTGCTTTCTAATAATCATAATCTTTTCCTCAAAGAAGTTCATGAATTTATCACTGCTAAAGTGAAAGTCATCCTCTCTTGGGGAATGCTGCTTTTTAGTTAGCTTTGCGACAGTATCAAAAAGGAATTTAGGATTGTTCTTATTTTCCTCAATTAAGTTAGAAAAATAGGATGATCGAGCAGCAGTAAGGGCACTTCGGTACTGCACAGTACTGTCTTTCCAAGCTAGTCGGAAGACTTCCAGTTTGGTGTGGCGCCATTTCCGTTCCAATTTTCTGGAAGCTTGCTTCAGAGCTCGGGTATTTTCTGTGTACTAGGGAGCTAGATTCTTATGAGAAATGTTTTTAATTTTTAGGGGTGCAACTGCATCTAGGGTATTGCGCAAGGTTAAATTGAGTTCCTCAGTTAGGTGGTTAACTGATTTTTGTCCTCTGGCGTCCTTGGGTAGACAGAGGGAATCTGGAAGGACATCAAGGAATCTTTGTGTTGTCTGTGAATTTATAGCACGACTTTTGATGTTCCTTGGTTGGGGTCTGAGCAGATTATTTGTTGCAATTGCAAACGTAATAAAATGGTGGTCCGATAGTCCAGGATTATGAGGAAAAACATTAAGATCCACAACATTTATTCCATGGGACAAAACTAGGTCCAGAGTATGACTGTGACAGTGAGTGGGTCCAGAGACATGTTGGACAAAACCCACTGAGTCGATGATGGCTCCGAAAGCCTTTTGGAGTGGGTCTGTGGACATTTCCATGTGAATATTAAAGTCACCAAAGATTAGAATATTATCTGCTATGACTACAAGGTCCGATAGGAATTCAGGGAACTCAGTGAGGAACGCTGTATATGGCCCAGGAGGCCTGTAAACCGTAGCTATAAAAAGTGATTGAGTAGGCTGCATAGATTTCATGACTAGAAGCTCAAAAGACGAAAACGTCATTTTTTTTTTTGTAAATTTAAATTTGCTATCGTAAATGTTAGCAACACCTCCGCCTTTGCAGGATGCACGGGGGATATGGTCACTAGTGTAGCCAGGAGGTGAGGCCTCATTTAACACAGTAAATTAATCAGGCTTAAGCCATGTTTCAGTCAGGCCAATCACATCAAGATTATGATCAGTGATTAGTTCATTGACTATACTTGCCTTTGAAGTAAGGGATCTAACATTAAGTAGCCCTATTTTGAGATGTGAGGTATCATGATCTCTTTCAATTATGACAGGAATGGAGGTGGTCTTTATCCTAGTGAGATTGCTAAGGCGAACACCGCCATGTTTAGTTTTGCCCAACCTAGGTCGAGGCACAGACACGGTCTCAATGGTGATAGCTGAGCTGACTACACTGACTGTGCTAGTGGCAGACTCCACTATGCTGGCAGGCTGGCTAACAGCCTGCTGCCTGGCCTGCACCCTATTTCATTGTGGAGCTAGAGGAGTTAGAGCCCTGTCTATGTTGGTAGATAAAATGAGAGCACCCCTCCAGCTAGGATGGAGTCCGTCACTCCTCAGCAGGTCTGGTTTATATTTTGTTTTATATTTAATGTAAGTGCCTTAATGTGTTGGCAGGAACTAATGGGGATCCCTAATAAATACAAATATTCCTCTATATTAAAATAGACCAAACAAGGTGCTAATAATAATTAAAACGCAGGGCTATAGATACACTTGGCTACTAATTAATTGCAGCTGCAGCGCGATTGGAAGTAGAGAGAAGCGTATTTTATGTTTTGTAATAGTGGTGACAGTGCTGAATAAAAGTTTGACATGAACTCACTCATAAAAACAGCAGCTCTTTGACAGTCTCCCTCTGGTCATAGTTTTAAAAGTTATTAAATCTCATGTAGGCCTGTATCAAACAATGCTGTAGCCAAGGTCATGGAAGCTGTAGGTAGGCATTTGAGCTATTCGATTGGCCAGAGCAGTAAGCACACTTGATTTAGCCACAGATCTCCAGGTCTGCTGGGTAGGCAGAGTTTGTCATTTCAGAGAAATTAAATGGTTGAAAATGGGAACACTTTGCCTACCAGGCGCAGCAGGGCTTCTGAATCAGGAGCACCTACCTTCAACAGCGCAACACACAAACATAACCAACATAAAAGGAGCTCAAGCCTTTATGCCTTTATCATTGGATTTTCTACAGAAATGTTTGGTGATTGACTAGGAATGCCTTGGAGATCACGATGACCGGTTGGTGACCACTGGTTGGTGACCAAGCGTACCTGACCCATTGAAGGCTAGAGCACCTCTGGAGCAGGGTTCCATTCAAAGGTGTGATAACATTGGTGGCATTAAATTGAAGAGGCTCAGATTAGTACAGAAAGTGTTGTATGCTGAAGCAGTGAAGAGAGTGGTAGAGGAAGATGTGTACAGGGTGAGGGATCCTGACAGGATTCCTGTGAGTAGGCAGATACTAATAGAGAGTGATGGGAAGAAGAGTGGTAGAGTGGGTTTCTTAGTATTCATAGCCATGGTTGTCAACTGTACTGCAGAAATGGATCATACAGTAAGTCACAGAAAATGTGAGGTTGTGGTGGCAGCTGCAGAAGTATTTGGGATTGCAAGGTTTTACTGCAGAAGTGTTGAGGGGGCTGTTGATTGGTTGTGTTCTGTCCTCCCAGACCGTTAGTCTAGAGTAGGATTAGATAGGATAAATTAGTGGAATGGGGTGTTGTTGTTGTGAGGATTAATAGTTGGCAGGGTAATTTTGTAGTACCTGAATTGGATGTAGGTAGGCCGTGACTGGCCTCACACTTCAGTATGGTGGCGGTTTATGCACCTAAAAGATAGATGCGATCCGCAATCTCAAAGAAGAAAAAGAAGACGGCAAGCGCACTAAAAACCATGCACGTGACAACATTACCACCTGGTGGTAGATGCAATAACTGCTCTTTTACAAGTCAAGACAACCATCTGCTGTTCAATTCAAAGAGCTTTATTGGCATGGGAAACATGTTAACATTGCCAAAGCAAGCGAAGTAGATAATATACAAAAGTGAAATAAACAATAAAAATGAACGGTAAACATTACACATACAGAAGTACCAAAACAATAAAGACATTTCAAAGGTCATATCATGTATATATACAGTGTTTTAACGATGTGCAATTGGTTAAAGTACAAAAGGGAAAATAAATAAGCATAAATATGGGTTGTATTTACAATGGTATTTGTTCTTCACTGGTTGACCTTTTCTTGTGGCAACAGGTCACAAATCTTGCTGCTGTAGATATGGGAGTTTATCAAAATCGGGTTTGTTTTCAAATTCTTTGTGGGTCTGTGTAATCTGAGGGAAAAATGTGTCTCTAATATGGCCAGAGGCATATATGTTCTCCCTTGCGTCCAGGCAACCCTCCTCAATACTATTTTTTTGACACATCGTAGTAGCACAGATTGGTAGTAGGCTGGTTGTCAGTAAGTAGGTGATGTGAGCAATTAGCTATAGCTAGGTAGCTAGCTTGCTAGAGATTAAATGAACATTAAGTTGTTTTAAGGTGGGTGCCTATGTTGCTGAATAACTTATTCGGGTAGAATTCGACTGTATTCAGACTACCAGTCTGTCAGCTGTAGCTGTCTACTACAAATGATAGGACTACCAGTCAGCTGTAGCTGTCTACTACAAATGATAGGACTACCAGTCTGTCAGCTGTAGCTGTCTACTACAAATGATAGGACTACCAGTCAGCTGTAGCTGTCTACAACAAATGATAGGACTACCAGTCAGCTGTAGCTGTCTACTACAAATGATAGGACTACCAGTCAGCCTTAGCTTTCTACTGCCAATGATAGGACTACCAGTCAGCTGTAGCTGTCTACTACAAATGATAGGACTACCAGTCAGCTGTAGATTGCATCATTTCACATTTGTGGGATTGTCTGTATATTATTCCAAGAGAGACTGTTGACTAAAGGAGGAGTTTTTAAATATTTACAAATGTTCTAAAGGTTTGGGGTTTAAAAACAGAATATTCTCTATCAGTGTGCTGTATGGTCAGGTAGTTCTCTATCAGTGTGCTGTATTGTCAGGTAGTTCTCTATCAGTGTGCTGTATTGTCAGGTAGTTCTCTATCAGTGTGCTGTATGGTCAGGTAGTTCTCTATCAGTATGCTGTATGGTCAGGTAGTTGTATTGTCAGGTAGTTCTCTATCAGTGTGCTGTATGGTCAGGTAGTTCTCTATCAGTGTGCTGTATGGTCAGGTAGTTCTATCAGTGTGCTGTATAGTCAGGTAGTTCTCTATCAGTGTGCTGTATGGTCAGGTAGTTCTCTATCAGTGTGCTGTATTGTCAGGTAGTTCTCTATCAGTGTGCTGTATGGTCAGGTAGTTGTATTGTCAGGTAGTTCTATCAGTGTGCTGTATTGTCAGGTAGTTCTATCAGTGTGCTGTATGGTCAGGTAGTTCTCTATCAGTGTGCTGTATGGTCAGGTAGTTGTATTGTCAGGTAGTTCTATCAGTGTGCTGTATGGACAGGTAGTTCTCTATCAGTGTGCTGTATGGTCAGGTAGTTCTCTATCAGTATGCTTTATTGTCAGGTAGTTCTCTATCAGTGTGCTGTATGCTGAGGTAGTTCTCTATCAGTGTGCTGTATGGACAGGTAGTTCTCTATCAGTGTGCTGTATGGTCAGGTAGTTCTATATCAGTGTGCTGTATGGTCAGGTAGTTCTCTATCAGTATGCTGTATGGTCAGGTAGTTCTATATCAGTGTGCTGTATGGTCAGGTAGTTCTATATCAGTGTGCTGTATGGTCAGGTAGTTCTCTATCAGTATGCTGTATGGTCAGGTAGTTGTATTGTCAGGTAGTTCTATCAGTGTGCTGTATGGTCAGGTAGTTCTCTATCAGTGTGCTGTATGGTCAGGTAGTTGTATTGTCAGGTAGTTCTCTATCAGTGTGCTGTATTGTCAGGTAGTTCTCTATCAGTGTGCTGTATGGTCAGGTAGTTCTATATCAGTGTGCTGTATGGTCAGGTAGTTCTCTATCAGTATGCTGTATGGTCAGGTAGTTGTATTGTCAGGTAGTTCTATCAGTGTGCTGTATGGTCAGGTAGTTCTCTATCAGTGTGCTGTATGGTCAGGTAGTTGTATTGTCAGGTAGTTCTCTATCAGTGTGCTGTATTGTCAGGTAGTTCTCTATCAGTGTGCTGTATGGTCAGGTAGTTCTATATCAGTGTGCTGTATGGACAGGTAGTTCTCTATCAGTGTGCTGTATGCTGAGGTAGTTCTCTATCAGTGTGCTGTATGGACAGGTAGTTCTCTATCAGTGTGCTGTTTGGTCAGGTAGTTCTCTATCAGTGTGCTGTATGGTCAGGTAGTTCTCTATCAGTATGCTGTATGGTCAGGTAGTTGTATTGTCAGGTAGTTCTATCAGTGTGCTGTATGGTCAGGTAGTTCTATATCAGTGTGCTGTATGGTCAGGTAGTTGTATTGTCAGGTAGTTCTATCAGTGTGCTGTATTGTCAGGTAGTTCTCTATCAGTGTGCTGTATGGTCAGGTAGTTGTATTGTCAGGTAGTTCTCTATCAGTATGCTGTATGGTCAGGTAGTTGTATTGTCAGGTAGTTCTCTATCAGTGTGCTGTATTGTCAGGTAGTTCTCTATCAGTGTGCTGTATGGTCAGGTAGTTCTATATCAGTGTGCTGTATGGACAGGTAGTTCTCTATCAGTGTGCTGTATGCTGAGGTAGTTCTCTATCAGTGTGCTGTATGGACAGGTAGTTCTCTATCAGTGTGCTGTTTGGTCAGGTAGATCTCTATCAGTGTGCTGTATGGTCAGGTAGTTCTCTATCAGTATGCTGTATGGTCAGGTAGTTGTATTGTCAGGTAGTTCTATCAGTGTGCTGTATGGTCAGGTAGTTCTATATCAGTGTGCTGTATGGTCAGGTAGTTGTATTGTCAGGTAGTTCTATCAGTGTGCTGTATTGTCAGGTAGTTCTCTATCAGTGTGCTGTATGGTCAGGTAGTTGTATTGTCAGGTAGTTCTCTATCAGTGTGCTGTATGGTCAGGTAGTTGTATTGTCAGGTAGTTCTCTATCAGTGTGCTGTATTGTCAGGTAGTTCTATCAGTGTGCTGTATGGTCAGGTAGTTCTCTATCAGTGTGCTGTATGGTCAGGTAGTTGTATTGTCAGGTAGTTCTATCAGTGTGCTGTATGGACAGGTAGTTCTCTATCAGTGTGCTGTATGGTCAGGTAGTTCTCTATCAGTATGCTTTATTGTCAGGTAGTTCTCTATCAGTGTGCTGTATGCTGAGGTAGTTCTCTATCAGTGTGCTGTATTGTCAGGTAGTTCTCTATCAGTGTGCTGTATGGTCAGGTAGTTGTATTGTCAGGTAGTTCTATCAGTGTGCTGTATTGTCAGGTAGTTCTATCAGTGTGCTGTATGGTCAGGTAGTTCTCTATCAGTGTGCTGTATGGTCAGGTAGTTGTATTGTCAGGTAGTTCTATCAGTGTGCTGTATGGTCAGGTAGTTCTATATCAGTGTGCTGTATGGTCAGGTAGTTGTATTGTCAGGTAGTTCTATCAGTGTGCTGTATTGTCAGGTAGTTCTCTATCAGTGTGCTGTATGGTCAGGTAGTTGTATTGTCAGGTAGTTCTCTATCAGTATGCTGTATGGTCAGGTAGTTGTATTGTCAGGTAGTTCTCTTTCAGTGTGCTGTATTGTCAGGTAGTTCTATCAGTGTGCTGTATGGTCAGGTTGTTCTATCAGTGTGCTGTATGGTCAGGTAGTTCTCTATCAGTGTGCTGTATGGTCAGGTTGTTCTCTATCAGTGTGCTGTATGGTCAGGTAGTTGTATTGTCAGGTAGTTCTATCAGTGTGCTGTATGGACAGGTAGTTCTCTATCAGTGTGCTGTATGGTCAGGTAGTTCTCTATCAGTATGCTTTATTGTCAGGTAGTTCTCTATCAGTGTGCTGTATGCTGAGGTAGTTCTCTATCAGTGTGCTGTATGGACAGGTAGTTCTCTATCAGTGTGCTGTATGGTCAGGTAGTTCTATATCAGTGTGCTGTATGGTCAGGTAGTTCTCTATCAGTATGCTGTATGGTCAGGTAGTTCTATATCAGTGTGCTGTATGGTCAGGTAGTTCTATATCAGTGTGCTGTATGGTCAGGTAGTTCTCTATCAGTATGCTGTATGGTCAGGTAGTTGTATTGTCAGGTAGTTCTATCAGTGTGCTGTATGGTCAGGTAGTTCTCTATCAGTGTGCTGTATGGTCAGGTAGTTGTATTGTCAGGTAGTTCTCTATCAGTGTGCTGTATTGTCAGGTAGTTCTCTATCAGTGTGCTGTATGGTCAGGTAGTTCTATATCAGTGTGCTGTATGGACAGGTAGTTCTCTATCAGTGTGCTGTATGCTGAGGTAGTTCTCTATCAGTGTGCTGTATGGACAGGTAGTTCTCTATCAGTGTGCTGTTTGGTCAGGTAGTTCTCTATCAGTGTGCTGTATGGTCAGGTAGTTCTCTATCAGTATGCTGTATGGTCAGGTAGTTGTATTGTCAGGTAGTTCTATCAGTGTGCTGTATTGTCAGGTAGTTCTCTATCAGTGTGCTGTATGGTCAGGTAGTTGTATTGTCAGGTAGTTCTCTATCAGTATGCTGTATGGTCAGGTAGTTGTATTGTCAGGTAGTTCTCTATCAGTGTGCTGTATTGTCAGGTAGTTCTCTATCAGTGTGCTGTATGGTCAGGTAGTTCTATATCAGTGTGCTGTATGGACAGGTAGTTCTCTATCAGTGTGCTGTATGCTGAGGTAGTTCTCTATCAGTGTGCTGTATGGACAGGTAGTTCTCTATCAGTGTGCTGTTTGGTCAGGTAGTTCTCTATCAGTGTGCTGTATGGTCAGGTAGTTCT
Source organism: Oncorhynchus clarkii lewisi (assembly GCF_045791955.1). Classification (NCBI taxonomy): domain Eukaryota; kingdom Metazoa; phylum Chordata; class Actinopteri; order Salmoniformes; family Salmonidae; genus Oncorhynchus; species Oncorhynchus clarkii. Next base: position 49,759,508 of record NC_092169.1, read on the forward strand.
ATATCAGTATGCTGTATGGTCAGGTAGTTGTATTGTCAGGTAGTTCTATCAGTGTGCTGTATGGTCAGGTAGTTCTATATCAGTGTGCTGTATGGTCAGGTAGTTGTATTGTCAGGTAGTTCTATCAGTGTGCTGTATTGTCAGGTAGTTCTCTATCAGTGTGCTGTATGGTCAGGTAGTTGTATTGTCAGGTAGTTCTCTATCAGTGTGCTGTATTGTCAGGTAGTTCTATCAGTGTGCTGTATGGTCAGGTAGTTCTCTATCAGTGTGCTGTATGGTCAGGTAGTTGTATTGTCAGGTAGTTCTATCAGTGTGCTGTATGGACAGGTAGTTCTCTATCAGTGTGCTGTATGGTCAGGTAGTTCTCTATCAGTATGCTTTATTGTCAGGTAGTTCTCTATCAGTGTGCTGTATGCTGAGGTAGTTCTCTATCAGTGTGTTGTATGGACAGGTAGTTCTCTATCAGTGTGCTGTATGCTGAGGTAGTTCTCTATCAGTGTGCTGTTTGGTCAGGTAGTTCTCTATCAGTGTGCTGTATGGTCAGGTAGTTCTCTATCAGTATGCTGTATGGTCAGGTAGTTGTATTGTCAGGTAGTTCTATCAGTGTGCTGTATGGTCAGGTAGTTCTCTATCAGTGTGCTGTATTGTCAGGTAGTTCTATATCAGTGTGCTGTATGGTCAGGTAGTTGTATTGTCAGGTAGTTCTCTATCAGTGTGCTGTATGGTCAGGTAGTTCTATCAGTGTGCTGTATGGTCAGGTAGTTCTCTATCAGTGTGCTGTATGGTCAGGTAGTTGTATTGTCAGGTAGTTCTATCAGTGTGCTGTATGGTCAGGTAGTTCTCTATCAGTGTGCTGTATGGTCAGGTAGTTCTCTATCAGTGTGCTGTATTGTCAGGTAGTTGTATTGTCAGGTAGTTCTCTATCAGTGTGCTGTATGGTCAGGTAGTTGTATTGTCAGGTAGTTCTCTATCAGTGTGCTGTATTGTCAGGTAGTTGTATTGTCAGGTAGTTCTCTATCAGTGTGCTGTATGGTCAGGTAGTTCTATATCAGTGTGCTGTATGGTCAGGTAGTTCTCTATCAGTATGGTCAGGTAGACTATGTGGAGACACCAGTTTGAGGGACATTTGGTTGAATATTTAGTAAATAATACTTAGTGGCATGTTAACTGTATGTTTCTTCCTCTGTTCCTCTCCATTACTCAGTGTGTTCCTCTCCATTACTCAGTGTGTTCCTCTCCATTACTCAGTGTGTTCCTCTCCATTACTCAGTCTGTTCCTCTCCATTACTCAGTGTGTTCCTCTCCATTACTCAGTGTGTTCCTCTCCATTACTCAGTGTGTTCCTCTCCATTACTCAGTCTGTTCCTCTCCATTACTCAGTGTGTTCCTCTCCATTACTCAGTGTGATCCTCTCCATTACTCAGTCTGTTCCTCTCCATTACTCAGTCTGTTCCTCTCCATTACTCAGTCTGTTCCTCTCCATTACTCAGTGTGTTCCTCTCCATTACTCAGTGTGTTCCTCTCCATTACTCAGTGTGTTCCTCTCCATTACTCAGTCTGTTCCTCTCCATTACTCAGTCTGTTCCTCTCCATTACTCAGTCTGTTCCTCTCCATTACTCAGTGTGTTCCTCTCCATTACTCAGTGTGTTCCTCTCCATTACTCAGTCTGTTCCTCTCCATTACTCAGTCTGTTCCTCTCCATTACTCAGTCTGTTCCTCTCCATTACTCAGTGTGTTCCTCTTGGAGAAGAGCAGGCAGCTGGTCACTGGTTCTGCTGATGGACAGGTTGGTGGGACACACACACACCAGAGGAGGCTGGTGGGATGAGCTTTTGGAGGATGGGCTCATTGTAATGGCTGCAATGGAATAAATGGAATGGTATCAAACACATCAAGTATATGGAAAGCACATGTTTGACTTCCGTTCCATCAATTCCATTCCAGCTATTACAATGAGCTCATCCTCCTATAGCTCCTCCCACCAGCCTTCTTTGACACACACACATATACACACACACACAGAGACATACACACACACACTCTCTTCCTGTGGACCACATATGTCATTTGGTGACCAGACTGGACCTTCACAAGGTGCATCAATGATACCAAAGGCACCTGTACACAGTGGCCCCACAGACTGGTGGTGTAGTAGGGTAGGCAAGATAGTACAGTAGTTATGGAGGGGATTTGTTGGTTTCCTGTGATGTGTTTTAGCCTGCAAGCCAAATACACATTTCCATTTTCACATAACTTATGGAACGTGAACTTATTTCCCATATTTTCTCTCCCTTTATCAGACGAAAAACTGAAATATGAAAGTGTTTTTCCTTCCATTTTACCACTAGATGGAATCAGAACACTTTGAGTTATGTTCTGTAGGAGGTTTGGGTTATAGAGTAATATGCTGTGTCTGACTGTAGGAGGTTTGGGTTATGTAGTAATATGCTGTGTCTGACTGTAGGAGGTTTGGGTTATGTAGTAATATGCTGTGTCTGACTGTAGGAGGTTTGGGGTATATTGTAATATGCTGTGTCTGACTGTGCGCCAATTACTCAGTAGCCATATGTCATATTCATTACCCCTAGCACCCGTTATTTTTTTCTCAACAATTTCTTGCTATCCAATTGGGAGAGTGCCGCCTCATGGGTCTCCTGGTAGCGGCCGGCTGTGACACAGTCCGGGATCGAACCGGGGTCTGTTGTGACGCGTTAGACCGCTGCGCTACTTGGGAACACCACCCTCTTGTGTTTCGTTTCAGGAATCACTCCAGACCCAGTGGAGACAGCAAATCCAGTTCTCAGAATATATGCTCATCACAGGAGGCTACCTGGCAGCAGAGGTAAAGTGGGGTTCCAAATGGGGTTTCCTTGCGGGGTCCATGTGTAACCGATGTGAAATGGCTAGCTAGTTAGCGGTGGTGCGCTCTAATAGCGTTTCAATTGGTGACGTCACTCGCTCTGAGACCTTGAAGTAGTTGTTCCCCTTGCTCAGCAAGGGCCGCGGCCTTTGTGGAGCGATGGGTAACGAGGCTTTGATGGTGACTGTTGTCAATGTGTGCAGAGGGTCCTTGGTTCGAGCCCAGGTGAGGAGAGGGATGGAAGCTATACTGTTACACATGTACTATAGATACAAGTCCTCAATGCAACACATTTCCTTATTAATCCCTTGACACATCACTTGTTTAACCCATTGTTTGCTTATTACAGTCTATTTTACTTGTGTAGATGTTCTATGCATTTGTAGTCTACAGTGAATTCGGGAAGTATTCAGTCCCCTTGATTTTTCCACATGTTGTTGTTACAGCCTTATTCTAAAATGTATTAAATAAAACATTTCTCTCGTCAATCTACACACAACACCCCGTAATGACAAAGTGAAAACAGGTTTTTAGAAATGTTTATAAATCTATACAAAATGTAAACAGAAATACCTTATTTACATAGGTATTCAGAACCTTTGCTATGAGATTCAAAATTGAGCTGAGGAGCATCTTGTTTCCATTGATCATCCTTGAGATGTTTCTAAACTCAGCAAAAAAAGAAACGTCCTCTCACTGTCAACTGTGTTCATTTTCAGCTAACTTAACATTTGTAAATATTTGCATGAACATAAGATTCACAACTGAGACATAAACTGAACAAGTTCCACAAACATGTGACTAACAGAAATTGAATAGTGTGTCCCTGATCAACGGGGAGGGGGGTCAAAATCAAAATGAACAGTCTGTTCATTTGTTGTGGCCACCAGCTGCATTAAGTATTGCAGTGCAGTCTCCTCCTCATGGACTGCCAGTTCTTGCTGTGAGATGTTACCCCACTCTTCCACCAAGGCATTTCTGGGGGGAATGGCCCTAGTCCTCACTCTCCGATCCAACAGGTCCCAGACGTGCTCAAAGGGTTTGTGATCCGGGCTCTCTCTCTCAGCCTATTTCGGACAGTCTGAGCACTGATGGAGGGATTGTGCGTTCCTGGTGTAACTCGGGCAGTTGTTGTTGCCATCCTGTACCTGTTCCGCAGGTGTGCTGTTCAGATGTACCGATCCTTTGCAGGTGTTGTTACACGTCGTCTGCCACTGCGAGGATGATCAGCTTTCTGTCCTGTCTCCCTGTAGCGCTGTCTTAGGCGTCTCACGGTACGGACATTGCAATTTATTGCCCTGGCCACATCTTCAGTCCTCATGCCTCCTTGCATCATGCCTAAGGCACGTTCACGCAGATGACCAGAGACCCTGGGCATCTTTATTTTGGTGTTTTTCAGAGTCAGTAGAAAGGCCTCTTTAGTGTCCTAAGTTTTCATAACTGTGACCTTAATTGCCTACCGTCTGTAAGCTGTTAGTGTCTTAACGACCGTTCCACAGGTGCATGTTCATTAATTGTTCATGGTTCATTGAAAAAGCATGGGAAACAGTGTTTAAACCCTTTACAAAGAAGATCTGTGAAGTTATTTGGATTTTTATGGACTATCTTTGAAAGACAGGGTCCTGAAAAAGGGACGTTTCTTTTTTTGCAAGTTTACAACTTGATTGGAGTCCATCTGTGGTAAATTCAATTGATTGGACATGATTTGGAAAGGCATACACTTTTTATGTAAGGTCCCACAGTTGACAGTGCATGTCTGAGCAAAAACCATGCCATGAGGTGGAAGGAATTGTTATTAGAGCTCCGAGACAGGATTGTGTCGAGGCTCAGATCTGGGGAAGGATACCAAAACATTTCTGCAGCATTGAAGGTTCCCAAGAATACAGTGGCCTCCATAATTCTTAAATGGAAGAAGTTTGAAACCACCAAGACTCTTCCTTGAGCTGGCTTCCTGGCCAAGCTTAGCAATCGGGGGAGAAGGGCCTTGGTCAGGGAGGTGACCAAGAAGCCAATGGTCACTCTGACAGAGCTCCAGAGTTCCTCTGTGGAGATGGGAGAACCTTCCAGAAGGACAACCATCTCTGCAGCACTCCACCACTCAGGCCTTCATGGTAGAGTGTCCAGACGGAAGCCATTCCTCATTAAAAAGCACAACGGTCTGCTTGGAGTTTGCCAAAAGGCACCGGAAGGACTCTCAGATCATGAGAAAAAAGATTATCTGGTCTGATGAAACCAAGATAGAACTCTTTGGCCTGAATGCCAATCGTCATTTTTTTCACTATATATTTTACCTCTTGGGGATGTCATTCGAAAACATAATGTTAACTTTCACTGCTATGCGGATGACACACAGCTGTACATTTCAATGAAACACGGTGAAGCCCCAAAATTGCCCTCGCTAGAAGCCTGTGTTTCAGACATAAGGAAGTGGATGGCTGCAAACTTTCTACTTTTAAACTCGGACAAAACAGAGATGCTTTTTCTAGGTCCCGAGACACAAAGAGATCTTCTGTTGAATCTGACAATTCATCTTAATGGTTGTACAGTCGTCTCAAACAAAAACAGTGAAGGACCTCTGCATTACTCTGGACCCTGATCTCTCTTTTGACGAACATATCAAGACTGTTTTAAGGACAGCTTTTTTCCATCTACGAAACATTGCAAAAATCAGAAACTTTATGTCCAAAAATGATGCAGAAAAATGAATCCATGCGTTTGTTACTTCTATGTTAGACTACTGCAATGCTCTACTTTCCGGCTACCCGGATAAAGCACTAAATAAACTTCAGTTAGTGCTAAATACGGCTGCTAGAATCTTGACTAGAACCAAACAATTTGATCATATTACTCCAGTGTTAGCCTCCCTACACTGGCTTCCTGTTAAAGCAAGGGCTGATTTCAAGGTTTTACTGCTAACCTACAAAGCATGACATGGGCTTGCTCCTACCTATCTTTCCTATTTGGTCCTGTGTACATACCTACACGTACGCTACGGTCACAAGACGCAGGCCTCCTAATTGTCCCTAGAATTTCTAAGCAAACAGCTGGAGGCAGGGCTTTCTCCTATAGAGCTAAATGTTTATGGAATGATCTGCCTACCCACGTGAGAGTCGCAGACTCGGTCTCAACCTTTAAGTCTTTGCTGAAGACTCATCTCTTCAGTGGGTCATATGATTGAGTGCAGTCTGGCCCAGGAGTGTGAAGGTGAACGGAAAGGCTCTGGAGCAACGAACCGCCCTTGCTGTCTCTGCCTGGCCGGTTCCCCTCTCTCCACTGGGATTCTCTGCCTCTAACCCTATTACAGGGGCTGAGTCACTGGCTTACTGGTGCTCTTCCATGTCGTCCCTAGGAGGGGTGCGTCACCTTGAGTGGGTTGAGTCACTGACGTGATCTTCCTGTCTGGGTTGGCGCCTCCCCTTGGGTTGTACCGTGGAAGAGATCTTTGTGGGCTATACTCAGCCTTGTCTCAGAATGGTAAGTTGGTGGTTGAGGATATCCCTCTAGTGGTGTGGGGGCTGTGCTTTGGCAAAGTGGGTGGGGTTATATCCTGCCTGTTTGGCTCTGTCTGGGGGTACCATCAGATGGAGCCAAAGTGTCTCCTGACCCCTCCTGCCTCAGCCTCCAGTATTTTTGCTACAGTAGTTTGTGTCGGGGGGCTAGGTTCAGTCTGTTATATCTGGAGTACTTCTCCTGTCTTATCCAGTGTCCTGTGTGAATTTAAGTATGCTCTCTCTAATTCTCTCTTTCTTTCTCTCTCTCGGAGGACCTGAGCCCTAGGACCATGCCTCAGGACTACCTGTCATGATGACTCCTTGCTGTCCCCAGTCCACCTGGCCGTGCTGCTGCTCCAGTTTCAACTGTTCTGCCTGCTGCTATGGAACACTGACCTGTTCACCGGATGTGCTACCTGTCCCAGACCTGCTGTTTTCAACTCTCTAGAGACAGCAGGAGCGGTAGAGATACTCTTAATGATCGGCTATGAAAAGCCAACTGACATTTACTCCTGAGGTGCTGACTTGCTGCACCCTCGACAACTACTGTGATTATTATTATTTGACCATGCTGGTCATTTATGAACATTTGAACATCTTGGCAATGTTCTGTTATAATCTCCACCTGGCACAGCCAGAAGAGGACTGGCCACCCCTCATAGCCTGGTTCCTCTCTAGGTTTCTTCCTAGGTTTTGGCCTTTCTAGGGTTTTTTTCCTAGCCAACGTGCTTCTACACCTGCATTGCTTGCTGTTTGGGATTTTAGGCTGGGTTTCTGTACAGCACTTTGAGATATCAGCTGATGTATGAAGGGCTATATCAATAAATTTGATTTTATTTTTCAGCGGCAGGGACTGGGAGACTAGTCAGGATCGAGGGAAAGATGAATGAAGCAAAGTACAGAAAGATCCTTGATAAAAACCTGCTCCAGAGCGCTCAGGACCTCAGAAGTGAAGGTTCACCTTCCAACAAGACAACGACGCTAAGACAACACAGGAGTGGCTTCAGGACAAGTCTCTGAATGTCCTTGAGTGGCCCAGCCAGATTCCAGACTTGAACCCGATCGAAATACTTTGGAGCTTCATACCCAAGAGACTCAAGGCTGTAATTGCTGCCAAAGGTGCTTCAACAAAGAATTGAATAATGGGTCTGAATACTTATTCAAATATGCTATTTCATTTTTTTTACTTTCAATACATTTGTAAAATGTCTAAAAGCCGTTTTTTGCTTCGTCTTTATGGGGTATTGTGTCAGGATTGATAAGGGAAAAATCAATGTAATCAATTTTAGAATACGGCTGTAACGTAACAATGTGGAAAAAGTCAAGGGCCCTGAATACTTTCTGAATGCACTGTATATCAGTGGTTCTAAACCTTTTTTGGTTACTGTACCACCAACTGAATTTTGCTCTGCCCGGAGTTGAAGTACCCCCCCCCCCCCCCCCCCCTCATGTGCATTTTTACCGGTCCTCGTACCCGTGGTTGCAAACCACTGGTCTATTTGACAGGCTACTAGGCCTATATGTTTTTCTAGGTCATGATGAGTATCTAATTTGTCATTATATCCACAGAGTTTTGAGTGAGTCAGAAAAATATGATATGTAAATAATGCAAATAAATATAGAACTTTGTCATAAAAAGACATGTTCATTATATTTCTTCAGCCTTGCAGGTGTCATGCTGTTACAGTGGACTGGAAACAGTTCCAACATCACTATGTATGTGTTTTTATTATTAGCAACTAACGGGGTCTGTAGGAGTGTTAGAGTGGTGTTTCCACGGCCATAGCAGAAAACGTCCTATTACAGGCTAGTTAAAGTGGCGTTAACCTTCTCAGGCTGTCCAAACAGCAACTTTTGCCATGGTGAAGTCCTATAGGCACTCTGCTGAGCTGGGGCAGGCACATGGGGTGCACATGCAGCATACTGTAGGCCACAGGATGACTGACTGATTAGTATAGAAAGGTCAGGATTCTCAGGGTGAATGTTTCTGACATGATTATGTCCATCAAAAGGAATCTTTGAACTGGCCTTAAAGTTATGCAGTGTGTCGCAATAGAAGTCTGGTCCCACATGTGTTTGTGCTTTATAGCCAACTCATGTCTTTATGCATAAGCAGCTGTACAGCGAACTCATGAAGGCATGGCAATGACCATAGGAGATCTGCTGTGGAGACAGGGAGAGAGGCTTGTGATCATTCTGGGTTGAAGATCTGCTGTGGAGACAGGGAGAGGCTCGTGATCATTTTGGGTTGAAGATCTACTGTGGAGACAGGGAGAGGCTCGTGATCATTTTGGGTTGAATATCTGCTGTGGAGACAGGGAGAGGCTCGTGATCATTTTGGGTTGAATATCTGCTGTGGAGACAGGGAGAGGCTCGTGATCATTTTGGGTTGAATATCTGCTGTGGAGACAGGGAGAGGCTCGTGATCATTTTGGGTTGAAGATCTGCCTTGCTGTGGAGACAGGATCCTTTGGGTACATTGTTACTGGTTCCAGATTGTAGCTTAGTTGTGCTGGTGTGATTTGATGAATGTGCTGAGGTGGTGGTTCTGTGCTGTAGCCTGGTGTTAGTGAGTCACTGAGGAGCAGCCAGACCTTCCCTCAGCTATCCTCTCGTTCTCTCCTCTCCCAATCCTCTCCTCAGCTCTCCTCTCCTCCCCCAATCCTCTCCTTCCTCACCTCTCTCCTGGGCCACCCTGTTGTTTTTTCTACAGTGTGAGATGGCTTTAGTTCCCTGGCTTCCACAGTGTGATATACATATGCAGCATTAAACCAGGGGAAAATTGAGCCTCGGCTTGGATCAAACCCAGTGTTCCCAGTTGGTGATGTGGTGTAGTATGTGTATGCCTTGCCATCTGACCAGCCACAGACCACAATGTTTTTCTTTAGTGTGGGGTTACATGGACTTTTCCTCTTTAGTGTGGGGTTACATGGACTTTTCCTCTTTAGTGTGGGGTTACATGGACTTTTCCTCTTTAGTGTGGGGTTACATGGACTTTTCCTCTTTAGTGTGGGGTTACATGGACTTTTCCTCTTTAGTGTGGGGTTACATGGACTTTTCCTCTTTAGTGTGGGGTTACAAGGACTTTTCCTCTTTAGTGTGGGGTTACATGGACTTTTCCTCTTTAGTGTGGGGTTACATGGACTTTTCCTCTTTAGTGTGGGGTTACATGGACTTTTCCTCTTTAGTGTGGGGTTACATGGACTTTTCCTCTTTAGTGTGGGGTTACATGGATCTTCTATTGTGTGGTTACATGGTCTTATCTAGTGTGGGGTTACATGGTCTCCTCTCCTCATTGGTGTGGGGTTACATGTTCTTATCTAGTGTGGGGTTACTACATGGTCTCCTCTCCTCTTTAGTGTGGGGTTACATGGACTTATCTAGTGTGTGGTTACATGGTCTTATCTAGTGTGGAGTTACATGGTCTCCTCTCCTCTTTAGTGTGGGGTTACATGGACTTTTCCTCTTTAGTGTGGGTTTACATGGACTTTTCCTCTTTAGTGTGGGGTTACATGGCCTCCTCTAGTGTGGGGTTACATGGTCTCCTCTACTCTTGTGTGGGGTTACATGGTCTCCTCTCCTCTATAGTGTGGGGTTACATGGTCTCCTCTCCTCTTTAGTGTGGGGTTACATGGTCTCCTCTTCTCTTTAGTGTGGGGTTACATGGTCTCCTCTCCTCTATAGTGTGGGGTTACACGGTCTCCTCTCCTCTATAGTGTGGGGTTACATGGTCTCGTCTTTAGTTTGGGGTTACATGTTGTCCTCTCCTCTATAGTGTGGGGTTACATGGTCTCCTCTCCTCTATAGTGTGGGGTTACATGGTCTCCTCTCCTCTTTAGTGTGGGGTTACATGGTCTCCTCTCCTCTATAGTGTGGGGTTACATGGTCTCGTCTTTAGTTTGGGGTTACATGTTGTCCTCTCCTCTATAGTGTGGGGTTACATGGTCTCCTCTCCTCTATAGTGTGGGGTTACATGGTCTCCTCTCCTCTTTAGTGTGGGGTTACATGGTCTCCTCTCCTCTATAGTGTGGGGTTACATGGTCTCCTCTCCTCTATAGTGTGGGGTTACATGGTCTCCTCTCCTCTATAGTGTGGGGTTACATGGTCTCCTCTCCTCTTTAGTGTGGGGTTATACATGGTCTCCTCTCCTCTATAGTGTGGGGTTACAAGGACTTTTCCTCTTTAGTGTGGGGTTACATGGACTTTTCCTCTTTAGTGTGGGGTTACATGGACTTTTCCTCTTTAGTGTGGGGTTACATGGACTTTTCCTCTTTAGTGTGGGGTTACATGGACTTTTCCTCTTTAGTGTGGGGTTACATGGACTTTTCCTCTTTAGTGTGGGGTTACATGGACTTTTCCTCTTTAGTGTGGGGTTACATGGACTTTTCCTCTTTAGTGTGGGGTTACAAGGACTTTTCCTCTTTAGTGTGGGGTTACATGGACTTTTCCTCTTTAGTGTGGGGTTACATGGACTTTTCCTCTTTAGTGTGGGGTTACATGGACTTTTCCTCTTTAGTGTGGGGTTACATGGACTTTTCCTCTTTAGTGTGGGGTTACATGGATCTTCTATTGTGTGGTTACATGGTCTTATCTAGTGTGGGGTTACATGGTCTCCTCTCCTCATTGGTGTGGGGTTACATGTTCTTATCTAGTGTGGGGTTACTACATGGTCTCCTCTCCTCTTTAGTGTGGGGTTACATGGACTTATCTAGTGTGTGGTTACATGGTCTTATCTAGTGTGGAGTTACATGGTCTCCTCTCCTCTTTAGTGTGGGGTTACATGGACTTTTCCTCTTTAGTGTGGGTTTACATGGACTTTTCCTCTTTAGTGTGGGGTTACATGGCCTCCTCTAGTGTGGGGTTACATGGTCTCCTCTACTCTTGTGTGGGGTTACATGGTCTCCTCTCCTCTATAGTGTGGGGTTACATGGTCTCCTCTCCTCTTTAGTGTGGGGTTACATGGTCTCCTCTTCTCTTTAGTGTGGGGTTACATGGTCTCCTCTCCTCTATAGTGTGGGGATACACGGTCTCCTCTCCTCTATAGTGTGGGGTTACATGGTCTCGTCTTTAGTTTGGGGTTACATGTTGTCCTCTCCTCTATAGTGTGGGGTTACATGGTCTCCTCTCCTCTATAGTGTGGGGTTACATGGTCTCCTCTCCTCTTTAGTGTGGGGTTACATGGTCTCCTCTCCTCTATAGTGTGGGGTTACATGGTCTCGTCTTTAGTTTGGGGTTACATGTTGTCCTCTCCTCTATAGTGTGGGGTTACATGGTCTCCTCTCCTCTATAGTGTGGGGTTACATGGTCTCCTCTCCTCTTTAGTGTGGGGTTACATGGTCTCCTCTCCTCTATAGTGTGGGGTTACATGGTCTCCTCTCCTCTATAGTGTGGGGTTACATGGTCTCCTCTCCTCTATAGTGTGGGGTTACATGGTCTCCTCTCCTCTTTAGTGTGGGGTTATACATGGTCTCCTCTCCTCTATAGTGTGGGGTTACAAGGACTTTTCCTCTTTAGTGTGGGGTTACATGGACTTTTCCTCTTTAGTGTGGGGTTACATGGACTTTTCCTCTTTAGTGTGGGGTTACATGGACTTTTCCTCTTTAGTGTGGGGTTACATGGATCTTCTATTGTGTGGTTACATGGTCTTATCTAGTGTGGGGTTACATGGTCTCCTCTCCTCATTGGTGTGGGGTTACATGTTCTTATCTAGTGTGGGGTTACTACATGGTCTCCTCTCCTCTTTAATGTGGGGTTACATGGACTTATCTAGTGTGTGGTTACATGGTCTTATCTAGTGTGGAGTTACATGGTCTCCTCTCCTCTTTAGTGTGGGGTTACATGGACTTTTCCTCTTTAGTGTGGGTTTACATGGACTTTTCCTCTTTAGTGTGGGGTTACATGGCCTCCTCTAGTGTGGGGTTACATGGTCTCCTCTACTCTTGTGTGGGGTTACATGGTCTCCTCTCCTCTATAGTGTGGGGTTACATGGTCTCCTCTCCTCTTTAGTGTGGGGTTACATGGTCTCCTCTCCTCTTTAGTGTGGGGTTACATGGTCTCCTCTCCTCTATAGTGTGGGGTTACACGGTCTCCTCTCCTCTATAGTGTGGGGTTACATGGTCTCGTCTTTAGTTTGGGGTTACATGTTGTCCTCTCCTCTATAGTGTGGGGTTACATGGTCTCCTCTCCTCTATAGTGTGGGGTTACATGGTCTCCTCTCCTCTTTAGTGTGGGGTTACATGGTCTCCTCTCCTCTATAGTGTGGGGTTACATGGTCTCGTCTTTAGTTTGGGGTTACATGTTGTCCTCTCCTCTATAGTGTGGGGTTACAAGGTCTCCTCTCCTCTATAGTGTGGGGTTACATGGTCTCCTCTCCTCTTTAGTGTGTGGTTACATGGTCTCCTCTCCTCTATAGTGTGGGGTTACATGGTCTCCTCTCCTCTATAGTGTGGGGTTACATGGTCTCCTCTCCTCTATAGTGTGGGGTTACATGGTCTCCTCTCCTCTATAGTGTGGGGTTACATGGTCTCCTCTCCTCTTTAGTGTGGGGTTACATGGTCTCCTCTCCTCTATAGTGTGGGGTTACATGGTCTCCTCTCCTCTTTAGTGTGGGGTTATACATGGTCTCCTCTCCTCTATAGTGTGGGGTTACATGGGCTCCTCTAGTGTGGGGTTACATGGTCTCCTCTCTTTAGTGTGGGGTTACATGGGCTCCTCTAGTGTGGTGTTACATGGTCTCCTCTATTGTGGGGTTACGTGGTCTCCTCTATTGTGGGGTTACATGGTCTCCTCTCCTCTATAGTGTGGTGTTACATGGGCTCCTCTAGTGTGGGGTTACATGGTCTCCTCTCTTTAGTGTGGGGTTACATGGGCTCCTCTTGTGTGGGGTTACATGGGCTCCTCTAGTGTGGGGTTACATGGTCTCCTCTATTGTGGGGTTACATGGTCTCCTCTAGTGTGGGGTTACATGGTCTCCTCTACTCTTGTGTGGGGTTACATGGTCTCCTCTCCTCTATAGTGTGGGGTTACATGGTCTCCTCTCCTCTTTAGTGTGGGGTTACATGGTCTCCTCTCCTCTTTAGTGTGGGGTTACATGGTCTCCTCTCCTCTATAGTGTGGGGTTACACGGTCTCCTCTCCTCTATAGTGTGGGGTTACATGGTCTCGTCTTTAGTTTGGGGTTACATGTTGTCCTCTCCTCTATAGTGTGGGGTTACATGGTCTCCTCTCCTCTATAGTGTGGGGTTACATGGTCTCCTCTCCTCTTTAGTGTGGGGTTACATGGTCTCCTCTCCTCTATAGTGTGGGGTTACATGGTCTCGTCTTTAGTTTGGGGTTACATGTTGTCCTCTCCTCTATAGTGTGGGGTTACAAGGTCTCCTCTCCTCTATAGTGTGGGGTTACATGGTCTCCTCTCCTCTTTAGTGTGTGGTTACATGGTCTCCTCTCCTCTATAGTGTGGGGTTACATGGTCTCCTCTCCTCTATAGTGTGGGGTTACATGGTCTCCTCTCCTCTATAGTGTGGGGTTACATGGTCTCCTCTCCTCTATAGTGTGGGGTTACATGGTCTCCTCTCCTCTTTAGTGTGGGGTTACATGGTCTCCTCTCCTCTATAGTGTGGGGTTACATGGTCTCCTCTCCTCTATAGTGTGGGGTTACATGGTCTCCTCTCCTCTATAGTGTGGGGTTACATGGTCTCCTCTCCTCTATAGTGTGGGGTTACATGGTCTCCTCTCCTCTTTAGTGTGGGGTTATACATGGTCTCCTCTCCTCTATAGTGTGGGGTTACATGGGCTCCTCTAGTGTGGGGTTACATGGTCTCCTCTCTTTAGTGTGGGGTTACATGGGCTCCTCTAGTGTGGTGTTACATGGTCTCCTCTATTGTGGGGTTACGTGGTCTCCTCTATTGTGGGGTTACATGGTCTCCTCTCCTCTATAGTGTGGTGTTACATGGGCTCCTCTAGTGTGGGGTTACATGGTCTCCTCTCTTTAGTGTGGGGTTACATGGGCTCCTCTTGTGTGGGGTTACATGGGCTCCTCTAGTGTGGGGTTACATGGTCTCCTCTATTGTGGGGTTACATGGTCTCCTCTTGTGTGGGGTTACATTGTCTCCTCTCCTCTTTGGTGTGGGGTTACATTGTCTCCTCTCCTCTATTGTGGGGTTACATGGTCTCCTCTCTTTAGTGTGAGGTTAAATAGGCTCCTCTTTGGTGTGGTTTTAAATGGTCTCCTCTTTGGTGTGGGGTTGCATGGTCTCATCTCCTTTGGTGTGGGGTTGCATGGTCTGTGTGGTGTAATGAATAGATATGTAATGCATAGATGTGTGCTGTAATGAATGTATAGATGTGTGGTGTAATGCATAGATGTGTGTGCATCACGAATAGCTCCCTAAGGAAAATGTTTTGCAGCATCAGCAAGAACTCAATCACGTTGATGGTGTAAAATTTCAGTGAGCAACGATATTGATTTGGCAATCTAATGTCTCTGGGGTATTCACTGTGCCCTTACTACCTCTGTCTCACCTTTGCTGCGATACTCACAGCAGTAAATACACAATGAAATCCCTCTCCGCCTCACTGAAGGGTGTGTGTGTGTCTCACCGACATAGCCCATGTACATGTTTGCATGGTGCTAGATGAATCCCTTGGATCTCTATGGTCACACCTTTCAGCAGATTTCTGTTCTACTCTACCTATATAGACATTGGTATTCCACCCTTATTCTATGTTAGCTATTATCCCACTTACAGACCACCAGAACTTGATCAAGCCATGGTCCAAGGACTGGATAACAGCATGAGTGAATCATCATTGAGACTTGATTCATGACTGGTTCGCTTCACTGAATCAGTCGGGACTTCCTCCAATACAGGGACACTTGGACCAGCTGAAAAGTAGATGGTCCAATCAGACCATAAAAACGTTTTTAGATAAAAGGAATTTATGGCAGTAGCAAGACAGAGGGGGAGGCAGACAGAACACGGGGGGTAATTCCCTGACATTAGGCCTACCCTACACTGTAACACATAATTGCCTCTCATTCAGAACAGAAACACTCACTTTCCTCCTGGATGCAAACCGCAGTCAAACCTTGTAAAACCTTTACATCTCATATAATCCCAATCTTGTGAAACCATGAACTACTAATTGCATAGTTATAAAAATCCCATTGGTTCAGTACATGTGAACTCTAATATAGGGAACAAAAGTTTGAAAAACCATAGACATTTGTTATTCAAATGATTTTAATATGGAGTAAAATCTCATCTGTAAAAGTTAAAAATTAGTATGAGAAATGAGCAGCTTCAAAGAGTTGTGGAAAATATTCAGAGGTGTGGAAACTAGAAAGAATGGTGTAGAAAAACAACCCGTAGGTCCTCTCAGAGCTAGATGGTTAGCAGTAGGTCTCATAGCTCTGTCCTAAAAGATTGTTGCCAATATGGTGTGTATCCTAGGCTATACATTCCTGACTTGTTTGGAAATGTCCTTGTCACACCACTTTGGCATGATTTACTGCTATATATAGTACTTCTCATACCATTTTGGCATGATATACTGCTATATATAGTACTTCTCATACCATTTTGGCATGATATACTGCTATATATAGTACCTCTCATACCATTTTGGCATGATATACTGCTATATATAGTACCTCTCATACCATTTTGGCATGATATACTGCTATATATAGTACTTCTCATACCATTTTGGCATGATATACTGCTATATATAGTACTTCTCATACCATTTTGGCATGATATACTGCTACAGTGACTTCAGAAAGTATTGAGACCCCTTGACCTTTTCCACATTTTGTTACATAACAGCCTTATTCTAAAATCGATTATTGTTCCCCCCCTTCTCAATCTACACACAATATCCCATAATGACAAAGCAAAATCAGGTTTTTAGAAATGTTTGCTAATTTATACAAAAATAAAACATTGAAATATCACATTTGCATTAGTATTCAGAGCCTTTACTCAGTACTTTGCTGAAGCACTATTGGCAGCTATTACAACATTGAGTCTTCTTGGGTATGACAATACAAGCTTGGCACACCTGTGTTTGGGGAGTTTCTCCCATTCTTCTCTGCAGATCCTCTCAAACTCTGTCAGGTTGGATGGGGAGTGTCACTGCACAGCTATTTTCAGGTCTCCAGAGATGTTCAATTGGTTTCAAGTCTGGGCTCTGGCTGGCCACTCAAGGACATTTAGAGACTTGTCCCGAAGCCACTCCTGCAGTTTCTTGGCTGTTCTGTTGGAAGGTGAACCTTTGCCCCAGTCTGAGATCCTGAGGGTCCTGGAGCAGGTTTTCAAAAAGGATCTCTCTGTACTTTGCCCCGTTCATCTTCGCGTCGATCCTGACTAGTGTCCCAGTCCTTGCCGCTGATAAACATCCCCACAGCATGATGCTGCCACCACCATGCTTCACCGTAGACCTGCTTGGCAGAGTGCTGCAGAGATGTTTGTCCTTCTGGAAGGTTCTCCTATCTCCACAGAGTTACTCTAGAGCTCTGTCAGAGTGACTATCCGATTCTTGATCACCTCCCAGACCAAGGCCCTTCTCCCCTGATTGCCCAGTTTGTCCAGGCAGCCAGCTTTAGGAAGAGTCTTGATGATTCTAAACTTCTTCCATTTAAGAATGATGGAGGTCACTGTTTTTGGGGACCTTCAATGCTGCAGAAATGTTTTGGTACCCTTCTCCAGATCTGTGCCTCGACACAATCCTGTCTCGGAGGTCTACGAGCAATTCCTTCGACCTCATGGCTTGGTTTTTGGTCTGATATTTACTGTCAACTGTGGGACCTTACATAAACAGATGTGTAACTTTCCAAATCATGTCCAATCAATTGAATTTACCACAGGCGGACTCCAATCAAGTTGTAGAAACATCACAAGGATGATCAATGGAAACAGGATGCACCTGAGCTCAATTTCGAGTCTCATACCAAAGGGGCTGAATACTTAAGTAAATAAAGTATTTCTGCACTGTGTATACATAGTACTTCCCCTAATACTTTGACATGATTTCCTGCTATATATATATATACAGTGGGGCAAAAAAGTATTTAGTCAGCCACCAATTGTGCAAGTTCTCCCACTTAAAAAGATGAGAGAGGCCTGTAATTTTCATCATAGGTACACTTCAACTTTGACAGACAAAATGAGAAAAAATATTCCAGAAAATCACATTGTAGGATTTGTAATGAATTTATTTGCAAATTATGGTGGAAAATAAGTATTTGGTCAATAACAAAAGTTTATCTCAATACTTTGTTATATACCCTTTGTTGGCAATGACAGAGGTCAAACGTTTTCTGTAAGTCTTCACAAGGTTTTCACACACTGTTGCTGGTATTTTGTCCCATTCCTCCATGCAGATCTCCTCTAGAGCAGTGATGTTTTGGGACTGTTGCTGGGCAACACGGACTTTCAACTCCCTCCAAAGATTTTCTATGGGGTTGAGATCTGGAGACTGGCTAGGCCACTCCAGGACCTTGAAATGCTTCTTACAAAGCCACTCCTTCGTTGCCCGGGCGGTGTGTTTGGGATCATTGTTTGAGGTGATCAAGTTCGAGGGATCAAGTTTGAGGTGTTCGGATCGCAGAAAAAGGGTAGAAGGGATCTTGAAGAAGGAAGGCTATCGCTCAGTTTTGCAATGCCATGCCCTGTGGACAGTTCTTAATTGGAGCCAGTTTCCTCCTACAACAGGACAATGACCCAACGCACAGCTCCAAACTATGCAAGAACTATTTAGGGAAGAAGCAGTCAGCTGGTATTCTGTCTATAATGGAGTGGCCAGCACAGTCACCGGATCTGAACCCGATTGAGCTGTTGTTAGAGCAGCTTAACCATGTGGTACTTAAGAAGTGCCCATCAAGCCAATCCAACTTGTGGGAAGTGCTTCAGGAAACGTGGGGTGAAATCTCTTCAGATTACCTCAACAAATTGACGACTAGAATGCCTAAGGATTCTTTGACAAAAGCATAGTTTGAAGGACACAATTATTATTTAAATTAAAAATCATTATTTATAACCTTGTCAGCATCTCTACTATATTTCCTATTCATTTTGTAACTAATTTCATGTTTGTTTTGATGGAAAATAAGGACATTTCTAAGTGACCCCAAACGTTTGAATGGTAGTGTGTGTATATCTGTATATATACATATATATATATAATTTTTATTTTTTTGAGAGAGCTGTGCGTCCCCCGAAACACAACCCAGCCGAGCCGCACTGCTTCTTGACACAATGCCAGCTTAACCCGGAAGCCAGCCGCACCAATGTGTCGGACAAAACACTGTACACCTGGCGACCGTGTCAGCGTGCATTGTGCCCGGCCCACCACAGGAGTCGCTAGAGTTTGATGGGACAAGAACATCCCTGCCGGCCAAACCCTCCCCTAACCCGGACGATGCTGGGCCAATTGTGCGCCGCCCCATGGATCTCCCGGTCGCGACCGCTGCGACAGAGCCTGGACTCGAATCAGGATCTCTAGTGGCACAGCTGGCAATGCAGGAGGCCTCGTCACATTTAATTTTTTAATACATTTGCAAAGTTTTCAAAAAAACAGTTTTTGCTTTCATTATTTTGCTTTTGTCAAATTATGTAAATTGATGAGAAAAAAAAGTCAATTTTAGAAAAAGGCTCACGTAACAAAATGTGGGAAAAAGTCAAGGTGTCTGAATACTTTCTGAATGCACTGTATGGTGTATCTAAACATATCAAATAGTATTATTGCCCACTACAAGTGTACTAGGCCTGTGTTTTTGCTACACCTTAATAGTTTCCTTATTTCTGTTTGTCAGGCTTAGTGTTGAATAATGGTGGATGTTTAAATTTGAGTTATTTATTTAGATTCATTGTGGGCATAGGGCAGGGTTAATTCCAGTTAATTGCCTGGATTCCCCATCTAATAGGGAGGACGTGTGGAACACTGTTTCACGCCACACACACACACACACTCCGGTTAATGGGGAGGACGTGTGGAACACTGCTTCATGCCACACACACACACACACTCCGGTTAATGGGGAGGACGTGTGGAACACTGCTTCATGCCACACACACACACACACACTCCGGTTAATGGGGAGGACGTGTGGAACACTGTTTCATGCCACACACACACACACACTCCGGTTAATGGGGAGGACGTGTGGAACACTGCTTCATGCCATCTTCGGCATGTCAGTGAGAACCCTCCACATGTTCGGCCCAGATTAACATATTTTTCTGAAAGAGAGAAAGGGAGCTTATTGAAATAGATGGACAACATGACAGCATATTTAAATTATCCTCAAGTTATTTTGCAAAGTGAGGCCACAAATCAATGACTTTGCCTGGCATGTATATTATAGTAATAGCTAAGTTGCAAATGTTTTGAGGATTCTTTGAAACCACTATACAGTTTCTGTTTTGTATCCTGTCTTGTGTGACCACATCTTTCACAAGAAGAAAATGGTTCCAGTCCTGCCAGGTAGATCAGAAATCAGGTAGATCAGGTAGATCAGAGAGCAGGTGTTTGTTGTTGTGGGCAGATGTGAGCTCCACTGCCTTTCTATAGATTCCATACAGTACTTTGTAGGTAGGCTGTAGCTTATGGAGTAATGGTGCACCAGGACCTGTGCTCACTGCTCAGGGAGACAGTCCATGCCAAGGGAAAACTGTTCAGAGTTTCCACACTGAAAGACATGGATGAGCAAACAGGAGAGATGAGAGAGAGGAGAGATACACGAGAGAGGATAGTGTGTGTGTGTGTGTGTGTGTGTGTGTTGTGACAGGAGGTGTGTAGACGTGCTGACTGTCTGACTGGGACATCAGTAGACAGACAGGACAGCAGCAGGAGGCAGAGAAAAGTGACTCATATTCTGCCCCTTTCAGCTGGTGAGCTGTCTACTGTGATCGCTTTCAGTCAGTCAACCAGTACTGTGTTTCGGACAGGCAGACCAACAGACAGACAGACAGACAAGCAGGCAGGCAGACGGAGAAAATGACAGACAGACAGATAGGCAGGCAGTAGTCTTTCACATTCAGCCCTTCTGCTTCTCTCCTAGTATTCTTCATTTCTCACTCCAGCCCCCCTATAAGGGCACAAGGCGAGACCCAGATGCAGACACAGGAGGCAGATGGTTTGAGTCTTTGATATGTATTAATAATCCAAAAGGGGTAGGCAAGAGATTGGTCGTGGACAGGCAAAAGGTCAAAACCAGTTCAGAGTCCAGGAGGTACAGTTTGGCAGGCAGGTTCGAGGTCAGGGCAGGCAGAGTGGTCAGGAAGGCGGGTACAGAGTCCAGAAAACAGGCAAGGGTCAAAACCGGGAGGACTCGTAAAAAAGAATAGAAAAGGCAGGTGCACTGGGAAAACAGTTACCTTACTGAGTACAGTTAGGCCTGGCCCAGTTACCTTACTGAGTACAGTTAGGCCTGGCCCAGTTACCTTACTGAGTACAATTAGGCCTGGCCCAGTTACCTTACTGAGTACAGTTAGGCCTGGCCCAGTTACCTTACTGAATGTAAGCAAGGAAAGTTTAGGCCTGGCCCAGTTACCTTACTGAGTACAGTTGGGCCCTGTTAGGCCTGGCCCAGTTACCTTACTGAGTACATTTGGGCCCTGTTAGGCCTGGCCCAGTTAACTTACTGAGTACATTTGGGCCCTGTTAGGCCTGGCCCAGTTACCTTACTGAGTACATTTGGGCCCTGTTAGGCCTGGCCCAGTTACCTTACTGAGTACATTTGGGCCCTGTTAGGCCTGGCCCAGTTACCTTACTGAGTACATTTGGGCCCTGTTAGGCCTGGCCCAGTTACCTTATTGAGTACATTTGGGCCCTGTTAGGCCTGGCCCAGTTACCTTACTGAGTACAGTTGGGCCCTGTTAGGCCTGGCCCAGTTACCTTACTGAGTACATTTGGGCCCTGTTAGGCCTGGCCCAGTTACCTTACTGAGTACATTTGGGCCCTGTTAGGCCTGGCCCAGTTTCCTTACTGAGTACATTTGGGCCCTGTTAGACCTGGCCCAGTTACCTTATTGAGTACATTTGGGCCCTGTTAGGCCTGGCCCAGTTACTTTACTGAGTACATTTGGGCCCTGTTAGACCTGGCCCAGTTACCTTATTGAGTACATTTGGGCCCTGTTAGGCCTGGCCCAGTTACTTTACTGAGTACATTTGGGCCCTGTTAGACCTGGCCCAGTTACCTTACTGAGTACATTTGGGCCCTGTTAGGCCTGGCCCAGTTACCTTACTGAGTACATTTGGGCCCTGTTAGACCTGGCCCAGTTACCTTACTGAGTACATTTGGGCCCTGTTAGACCTGGCCCAGTTACCTTACTGAGTACAAAAGCAGTGAGGTGCAGCAAAAACTGTTTTAACATTCATAAAACTTCCTACTAGTATTATTTATACAAGAACAAATCATTTAAGGAGTTAAAAAACAGTAAAACAATCAAAGTATGCTCCATAAACACAAAATACCCGTCTCTCCTTTTTCATATGTAACTTGATTATCATTATTATAGCTATTCTAAGTTACGAGACTATTTGACTTTTCCTTATTTTGCCTGCGGACGACAGGAAAAGTGTTTTTGGAAAACCACACGCGTTTTAATGGCTGTGGAAAAAGTGAGCTCACTCTCCACTCCAGTGAAGTGAAGGTTCTGACAGTGAGGAGAGGAGTGTCCCACACACACACACATCTATAGTGTCCTAATGATGACAGTATGTGGTGGAATATAACTATGCTGTCGGTGAATGGAGCCTTCATATTAATCTCTGCATATCCAATCAATGACTATAGATGTCTTATCTCTCTCCCTCTCAGGTTCAGACAAACGTGGCGTGAAGGAAAGATGCCAAAAGAAAGATGCCCAGGGTCCCTGCTCATCTTTGTGAATGTGCCTTATGCATGCTGCAAGGAGGCATGAGGACTGCAGATGTGGCCAGGTCAATAAATTGCAATGTCAGTACTGTGAGACGCCTAAGACAGCGCTACAGGGAGACAGGATGGACAGCGGATCATCCTCGCAGTGGCAGATCAAGTGTAACAACACCTGCACAGGATCGGTACATCCGAACATCACACCTGCGGACAACGTCGCCTATGGGCACAAACCCACCGTCGCTGGACCAGACAGGACTGGCAAAAGTGCTCTTCACTGATGAGTCGCGGTTTTGTGTCATCAGGGGTGATGGTCGGATTCGCGTTTATCGTCGAAGGAATGAGCGTTACACCAAGGTCTGATCGACTTGGAGGTGGAGGGTCCATCATGGTCTGTGACAGTGTGTCACAGCATCATCGAACTGAGCTTGTTGTCATTGCAGGCAATCTCAACGCTGTGCGTTACAGGGAAGACATCCTCCTCCCTCATGTGGTACCCTTCATGTAGGCTCATCCTGACATGACCCTCCAGCATGACAATGCCACCAGCCATACTGCTTGTTCTTTGCACGCACCCCTGAGGGGCCCCCATGTTGAGGATCAGAGTGGCAGAGGTGTTGTTGCCTACCCTTACCATCTGGGGGCGGCCCTTCAGGAAGTCCAGGATCCAGTTGCAGAGGGAGATGTTTAGTCCCAGAGTCATTAGCTTAGTGATGAGCTTTGTGGGCACTATGGCGTTGAACGCAGAGCTGTAGTCAATAAACAGCACTCTCACATAGTTGTTCCTTTTGTCCAGGTGGAAAATGGCAGTGTGGAGTGCGATTGAGATTGTGGTTCTGTTGGGGCGGTATGCAAATTGGAGTGGGTCTAAGGTTTTAATGGTATTGATGTGAGCCTTGACTAGCCTTTCAAGCACTTCATGGCTACTGATGTGAGTGCTATGGGGCGGTAGTCATTTAGGCAGATTTATTGGGCACAGGGACTATGGTGGTCTGCTTAAACATGTAGGTATTACAGACTCGACAGGGAGAGGATGAAAATGTAAGTGAAGACACTTGCCAGTTGGTCCGCACATGCTCTGAGTGAATGTCCTGGTAATCCATCTGGCCCTGCGGCCTTGTGAATGTTGACCTGTTTAAAGGTCTTGCTCACATCGGCTATGGAGCGCGTGTCCACACTGTCGTCCAGAACAGCTGGTGCTCTCATGCATGCTTCAGTGTTGCTTGCCTCGACACAAGCATATATGGCATTTCGCTCGTCTGGTAGGTTGGCGGCACTGGGCAGCTCATGACTGGGGTTCCCTTTGTAGTCCGTAATAGTTTGCAAACCTGCCACATCTGACGAGCATCAGAGCCGTAGGATTTAGTCTTAGTCCTCTATTGAAGTTTTGCCTGTTTGATGGTTCGTCTGAGAGCATAGCGGGATTTCTTATAAGCGTCCAGATTAAATTTCCACTCATTGAAAGCGGCAACTCTAGCCTTTAGCTCAGTGCAGATGTTTCCTGTATTCCATGGCTTCTGGTTGCGATATGTCCCTACTGTCCCTGTGGGGACAACGTCGTCAATGCACTTATTGATGAAGCCGGTGACTGAGGTCGTAAACTCCTCAGTGCCATTGGATGAATCCCAGAACATATTCCAGTCTGTGCTAGCAAAACAGCCCTGTAGCGTAGCATCCGCGTCATCTGATCACTTCCATATTGAGTGAGTCACTGGTATTTCCTGCTTTAGTTTTTGCTTATAAAGCAAAAATCAGGAGGATAGAATTATGGTCAGATTTGCCAAATGGAGGGCGAGGGAAAGCTTTGTAAGCGTCTCTGTGTGTGGAGTGAAGGTGATCTAGAGTTTTTTTTCCTCTGGTTGCACATTTGACATGCTGGTAGAAATTAGTTAAAACAGATTTTGCCTGCATTAAAGTCCCCGGGCCACTAGGCGTGCTCCTTCTGGATGAGCGTTTTTTTATTTACGTGTGGCCTTGTACAGTTTGTTGAGTGCGGTCTTAGTGCCAGCATCGGTTTGTGGTGTTAAATAGATAGCAAAACATATAGCAGGATTCTCAAACTAGCGGCCCGCATGCCGACTTTGGCCCACGGGGAATTTTATTTGGCCCCAAGTCATCTACATTTTTTGAATCAGGTCTCTCCAGAGATGTTCGATTGGGTTAAAGTTCGGGCTCTGGCTGGGCCACTCAAGGACATTCAGAGACTTGTCCCTAAGCCACTTTTGTGTTGTCTTGGCTGTGTGCTTCAGGTGGTTGTCTTGTTAGAATGTGAACCTTCGCCCCAGTCTTACGTCCTGAGCGCTCTGGAGCAAGTTTTCATCAAGGATCTCTCTGTACTTTGCTCCCTTCATCTTTCCCTCAACCCTGACTGTCTCCCAGTCCCTGATGCTGAAAAGCATCCCCACACCATGATATTGCCACCACCATGCTTCACCGTAGGGATGGTGCCAGGTTTCCTCCAGACGTGACGCTTGGCATTCAGGCCAAAGAGTTCAATCTTGGTTTCATCAGACCAGAGAATCTTGTTTCTCATGTTCTGAGAGTCTTTAGGTGCCTTTTGGAAAACTCCAAGCGGGCTGTCATGTGCTTTTTACTGAGGAGTGACTTCCGCCTTGTCTCTCTAGCATAAAGGCCTGAGTGGTGGAGTGCTGCAGAGATGGTTGTCCTTCTGGAAGGTTCTTCAATCTCCACAGAGGAACTCTGGATCTCTGACAGAGTGACCGTCATGTTCTTAGTCACCTCCCTGACCAAGGCCCTTCTCCCCCGATTGCTCAGTTTGGCCGGGCAGCCAGCTCCAAGAAGAAGAGTATTGGTTGTTCTAAATGTCTTCCATTTCAGAATGATGGAGGCCACTGTGTTCTTGGGGTCCTTCCATGTTGCAGAAATGCTTTTGTTCCCTTCCCCTGATCTGTTTCTCGACACAATCCTGTCTTGGAGCTATACGGATAATTCCTTCAACCTCATGGCTTTGTTTTTCCTCTGACATACACTGTCAACTGTGGGACCTTATATAGACAGATGTGTGCCTTTCCAAATCATGTCATATCAATTGAATTTACCACAGGTGGACTCCAATCAAGTTGTTGAAACATCTCAAGGATGATCGATGGAAACAGGATGCACCTGACATCTAGTTTCATAGCAAAGGGTCTGAATCCTTATGTAAATAAGTTATTTCTGTTGAGGGAAACCAATTTTTTAACCAATTTTAAAACAAGGCCGTAACGTAACTAAATGTGGAAAAAGTCAAGGGGTCTGAATACTTTCCCAATGTACTGTAAGACTGTAGAAACACCAGCAGATCAGCTCCAAGTGATTTTAATTTTAGAAATCTGTTCCAAAGTATAATAGAGAGATATATAGTTTGTGACCGTATACAAATGTAAGCATGGTTTGAAATTATTATATTTTAGTCAAATACTATATCTGTTTGGGCTATTTGTAATTATGTTCCGGGCCCCATGACCATCCGTTCAAGTAAAAATGTTCCTGAGGCTGAATCTAGTTGATGACTGCTCTCTTACAGCCTCTTTAGCTTCATAGGCCTATATGTTAGGAAATGTTTGATGGAGTGAGTGTTGCTGGCCGTTGCCTTAATGCTCCATCACTGTTTTCCTTTATGTAGCATGAATGAAGTGAAAACTCTTCAGAATGCTATTTGAACTCAAGCTATTATCTGAGCTTTTCCATACAGTTGATACAGGGTAGACTTTGCTGATGATGATTGACTTATTTCATCTTGAATGGTAACCGTGATTTGAATCAGGTCCAGAGGCTCAACAGGAAATGCCTCAGGAGAAGATCCAGACATCCTCTGTCTAACGTTTAGATAAACATGCTTTGATCTCCCAGTGATGGTGAAGCATTCTCTGGGTCTCGGCCAAGGTATGAGCATGAGTTAGGACTTGTCTGCCACAGATGGGTGCTACAACAACATGTCTTCCGCTTCTGTTCATAACATCTTGCTCAACAACTGCACTCCATCTAACCCAAAACCTCCCTCACACACATGCATGTGCACACACACACACACATGCACTCACATCCCTGACACTTGCTTTGATAGTTCCAAGCCACTATTGCTAAATGCTTTCTCTTGGAGGTGAATTGTGTTGATTTAAAGAGCTGTCTACAAATCAAATCAAATTGTATTGGTCACATACACATGGTTAGCAGATGTTATTGCGGGTGTAGCTCCAACAGAGCAGTGATATCTAACAAGTAATATCTAACACTTTAACAACAATACACACAATAAATACAATACACACAAATCTAAAGTAAAGGAATGGAATTAAGAATATGTAAATATTTGGGCGAGCAATGTCAGAGCGGCATAGACTAAAAATCTGTAGAATAAAATACATATGAGATGAGTAATGCAAAATATGTAAACATTATTCACGTGACTAGTGTTCCGTTATTAAAGTGGCCAGTGATTTCAAGTCTATGTATATAGGCAGCAGCCTCTAAGGTGCTAGTGATGGCTATTTAACAGTCTAATGCACCTGTACTGACCTCACCTTCTGGATGATAGTGGGGTGAACAGGCAGTGGCCCTGGTGGTTGTTGTCTTTTTGGCCTTCTGTGACATTGGGTACTGTAGATGTCCTGGAGGGCAGGTAATTTGCCTCCGGTGATGCGTTGGGCACACCGCACCATCCTCTGGAGAGCCCTGCAGTTGTGGGCAGTGCAGTGGCCGTACCAGGCGGTGAGACAGCACGACACGATGCTCTCAATTGTGCTCCCTAAAAGTTTGTGAGGGTTTTAGGTGCCAAGCCAAATTTCTTCAGGCTCCTGAGGCTGTCGGCAGACCACAGGATCCTATATCTCTGGCCCTCCCATCCATCCACACACAAACACCAACACCAGTCAGCCAGTCAATCAGGCAGCATGGTTGGGTTGTGAACAGCTAAGACAGACTAACATTGCCAACCTCACTGTGGACAGCAGTGTAGACCAGGGCTTGGGGAGGTGCTGTGAAACCAGCTACACTAGAGGACAGTACTGCAGACCACGGCTTGGGGAGTTGCTGTGAGACCAGCTACACTAGAGAACAGTACTGCAGACCACGGCTTGGGGAGGTGCTGTGAGACCAGCGACACTAGAGGACAGTACTGCAGACCACGGCTTGGGGAGGTGCTGTGAGACCAGCGACACTAGAGGACAGTACTGCAGACCACGGCTTGGGGAGGTGCTGTGAGACCAGCGACACTAGAGGACAGTACTGCAGACCACGGCTTGGGGAGGTGCTGTGAGACCAGCTACACTAGAGGACAGTACTGCAGACCACGGCTTGGGGAGGTGCTGTGAGACCAGCTACACTAGAGGACAGTACTGCAGACCACGGCATGGGGAGGTGCTGTGAGACCAGAGACACTAGAGGACAGTACTGCAGACCACGGCTTGGGGAGGTGCTGTGAGACCAGCTACACTAGAGGACAGTACTGCAGACCACGGCTTGGGGAGGTGCTGTGAGACCAGCTACACTAGAGGACAGTACTGCAGACCACGGCTTGGGGAGGTGCTGTGAGACCAGAGACACTAGAGGACAGTACTGCAGACCACGGCTTGGGGAGGTGCTGTGAGACCAGCTACACTAGAGGACAGTAGAGGTAAAATGACAGACAAGGTAACTATAGGGTCATGAATAATCATGGATCTCTCCTCCACTCTGTCCTTACTCTGCCTGAGACTGAAGACATGTCAGTGATCCTAGAGCAGTGTGTGTATGAAAGTATATGTCTGAGTATGTGTTGTAGTGGTAGGAGTGGTGGTAGTAGTAGTAGTAGTAGTGGTGGTAGTAGTAGTAGTGGTAGTAGTAGTAGTGGTAGTAGTAGTAGTAGTGGTAGTAGTAGTAGTGGTGGTAGTAGTAGTAGTAGTAGTGGTAGTAGTGGTAGTAGTAGTGGTGGTGGTGGTGGTAGTAGTAGTAGTAGTAGTAGTGGTGGTGGTGGTAGTAGTAGTAGGGGTAGTAGTAGTAGTAGTGGTGGTAGTAGTAGGGGTAGTGGTGGTAGTAGTAGTAGTAGTGGTAGTAGTGGTAGTAGTAATAGTGGTAGTAGTAGTAGTTGTGGTAGTAGTGGTAGTAGTAGTGGTGGTGGTTGTAGTAGTAGTAGTAGTAGTAGTGGTGGTGGTGGTGGTAGTAGTAGTAGTAGTAGTGGTAGTAGTGGTAGTAGTAGTGGTAGTAGTAGTGGTAGTGGTAGTAGTAGTGGTGGTGGTGGTGGTAGTAGTAGTAGTAGTAGTGGTGGTGGTGGTAGTAGTAGTAGGGGTAGTAGTAGTAGTAGTGGTGGTAGTAGTAGGGGTAGTGGTGGTAGTAGTAGTAGTAGTGGTAGTAGTGGTAGTAGTAATAGTGGTAGTAGTAGTAGTTGTGGTAGTAGTAGTGGTGGTGGTTGTAGTAGTAGTAGTAGTAGTAGTGGTGGTGGTGGTGGTAGTAGTGGTAGTGGTAGTTGTTGTTGTTGTTGTTCCTACCACCGTACTAGACATGCCATACTCTTTTTCTTGTTTGATTTTTAAAATAGTGTTACCATGGAGAATAGGTATAATTATTGTGGTGCACTAGAGCATAGGGTGCTGTTTCAGAAACTATCAGCCAGCACATTACTGTACATTACAGCTTGGGTTGCCACAATTAACATTTATGTCTGCTTGTCTTTCAGAGGGGTTGGAATAAAGCAGAATTCAAATTTCGTTTGGACTTTGTGTCCTACTGACTAACAAAGTGATGTTCATCTGTGGTTCCATCAGCTCCATGCACTACTGTAGTTCCGTCAGCTCCATGTACTACTGTGGTTCCATCAGCTCCATGTACTACTGTGGTTCCATCAGCTCCATGTACTACTGTGGTTCCATCAGCTCCATGTACTACTGTGGTTCCATCAGCTCAATGTACTACTGTGGTTCCATCAGCTCCATGTACTACTGTGGTTCCATCAGCTCCATGTACTACTGTGGTTCCATCAGCTCCATGTACTACTGTGGTTCCATCAGCTCCATGCTGATCCGGCACAACACTGAATGTGTAAGCAGTGAGCCGTGTGGCCTGGAGTCACAGCAGACAGGTGTCTGAGTGCCTCAGAAGACAGGACCCTCAGGATCTGGCCCCTGGAAGTCCTGAGCCTTTCGTTGCCATGGTAAACACTAAACAAACATGCAGAAGGCACTACACAGACATAGTCATCTCTTTCTTATTAACATTACAATATTATGTAGTGTTTTAACTTCCACTTAGTTAGATTAGTAATTCCACCAATTTTTTATTGACAAGATTTGTTGTATATAATGTGACCAAGTACATCTATTATCATGGCATAAGAACTTTTTCATACTCAGCCTTTTCCAGGGTCCAAGATGTGACAAGCCTCATGGAATAGTAAAATCATAGTTAATGAGGTTGATGACATGCTGTGTCTCTTGGCCTGGCATTGTGTGATGCTGTTATAGGGAACATCTGCACAGATCTCTCCTGTCCGTCTGTCTATTTGTCTGTTGGCCAAAGATACAGAGCAGTGAGCATGTGCAGATCCTCTTGACTTCCTCGTCACATTCTCTCCTGGAAGTCCCAGAACATGTGACTGTATAAGTTTGCTTTATATCCCCATGCTTTCCAGGGTGGGGATCGGTTCCATTTCAATTCAGCCTCAATTCAATTCCAATTTTCCTGAAGACTGCTTCAATAGTTTTAACAGAAGCTTCTGATGATTGGAGACATGGGGAAACAAAGTTTGTCTCCAGAGCAGGTTAGGACGAGTTGAGTCATTTGAGCAGTTTTCTCCCCTCCGCTTCTTTTAACCATCCCAGCCTATCTATTCTAAATAAGGAGATCTTAGACTTGGCTGGAACTCCAGCAGTTTGTCTTTTTGTTGTGAACAGAAAAAGAGTACAGTAAGTATCTTGGCAACAACAAAGACAAGTCATTTGGGGAGGAAAACTACGCAGGGCAAAGACTTATTGCACATGGCTTTGCTCAATTAAGTAGTTAAGATGTCTGTTTAATGACTAGGCACTAGCTATGTTTGTTTGTTGTTGTTGTCTTTGTGTTTGTCTTGTTAAAAAAACAAACTGTCATCCGTTCCGCATCAGAGTTGGTGGTTTTCTGATTAGGGTTGCAAAGTTCCATAAACTTTCCCAAAGATTTTCAGGAATGTTTGTTATTTTGGATAAGCTGTATAACGTTGCAGCTCCTCCAAGCCTGGGGCCTAAGTAAAGTAGGTGCCTGATGAGGCATGACAGCTTATTATCAGGTTAACCCTAATCACTTTATTTGTTTTGGCTCTGGAAACTCTCTCCCCCTTTTCCCCTCTCTTCCCCTCTATTTCCTTCTCTTCCCCTCTCTTTCATTCTCTTTCCTTCTCTTCCCCCCTTTTTCCTTCCCCTTTCTTCCCCTCTCTCCCCCTCTCTTTCCATATCTTCTCCTCTATTTCTCTCTTCCCCTATATTTCTCTCCTCCTCTCTTTCCCTCTCTTCCCCTCTCTTCCCCTTTATTTCCTTCTCTCCCCCTCTCTTTCCATCTCTTCCCCTCTCTCCCCTTCTTTTTTTACCCTCTCTCTACCCCTCTCTGACACCCTCTCTTCCCCAATCTGTCTCCCTCTCTTAAAATTCCTCCTCTCTTCTCCTCTCATCTCCTCTCTCCCTCTCCTTCCCTCTTTTTCCCTCTCCCCTCTTCCCCTTTCTCTCTTCTCCTCTGTCCCTCTTCTCCTCTCTTCCCCTTTATGTCCCTCTTCTCCTCTCTTCCCCTTTATGTCCCTCTTCTCCTCTCTTCCCCTTTATGTCCCTCTTCTCCTCTCTTCCCCTTTATCTCTCTTCCCCTTTATGTCCCTCTTCTCCTATCTTCCCCTTTATGTCCCTCTTCTCCTCTCTTCCCCTTTATGTCCCTCTTCTCCTCTCTTCCCCTTTATGTCCCTCTTCTCCTCTCTTCCCCTTTATGTCCCTCTTCTCCTATCTTCCCCTTTATGTCCCTCTTCTCCTCTCTTCCCCTTTATCCCTCTTCTCCTCTCTTCCCCCTTATGTCCCTCTTCTCCCCTCTTCCCCTTTCTCTCTTCTCCTCTATGTCCCTCTTCTCCTCTCTTCCCCTTTATGTCCCTCTTCTCCTCTCTTCCCCTTTATCCCTCTTCTCCTCTCTTCCCCCTTATGTCCCTCTTCTCCCCTCTTCCCCTTTCTCTCTTCTCCTCTATGTCCCTCTTCTCCTCTCTTCCCCTTTATGTCCCTCTTCTCCTCTCTTCCCCTTTATGTCCCTCTTCTCCTCTCTTCCCCTTTATGTCCCTCTTCTCCCATCTTCCCCTTTATGTCCCTCTTCTCCCCTCTTCCCCTTTATGTCCCTCTTCTCCTCTCTTCCCCTTTATGTCCCTCTTCTCCTCTCTTCCCCTTTATGTCCCTCTTCTCCTCTCTTCCCCTTTATGTCCCTCTTCTCCTATCTTCCCCTTTATGTCCCTCTTCTCCCCTCTTCCCCTTTCTCTCTTCCCCTTTATGTCCCTCTTCTCCTCTCTTCCCCTTTATGTCCCTCTTCTCCTCTCTTCCCCTTCATGTCCCTCTTCTCCTCTCTTCCCCTTTATGTCCCTCTTCTCCTATCTTCCCCTTTATGTCCCTCTTCTCCCCTCTTCCCCTTTCTCTCTTCCCCTTTATGTCCCTCTTCTCCTCTCTTCCCCTTTATGCCCCTATTCTCCTCTATTCCCCTTTATGTCCCTCTTCTCCTCTCTTCTCCTTTATACCCTGTTCTCCTCTCTTGCCCTCTCTCTCTTTTAAAGAAACCATAGTCTAGTGGTACCACACTTGGCTCCTAACGTATTTTTCATTTGACAGCTAGTCTTACTGGGGTCCGACACATAACAAACACATCTTACCCAGGTGACCACTTTTCCTACTGTGTCCTCTTTATTTACCTACCCATCTACTTCTATACTGCCAAAATGAAACGCGTCAAAGAAATGAACAGAGGACACAATAACTGGTCCACAACGAAGCATAGCATGCTGATGAGAGCACAGCCACTCTCCCTCTCCCACTCTGTTTCAATCCAAAGGACTTTCTTTCATTAATCTTTTTTTCCACTCGGAAAATATAAATTCTTGTGTCTTACTGACTTTGAGGCCAGGGAAAACTCCTCACAAAGTTTTTTAAAGGGAAAGGAAAGGGATTTCTGAATGCAACAAGCACTCTATTAAAGTGGAGATATGTTTAATGCACATATGGTATCAGGCTGTGAAAGTAGATCCTTAGATATTTATTAAAATAGTTGGTTTAACGCTTAGAAATAACTCATCACATTCATTAGATTCAATAATAGCATTATGGTGCAGTATTTCAGTCATCATATTGTTGGACTAGTCTTGGTTTCCAGTCTATCACATTATTTGTCTGACTTGTGATACTATTGCTGGACTATGGATGTTAGAGGTAGTGATTGTTTTGGTCGTCTTTACGTAAAGCCTGCAGGTAACGTATATCAGCATGTATGAATTGTTCATGCCCTTACAGGGCCTTACATGGCCTTACAGGGCCGTACAGTGCCTTACAGGGCCTTACGGTGCCTTACGGGGCCTTACAGTGCCTTACAGGGCCTTACAGGGCCTTACGGTGCCTTACAGGGCCTTGCAGGGCCTTACGGTGCCTTACAGGGCCTTACATTGCCTTACATGGCCTTACAGTGCCTTACAGGGCCTTACAGGGCCTTACGGTGCCTTACAGGGCCTTACAGGGCCTTCGGAAAGTATTCAGGCCCCTTGGCTTTTTCCAAATGTTATGTTACAGCCTTATTCTAAAACTGATTAAGTTGCTTTTTTCCCTCATCAATCTACACACAATAGCCGATCATGACAAAGCAAAAACAGGTTTTTAGACATTTTAAAATGAAATAACACATTTACATAAGTATTCAGATCCTTTACCCAGTATTTTGTTGAAACACCTTTGGCAGCGATTACAGCATTGAGTCTTCTTGGGTATGACGCTATAAGCTTGGCACTCCTGTATTTGAGGAGTTTCTCCCATTCTTCTCTGCAGATCCTCTCAAGCTCTGTCAGGTTGGATGGGGAGCGTTGCTGCACAGCGACTTTCAGGTCTCTCCAGAGATGTTTGATCGGATTCAAGTCCGGGCTCTCGCTGGGCCACTCAAGGACATTCAGAGACTTGTCCCAAAGCCACTCCTGCGTTGGCTTGGCTGTGTGCTTCGGGTTGTTGTCCTGTTGAAGGGTGAACCTTTGCCCCATTCTGAAGCCTTGAGTGCTCTGGAGCAGGTTTTCATCAAGGATCTCTCTGTACTTTGCTCCGGTCATCCTGACTAGTCTCCCAGCCCCTGCCGCTGAGAAACATCCCCAGAGCATGATGCTGTGACCACCATGCTTCAATCTTGGTTTCATCGGACCAGAGAATCTTGTTTCTCATGGTCTGAGAGTCCTTTAGGTGCCTTTTGACAAACTCCAAGCGGGCTGTCATGTGCCTTTTACTGAGGAGTGGCTTCTGTCTGGCCACTCTATCACTCTTCCATTTAAGAATGATGGAGTCCACAGTGTTCTTGGGGACCTTCAACGCTGCAGTAATGTTTTGGTACCCTACCCCAGATCTGTGCCTCAACACAATCCTGTTTCAGAGCCCTACGGACAATTTCTTTGACCTCATGGCTTGGTATTTGCTCTGACATGCACTGTCAACTGTGGGACCTTATATAGACAGGTGTGTGCCTTTCCAAATCATGTCCAATCAATTGCATTTACCACAGGTGGACTCCAATCAAGTTGTAGAAACATCTCAAGGATGATCAGTGGAAACAGGATGCACCTGAGCTCAATTTTGAGTCTCGTAGCAAAGGGTCTGAATACTAATGTAAATAAGGTATTTGTTTTTTTCTATTTTTAATACATTTGAAAAAAAATCTAAAGACCTGTTTTCGCTTTGTCATTATTGGTTATTGTGTGTAGATTGCTGAGAATTTAGTATTTTTTAAATCCATTTTAGAAGTCACTACAGATCCAGGTTTGATCACGGGCGTGTCGCAGCTATCCGCGACCGGGAAACACATGAGGTCGCCAGTTGTGTGGTGTTTCCTCCAACACATTGGTTCGGCTGGCTTCCGTGTTAAGCGAGCAGTGTGTCAAAAAGCAGTGCAGCTTGGTGTTTCGGAGGATGCATGGCTCTCGACCTTCGTCTCTCCCGAGGGAGTCCATACGGGAGTTGTAGTGATGGGACAAGACTCGAACTACCAATTGGATACCACAAAAAAGGGGTAAAAAGTAATTCAATCAAAAATGTTAAAATTCAAATAGAATAACACTAACAAAATGTGGAAAAAGTCAAGGTTGTGAAGGCTCTGTATGCACCTTTAAAAATGTCTGTATGAGCATTAAAAACTTCTTATGGCTGCAATTCCGTTAACGGGATCGATATGACAACAGCCAGTGAAAGTGCAAAACAATAGACATCTCATAATTAAAAATCCTCAAACATACATGTATCTTATACCGTTTTAATGGTAATCTTGTTAATCCCACCACAGTGTCCGATTTCAAATAGGCTTTACAGCGAAAGCACCACAAACGATTGTTAGGTCACCACCAAGCCAAAGAAAAACTCAGCCACAAAAAGCTGAGGAGTCCCAAAAAGCACAAATAGAGATAAAAATTCATCACTAAGCTTTGATGATCTTCATCAGATGACACTCATAGGACTTCATGTTACACAATAGATGTATGTTTTGTTTGATAAAGTTCATATTTATATCAAAACATCTGAGTTTACATTGGCGCGTTACGTTCACTAGTTCCAAAAACATCCGGTGATATTGCACAGAGCCACATCATTACAGAAATACTCATTATAAATGTAGATGAAAATTCAAGTGTTAGACATGGAAATATAGATATACCTCTCCTTAATGCAACTGTTGTGTCAGATTTTAAAAAAACTTTAAGGAAAAAGCAAACCATGCAATAATCTGAGACGGCACTCAGAAAACAAATACAATTTTCCGCCATGTTGGAGTCAAGAGAAATCAGAAATTACACTATAAATATTCCCTTAACTTTGATGATCTTCATCAGAATGCACTCCCAGGAATCGCAGTTCCACAATAAATGCTTGATTTGTTCGATAATGTCCATTATTTATGTCCAAGTAGCTACTTTTGTTAGTGCTTAGGTATACAAATCCAAACGCTCGTGCAGGTCCCGCATAACTTCAGACAAATACTTCAAAAATGTATATTACAGGTCTTAGAAACATTTCAAACTAAGTATAGAATCAATCTTCAGGATGATTTTTATCATAAATCTTCAGTAAAGTTCCAACCGGAGAATTCCTTTGTGTGTAGAGGAGCAATGGAACACAGGTCGATATCATGTGGAATGCACGTGACCAGGAAATGGCTCTCTGCCAGTAACCTGACTCATTCAGCTCTTATTCAGGCCCACAACACAGTAGAAGCCTCATTCAAGTTTCGAAAGAAGGTTGACATCTAGTGGAAGCCCTAGGAAGTGCAACTTCATCCATATCCCACTGTGAATTCAATAAGGCCTGGGTTGAAAATCGACCAACCTCAGATTTCCCACTTCCTGTTTGGATTTCTTCTCAGGTTTGCCTGCCATATTAGTTCTGTTATACTCACAGACATCATTCAAACAGTTTTAGAAACTTCAGAGTGTTTTCTATCCAATACTAATAATAATATGCATATATTAGCAAATCTGGGCACCTCTGGGCACCTTTCATCCAAGCTACTCAATACTGCAGCCATAAGAAGTTAATGAAGTCTTTTCTCTCCCGGTCATTGAGGGGGTAATGAGAAGTTCTCTAAACCCATCTGAGGGGCTCGGTTTTACTACCTAGATACGTTCCTGACATCTTGCCCCTCTCTAATCCTCTACATATATATCACCTTGATAAAACATGGGATGACATTTAAAGGTATTATGAGATGAACAATACTCACTCATTTGTCCTGATCATTCCAGCTGTTGCATAGGGCAGCAACAAAGGTTTGGCCATCTTTTCTCCTAATGGTGTTGGAGCTAGTCTCCACCGTTCTCCTGAAATATAACATTTTGACCAACCATTTTTGATGCTCAGCTCAGCTAGAAACACTAATCATTGAGTAGGGGAGGGGAGGGGAGGGGAGAGGAGAGGAGAGGAGAGGAGAGGAGGGGAGGGGAGGGGAGGGGAGGGCAGGAAAGGAGAGGAGAGGGGTGGCTACTGTTCTTTTTTCTCTCTCTTTTTTCTGACCATGGAAATCAAACATTACTACATGGCCAAAAGCATATGGACTCCCCTTCAAATGAGTGGATTTGGCTATTTAAGCCACAACCGGTGCTGACAGGTGTATAAAATCAAGCACACAGCAATGCAATCTCCATAGACCAATATTGGCAATAGAATAGGTTGTACTGAAGAGCTCAGTGACTTTCAATAGGATGCCACCTTTCCAACAAGTCCGTTTGTAAAATCTCTGCCGTGCTAGAGCTGCCCCTGTCAACTGTAAGTGCTGTTATTGTGAAGTGGAAAATTATAGGTGCAATAACCGCTCTGCCACGAAGTGGTAGGCCACACAATCTCACAGAACGGGACTGCTGAGTGCTGAAGTGCGTACAAATAGTCACTACCGAGTTCCAAACTGCCTCTGGAAGCAACATCAGCAAAATAACTGTTTGTCGGGAGCTTCATGAAATGGGTATCCTTGGCTGAGAAACCGCACAAAAGCTTAAGATCACCGTGTGCAATGTCAAGCGTCGGCTAGAGTGGTGTAAAGCTCGCCTCCAGTGAACTCTGGAGCATCGGAAGCGCCTCCTCTGGAGTGATTAATCACGCAATACAATCTGGCAGTCTGACGGACAAATCTAGGTTTGGCCAGGAGGACGCTACCTGCCCCAATGCACAGTGCCAACTGTAAAGTTTGGTGGAAGAGGAATAATGGTCTGGGGCTGTTTTTCACGGTTCGGGCTAGGCCCCTTTGTTCCTGTGAAGAGAAATCTTAACACCACAGTATACAATGACATTCTAGACAATTATGTGCTTCCAACTTTGTGACAACAGTTTGGGGAAGGCCCTTTCCTGTTTCAGCATGACAATGCCCCCATGCACAAAGCGAGATCCATACAGAAATGGTTTGTCGAGATCGGTGACTGGCTTGCACAGAGCCCTGTCCTCAAACCCATCTAACACCTTTGGGATGAATTGGAACGCCGACTGTGAGCCAGGCCTAATCGCCCAACATCAGTGCCAGACCTTACTAATGCTCTTGTAACTGAATGGAAGCAAGTCACGCAGCAATGTTCCAACATCAAGTGGAAAGCCTTACCAGAAGAGTGTAGGATGTTATAGCAGCCAAGGGGGACCAGCTCCACATTAATGCACATGATTTTGGAATGAGATGTTCACCTAGCAGGCATCCACATACTTTTGGCCATTGTATTTATCCTATGTGTCATTCTAAAAATGTTGTTAGTTTAAAGTCACATCACAATCACATACTTAGTAACTGCATTCCTGGAAAGAACTTCTGAGAACACATTCTTAGAATGTGAAGAGAGGTCGACAGAGAGAGTGAGAGAGACACGTAGACGAGACACTATGAAAGGTAGGGAAGAGACAGCGAGAGAGAGAGAGAGAGAGAGAGGTAGGGGAGCGACAAAGAAAGAGAGAGGTAGGGGAGAGAAAGTGAGAGAGAGAGTTTTGGGAGAGACAGAGAGAGAGGTAGGGTAGAGGCAGAGAGAGAGAGAGAGAGAGGTAGGATAGAGGCAGAGAGAGAGAGAGAGTTTTGGGAGAGACAGAGAGAGAGGTAGGGTAGAGGCAGAGAGAAAGAGAGAGTTTTGGGAGAGACAGAGAGAGAGGTAGGGTAGAGGCAGAGAGAGAGAGTTTTGGGAGAGACAGAGAGAGAGGTAGGGTAGAGGCAGAGAGAGAGAGAGGTAGGATAGAGGCAGAGAGAGCGAGAGAGAGTTTTGGGAGAGACAGAGAGAGAGGTGGGGTAGAGGCAGAGAGAGAGAGAGAGGTAGGATAGAGGCAGAGAGAGAGAGAGAGTTTTGGAAGAGACAGAGAGAGAGGTAGGGTAGAGGCAGAGAGAGAGAGAGAGAGAGAGATGCATATCGAAAGGACAAGAGTTAGCTTTCGTCACTTCCTGTTTGTGATCAAACCAGCAAGTTGATATTCTATAGTACAGTGGTGGAAAAAGTACACAATTGTCATACTTGAGTAAAAGTAAAGATAAATAGAAAATGACTCAAGTCAAAGTGAAAGTCACTCGGTAAAATACTACTTGAGTAAAAGTCTAAAAGTATTTGGTTTTAAATATACTTAAGTATCAAAAGTAAAAGTATGAATTATTTCTAATTACTTGTATTAAGGAAACCAGTAGGCACAATTGTCTTTATTTATTTGACATTTTATTGTGGATCCTCATTAGCTGCTGCCAAAGCAGGAGCTACTCTTCCTGGGGTCCAGCAAAATGAAGGTGATTTATACAACTTTAAAACATTACAATACATTCACAGATTTCACAACACACCGTGTGCCCTCAGACCCCTACTCCACCACTACCACATATCTACAGTACTAAATCCATGTGTATGTGTAGTATGTTATCGTGTGTGTGTGTGTATTCATGTGTCTGTGCCAATGTTTGTGTTGCTTCACAGTCCCCGCTGTTCCATAAGGTGTTTTTATCTCTTTTTTTAAATCAAATTTTACTGCTTGCATCAGTTACTTGATGTGGAATAGAGTTCCTTGTAGTCATGGCTCTATGTAGTACTGGGTGCCTTCCATAGTCTATTATGGGCTTGGAGACTGTGAAGAGACCTCTTGTGGCATGTCTTGTGGGGTATTTTAATTGACTACAGCTCAGCGTTCAACACCATAGTGCCCACAAAGCTCATCACTAAGGACCCTGGGACAAAACACCTCCCTCTGCAAAGGTCCGCCCCCAGGTGGTAAGGGTAGGCAACAACACATCTGCCACGCTGATTCTCAACACTGGGGCCCCTCAGGGGTGCGTGCTTAGTCTCCTCCTGTACTCCCTGTGGCCAAGCACGACTCCAACATCATCATTAAGTGTGCTGACGACACAACTGTGGTAGGCCAGATCACCGACATTGATGAGACAGCCTATAGGGAGGAGGTCAGAGGCCTGACAGTGTGGTGCAACAACTTCTCGCTCAACGTGAGCAAGACAAAGGAGATGATTATGGACTTCAGGAAAAGGAGGGCCGAACAAGCCCCCATTAACATCGAAAGGGCTGTAGTGGAGCGGGTCGAGAGTTTCAAATTCCTTGGAGTCCACATCATCAACCAGCTATCATGGTCCAAACACACCAAGACAGTCGTGAAGGGGGCACGACAATGCATATTCCCTGCAGGAGACTGAAAAGATTCTACAGCTGCACCATTGAGAGCATCCTGACCGGTTGCATCACTGCCTGGTATGCAACTGCTCAGCATCTGACTGTAACGCGCTACAGAGGGTAGATTGTACGGCCCAGTACATCACTGGGACCAAGCTTCCTGCTATCCAGGACCTATATACTTGACATTGTCAAAAGAAGGCCCAAAAATTGTCAAAGACTCCAACCACCAAAGTCATAGACTGTTCTCTCTGTTTTCGCGCGGCAAGCGGAACCGGAGTGCCAAGTCTACGTCCAACAGGCTCTTTAACAACTTCTAACCCCAAGCCATAAGATTGCTGAACAATTCATCAAATGGCTACCCTGTATATAGCATCGTTATTTAAAAATATATATATTTATTTATTTAGTAAATATTTTCGTAACTCTTATTTTCTTAAAACTGCATTGTTGGTTAAGTGCTTGTAAGTAAACATTTCACTATTGTATTCGGCGCATGTGACAAATAAAATGTTAGGAGATGACCATGTCAGAACAACCCACCACTTCAGCTGAGAAACACTAAGCAAGAGGACTTTTACCATCACACCTTTACCAGTACTGGGTGGAAAAGACTTGTCGTATCTTTTGTTCTGCAAGCACACTTTTCCCCAAAGCTTCTTCCACTGAAACAGTGAAACTGCATGAGGCGGCACAATTGTTGTTTGCTCGGCAAGAGAAGGGAGGAGAAATGCTGCCAAATCCCCCCCACCCCCTCTCTCTCTTTAGGCTAATTTGATGAGGAGGGTTCTGTTTTCAGTTAGTCTCCACCACAGGCTTAGTGTTGACACTCAGCACAACTCAGACTGTTGCCCAGACCTGCACTGTAACTAAGCTGTGTGTGTGTGTGCTGTAAGCTGTCAGGGCCCATTTAGAGAGACCACGGGTGGTGAAGGCACATGGCCTCCAGCCTGAGTCTCTCTCTCAACAGAGCACGCTGCCTTCAGTATCAGGGCCTCCAGCCTGAGTCTCTCTCTCAACAGAGCATGCTGCCTTCAGTATCAGGGCCTCCAGCCTGAGTCTCTCTCTCAACAGAGCATGCTGCCTTCAGTATCAGGGCCTCCAGCCTGAGTCTCTCTCTCAACAGAGCATGCTGCCTTCAGTATCAGGGCCTCCAGCCTGAGTCTCTCTCTCAACAGAGCATGCTGCCTTCAGTATCAGGGCCTCCAGCCTGAGTCTCTCTCTCAACAGAGCATGCTGCCTTCAGTATCAGGGCCTCCAGCCTGAGTCTCTCTCTCAACAGAGCATGCTGCCTTCAGTATCAGGGCCTCCAGCCTGAGTCTCTCTCTCAACAGAGCATGCTGCCTTCAGTATCAGGGCCTCCAGCCTGAGTCTCTCTCTCAACAGAGCATGCTGCCTTCAGTATCAGGGCCTCCAGCCTGAGTCTCTCTCTCAACAGAGCATGCTGCCTTCAGTATCAGGGCCTCTAGCCTGAGTCTCTCTCTCAACAGAGCATGCTGCCTTCAGTATCAGGGCCTCCAGCCTGAGTCTCTCTCTCAACAGAGCATGCTGCCTTCAGTATCAGGGCCTCCAGCCTGAGTCTCTCTCTCAACAGAGCATGCTGCCTTCAGTATCAGGGCCTCCAGCCTGAGTCTCTCTCTCAACAGAGCATGCTGCCTTCAGTATCAGGGCCTCCAGCCTGAGTCTCTCTCTCAACAGAGCATGCTGCCTTCAGTATCAGGGCCTCCAGCCTGAGTCTCTCTCTCAACAGAGCATGCTGCCTTCAGTATCAGGGCCTCCAGCCTGAATCTCTCTCTCAACAGAGCATGCTGCCTTCAGTATCAGGGCCTCCAGCCTGAGTCTCTCTCTCAACAGAGCATGCTGCCTTCAGTATCAGGGCCTCCAGCCTGAGTCTCTCTCTCAACAGAGCATGCTGCCTTCAGTATCAGGGCCTCCAGCCTGAGTCTCTCTCTCAACAGAGCATGCTGCCTTCAGTATCAGGGCCTCCAGCCTGAGTCTCTCTCTCAACAGAGCATGCTGCCTTCAGTATCAGGGCCTCCAGCCTGAGTCTCTCTCTCAACAGAGCATGCTGCCTTCAGTATCAGGGCCTCCAGCCTGAGTCTCTCTCTCAACAGAGCATGCTGCCTTCAGTATCAGGGCCTCCAGCCTGAGTCTCTCTCTCAACAGAGCATGCTGCCTTCAGTATCAGGGCCTCTAGCCTGAGTCTCTCTCTCAACAGAGCATGCTGCCTTCAGTATCAGGGCCTCCAGCCTGAGTCTCTCTCTCAACAGAGCATGCTGCCTTCAGTATCAGGGCCTCCAGCCTGAGTCTCTCTCTCAACAGAGCATGCTGCCTTCAGTATCAGGGCCTCCAGCCTGAGTCTCTCTCTCAACAGAGCATGCTGCCTTCAGTATCAGGGCCTCCAGCCTGAGTCTCTCTCTCAACAGAGCATGCTGCCTTCAGTATCAGGGCCTCCAGCCTGAGTCTCTCTCTCAACAGAGCATGCTGCCTTCAGTATCAGGGCCTCCAGCCTGAGTCTCTCTCTCAACAGAGCATGCTGCCTTCAGTATCAGGGCCTCCAGCCCGAGTCTCTCTCTCAACAGAGCATGCTGCCTTCAGTATCAGGGCCTCCAGCCTGAATCTCTCTCTCAACAGAGCATGCTGCCTTCAGTATCAGGGCCTCCAGCCTGAGTCTCTCTCTCAACAGAGCATGCTGCCTTCAGTATCAGGGCCTCTAGCCTGAGTCTCTCTCTCAACAGAGCATGCTGCCTTCAGTATCAGGGCCTCCAGCCTGAGTCTCTCTCTCAACAGAGCATGCTGCCTTCAGTATCAGGGCCTCCAGCCTGAGTCTCTCTCTCAACAGAGCATGCTGCCTTCAGTATCAGGGCCTCCAGCCTGAGTCTCTCTCTCAACAGAGCATGCTGCCTTCAGTATCAGGGCCTCCAGCCTGAGTCTCTCTCTCAACAGAGCATGCTGCCTTCAGTATCAGGGCCTCCAGCCTGAGTCTCTCTCTCAACAGAGCATGCTGCCTTCAGTATCAGGGCCTCCAGCCTGAGTCTCTCT
Source organism: Oncorhynchus clarkii lewisi (assembly GCF_045791955.1). Classification (NCBI taxonomy): domain Eukaryota; kingdom Metazoa; phylum Chordata; class Actinopteri; order Salmoniformes; family Salmonidae; genus Oncorhynchus; species Oncorhynchus clarkii. The sequence continues at coordinate 49,802,088 of NC_092169.1, forward strand.
CTCAACAGAGCATGCTGCCTTCAGTATCAGGGCCTCCAGCCTGAGTCTCTCGCTCAACAGAGCATGCTGCCTTCAGTATCAGGGCCTCCAGCCTGAGTCTCTCTCTCAACAGAGCATGCTGCCTTCAGTATCAGGGCCTCTAGCCTGAGTCTCTCTCTCAACAGAGCATGCTGCCTTCAGTATCAGGGCCTCCAGCCTGAGTCTCTCTCTCAACAGAGCATGCTGCCTTCAGTATCAGGGCCTCCAGCCTGAGTCTCTCTCTCAACAGAGCATGCTGCCTTCAGTATCAGGGCCTCCAGCCTGAGTCTCTCTCTCAACAGAGCATGCTGCCTTCAGTATCAGGGCCTCCAGCCTGAGTCTCTCTCTCAACAGAGCATGCTGCCTTCAGTATCAGGGCCTCCAGCCTGAGTCTCTCTCTCAACAGAGCATGCTGCCTTCAGTATCAGGGCCTCCAGCCTGAGTCTCTCGCTCAACAGAGCATGCTGCCTTCAGTATCAGGGCCTCCATTCTGAGTCTCTCTCTCAACAGAGCATGCTGCCTTCAGTATCAGGGCCTCTAGCCTGAGTCTCTCTCTCAACAGAGCATGCTGCCTTCAGTATCAGGGCCTCCAGCCTGAGTCTCTCTCTCAACAGAGCATGCTGCCTTCAGTATCAGGGCCTCCAGCCTGAGTCTCTCTCTCAACAGAGCATGCTGCCTTCAGTATCAGGGCCTCCAGCCTGAGTCTCTCTCTCAACAGAGCATGCTGCCTTCAGTATCAGGGCCTCCAGCCTGAGTCTCTCGCTCAACAGAGCATGCTGCCTTCAGTATCAGGGCCTCCAGCCTGAGTCTCTCTCTCAACAGAGCATGCTGCCTTCAGTATCAGGGCCTCCAGCCTGAGTCTCTCGCTCAACAGAGCATGCTGCCTTCAGTATCAGGGCCTCCAGCCTGAGTCTCTCTCTCAACAGAGCACGCTGCCTTCAGTATCAGGGCCTCCAGCCTGAGTCTCTCTCTCAACAGAGCATGCTGCCTTCAGTATCAGGGCCTCCAGCCTGAGTCTCTCTCAACAGAGCATGCTGCCTTCAGTATCAGGGCCTCCAGCCTGAGTCTCTCTCTCAACAGAGCATGCTGCCTTCAGTATCAGGGCCTCCAGCCTGAGTCTCTCTCTCAACAGAGCATGCTGCCTTCAGTATCAGGGCCTCCAGCCTGAATCTCTCTCTCAACAGAGCATGCTGCCTTCAGTATCAGGGCCTCCAGCCTGAGTCTCTCTCTCAACAGAGCATGCTGCCTTCAGTATCAGGGCCTCCAGCCTGAGTCTCTCTCTCAACAGAGCATGCTGCCTTCAGTATCAGGGCCTCCAGCCTGAGTCTCTCTTACTCCCTCTTTTTCATTATTATTACTATGGTGAAACGTGTAAATGACAGAAACGGATATAGAGGTGATGCCTATTTGAGAAGTTTAGTTAGATCAGTTTTGAATGCCTGGCTGGAGCCTGTATAATGGCTAGCCGTCATCAGTTCAACAATGACAACATATACATGGTGTTTTGATAACTTTCAAGGTTTATTTGGAATTTTGGAACTCTATTGGCCTTTTTTGAGCACTTCATACTATCATAGGTGTCTGTAATGATCTCTGGCCCTCTGTGTGGCCTTATCACATGTAAAGCATATTTTAAAATAAAGATTTTCAGATGATCAGATTTTTAAAAATATAAATACATGAAAGTCAAAGTTGTAAATCATTCTTCTAAATATAAACCATCAACATAGTGAATACTATTGCTGTTTTTTTTTAACACACTTAGTTAAATAAATATGTCAATATGTCTTTGTTGTAAATGTTTTGGGGACAAACTGGTGGCAGTTGTGACAAAAGATAATATTTGGAAGAGATGCAGGGTTAATATAAAAAGAATGCCATTGTCTTTTTTCATGAATTAGTCTATTTTCTCTTGAACCATATCCACTATTTATCTATCCACTAGAAACTACTGGACAATATGGTCTATCCACTAGAAACTACTGGACAATATGGTCTATCCACTAGAAACTACTGGACAATATGGTCTATCCACTAGAAACTACTGGACAATATGGTCTATCCACTAGAAACTACTGGACAATATGGTCTATCCACTAGAAACTACTGGACAATATGGTCTATCCACTAGAAACTACTGGACAATATGGTCTATCCACTAGAAACTACTGGACAATATGGTCTATCCACTAGAAACTACTGGACAATATGGTCTATCCACTAGAAACTACTGGACAATATGGTCTATCCACTAGAAACTACTGGACAATATGGTCTATCCACTAGAAACTACTGGACAATATGGTCTATCCACTCGAAGCTACTGGACAATATGGTCTATCCACTCGAAACTACTGGACAATATGGTCTATCCACTCGAAGCTACTGGACAATATGGTCTATCCACTCGAAGCTACTGGACAATATGGTCTATCCACTCGAAGCTACTGGACAATATGGACACCGATATACACAATTTTATATTATATATGAATACATAGAAAAATAAACAAGTTATTCAAGCATAAATTACCAATTTTACCATAGATTGCCATAGATTACCGGTTATTTACCAAAATTACCAAAGATTCTTTGGTAAATTACCGGTAGCTTTGCAAACGCTAAATATGGGCCTGCATAAATTACGATTTATTTCATTGCTAGGTACCCAGACCAGATCTCTAATTATCGTTAGTACTTGTATGACTGCCGTCTTGAGAGCTCCGAACCAACTTTTATATTTTGTGATTATTTTGGTGTATATATCCACTATAATTTGTTATGATCAACAAAACTTTTTAACATCAGATCGTCAGTTACTAAATGACATTTCGGCTTCGACTTTGACTCATCCCTGGGCTCTTTATGTACCGCCGATCCAATCCTCGGGCTACCCAAGCGGAATCGCCAGCGAAAAAGAAGCAAGCGATCATGCGTCCAGTTGAGCTTCAAGTTCCTCTGTGTCCCGTGTGGCTCAGTTGGTAGAGCATTGCGCCTGCAACACCAGGGTTGTTGGCAGTGTACTTAAGTAGTACTTTAAATTATTTTTACTTAAGTCGATTTTTGTGGTATCTGTACTTTACTTTACTACTTATATGTTTGATTACTTTTACTTCACTACATTCCTAAAGAAAATATGTACTTTTTACTCCTTACATTTTCCCTGACACCCAAAAGTACTAGTTTCATTTTGAATGCTTAGCAGGACAGGGAAATGGTCTAATTCACACACTTACCAAGAGAACATCGCCGGTCATCCCTGATGCCTCTGATTTGGCAGACTCACTAAACACAAATGCTTAGTTTGCAAATTATGTCTTAGTGTTGAAGTATGCCCCTGGCTATCTGTAAAAATAAGAAAAACAAGATAATGATGCTGTCTGGTTTGCTTAATATAAGGAATTTTAAATTATTTATGCTTGTACTTTTACTTTTGATACTTAAGTACATTTTAAACCAAATACTTTTAGACTTTCACTAAAGTAGTATTTTACTGGGTGACCTTCACTTTTACTTGAGTCATTTTCTATTTTAAGGTATCTTTTACTTATACTCAAGTATATCAATTGGGTACTTTTTCCACCACTGGTTGTGGGTTTCTTTTCCCATGGGAGCCGGGTACGAAAATGTATGCACTCACTTCTGTAAGTCGCTCAATCTAAGAGAGTCTGTTAATGTCAGGATTTGGCCAGGGTTGTTCCGGTTTTGGTCACTAGATGCCCCCATTGTGCTTTTTTGACCCTTTTGTTTTCCCTTGTTTCCAGTTATTATTTGCACCTGTGCCTCATTTCCCTTGATTGTATTTAAACCTTAGTTTTCCTCAGTTCTTTGCTCTGTGTTTGAATGTTAACACCCAGCCCCAGTGATGCTGTGAACATTTGTTGCGCCAGTTGGACTCTTGTGGTACTCTTTTTGTTCTTGTTTATTTCTGATTATCTTTTGAGGCTTTTTTCTGCTGTACCTACCACCTTGTGGATTTACCTTTTGACTTGGAGGATTACTTTTGACGTTGTGGATTTATATTTTTGCCTGAAGAACTTTCCTTTTTACTTTATTAAAACACCGTCTCAAGTACTGCTGTGTCTGCCTCATCTTTTGGGTTCTGCCGACTATTCGTGGCTCAGATTGCTAAGTGACTGTTTCTGTCAGGACCCGGTATGAACTCGGGTCTCCGGTGTGAGAAACAGTCACTTAGCAATCTGAGCCATGAATAGTCGGCAGAACCCAGAAGATGAGGCAGAACCCAGAAGATGAGGCAGAACCCAGAAGATGAGGCAGAACCCAGAAGATGAGGCAGAACCCAGAAGATGAGGCAGACACAGCAGTACTTGAGATGGTGTTTTAATAAAGTAAAAGGAAAGTTCTTGCCATCCAAGACGTACATGCCAGACGATGTCTAAGAAAGGCTCAGACAAACAGACTCTTAAACAGCTTCTGTCCCCTAGCCATTTAACAGTCTTATGGCCAACAGCTACTTCTCTCCTATAGACTACCCACACGGAGTCTATGCCCATCCATGGGACTCTACCCACTCAGACACAAGAACAGCTACAATTTGTAGTGGCATGGACTCCAAAAGGTGTTGAAAGCATTCCACAGGAATGCTGACCCATGTTGACTCCAATGCTTCCCACAGTTGTGTCAAGTTGGCTGGATGTTCTTTGGGTGGTGGACCATTCTTGATACACACAGGAAACTGTTGAGTCCAAAAATCCCAGCAGCATTGCAGTTCTTGATACAAACCGGTGCACCTGGCACCTACGACCATACCCCGTTCAAAGGCACTTTGCCTTGCCCAGTCACCCTCTGAATGGCACACATACACAATCCTTGTCTCAAGGCTTAAAAATCCTTCTTTGACCTGTCTCCCGTTCATCTACACTGATTGAAGTGGATTTAATAAGTGACAATCAATAAGTTATCATAGCTTTCACCTGGATTCACTTGGTCAGTCTATGTCATGGAAAGAGCAGGTGTCCTTAATGTATATTACCTTTAGTATATTACCATAAATATTTATATATTCCTGGTACCAGTCACTTTTCAGCCTAGTTTACATGTGTATTCTACAACTAGTCACTAGTTATGTTTAAACCCACTACAACCACTCCAGTATCCCTGCACATTGAATAAGGTACTGACACTGACCTGTATATACAACCACTCCAGTACCCCTGCACATTGAATAAGGTACTGACACTGACCTGTATATACAACCACTCCAGTATCCCTGCACATTGAATAAGGTACTGACACTGACCTGTATATACAACCACTCCAGTACCCCTGCACATTGAATAAGGTACTGACACTGACCTGTATATATGTAACCGATGTGAATTAGCTAGCTAGTTAGCGATGGTGCGCGCTAATAGCGTTTCAATCGGCGACGTCACTTGCTCTAAGACCTTGAAGTAGTTGTTCCCCTTGCTCTGCAAGGGCCGCGGCTTTTGTGTAACGATGCTTCGTGGGAGGCTTTGCGCTTTGTGGGAGGCTGTTGTCAATGTGCTCCTGGTTCGAGCCCAGGTAGGGGCGAGGAGAGGGACGGAAGCAATACTATTACATTGATGCTGTTGACCCGGATCACTGGTTGCTGCAGAAAAGGAGGAGGTCAAAAGGGGGGTGAGTGTAACTGTTGTGAAATGGCTAGCTAGATAGCGGGGTGTGCACTAATAGTCTTTTGATTGGTGACATCACTCGCTCTGAGACCTTGAAGTAGTTGTTCCCCTTGCTCTGCAAGGGCCGTGGTGCGATGGGTAACGATGCTTCGATGTGTGCAGAGGGTCCCTAGTTTGAGCCCAGGTAGGGGAGAGGGACGGATGCTAAACTGTTACATATACAACCACTCCAGTACACCAGCACGTTGAATAAGTTACTGGAACTGAAATGTCAGGAACAGATGTGTCTGCCATCAATGACTTCTGCTCCTGTATCCTTCCTCACACTATCAATCCAGCGATCACTGTAACTAGAGAATTAAGAACTACTACCTCTCTCCTCAGAGGTAACAGTTCATTCATGTCCAACTGTGCTTAGATGATTGTTACCAAAAGCATTAATGTACAATCTTCGAAAAAAGGGTTCTTCGGCTGTCCTCCAGTTAGAGGCCTTGGTTCCAGATAAGAACCCCTTTGGCTTCCAGTTAGAACCCTTTCTACCTGGAACCCAAAATACTTTCCACCTGGAACTAAACTGGTTATTCAAAGGGTTCTCCTATGGGGACAGCCAAATAACCCTTAGTTATAATTAGTTAATTCTTTATCGTTTTGACACTGTTTGAGAGTATTCATCTATAGTTGTTAAACAGAATCCTACAAAGTCTCTGGTTCTAGATGATAATCTCTAGAGCATCTTTATCAACAATAACCCATATCATTCACTAACTGACAGCAAGGCATCTCTTCAGAGAGCAAACTCATGGATAACACAGTAACACACAGACAGTGGAAAATCTTACAGAATCATCTGATATCTACTTTCCTTTCCACTTTGTCCGTTGCCAAGCACAACACAGCGTAATACCTCAGTAAAAATGATACTCAGTCCTCCAAACATTGCTATAAATGGGCATTAGTGTTCTGTTTTGTAAACTCTTTAACAAGGAGACATTCTGGATGGAGACATTCTTGAAAAATTTAAGTAATCGACTGTGTCCCAAATGTTAATCTATTCCCTTTTCTGTGCACTACTTTTGACAAGAGCCCATGGGTCCTGGTGAAAAGTAGTGTACTAAATAGGGAATAGGGTGCCATTTAGTATGCATTAATGTTGCCAATATCAGCTGTAGCAGACCAGAGGCTATAGGTGAGGTTTGAGGCCCTTCCTGAGGCTCCCAAGTGGCTCAGCGGTCTAAGACACTGCATCTCAGTGCAAGAGGTGTCACTCCAGTACCTGGTCCCATTCCAGGCTGCATCACATCCTGCTGTGATTGGGAGTCCCATAGGGCGGCACACAATTGGCCCAGTGACGTCTGGGTTTGGCCAGGGTAGGCCGTCATTGTAAATAAGAATTTGTTCTTTATGAAGCTGCCAGTTGAGGAATTGTGAGGCGTCTGTTTCTCAAACTGGACACTAATGTACTTGTCCTCTTGCTCAGCTGTGCACCGGGGTCCCACTCCTCTTTCTATTCTGGTTAGAACCAGTTTGCTCTGTTCTGTGAAGGGAGTAGTACACAGCGTTGTACGAGATCTTCAGTTTCTTGGCAATTTCTCACCTTCATTTCTCAGAACAAGAGTAAACTGATGAGTTTCAGAAGAAAGTTCTTTGTTTCTGGACATTTTGAGCCTGTAATCGAACCCACAAATGCTGATGCTCCAGATACTCAACTAGTCTAAATAAGGCCAGTTTTATTGCTTTAATCAGGACAACAGTTTTCAACTGTGCTAACATAATTGCAAAAGGGTTTTCATTGATCAATTAGCCTTTTAAAATGATACACTTGGATTAGCTAACACAACGTGCCATTGGAACACAGGAGTGATGGTTGCTGATAATGGGCCTCTGTACCCCTACGTAGATATTCCAGAACAAATCAGCCGTTTCCAGTATTTCTGTATTTCTGATCAATTTGATGTTATTTTAATGGACATTATTTCAAAAACAAGGACATTTCTAAGTGACCCCAAACTTTTGAACAGTAGTGTGTGTCTTCATACATGGCTCTATGGAAACATGTGGTCTATCGGCAACATGGGGTAATGCAAATCTGCAGTTTTTTAATATGGTTGTGATTTAAAATAGTACTCCATTGATCAAACTAAAACATCCATGATGAATTCCTTTGAGTTCTAAATTATATTTACGTTGTTATTAATCAATACATTATATGAGCCATTATATGAGCCAGTACTGTACTGGACTTTCCTTAGCAGCTGTTTGTGTGGTGCTGACCACTCCATCCATGTGTTGGATATGAACACAGGGACAGTGGCTTCACAGCTCCCTGATGCCCACAGCAGTACATCCCATCACACAGAACCCTGAGCACACAACAGTCACAACACATTCAAAAGCAGTACGTAGGCTAGCCTAAAACTTTACCAGCAGGAGGTTTCATCTGGGTTCAACAAACCGGTCCTATATGTTTTAAAATGTATTTGAAGTATGATCTGTAGGAAAACATGGAACATAACTGTTTTCCATTAGTCAGTGTCAATTCAGATGACATTGGTGGCTGTTGAAGTAATTGAGGTGATGTCACTAGGGTTTTTCGTCCAAGACAGGTCAGAGAGAAATGGAGTTAGTGATTAAAATACCACATCATGGTTAAGTCTATAAAAGCTGAAAACCTCATGGACTGCGGTCACTTCCTTCCCTGAGTCGGGCTGTGATGGGACACTCCTCCATCTCTGGAAAGCACATCGGGTTCCTCGAAAGATATTGCTTTATACAATAAAGTCAATCTGAATCAATGAAAGCAAACCTTTCCTAGTAACATGATGCCATTTTTGGGGGTAAGATTTGAATTTGGTATGTTTGGCTGACAACAACTCAGTGTAGAATTAATGTCAGCATGGTTTATTTTAATTACCTCCTTGGAAAATAAATATTCTGCATTATGAAAACAGTATTTGATGTAAACTTTCTTGCATAGAGGCTGCGGTTGTTAAAAGAGACTGGAGGCAAAAAGCTCTAATTGTAAAGGAATACTAAATCAGAGGCAGGTAGCCTAGTGGTTAGAGGCAGGTAGCCTAGTGGTTAGAGGCAGGTAGCCTAGTGGTTAGAGGCAGGTAGCCTAGTGGTTAGAGGCAGGTAGCCTAGTGGTTAGAGGCAGGTAGCCTAGTGGTTAGAGGCAGGTAGCCTAGTGGTTAGAGGCAGGTAGCCTAGTGGTTAGAGGCAGGTAGCCTAGTGGTTAGAGGCAGGTAGCCTAGTGATTAGCTTTGGGCCAGTAACTGAAAGGTAGCTAAATAAGAAATCCCTGAGCTGACAAGGTTAAAATCTGTCGTTCTGCCCCTGAACAAGGCAGTTAACCCACTGTTTCTAGGCAGTCATCGTAAGTAATAATTTGTTATTAAATTATTTGCCTAGTTAAAAGAAGGTAATATATATATTTTTAAATCAGATTGGAGTGAAAGATTGGAGAGCCAGCTTGCCTTGGGCAGAGATAAGATGGTATGCCAGCACCCATCATACAGTAACAAGTGTTTTGGCGTATGCCTTCATTGGGGGAAAGAAAAATCTAGCAGATGTATTGCTAATTAATATCCTAAAAGTAGTCCCTCACCCTTGGGTGGACTAGCCTTGGGCGAGCATGCATTGGTACATCGGCAACACCCATCCTCCACCATACTGGACAGTCAGAGGATGTACTCCTTGGCAGACCAGACATGGGTGTTTTCTCTTATATAAGATACCATCTTGGTCTACGTTACATAAGAAGCATCTCTCTTTCTGGTAATAGAACAGTCTGTGGTGTGGATGAACAAGACAGTGTGTGAATCCCAAATGGCACCCTATTCCCTACACAGTGCACAACTTTTGACCAGAGCCCTGGATGAGGGGGCTTGTGTCATCACATCCTTCCTATTACACTGGACAGAAATATAAATTCAACGTGCAACAATTTCAACAATTTTAATGAGTTACAGTTCATAAGGAAATGAGTCAATTTAAATATAAATTCATTAGGCCCTAATCTATGGGTTTTACATGACTGGGTAAGAGCAGAGCTGTGGGAGCCATGGAAGAGTCAGGCCCAGTCAATCATGATGAGTTTTTCTGAGGTCCTGGTCTGTGGTGTGGTTACACGTGGTCTGGGGTTGTGAGGCCTGTTGAACGTACTGCCAAATTCTGTAAAACAACGTTAGAGGAGGCCGATGGTAGAGAAAGGAACATAAAATTATCTGGCAACAGCTCTGGTGGACGTTCCTGCAGTCAGCACGCCAATCGCACGCTCCCTTAAAAACTTGAGATGTCTGTGTTACTTTCTGTGTTGTGTGACAAAACTGCACATTTTAGTGTGACCTTTTATTGTCCCCACTACAAGGTGCACCTGTGTAATGATGATGCTGTTTAATCAGGTTCTATACCACACCTGTCAGGTGGATGGATTATCTTGGCAAAGGAGAAATGGTCACAAACAGGGATGTAAACACATTTGTGCACAACATTTGGGAGAAATATGTTTTTTTGTGCGTATGGAACATTTCTGGGATCTTTTATTTCAGCTCATGACACATGGGACCAACACTTCACGTTGCGTTTATATTTTTGTGTGTGTGTTTTATGTGTCTGTCCATCCGTGTGCATGCGTGTGGGTGTGTGTGTCTGTCCATGTCTGTGTGTGTGTGACTTTACTCCCTCCTATCACTCCCATTGAGTTGGATCAATATGGAGCTAATTACTGCCTCACAACTGGAAAGAAGTTGAATTCACAGCCCATATGTCTCCGTTAAGGATGGCGGAAAATATACATTAAGACTGCCTCCCAAATTGCACCCTATTCCCTATGTATTGCACTATGTTTGACCATCCCCATAAGGCTCTGCTTCAAAGTAGTGCACTATATGGGGAATAGGGTGCCGTTTGGGCCAGATCCCAAGAGTTGTCTCAGCCTCAACCAGTGCATGGAAACATATGGAAATATCATGTGAGCAGTAAATGCATACATGCACAGACACACACACATCTGGGAACCACTCTCTCACACCACCTGTCTCCCACACCGCCTGCTCTTCCATCACCTGTCTCCCACACCGCCTGCTCTTCCATCACCTTTCTCCAACACTGCCTGCTCTCCCACCACCTGTCTCCCACACCGCCTGCTCTCCCACCACCTGTCTCCCACACCACCTGCTCTCCCACCACCTGTCTCCCACACTGCCTGCTCTTCCACCACCTGTCTCCCACACTGCCTGCTCTTCCACCACCTGTCTCCCACACCGCCTGCTCTTCCACCACCTGTCTCCCACACCGCCTGCTCTTCCACCACCTGTCTCCCTCAGCCCAAAGACGCCTGACATCATTCTTTCTCACACCACATAGGAGAGCATAGAATGTAGGCTCTCCATGTATTTTCCCGTGTTGACAGGGCGTTATGTCAATGTGGGATCCTCCCTCTGTCTGGGTGTCTTAGAGCTGTAGGGCTGCCTGGAGAGGATCATCATGGGGAATGCCTATATGTGCTTGAAAACCTAGCTAACGACCCCTCTCCTCAACCAACCTTTTCTCCCCTCCCCTCATTTTCTCTGATCTTATCCCTGGGCTTGCTGGAGTCCTTGCATAAATTAAAATAAAGCTAAATAAATGTAAATAAAGGTGTATACTGTATAAGATGTGTAGCTCACCCCCCGAAAACTCTTGAAGAGTTCGTTGTAGAGGGATTTGTGTGTGCACCCTATCTCTCTACGTTGACTGAACATGTGGCTCAGACATTGTGAGCTGAAGCAGCTTCTCCAACACTACTTCTACTTTCCGTCTCTGCAAATATCACCTGGAAATCGTCAGAGCAGAGCCAAGGCCCTTCTGGGAAACTAGAAATGGAAAGTCTTCTCAGGCTTACTTTCCCACACTCTTACTGGAAACCTAAACAAAAGCGCATCATTCGTTCTGCATCATTAGAGGATCTGGCGTAAAGGTCAAAAATGGTTCCATGAATATCCCTAAAGTCTAAGATGATGAAAAGTCTATGTTTTAGCGAGTGAAGACACAGCCTCAGTCCAAGACTGTGTCACAAACGGTAAGCTATTTCCTATATAGTGCACAACGTTTGACCCTATTTCCTATATAGTGCACAACGTTTGACCCTATTTCCTATATAGTGCACTATTTAGAAAATAGGGTGCCATTAGGGACGTAGTCTCAAGTCTCTTATCCCATCTCGGTGGGGTGGTGGTGGTGGTGGTGGAGAATGACACATTTGTTTCCATTCCAGCAGTCAGCAGAGTAATGAAGCTACAAGCTCTCTGCACCACATTCAGGGGTTACCTCTACTCTGTCTCTCTGACTCTCTCACATTCAAGGGTTACCTCTACTCTGTCTCTCGGACTCTCTCACATTCAGGGGTTACCTCTACTCTGTCTCTCTGACTCTCTCACATTCAGGGTTTACCTCTACTCTGATTCTCTGACTCTCTCACATTCAGGGGTTACCTCTACTCTGTCTCTCGGACTCTCTCACATTCAGGGGTTACCTCTACTCTGTCTCTCTGACTCTCTCACATTCAGGAGTTACCTCTACTCTGATTCTCTGACTCTCTCACATTCAGGGGTTACCTCTACTCTGTCTCTCTGACTCTCTCACATTCAGGGGTTACCTCTACTCTGTCTCTCTGACTCTCTCATATTCAGGGGTTACCTCTACTCTGTCTCTCTGACTCTCTCACATTCAGGAGTTACCTCTACTCTGATTCTCTGACTCTCTCACATTCAGGGGTTACCTCTACTCTGTCTCTCTGACTCTCTCACATTCAGGGGTTACCTCTACTCTGTCTCTCTGACTCTCTCATATTCAGGAGTTACCTCTACTCTGTCTCTCTGACTCACTCACATTCAGGGGTTACCTCTACTCTGTCTCTCTGACTCTCTCACATTCAGGAGTTACATCTACTCTGTTTCTCTGACTCTCTCACATTCAGGAGTTACCTCTACTCTGTCTCTCTGACTCTCTCACATTCAGGAGTTACCTCTACTCTGTCTCTCTGACTCTCTCACATTCAGGAGTTACCTCTACTCTGTCTCTCTGACTCTCTCACATTCAGGAGTTACCTCTACTCTGTCTCTCTGACTCTCTCACATTCAGGAGTTACCTCTACCCTGTCTCTCTGACTCTCTCACATTCAGGGGTTACCTCTACTCTGTCTCTCTGACTCTCTCACATTCAGGGGTTACCTCTACTCTGTCTCTCTGACTCTCTCACATTCAGGAGTTACCTCTACTCTGTCTCTCTGACTCTCTCACATTCAGGAGTTACCTCTACTCTGTCTCTCTGACTCTCTCACATTCAGGAGTTACCTCTACCCTGTCTCTCTGACTCTCTCACATTCAGGGGTTACCTCTACTCTGTCTCTCTGACTCTCTCATATTCAGGGGTTACCTCTAATCTGTCTCTCTGACTCTCTCACATTCAGGTGTTACCTCTACTCTGTCTCTCTGACTCTCTCACATTCAGGGGTTACCTCTACTCTGTCTCTCTGACTCTCTCACTTTCAGGGGTTACCTCTACTCTGTCTCTCACATTCACGGGTTACCTCTACTCTGTCTCTCACATTCAGGGGTTACCTCTACTCAGTCTCTCACATTCAGGGGTTAACTCTACTCTGATTCTCTGACTCTCTCACATTCAGGGGTTACCTCTACTCTGTCTCTCTGACTCTCTCATATTCAGGGGTTACCTCTACTCTGTCTCTCTGACTCTCTCACATTCAGGGGTTACCTCTACACTGTCTCTCACATTCAGGGGTTACCTCTACTCTGTCTCTCACATTCAGGGGTTACCTCTACTCTGTCTCTCACATTCAGGGGTTACCTCTACTCTGTCTCTCACATTCAGGAGTTACCTCTACTCTGTCTCTCACACTCAGGGGTTACCTCTACTCTGTCTCTCACATTCAGGGGTTACCTCTACTCTGTCTCTCACATTCAGGGGTTACCTCTACTCTGTCTCTCACATTCAGGAGTTACCTCTACTCTGTCTCTCACACTCAGGGGTTACCTCTACTCTGTCTCTCTGACTCTCTCACATTCAGGGGTTACCTCTACTCTGTCTCTCTGACTCTCTCACATTCAGGGGTTACCTCTACTCTGTCTCTCTCACATTCAGGGGTTACCTCTACTCTGTCTCTCTGACTCTCTCACATTCAGGGGTTACCTCTACTCTGTCTCTCTGACTCTCTCACATTCAGGGGTTACCTCTACTCTGTCTCTCTCACATTCAGGGGTTACCTCTACTCTGTCTCTCTCACATTCAGGGGTTACCTCTACTCTGTCTCTCTCACATTCAGGGGTTACCTCTACTCTGTCTCTCTGACTATCTCACATTCAGGGGTTACCTCTACTCTGTCTCTCTGACTCTCTCACATTCAGGGGTTACCTCTACTCTGTCTCTCTCACATTCAGGGGTTACCTCTACTCTGTCTCTCTCACATTCAGGGGTTACCTCTACTCTGTCTCTCACATTCAGGGGTTACCTCTACTCTGTCTCTCCGACTCTCTCACATTCAGGGGTTACCTCTACTCTGTCTCTCTGACTCTCTCACATTCAGGGGTTACCTCTACTCTGTCTCTCTCACATTCAGGGGTTACCTCTACTCTGTCTCTCTGACTCTCTCACATTCAGGGGTTACCTCTACTCTGTCTCTCTGACTCTCTCACATTCAGGGGTTACCTCTACTCTGTCTCTCTGACTCTCTCACATTCAGGGGTTACCTCTACTCTGTCTCTCTCACATTCAGGGGTTACCTCTACTCTGTCTCTCTCACATTCAGGGGTTACCTCTACTCTGTCTCTCACATTCAGGGGTTACCTCTACTCTGTCTCTCCGACTCTCTCACATTCAGGGGTTACCTCTACTCTGTCTCTCTGACTCTCTCACATTCAGGGGTTACCTCTACTCAGTCTCTCACGTTCAGGGGTTACCTCTACTCTGTCTCTCTCTGACTCTCTCACATTCAGGGGTTACCTCTACTCTGTCTCTCACATTCAGGGGTTACCTCTACTCAGTCTCTCACATTCAGGGGTTACCTCTACTCAGTCTCTCACGTTCAGGGGTTACCTCTACTCTGTCTCTCTGACTCTCTCACATTCAGGGGTTACCTCTACTCTGTCTCTCACATTCAGGGGTTACCTCTACTCTGTCTCTCCGACTCTCTCACATTCAGGGGTTACCTCTACTCTGTCTCTCTGACTCTCTCACATTCAGGGGTTACCTCTACTCAGTCTCTCACGTTCAGGGGTTACCTCTACTCTGTCTCTCTCTGACTCTCTCACATTCAGGGGTTACCTCTACTCTGTCTCTCACATTCAGGGGTTACCTCTACTCAGTCTCTCACATTCAGGGGTTACCTCTACTCTGTCTCTCACATTCTGGGGTTACCTCTACTCAGTCTCTCACATTCAGGGGTTACCTCTACTCTGTCTCTCACATTCAGGGGTTACCTCTACTCTGCCTCTCTCACATTCAGGGGTTACCTCTACTCTGTCTCTCACATTCAGGGGTTACCTCTACTCTGTCTCTCTGACTCTCTCACATTCAGGGGTTACCTCTACTCTGTCTCTCTGACTCTCTCACATTCAGGGGTTACCTCTACTCAGTCTCTCACATTCAGGGGTTACCTCTACTCTGTCTCTCTCCGACTCTCTCACATTCAGGGGTTACCTCTACTCTGTCTCTCTCTGACTCTCTCACATTCAGGGGTTACCTCTACTCTGTCTCTCGCATTCAGGGGTTACCTCTACTCAGTCTCTCACATTCAGGGGTTACCTCTACTCTGTCTCTCACATTCAGGGGTTACCTCTACTCTGTCTCTCACATTCAGGGGTTACCTCTACTCTGTCTCTCACATTCAGGGGTTACCTCTACTCTGTCTCTCTCTGACTCTCTCACATTCAGGGGTTACCTCTACTCTGATTCTCTGACTCTCTCACATTCAGGGGTTACCTCTACTCTATCTTTCTGACTCTCTCACATTCAGGAGTTACAGTGGCTTGCGAAAGTATTCTACCCCCTTGACATTTTCCGGGGGGTTGTAACATTTGATTTTCTCGACATGCCTACCACTTTGAAGATGCAACATATTTTTTATTGTGAAACAAACAAGAAATAAGACAAAAAACAGAAGACTTGAGTGTGCCTAACTATTCACCCCCCCAAAGTCAATACTTTGTAGAGCCACCTATTGCAGCAATTACAGCTGCAAGTCTCTTGGGGTATGTATCTATAAGCTTGGCACATCTAGCCACGGGGATTTTTGCCCATTCTTCAAGGAAAAACTGCTCCAGCTCCTTCAAGTTGGATGGGTTCCGCTGGTGTACAGCAATTTTTAAGTCATACCACAGATTCTCAATTGGATTGAGGTCTGGGCTTTGACTAGGCCATTCCAAGACATTTAAATGTTTCCCCTTAAACCACTCAAGTGTTGCTTTAGCAGTATGCTTAGGTTCATTGTCCTGCTGGAAGGTGAACCTCCGCCCCAGTCTCAAATCTCTGGAAGACTGAAACAGGTTTCCCTCGAGAATTTCCCTGTATTTAGCGCCATACATCATTCCTTAAATTCTGACCAGTTTCCTAGTCCCTGCCGGTGAAAAACACCCCCCACAGCATGATGCTGCCACCACCATGCTTCACTGTGGGGATGAGATTCTTGGGGTGATGAGAGGTGTTGGGTTTGCGCCAGACATAGCGTTTTTCTTGATGGCCAAAAGCTAAATTTTTGTCTCATCTGACCAGAGTACCTTCTTCCATATGTTTGGGGAGTCTCTCACATGCCTTTTGTTAAACAAGCAAGGTATTTTTCTGGACAATCTTCTGTAAAGCCCAGCTCTGTGGTGTGTACGGCTTAAAGTGGTCCTATGGATAGATACTCCAATCTCCGATGTGGAGCTTTGCAGCTTCGTCAGGGTTATCTTTGGTGTCTTTGTTGCCTCTCTGATTAATGCTCTCCTTGCCTGGTCCGGGAGTTTTGGTGGGCGGCCATCTCTTGGCAGGTTTGTTGTGGTGCCATGTGGTGTTCAACGTTTTGGATATTCTTTGATAACCCAACCCTGATCTGTACTTATCCACAACTTTGTCCCTGACCTGTTTGGAGAGCTCTTTGGTCTTCATAGTGCCGCTTGCTTGGTGGTGCCCCTTAGTTAGTGGTGTTGCAGACTCTGTGGCCATTCAGAACAGGTATATATACTGAGATCATGTGACAGATTATGTGACACTTAGGTGTGACACTTAGGTGGACTTTATTTAACTAATTATGTGACTTCTGAAGGTAATTGATTGCACCAGATCTTATTTAGGGTCTTCATAGCAAAGGGGGTGAATACATACGCACGCACCACTTTTCCGTTTTAAATGTAATTTTTTTTTTGAAACAAGTTATTTCACTTCACCAATTTGGACTATTTTGTGTATGTCCATAACTTGAAATCCAAATAAAAATCCATTTAAATTACAGGTTGTAATGCAACAAAATAATAAAAACACCAAGGGGGATGAATACTTTTTCAAGGCACTGTACCTCTACTCTGTCTCTCTGACTCTCTCACATTCAGGAGTTACCTCTACTCTGTCTCTCTGACTCTCTCATATTCAGGGGTTACCTCTACTCTGTCTCTCTGACTCTCTCAGATTCAGGGGTTACCTCTACTCTGTCTCTCTGACTCTCTCACATTCAGGGGTTACCTCTACTCTGTCTCTCTCTGACTATCTCACATTCAGGGGTTACCTCTACTCTGTCTCTCTGACTCTCTCACATTCAGGGGTTACCTCTACTCTGTCTCTCTGACTCTCTCACATTCAGGAGTTACCTCTACTCTGTCTCTCTGACTCTCTCACATTCGGGGGTTACCTCTACTCTGTCTCTCTCTGACTATCTCACATTCAGGGGTTACCTCTACTCTGTCTCTCGGACTCTCTCACATTCAGGGGTTACCTCTACTCTGTCTCTCTGACTCTCTCACATTCAGGGGTTACCTCTACTCTGTCTCTCGGACTCTCTCACATTCAGGGGTTACCTCTACTCTGACTCTCTGACTCTCTCACATTCAGGGGTTACCTCTACTCTGTCTCTCGGACTCTCTCACATTCAGGGGTTACCTCTACTCTGACTCCCTCACATTCAGGGGTTACCTCTACTCAGTCTCTCACATTCAGGGGTTACCTCTACTCTGTCTCTCACATTCAGGGGTTACCTCTACTCTGTCTCTCACATTCAGGGGTTACCTCTACTCAGTCTCTCACATTCAGGGGTTACCTCTACTCTGTCTCTCTGACTCTCTCACATTCAGGGGTTACCTCTACTCTGTCTCTCTCCGACTCTCTCATATTCAGGTGTTACCTCTACTCCGTCTATCTGACTCTCTCATATTCAGGGGTTACCTCTACTCTGTCTCTCTGACTCTCTCATATTCAGGGGTTACCTCTACTCTGTCTCTCTGACTCTCTCACATTCAGGAGTTACCTCTACTCTGATTCTCTGACTCTCTCACATTCAGGAGTTACCTCTACTCTGTCTCTCTGACTCTCTCACATTCAGGAGTTAACTCTACTCTGTCTCTCTGACTCTCTCACATTCAGGAGTTACCTCTACTCTGTCTCTCTGACTCTCTCACATTCAGGAGTTACCTCTACTCTGTCTCTCTGACTCTCTCACATTCAGGAGTTACCTCTACCCTGTCTCTCTGACTCTCTCACATTCAGGGGTTACCTCTACTCTGTCTCTCTGACTCTCTCACATTCAGGGGTTACCTCTACTCTGTCTCTCTGACTCTCTCACATTCAGGAGTTACCTCTACTCTGTCTCTCTGACTCTCTCACATTCAGGAGTTACCTCTACTCTGTCTCTCTGACTCTCTCACATTCAGGAGTTACCTCTACCCTGTCTCTCTGACTCTCTCACATTCAGGGGTTACCTCTACTCTGTCTCTCTGACTCTCTCACATTCAGGGGTTACCTCTACTCTGTCTCTCTGACTCTCTCACATTCAGGGGTTACCTCTACTCAGTCTCTCTGACTCTCTCATATTCAGGGGTTACCTCTACTCAGTCTCTCTGACTCTCTCACATTCAGGGGTTACCTCTACTCAGTCTCTCTGACTCTCTCACATTCAGGGGTTACCTCTACTCAGTCTCTCTGACTCTCTCACATTCAGGGGTTACCTCTACTCTGATTCTTTGACTCTCTCACATTCAGGGGTTACCTCTACTCTGTCTCTCTGACTCTCTCACATTCAGGTGTTACCTCTACTCTGTCTCTCTGACTCTCTCACATTCAGGGGTTACCTCTACTCTGTCTCTCTGACTCTCTCAC
The DNA here is from genome assembly GCF_045791955.1 of Oncorhynchus clarkii lewisi. NCBI lineage: Eukaryota > Metazoa > Chordata > Actinopteri > Salmoniformes > Salmonidae > Oncorhynchus > Oncorhynchus clarkii. The sequence continues at coordinate 49,821,059 of NC_092169.1, forward strand.
TTTCAGGGGTTACCTCTACTCTGTCTCTCACATTCACGGGTTACCTCTACTCTGTCTCTCACATTTAGGGGTTACCTCTACTCAGTCTCTCACATTCAGGGGTTAACTCTACTCTGATTCTCTGACTCTCTCACATTCAGGGGTTACCTCTACTCTGTCTCTCTGACTCTCTCATATTCAGGGGTTACCTCTACTCTGTCTCTCTGACTCTCTCACATTCAGGGGTTACCTCTACTCTGTCTCTCACATTCAGGGGTTACCTCTACTCTGTCTCTCACATTCAGGGGTTACCTCTACTCTGTCTCTCACATTCAGGGGTTACCTCTACTCTGTCTCTCACATTCAGGAGTTACCTCTACTCTGTCTCTCACACTCAGGGGTTACCTCTACTCTGTCTCTCACATTCAGGGGTTACCTCTACTCTGTCTCTCACATTCAGGGGTTACCTCTACTCTGTCTCTCACATTCAGGAGTTACCTCTACTCTGTCTCTCACACTCAGGGGTTACCTCTACTCTGTCTCTCTGACTCTCTCACATTCAGGGGTTACCTCTACTCTGTCTCTCTGACTCTCTCACATTCAGGGGTTACCTCTACTCTGTCTCTCTGACTCTCTCACATTCAGGGGTTACCTCTACTCTGTCTCTCTCACATTCAGGGGTTACCTCTACTCTGTCTCTCTCACATTCAGGGGTTACCTCTACTCTGTCTCTCTCACATTCAGGGGTTACCTCTACTCTGTCTCTCTGACTATCTCACATTCAGGGGTTACCTCTACTCTGTCTCTCTGACTCTCTCACATTCAGGGGTTACCTCTACTCTGTCTCTCTCACATTCAGGGGTTACCTCTACTCTGTCTCTCTCACATTCAGGGGTTACCTCTACTCTGTCTCTCACATTCAGGGGTTACCTCTACTCTGTCTCTCCGACTCTCTCACATTCAGGGGTTACCTCTACTCTGTCTCTCTGACTCTCTCACATTCAGGGGTTACATCTACTCTGTCTCTCTGACTCTCTCACATTCAGGGGTTACCTCTACTCTGTCTCTCTGACTCTCTCACATTCAGGGGTTACCTCTACTCAGTCTCTCACGTTCAGGGGTTACCTCTACTCTGTCTCTCTCTGACTCTCTCACATTCAGGGGTTACCTCTACTCTGTCTCTCACATTCAGGGGTTACCTCTACTCAGTCTCTCACATTCAGGGGTTACCTCTACTCTGTCTCTCACATTCAGGGGTTACCTCTACTCTGCCTCTCTCACATTCAGGGGTTACCTCTACTCTGTCTCTCACATTCAGGGGTTACCTCTACTCTGTCTCTCTGACTCTCTCACATTCAGGGGTTACCTCTACTCTGTCTCTCTGACTCTCTCACATTCAGGGGTTACCTCTACTCAGTCTCTCACATTCAGGGGTTACCTCTACTCTGTCTCTCTCTGACTCTCTCACATTCAGGGGTTACCTCTACTCTGTCTCTCTCTGACTCTCTCACATTCAGGGGTTACCTCTACTCTGTCTCTCACATTCAGGGGTTACCTCTACTCAGTCTCTCACATTCAGGGGTTACCTCTACTCTGTCTCTCGGACTCTCTCTCATTCAGGGGTTACCTCTACTCTGACTCCCTCACATTCAGGGGTTACCTCTACTCTGTCTCTCTCCGACTCTCTCATATTCAGGTGTTACCTCTACTCCGTCTATCTGACTCTCTCATATTCAGGGGTTACCTCTACTCTGTCTCTCTGACTCTCTCATATTCAGGTGTTACCTCTACTCTGTCTATCTGACTCTCTCACATTCAGGAGTTACCTCTACTCTGTCTATCTGACTCTCTCACATTCAGGAGTTACCTCTACTCTGTCTATCTGACTCTCTCACATTCAGGGGTTACCTCTACTCTGTCTCTCACATTCAGGAGTTACCTCTACTCTGTCTCTCTGACTCTCTCACATTCAGGGGTTACCTCTACTCTGTCTCTCTGACTCTCTCACATTCAGGAGTTACCTCTACTCCGTCTCTCTGACTCTCTCATATTCAGGTGTTACCGTCGGCTATTCTCTGACACTATGTAGAATTGAAGTAAATGAATGTGGCAAAAAAAATGAGACGCTCTTTAGTTCTCGCTGCATAGTTGAGCTGTTTAGCTGAATATGTCCTATAACACTGTGCCAAGTGACAATGTTTTCTGTTGTGGTCTCTTCTAACTGTATTAACATATTTGACACTTGGTCGGCTGCTGGACACAAACGCTAACGGTTATCTAACCTCAGACGATTGCAGCGGTCTCTAGTTTTCTTTCTGTTTTTTTAACTTCTTGCTCCTACTTGAGACGCAGATGTCTCAAGTAGACACCTGGAAATGCAAATGCGCTACGCTAAATGCTAAATGTACTCGTTAAAACTCAAACGTTCATCAAAATTCACATGCAGGGTATTGAATTAAAGCTACACTCGTTGTGAACCTAGCCAACAAGTCAGATTTTTAATGCTTTTCGGCGAAAGCATGAGAAGCTATTATCTGATAGCATGCAACACCCCAAAATGCCTGAATGCGATGTAAACAAAGATATAGCTTAGCCGGCGCTACACAAAACGCAGAAATAAAATATAAAACATTCATTACCTTTGACGAGCTTCTTTCTTGGCACTCCTATATGCCCCATAAACATCACTATTGGGTCTTTTTTTCGTTTAAATCGGTCCATATATACCCAAAATAGCTTTCTATGGAAGCTGTGTCATTCAGAAAAAAACATTGTTTTTTAACGCTGCGTCATTTTTTTAAATTAAAAAAGTCGACGATAAACTTTCACAAAACACTTCGAAATACTTTTGTAATCCAACTTTAGGTATTAGTAAACGTTTATAATCTATCAAAATGATTACAGGGCGATGTATATTCAATAGCTCCTCGTTTTCAAATCAATGGCTGCCAATGTGCACATTCAAAACATCCTGGTGGAGACCGGAAGAAATGGAATCCAGTTAGTTGGATTTACCAAGAAAAAAGTCCCTTGAAAATGACGACAATGGCGACATCGTGTGGAATCTGTAGGAATTGCATGCAGATCCATAATTAATTTTGTGCCCTTTTAACAACCCATGAAAGTGACGCATGGAAATTATTTTTAGCTTTCAGAGAGCAGTTTTTCTTGCGTTTTTTGATGAAACAAACGATCTGTTATAGTCACAGCCGTGATTTAACCAGTTTTAGAAACTTCAGAGTGTTTTCTATCCACACATACTAATCATATGCATATACTATATTCCTGGCATGAGTAGCAGGACGCTGAAAAGTTGCGCGATTTTTAACAGAATGTTCGAAAAAGGAGGGGGTAGACTTAAGAGGTTTTTAATGAAACTTGTTCTTGGTTACAATGGAGAATTACACTGACCTTGTGAGGGTGTCAGCTTGTCACTTTAGGTCAGTATTGCCATCTGCTGGTCATTGTTAAAGGTGAAATGTTTCTACTGCACCATGAATTTAAACAAGAGGGAATTACTCAAATCAAATGGAAATTATTTGTAATGCATCAATTAAAGTAATGCATTTAATTTGTATTGGTTTAATGTGTCAACAACATTTATTGATCCTGAATCCTTTTATTGATCTTGCATCGCAATGTCTGCGTATGATAACAAATCTGCCAGCTGAGAAATGCATTCTCATTACGCTAAGAATCTCCGTCTACCAGCAGGAAAAAAACACATTTCACGATTTGATCCTCGTTGGCTTTGTATGTATGGGTGTCATGCTAACCTCCATGACCTAAATGGAGAATGATTCTTGAAGTAATGAGGGAAGAGCTGGCAGGAGCCGGTCATCGCGATTCAAAAATGTAAGAGCTTAGACTATACATTTGGTCACACGTAGAAGTGAGGCCGTCTTTATTTACCTAAATATGCAAGTTGAGTCGTGAAATTTTGTATTTGTACTCTTGAAAATTTTCAAATGTATGAGAACTATTTTTTTTGCCAGGGAGGTTTAAATCGTGGCAGGAAAAGAGGGTATGCTGTCCGAGCATACGTGCAGTGTCAGAGCATAGAAGATGACTCACTAACTGTCACCCTCCACTAACTCTACTAACTCTACTGACTCTACTAGCTCTACTAACTATACTGACTCTACTGACACTACTAACTCTACTGACTCTACTAACTATACTGACTCTACTGACACTACTAACTCTACTGACTCTACTAGCTCTACTAACTATACTGACTCTACTGACACTACTGACTCTACTAGCTCTACTAACTATACTGACTCTACTGACACTACTAACTCTACTAACTCTACTAACTATACTGACTCTACTGACACTACTAACTCTACTGACTCTACTAGCTCTACTAACTATACTGACTCTACTGACACTACTGACTCTACTGACTCTACTAACTATACTAACTCTACTAACTATACTGACTCTACTGACACTACTAACTCTACTGACTCTAGTGACACTACTAACTATACTGACTCTACTGACACTACTAACTCTACTGACTCTACTAACGCTCACCCTCTGCTAACTCTACTGACTCTACTAGATCTACTAACTCTACTGACTCTACTAGCTCTACTAACTATACTGACTCTACTAACTCTACTAACTATACTGACACTACTGACTCTACTGACACTACTGACTCTACTGACTCTACTGACACTACTGACTCTACTGACTCTACTGACTCTACTGACTCTACTAGCTCTACTGACACTACTGACTCTACTAACTCTACTAACTATACTGACTCTACTGACACTACTAACTCTAATGACTCTACTGACACTACTAACTATGCTGACTCTACTGACACTACTAACTCTACTGACTCTACTAACGCTCACCCTCTGCTAACTCTACTGACTCTACTAGCTCTACTAACTCTACTGACTCTACTAGCTCTACTAACTATACTGACTCTACTAACTCTACTAACTCTACTAACTATACTGACACTACTGACTCTACTGACACTACTAACTCTACTGACTCTACTAACTATACTGACTCTACTGACACTACTGACTCTACTGACTCTACTGACTAGACTGACTCTACTAACTCTACTAACTATACTGACTCCACTAACTCTACTAACTATACTGACTCTACTAGCTCTACTAACTATACTGACTCTACTGACTCTACTGACTCTACTGACTCTACTGACTCTACTAACTCTACTAACTATACTGACCCTACTAACTCTACTGACTCTACTAGCTCTACTGACTCTACTGACTCTACTAACGCTCACCCTCTAGTAACTCTACTAACTCTACTGACTCTACTGACTCTACAAACACTCACCCTCTAGTAACTCTACTGACTCTACTGACTCTACTAACTGTCACCCTCTAGTAACTCTACTAACTGTCACCCTCTAGTAACTCTACTAACTGTCACCCTCTAGTAACTCTACTAACGTTCACCCTCTAGTAACTCTACTAACTGTCACCCTCTAGTAACTCTACTAACGCTCACCCTCTAGTAACTCTACTAACTGTCACCCTCTAGTAACTCTACTAACTGTCACCCTCTAGTAACTCTACTAACTGTCACCCTCTAGTAACTCTACTAACTGTCACCCTCTAGTAACTCTACTAACTGTCACCCTCTAGTAACTCTACTAACTTTCACAATCTACTAACTCTACTAACTCTCACCCTCTAGTAACTCTACTAACTTTCACCCTCTAGTAACTCTACTAACTGTCACCCTCTTGTAACTCTACTAACTTTCACCCTCTAGTAACTCTACTAACTTTCACAATCTACTAACTCTACTAACTCTCACCCTCTAGTAACTCTACTAACTTTCACCCTCTACTAACTCTACTAACTCTCACCCTCTAGTAACTCTACTAACTCTCACCCTCTAGTAACTCTCACACTCTACTAACTCTCACCCTCTACTAACTCTCACCCTCTACTAACTCTCACCCTCTACTAACTCTCACCCTCTAGTAACTCTACTAACTCTCACCCTCTAGTAACTCTCACCCTCTACTAACTCTCACCCTCTAGTAACTCTACTAACGGTCACCCTCTAGTAACTCTACTAACTCTCACCCTCTTGTAACTCTACTAACTTTCACCCTCTAGTAACTCTACTAACTTTCACAATCTACTAACTCTACTAACTCTCACCCTCTAGTAACTCTACTAACTTTCACCCTCTAGTAACTCTAGTAACTCTCACCCTCTAGTAACTCTCACCCTCTACTAACTCTCACCCTCTACTAACTCTCACCCTCTAGTAACTCTACTAACTTTCACCCTCTAGTAACTCTAGTAACTCTCACCCTCTACTAACTCTCACCCTCTAGTAACTCTACTAACTGTCACCCTCTAGTAACTCTACTAACTTTCACCCTCTAGTAACTCTAGTAACTCTCACCCTCTACTAACTCTCTCTACTTACTTTTTTGAGTCATTACTGATTAACTGCACATTAATGACATACCAAGAACTTCAAACCAACTGCCATCCGGAACCATAACAAATCTGTTGGCTACATACACGAGTGCAGAAGAAATTAGGAACCCCTTCCTAATATTGAGTTGCACCCCCTTTTGCACTCAGAACAGCCTCAATTAACCGGGGCATGGACTCTACAATCAAATTGAATCAAATGTTATTGGTCACATACACATATTTAGCAGATGTTATTGCTGGTGTAGTGAAATGCTTTGGTTCCCAGCTCTAGCATTGCAGTAGTAGCTAAAAATTCACAACAATACACACAAATCTAAAAGTAAAATCATGGAAAGCATTCCACAGGGATGGTGGCCCATATTGACTCGAATGGTTTCCACAGTTGTGTCAAGCTGCCTAGATGTCCTTAGGGGGGTGGACCATTGTTGATACCCACGGGAACCTGTTTAAGGTGAAAAATCCAGCAGCGTTGCAGTTATTGACACCCTCAAACCGATGTGCATGTCACCTACTACCATACCCCATTTCAAAGGCACTTACGTATGTTGTCTTGCCCATTCACCCTCTGAATGGCACCCATAAACAATCCATGTCCCAGTCTCTAGGCTTCCATATCCTTCTTTAACCTGTCTCCTCCCCTTCATCTACACTGATTGAAGTGGATTTAACAAGTGACATCAATAAGGGATCATAGTTTTCACCTGGATTCACCTGGTCACTCAGTGTATACACATTCAATAAGAATATTTTGAATATTAGACAGCTAAAGCAGGTTTCACGCGCTTTGTTATTTCTTTCCACTTTCTTGGGTCTTGATAGAAACAGGGAATCTGAAACATGTCCTCCACTGAGAGCGTGTGAGACTTATCCCACTTTCTCAACCTCAGCCACAGCGAGAGTGTGTGTGTGTGTGTGTGTGTGTGTGTGTGTGTGTGTGTGTGTGTGTGTGTGTTTGTTGGTGGGGGATTTGGCAGCATTTCTCCTCCCTTCTCTTGCTGAGTAAACAACGATTGTGCCGCCTCATGCAGTTTCACTGTTTCAGTGGAAGAAGCTTTGAGGATTCTTTGCCTAAATTTGCTTATTGCTTGTTTTTTTTCCTAGCTGATTCGAGCGTAGTGCTATCAATGCCAAGATGGTGGGTTTAATTCCGTCAGGCAACATATACATACTAAAAATGTATGTACAATAAATCGATTTGGAGGACAGCGTCTGTTAGGTGCTGTATAGTTGCTAAACCCAGGTCTGAGCTGAGTGCTGTATAGTTGCTAAACCCAGGTCTGAGCTGAGTGCTGTATAGTTGCTAAACCCAGTTCTGAGCTGAGTGCTGTATAGTTGCTAAACCCAGGTCTGAGCTGAGTGCTGTATAGTTGCTAAACCCAGGTCTGAGCTGAGTGCTGTATAGTTGCTAAACTCAGGTCTGAGCGACCGTATCTGAGCTCTTCTCCACTGATGGTAGAATGCTTACTGGCATCGTCTCTATTGTCTTTGTCACATGGTGTATTTGAACATAGCTGGTCCCAGATCTGTTTGCACTGCCTTGCCAACTCATATGGTCATTGTCTGCAAGACAGCACTAACAGATCTGGGACCAGTCTACATTTGAACTACAGGACATCTGAAAACAATTAGTATCACGAAAGGTTTGTCTTGTGCTTTGTTTATAATGAGCCTTAAAGTATTAGCACTTATAATCGACCTAATGCATTACAAAGCCCTCTTTTGGCCTTCAGGCTGAGTGCCAGCTGGCCTAGGAGTTAATCATATACTATGGAACAGGTGTTCTCCTCTTTGTGATACTTGCATATTCAAAGTGTTGTCCAATGAATTAAATGTACTTCTACCTAGTACAACCAGAGGAGGATGGGGTTCCCCTCTGAGTCTGGTTCCTCTCAAGGTTTCTTCCTTCTAGGGAATTATTCCTTGCCACTTTTCCTCTGCTTGCTCTTTGGGGTCTTGTTTGTGTTATTATAAAGGATTTGCTTCTCTCAATGAGGATTCCATTTGCTCTTGTAAAATGAATTTTCTCATACTATAACACTTAATCCTTCACAGCATTTGTAGACTGTTTTAGGATTTAGGTCCCAGTCAAATTTAAATACAAATAAATTATATTTTAACTAAATGTCTAATATTTCAGATGTAAACATTCCAAAGGTAATCAGTGTATACTAATAATCTCCTTGACAAATGAATTCAAATCAAATCAAATCAAATTTTATTTGTCACATACACATGGTTAGCAGATGTTAATGCGAGTGTAGCGAAAGCACCTGTACTGACCTCGCCTTCTGGATGATAGCGGGGTGAACAGGCAGTGGCTCGGGTGGTTGTTGTCCTTGATGATCTTTATGGCCTTCCTGTGACATCGGGTGGTGTAGGTGTCCTGGAGGGCAGGTAGTTTGCCCCCGGTGATGCGTTGTGCAGACCTCACTACCCTCTGGAGAGCCTCACGGTTGTGGGCGGAGCAGTTGCCGTACCAGGCGGTGATACAGCCCGACAGGATGCTCTCGATTGTGCATCTGTAGAAGTTTGTGAGTGCTTTTGGTGACAAGCCTCCTGAGGTTGAAGAGGCGCTGCTGCGCCTTCTTCACGATGCTGTCTGTGTGGGTGGACCAATTCAGTTTGTCTGTGATGTGTACGCAGAGGAACTTAAAACTTACTACCCTCTCCACTACTGTTCCATCGATGTGGATAGGGGGGTGTTCCCTCTGCTGTTTCCTGAAGTCCACAATCATCTCCTTAGTTTTGTTGACGTTGAGCGTGAGGTTATTTTCCTGACACCACACTCCGAGGGCCCTCACCTCCTCCCAGTAGGCCGTCTCGTCGTTGTTGGTAATCAAGCCTACCACTGTTGTGTCGTCCGCAAACTTGATGATTGAGTTGGAGGCGTGCGTGGCCACGCAGTCGTGGGTGAACAGGGAGTACAGGAGAGGGTTCAGAACGCACCCTTGTGGGGCCCCAGTGTTGAGGATCAGCGGGGTGGAGATGTTGTTGCCTACCCTCACCACCTGGGGGCGGCCCGTCAGGAAGTCCAGTACCCAGTTGCACAGGGCGGGGTCGAGACCCAGGGTCTCGAGCTTGATGACGAGCTTGGAGGGCACTATGGTGTTAAATGCAGAGCTGTAGTCGATGAACAGCATTCTCACATAGGTATTCCTCTTGTCCAGATGGGTTAGGGCAGTGTCCAGTGTGGTTGAGATTGCATCGTCTGTGGACCTATTTGGGCGGTAAGCAAATTGGAGTGGGTCTAGGGTGTCAGGTAGGGTGGACGTGATATGGTCCTTGACTAGTCTCTCAAAGCACTTCATGATGACGGAAGTGAGTGCTACTCTGGTAGTCGTTTAGCTCAGTTACCTTAGAATTAGACCACGTTTTGTCATTTTGTCTTCCACTGAAAAGATACCCATAACCTGCTTACAGTATATATGCAGGTTATTGAAAGGTAGGTACATTATTTGGCTCTGGGTCGCCTATACTATTTGTCTCTCAATGCCAAGTGATGTCTAACTCCTCTTTGCTTCGGCACGGTGGAGAAACATTGCTAAGCATTCTGTGTCTCATTCTTTTGTTTCTAAGCTGAGTGAGAGTGCTTCCATTGCATGTGTTTCCATCCAGCATGTGTTCCATTCAGCATGTGTTCCATCCAGCATGTGTTCCATCCAGCATGTGTTCCATCCAGCATGTGTTCCATCCAGCATATGTTCCAACCAGCCCAGTGTTCAAACACTATTTAAAATATTTAAAATAGTTTTAGCGTTTGCTTTAGTCTGCCAGGTGGTTGGGGATTGCACTTTTGTGACAATTCTATTGGCTCCATTGCACCAGGTAAACAGAATCAAACACAGAAGGAGTATTTGAAATTATTTCAAATATGTATTTTTTTTAACCCAGTTCTGGTTATATCCAAGGCCCAGATACTGTCTGTCAAAGCCTGATTCCGCTCAGATAAATATTTGTGGCCCGTTTCCAGGTCATGTTCTGGTTATCGTCTGGTTCTGTGCCCTGTCATGGAGTAGCCCAGCTCTGTGGTGTGTGTGTGTGTGTTTGTCTCTTAGAGGAAAACACATGGTGGATGTGCGCTTGAAATATGTGTAAGGGCATTAATAATCTCTCCTGTCTTGACAATATTATTGTTCATTGCTAAAAATAAGAATCTTCTGGCAGAACACTGCATCTTAGCAAACCTAGTTTACATTTACTCGGTAGGTTGGAAAAGTTAAGCAAAGCTTCACTTGGTGTGGCCTTGATGCTGTAGGATAGAAGGCTACCCTTGCACTCTTACTCATCACCAATGACAAGTCTTTTTTATTTAACTAGGCAAGTAAGAACAACATATTATTTACAATGACAACCTACCCTGGACAAACCCAGACGACACTGGGTCAACTGTGTGCCGCCCTATGGGACTCCCAATCACAACCAGATGTGATACAGCCTGGATTTGAACCAGGTACTGTATGTCTGAAATGCATTGCCTTAGACAACTGCGCCACTCAGGTTCCTGTAAATGTCTCATTTCTGTACTCACAACCTATTAGATTTTTCCTTTAATTTTGGCAGATGGTGTTTTGGAACAGATGAGGATATTTGGTTTATCTCTAACTGCCCCTAGGGTTAAAAAATGTAGAATCCTCAATGTAGAATCCTCCAAGGAATGTTTCATAATGATGATGTCAGACTACTTAAATGTGCAGGTGCACACATGTGACAAGCAGCTGGTCATAATAACATTGACCCTGTGTCAGTTCATTAGTTATTAGTGGAGATTTCCCTGTGCTGCACTTTAATATTATATTTATAACCAAACCATTATTTATTCTCTATGTATCCCAAATGCCTCCTTATTCCCTATACAGTACACCAATAGGACTCTGGTCAAAAGTAGTGCTCTACATTGGAGATAGGGTACTATTTGGGACGTAACCATTGCCTTGCTTCGACCATGTGTTGACATCACGTACCTGAAAGGAATTGGTACAAAAACCCAAAGAGCTTGGAAAAGGTTTAATTTTTCCTCAAGCTTCGTCAAAAAATAAGTTACATAATTTTAGCAGAAAATAAAGTGAAAAGAAAGTTCAAGTTTGAATAATGAGTATTTTGGCCTTCGGTAACATGCTTTTCAGACAGATTGGCTCCTATGGGCCCTGGTCAAAAGTAGTGCACTACATAGGGAATAGGGTGACATTTGGGACGAAGCCTTTGTGTATTTGCTTATAGGACCATTTTGCTTATGGTGTAATGCTTATTAGAATTCACTCTGTATAGACATTGGCCTCATTACAGGTGACATGTCATGTCCCAACCTCATCCAACTTTTTTAACTGCTCCTGTTGGCTCACAGACCAGGAGTGAGTGTATTGTGGCTCACAGACCAGGAGTGAGTGTATTGTGGCTCAGTAGAGGATTTAAAAAAAAAATATTTGACAATTTAAAATAGGTAAACATTTTATACCAGGGAACAGAAACATATACCAATGATTTACCAGGATACCAAGCACAAGAAAGTAAAGAGACTTGTTTCCATTGTGGTCCTCAATTTGTGTGTGTTCGTGTGCATGAGTGTGACTGACTCAATGGGTGAATCAACTCAGCCCACTAGCCAGCATCCCACTGTCATTCTCCTAATCTAGCCTGGACAGAACCCACGAGCCAGCATCACACTGTCATTCTCCTAATCTAGCCTGGGCAGAACCTACTAGCCAGCATCACACTGTCATTCTCCTAATCTAGCCTGGACAGAACCTACTAGCCAGCATCACACTGTCATTCTCCTAATCTAGCTTGGACAGAACCTACTAGCCAGCATCACACTGTCATTCTCCTAATCTAGCCTGGACAGAACCCATGAGCCAGCATCACACTGTCATTCTCCTAATCTAGCTTGGACAGAACCTACTAGCCAGCATTCCACTGTCATTCTCCTAATCTAGCCTGGACAGAACCCATGAGCCAGCATCACACTGTCATTCTCCTAATCTAGCCTGGACAGAACCCACGAGCCAGCATCACACTGTCATTCTCCTAATCTAGCCTGGACAGAACCCACGAGCCAGCATTCCACTGTCATTCTCCTAATCTAGCCTGGACAGAACCTACTAGCCAGCATCCCACTTTCATTCTCCTAATATAGCCTGGACAGAACCCACGAGCCAGCATCCCACTGTTATTCTCCTAATCTAGCCTGGACAGAACACCCTAGCCAGCATCCCACTGTCATTCTCCTAATCTAGCTTGGACAGAACCCACGAGCCAGCATTCCTCTGTCATTCTCCTAATCTAGCCTGGACAAAACCTACTAGCCAGCATCCCACTGTCATTCTCCTAATCTAGCCTGGACAGAACCCACGAGCTAACATCCCACTGTCATTCTACTAATCTAGCCTGGACAGAACCCACGAGCCAGCATCACACTGTCATTCTCCTAATCTAGCCTGGACAGAACCTACTAGCCAGCATCCCACTGTCATTCTCCTAATCTAGCCTGGACAGAACCCAGGAGCCAGCATCACACTGTCATTCTCCTAATCTAGCCTGGACAAAACCTACTAGCCAGCATCCCACTGTCATTTTCCTAATCTAGCCTGGACAGAACCTACTAGCCAGCATCCCATTGTCATTCTCCTAATCTAGCCTGGACAGGGCCTACTAGACAGCATCACACTGTCATTCTCCTAATCTAGCCTGGACAGAACCCATGAACCAGCATCACACTGTCATTCTCCTAATCTAGCTTGGACAGAACCTACTAGCCAGCATTCCACTGTCATTCTCCTAATCTAGCCTGGACAGAACCCATGAGCCAGCATCACACTGTCATTCTCCTAATCTAGCCTGGACAGAACCCACGAGCAAGCATCACACTGTCATTCTCCTAATCTAGCCTGGACAGAACCCACGAGCCAGAATTCCACTGTCATTCTCCTAATCTAGCCTGGACAGAACCTACTAGCCAGCATCCCACTTTCATTCTCCTAATATAGCCTGGACAGAACCCACGAGCCAGCATCCCACTGTTATTCTCCTAATTTAGCCTGGACAGAACACCCTAGCCAGCATCCCACTGTCATTCTCCTAATCTAGCTTGGACAGAACCCACGAGCCAGCATTCCTCTGTCATTCTCCTAATCTAGCCTGGACAAAACCTACTAGCCAGCATCCCACTGTCATTCTCCTAATATAGCCTGGACAGAAACTACTAGCCAGCATCCCACTGCCATTCTTCTAATCTAGCCTGGACAGAACCTACTAGCCAGCATCCCTCTGTTATTCTCCTAATCTAGTCTGGACAGGGCCTACTAGACAGCATCCCACTGTCATTCTCCTAATCTAGCCTGGACAGAACCCATTAGGCAGCATCCCACTGTCATTCTCCTAATCTAGCATGGACAGAACACACTAGCCAGCATCCCACTGTCCCACCCCAACATCCCACTACATGATTCCATATTTATTATTTCATAGTTTTTTTGTCTTAACTACTATTCTACAATGTAGAAAATAGTACAAATAAAGAAAAACCCTTGAATGAGTAGGTGTATCCAAACTTCTGACTGGTACACACACACACACACACACACACACACACACACACACACACACCAGGCAGTTTGTTGTTTGGTTCTGGTACACTGATGGAGTAAATATTCAGGAAATATGAGGGCTTTTTAAAATAATGTTGTTTATCCCTATTCTTTGTTCTTGTAATCTTTTATTCTAATGAGAACCAGACAGACCCAAACTGGATTGTGAAGAGAAAACAAACTAAAGGTTCAGTGTTAACGTTGCTGAATCCAAGTATCCAAGTAAGACCTGGATTCAAATACTATTAGAAATCATTTCAAATGCTTCAGCTCTGCTTGATTGAGTGTGTGTCTTGCAATGGAACCAATACAAAAGTTCCCAAAGTCCAAACCCGGCCCACCCTTTTACTCCAGGCAGGCAAGATTTCAAATAACATTTGAACCCTGTTCTGAAAGTCTGAATGTGAACATCCGAAGTACTAAGATCTTAATAATGATGCCTGGCAGGCGAAGTAGGAACATTAAGGAAAGCAAAGAAGGCAGGCAGTTGATTTTGGGAGGACAATCTCTCTCTCTCTCTCTCTCTCTCTCTCTCTCTCTCTCTCTCTCTCTCTCTCTCTCACAGCATTCTCACACACGCAGGATGAGATTTTTTGAATTAGCAAGCACATTTACTGTGTCCTTTACCTTCATAGAAACTGTCTGTGTGCCAAATGGCAACCTAAACCTTTTTAAGTTAATTTAATTTTGTTCTAGGGCTCTGGTCAAAAGTAGTGCACTATATAGAGGATAGGGGGACATTTTTGTCAGGAAATAACAGGATAGGTTGGTTGTCTGGACAAAATCATCAAAAAGGAGTAAATGTATTGCTATTGACCTCCTCCATAAGCATTGATGATGAATAAGTGGCTATTAAAAAGCTACAGTTTGCATTTAAAATCAATTCATATGGCCATGTCTGTTGTCAGACACTGTTCAAGGGGCAATCTGGGATTTGAAAAACAACAATGGGGGCACACTTCTACTTATTTTGGCTAACAGCTGAGGGATGTGGCTGAATAAATATAGCCACTCTCAAAGTCATAGACAGGGCTATGGATGCAAGGACTGACCATCCATGAAAACAAACTGATAGATAATATACAGCCATAGTGTAATGCCCGGGGTGTAGTGGAAGAAGGAGTCAGATGCAGGAGACAGAGAGTTGAGACGCCACTCAAAACAAATGCCCCAAAACACAGGGGAACTAAACAGTCCCAAAAACAACTCATGTACACAAACACCCGTGACTTACAGGCACGTACACATAAAACAATCCGCACACCCAGCAGGCGGGCCGGCTGGCTAATAAAGCCCAACTAATAAACCTAATAAACAACAGGTGTAACTAATAAACAGACAAGGAGGGGGAGGAAAAGATCAGTGGCAGCTAGTAGGCCGGTGACTACGACACCACCCGAACGGGAAGGGGAGCCACCTTCGGTAGGAGTCATGACACATAGATTCTTGAAGAATATAACTTAGAAATCCCCCATGAGCTTAGTGCAATATACATGTGTTTTAGTCCTCTCTTCAATGTAAATGTAATCTAAACAAATACTGTGTAACATCAAAACATAGTTGCTCAATTGCAACCAACGGGCAGAACTTGTCACGCAGCTTAGCGTGCGGATTTCCCCTTCCCCTACTGCTTCTTACAGTAGCTATTAAAGTGAAAACATACCATGCTATTGTTTGAGGAGAGTGCACAGTTATGTACTTGAAAATGTATATATTGACCAATTAGGCACATTTGGACAGACTTGACACAACATTTTGACCAGAAATGCAATTGTTCATTGCATCAGTCTAAACTTTGCACATACTCATACTAAAATGATCCGCTGCCATTGTTGCAACCCCTGTTCAACCTCTCTTTAGTGTCGTCTGAGATTCCCTAAAGATTGGAAAGTGGCCGCGGTCATCCCCCTCTTCAAAGGGAGAGACACTCTAGACCCAAACTGTTACGGACCAATATCCATCATAACCTTTCTAAAGTCTTCAA
This sequence comes from Oncorhynchus clarkii lewisi, assembly GCF_045791955.1. NCBI lineage: Eukaryota > Metazoa > Chordata > Actinopteri > Salmoniformes > Salmonidae > Oncorhynchus > Oncorhynchus clarkii. The sequence continues at coordinate 49,837,069 of NC_092169.1, forward strand.
AAGCCAAGTGAACAAACAGATCACTGATAATTTCGAATCCCACCATACCTTCTCTGCTATGCAATCTGGTTTCCGAGCTGGTCACGGGTGCACCTCAGCCATGCTCAAGGTCCTAAACGATATCATAACCGCCATCGATAAAAGACAGTACTGTGCAGCAGTCTTCATTGACCTGGCCAAGGCTTTCGATTCTGTCAATCACCACATTCTTATCGGCAGACTCAACAGCCTTTGTTTCTCAAATGACTGCCTCGCCTGATTCACTAACTACAGTGCCTTGCGAAAGTATTCGGCCCCCTTGAACTTTGCGACCTTTTGCCACATTTCAGGCTTCAAACATAAAGATATAAAACTGTATTTTTTTGTGAAGAATCAACAACAAGTGGGACGCAATCATGAAGTGGAACGACATTTATTGGATATTTCAAACTTTTTTAACAAATCAAAAACTGAAAAATTGGGCGTGCAAAATTATTCAGCCCCCTTAAGTTAATACTTTGAAGCGCCACCTTTTGCTGCGATTACAGCTGTAAGTCGCTTGGGGTATGTCTCTATCAGTTTTGCACATCGAGAGACTGACATTTTTTCCCATTCCTCCTTGCAAAACAGCTCGAGCTCAGTGAGGTTGGATGGAGAGCATTTGTGAACAGCAGTTTTCAGTTATTTCCACAGATTCTCGATTGGATTCAGGTCTGGACTTTTACTTGGCCATTCTACCACCTGGATATGTTTATTTTTGAACCATTCCATTGTAGATTTTGCTTTATGTTTTGGATCATTGTCTTGTTGGAAGACAAATCTCCGTCCCAGTCTCAGGTCTTTTGCAGTCTCCATCAGGTTTTCTTCCAGAATGGTCCTGTATTTGGCTCCATCCATCTTCCCATCAATTTTAACCATCTTCCCTGTCCCTGCTGAAGAAAAGCAGGCCCAAACCATGATGCTGCCACCACCATGTTTGACAGTGGGGATGGTGTGTTCAGGGTGTTGCTTTTACGCCAAACATAACGTTTTGCATTGTTGCCAAAAAGTTACATTTTGGTTTCATCTGACCAGAGCACCTTCTTCCACATGTTTGGTGTGTCTCCCAGGTGGCTTGTGGCAAACTTTAAACGACACTTTTTATGGATATCTTTAAGAAATGGCTTTCTTCTTGCCACTCTTCCATAAAGGCCAGATTTGTGCAATATACGACTGATTGTTGTCCTATGGACAGAGTCTCCCACCACAGCTGTAGATCTCTGCAGTTCATCCAGAGTGATCATGGGCCTCTTGGCTGCATCTCTGATCAGTCTTCTCCTTGTATGAGCTGAAAGTTTAGAGGGACGGCCAGGTCTTGGTAGATTTGCAGTGGTCTGATACTCCTTCCATTTCAATATTATCGCTTGCACAGTGCTCCTTGGGATGTTTAAAGCTTGGGAAATATTTTTGTATCCAAATCCGGCTTTAAACTTCTTCACAACAGTATCTCGGACCTGCCTGGTGTGTTCCTTGTTCTTCATGATGCTCTCTGCGCTTTTAACGGACCTCTGAGACTATCACAGTGCAGGTGCATTTATATGGAGACTTGATTACACACAGGTGGATTGTTTTTATCATCATTAGTCATTTAGGTCAACATTGGATCATTCAGAGATCCTCACTGAACTTCTGGAGAGAGTTTGCTGCACTGAAAGTAAAGGGGCTGAATAATTTTGCACGCCCAATTTTTCAGTTTTTGATTTGTTAAAAAAGTTGGAAATATCCAATAAATGTCGTTCCACTTCATGATTGTGTCCCACTTGTTGTTGATTCTTCAGAAAAAATACAGTTTTATATCTTTATGTTTGAAGCCTGAAATGTGGCAAAAGGTCGCAAAGTTCAAGGGGGCCGAATACTTTCGCAAGGCACTGTACTTCTCAGATCAGTGTGTCAAAACGGAGGTGTCACACCCTGACCATAGAATGCTTTGTATATTTCTATGTTTTGTTTGGTCAGGGTGTGATCTGAGTGGGCATTCTATGTTGGATGTCTAGTTTGTCTGTTTCTGTGTTTGTTGCCTGATATGGTTCTCAATCAGAGGCAGGTGTTAGTAATTGTCTCTGATTGCGAACCATATTTAGGTAGCCTGTTTTGTGTTGGGTTTTGTGGGTGGTTGTTTCCTGTCTTTGTGTTTGTTGCACCACATAGGGCTGTTTCGGTTTTGCAACATTTATTGTTTTGTATTAGGTTCATGTTGAGTTTTTCTATTAAAAAAACATGAACTATAACAACGCTACATTTTGGTCCGCCTCTCCTTCCCAGGAGGAAAGCCGTTACAGGAGGGCCTGTTGTCCGGACCTCTGGCAGTCACTATGGGGGTGTCACAGGGTTCAATTCTTGGGCAGACTCTTTTCTCTGTATATATCAATGAAGTCGCTCTTGCTGATGGTGATTATTTGATCCACCTCTACGTAAACGACACCATTCTGTACACATCTGGCCCTTCTTTGGACACTGCGTTAACAAACCTCCAAACGAGCTTCAACGCCATACAACACTCCTTCTGTGGCCTCCACAACTGCTCTTAAATGCTAGTAAAACGAAATGCATACTCTTCAACCGATCACTGCCCGCAACCGCCCGCCCGACTAGCATCACTAGTCTGGACGGTTCTGACTTAGAATATGTGGACAACTATAAATACCTAGGTGTCTGGTTAGACTGTAAACTCTCCTTCCAGACTCACATTAAGCATCTCCAATCCAAAGTTAAATCTAGAATCGGCTTCTTATTTCGCAAACAAAACCTCCACTCATGCTGCCAAACCCCCTCATACAACTGACTATCCTACCGATCCTTCACTTCGGCGATGGCATTTACAAAATAGCCTCCAATAAAAATTTTTTCAGTTTACTAGGGGTACCCAATTTCTCCAAAGGGGGCGTAAATCTGCCATGCCCTCAAAAGGTTAATATGAATTTGCATATATTTCTGTTAATTCCCATATATTCCCGTTAATTCACATATATTCCCGTCTATTCCCTACGGAAAGTGTCCAACTTTGAATATTCCCAAAATGGGCAACCCTAGTCCTAAATCAGATAATGGCCTTTCTCTCGCATTTCAAAGATCATTGAACAAAAAAAATACACAGAAACGCATGTTTTTTTCTTTGTATTATCTTTACCAGATCTAATGTGTTATATTCTCCTACATTAATTGAACATATCTACAAACTTCAAAGTGTTTCCTTCCAAATGGTATTAAAAAAATGTATATCCTTGCTTCAGGTCCTGTTCAGGTCCACTTAGATTTGGGTATGTCATTTTCGGCAAAAATTGAAAAAAAGGGTTGATCCTTAAGAGGTTTTAACTGTCGTGTACTGTAGATCTACCAGGAAGCACACATACACATACACCCACACCCACTCTCTCTCTCTCGCTCCCCGCACACACACAAACACTGGCACCACAATGAGAACATTCTAAGTTTCTGTACTGCAGCTTTTTCTCCTATTTGACATGTTGCTTAAGTTGGGAGAAACGGGCTTTAAAAGCCTTGTAAATCACTGGACTGACAAGCATTTATTAATACCCTGCAATCTGTTATCCCTACACACGTCACTGTAAATGCAGTCGTGGCCTCCACCGCATTTCCACACGATGAGACAGCAGTCCAAATGCAGAAAAAAAACATTCCCCATCAATATGTGCTGGGTAACCACACTTCTAAGATTCTTGGCCTGTATTCAAAAGCATCTTAGAGTAGGAATGCTGATCTAGGATCCAAACCCCCTTAATGTGCATTATGATTTATTATTAATGATTCATTAATCAAAACTGATCCTAGATCACCACTCCCAACTCTGAGATGCTTTAGGAATACAGACCCTCAACATCACATCAGCATGCTTCACAAAAATCCCTGTTTCTGATGTGAAGGTGAATATCTAGTGGTATATTTCTGCTTAGTTCAATATTTTACTCCAAATATGCTGGAAATTCCATCCCCTGTTAAATCCATACCGTAATGCAGCATTATACGCTGGATTTAAACACAAAATTAAAGGATGAATGGAGAATAAAACTATAAACTACAAACTACTTCCTTGTTTACTTTCTCTTAAAGGGATGACATCCTGCAGTACAGTTTCAAGAAAGGGAAGAAAGGATAAAAGAAAGAATGACAAAAATATATATATTTTTTTTACCTGTGTCATATATTTGATCTTTACAGTAGTCTGACAATTCAATTATGGTGGCTACAAGACAGCATATGGGAGAGTTTCTGTCAAGTTTAAAATGGGAGTTAAAAAAATGCTATTATTCACCTATGCTCTGAGGATACAGAGTTAGTGAGGTGGAATCTAGGCTAGCATTAGCCATTTAGTTGCCAAAAGACGATCTAGGCCATTAACCATTTAATGGACAGATTATTATCTAGGCTAGCATTAGCCATTTAGTGACTTTAAGATTATCTAGGCTAGCATTAGACATTTAGTGGCCAGATGAGTATTTATGATTAGCTTGTTGATTACATTGACAAGTGACTCAGAGGACCAAGGTATATTTAGTAACCTTGTCAGCACAGACTCAAGAGAACCAGACATTCCTGTCACTGTCGGGGTTAGTCATCAGCAGAATGCCACATTGTCATCACACACAGACATTGGGACGAGAAAGCGTGTTGGACCGAACTCAGTTCCTCCTCATCCTTCTCCTCTATGTGCTGTCCCTGCTCAGTCAAAATAGTATGTCCATAAACTCCTCTTCCCTTCCTCCTCCTCTTCACTGCTCAGTAAAAATACAGTGACCCCAAAAAGCAGTAGGTCACCTGTCTGTTGTCAGTGTGCCAGTCTTACAGTTTATTATAATAGTGGATCCTACAGTCTGCTGCAGTGTGCCAGTCTTACAGTATATTATAATACTGGATCCTACAGTCTGCTGCAGTGTGCCAGTCTTTACAGTATATTATAATACTGGATCCTACAGTCTGCTGCAGTGTGCCAGTCTTACAGTATATTATAATACTGGATCCTACAGTCTGCTGCAGTGTGCCAGTCTTTACAGTATATTATAATACTGGATCCTACAGTCTGCTGCAGTGTGCCAGTCTGACAGTATATTATAATACTGGATCCTACAGTCTGCTGCAGTGTGCCAGTCTTACAGTATATTATATAGTGGATCCTACAGTCTGCTGCAGTGTGCCAGTCTTACAGTATATTATAATAGTGGATCCTACAGTCTGCTGCAGTGTGCCAGTCTGACAGTATATTATAATACTGGATCCTACAGTCTGCTGCAGTGTGCCAGTCTGACAGTATATTATAATAGTGGATCCTTCAGTCTGCTGAAGTGTGCCTGTCTTACAGTATATTATAATACTGGATCCTTCAGTCTGCTGCAGTGCTGATTTATAACCTCACATTCAGCTTTTATTTCCTCCCTCTCATTTAGCTGGAGGTGAGAGGTTGGGGGTTCAGGACCTTTGACTTTGTAATGTCTGTCAGTCAGCCTGTCTCTCAGGATGGATGGCTCACTGTCAGTCTGTCTGCCTGTCTCTGTCTCTCTGTCTGTATGTCTGTCTGTACATTAACATTGCCATTGACCAATTCATGGTTTACACATTGTATTTATTGCAGTATGTAAAATACAGTGTTCACCCAAACCACCAAAATTTCTGTGTTTCTGCCCCTATGAGAACACCAGTCATTAGGTTTGACCTACTTTTTGGTCTGATGAGATTAGCATGTGAAAGTCCAGGACAGACACACACACACCAGGAGCTGTGAAATCCTTGGTCACACCAACATCGTCCATTAGCAGAGAGCAAGGCTCAGCTCAGTTTGCTAGCCTGTCCTGCAGTGGAATGGTAAAACCATTGCATGCTGTTGCAACTAAATGAAGGAGGGAACAGGTTACCATCCATCTGCTCCTATTTATTTCCTGTGTTTTGTTTGGGTCAATAACCATTTCCTCTCTTCCCTGTCTCATTGTCATCCTGTACCTCACTGTGCCCCACTATGACGTTGACACCTGGTTTTGTGCTGAAAGGATCTTGCTCTGGGGTGTAATGGCACTTTGCTACTAGACAAGGCTAGTCTCTAGGGGTAGCAGAACTATTTGATAGGGCTCTATTTGATAGGTCTCTCTCTCTCTCTCTGCAGAGATCTCACTGTGAGATACAGTGCCTTGCGAAAGTATTCGGCCCCCTTGAACTTTGCGACCTTTTGCCACATTTCAGGCTTCAAACATAAAGATATAAAACTGTATTTTTTTGTGAAGAATCAACAACAAGTGGGACACAATCATGAAGTGGAACGACATTTATTGGATATTTCAAACTTTTTTAACAAATAAAAAACTGAAAAATTGGGCGTGCAAAATGATTCAGCCCCCTTAAGTTAATACTTTGTAGCGCCACCTTTTGCTGCGATTACAGCTGTAAGTCGCTTGGGGTATGTCTCTATCAGTTTTGCACATCGAGAGACTGAAATTTTTTCCCATTCCTCCTTGCAAAACAGCTCGAGCTCAGTGAGGTTGGATGGAGAGCATTTGTGAACAGCAGTTTTCAGTTCTTTCCACAGATTCTCGATTGGATTCAGGTCTGGACTTTGACTTGGCCATTCTAACACCTGGATATGTTTATTTTTGAACCATTCCATTGTAGATTTTGCTTTATGTTTTGGATCATTGTCTTGTTGGAAGACAAATCTCCGTCCCAGTCTCAGGTCTTTTGCAGACTCCATCAGGTTTTCTTCCAGAATGGTCCTGTATTTGGCTCCATCCATCTTCCCATCAATTTTAACCATCTTCCCTGTCCCTGCTGAAGAAAAGCAGGCCCAAACCATGATGCTGCCACCACCATGTTTGACAGTGGGGATGGTGTGTTCAGCTGTGTTGCTTTTACGCCAAACATAACATTTTGCATTGTTGCCAGAAAGTTCAATTTTGGTTTCATCTGACCAGAGCACCTTCTTCCACATGTTTGGTGTGTCTCCCAGGTGGCTTGTGGCAAACTTTAAACGACACTTTTTATGGATATCTTTAAGAAATGGCTTTCTTCTTGCCACTCTTCCATAAAGGCCAGACTGATTGTTGTCCTATGGACAGAGTCTCCCACCTCAGCTGTAGATCTCTGCAGTTCATCCAGAGTGATCATGGGCCTCTTGGCTGCATCTCTGATCAGTCTTCTCCTTGTATGAGCTGAAAGTTTAGAGGGACGGCCAGGTCTTGGTAGATTTGCAGTGGTCTGATACTCCTTCCATTTCAATATTATCGCTTGCACAGTGCTCCTTGTGATGTTTAAAGCTTGGGAAATATTTTTGTATCCAAATCCGGCTTTAAACTTCTTCACAACAGTATCTCGGACCTGCCTGGTGTGTTCCTTGTTCTTCATGATGCTCTCTGCGCTTTTAACGGACCTCTGAGACTATCACAGTGCAGGTGCATTTATACGGAGACTTGATTACACACAGGTGGATTGTATTTATCATCATTAGTCATTTAGGTCAACATTGGATCATTCAGAGATCCTCACTGAACTTCTGGAGAGAGTTTGCTGCACTGAAAGTAAAGGGGCTGAATCATTTTGCACGCCCAATTTTTCAGTTTTTTATTTGTTAAACAAATTTGAAATATCCAATAAATGTCGTTCCACTTCATGATTGTGTCCCACTTGTTGTTGATTCTTCACAAAAAAATACAGTTTTATATCTTTATGTTTGAAGCCTGAAATGTGGCAAAAGGTCGCAAAGTTCAAGGGGGCCGAATACTTTCGCAAGGCACTGTATTTGACATTCTGCACACTCGTAAATCAATAGGTTTGTGTGTGTATGTATGTGTGTAGTGGTGGAAAATGTTTTCAATTGTCATACACACACACTGTCATGTATTGTCATATTATGTCTTGTTCCTGTTCTTTCTCTTCACTCTGTCTCCCTCTGCTGGTCGTATTAGGTTACCTTCTCTTTCTCTCCTCCTCCAGCTGTTCCTCATCTCCTCTAACTACCTTGTTCACCCTCTTCCCACCTGTTCCCTTTTTCCCTCTGATTAGGTCTCTATTTCTCTCTCTGTTCCTGCCTCTTTCTTTGTCAGATTCTCGTTTGAGTTTCTCATGCCAGAACCAAACTATCGTCTCGTTTGCTTGACCCTTGTCCTGTCGGAATCTGCCTGTTCATCTGATGCTACGTGTGATCAGGTACCTCTGTCCTCTACGACCCGCGCCTACCCAGAGAGACCAGCAGTCTGTCGCCGCTAACCCAGCTATTCTCCTCTGCTGCTAAGAAGGGGACTCTAACCCAGCTATTCTCCTCTGCTGCTAAGAAGGGGGACTCTTCTGTGAATATCAGAAGGACTTTATGATTCATTTGTCGCCCTCTCTGCGGGTTGTCTATTTTGCCATTATATACATTTGAAGAGGATCTATGTCTTCCCTGTGTTTTGACATTAAAGGACATTAAAGGAGTTTTTGTTAAACCGCTTTTGGGTCCTCACTCACGTGCATAACAGAAGAATCTGACCAAGAATGGACCCAGCGACTTCGGATCCTCTCCACTCAGCCGTCGAGATCCAGGGAGCGATGCTAGGCAGACACGAGCAGGAATTGTCTGCTGCTCGACATGCCGTTGAGACCCTGGCCGCCCAAGTCTCCAACCTCACAGAACAGATTCACCATCTCCGCCTCGATCCACCGGCCACTTCCAGGGCTTTCGAATCTCCGGAGCCCAGAATCAATAACCCGCCGTGTTACTCTGGGGAGCCCACTGAATGCCGCTCGTTCCTCACCCAGTGTGATATTGTGTTTTCTCTCCAGCCCAACACTTACTCCAGGAGCACAGCTCGTATCGCCTACGTCATATCTCTCCTTACTGGACGGGCTCGTGAGTGGGGCACGGCAATCTGGGAGGCGAGGGCTGAGTGTACTAACCAGTATCAGGACTTTAAGGAGGAGATGATACGGGTTTTTGATCGTTCTGTTTTTGGGGAGGAGGCTTCCAGGGTCCTGTCTTCCCTATGTCAAGGTAATCGATCCATAACAGATTACTCTATTGAGTTTCGCACTCTTGCTGCCTCCAGTGACTGGAACGAGCCGGCTTTGCTCGCTCGTTTTCTGGAGGGTCTCCGCGCGGAGGTAAAGGATGAGATTCTCTCCCGGGAGGTTCCTTCCAGCGTGGATTCCTTGATTGAACTCGCTATTCGCATAGAGCGACGGGTTGATCTTCGTCACCGAGCTCGTGGAAAGGAGCTCGCGTTCTCCGTTGCCCCCCTCTCCGCATCACTACCATCTTCCTCCGCTGGCTCGGGTGCTGAGCCTATGCAGCTGGGGGGTATCCGCATCTCGACTAAGGAGAGGGAACGGAGAATCACCAACCGCCTCTGTCTCTATTGCGGTTCCGCTGGTCATTTTGTCACTTCATGTCCAGTAAAAGCCAGAGCTCATCAGTAAGCGGAGGGCTACTGGTGAGCGCTACTACTCTGGTCTCTCCTTCAAGATCCTGCACTACCTTGTCGGTCCATCTACGCTGGACCGGTTCGTCAGCTTCCTGCAGTGCCTTGATAGACTCTGGGGCGGAGGGCTGTTTTATGGACGAGACCTGGGCTCGGGAACATGACATTCCTCTCAGACAGTTAAGGGAGCCCACGGCCTTGTTCGCTTTGGATGGTAGTTCTCTCTCCAGGATTCAGCGTGAGACGCTACCTTTAACCCTCACTGTCTCTGGTAATCATAGCGAAACCCTTTCTTTTTAAATTTTTCGTTCACCTTTTACACCTGTTGTTTTGGGCCATCCCTGGCTAGTTTGTCATAATCCTTCTATTAATTGGTCTAGTAATTCTATCCTCTCCTGGAACGTCTCTTGTCATGTGAAATGTTTAATGTCTGCTATCCCTCCTGTTTCCTCTGTCTCTTCTTCACAGGAGGAGCCTGGTGATTTGACGGGGGTGCCGGAGGAATATCACGATCTGCGCACGGTGTTCAGTCGGTCCAGGGCCACCTCTCTTCCTCCACACCGGTCGTATGATTGTAGTATTGATCTCCTTCCGGGAACCACTCCCCCCCGGGGTAGACTATACTCTCTGTCGGCTCCCGAACGTAAGGCTCTCAAAGATTATTTGTCTGTAGCTCTTGACGCCGGTACCGTAGTCCCCTCCTCCTCTCCCGCCGGAGCGGGGTTTTTTTTTGTTAAGAAGAAGGACGGGTCCCTGCGCCCCTGCATAGATTATCGAGGGCTGAATGACATAACAGTGAAGAATCGTTATCCGCTCCCTCTTATGTCTTCAGCCTTCGAGATCCTGCAGGGAGCCAGGTTTTTCACTAAGTTGGACCTTCGTAACGCTTACCATCTCGTGCGCATCAGGGAGGGGGACGAGTGGAAAATGGCGTTTAACACTCCGTTAGGGCACTTTGAATACCGGGTTCTTCCTTTCAGCCTCGCTAACGCTCCAGCTGTCTTTCAGGCATTAGTCAATGACGTCCTGAGAGACATGCTGAACATCTTTGTTTTCGTTTACCTTGACAATATCCTGATTTTTTTCACCGTCACTCCAGATTCATGTTCAGCACGTTCGACGTGTCCTCCAGCGCCTTTTAGAGAATTGTCTTTTTGTGAAGGCTGAGAAGTGCACTTTTCATGCCTCCTCCGTCACATTTCTCGGTTCTGTTATTTCCGCTGAAGGCATTAAGATGGATCCCGCTAAGGTCCAAGCTGTCATTGATTGGCCCGTTCCTAAGTCACGCGTCGAGCTGCAGCGCTTTTTCGGCTTCGCGAATTTCTATCGTTGTTTCATCCGTAATTTCGGTCAGGTGGCAGCTCCTCTCACTGTCCTTACTTCTGTCAAGACATGCTTTAAGTGGTCCGTTTCCACCCAGGAAGCTTTTGATCTCCTCAAGAATCGTTTTACATCCGCACCTATCCTTGTTACACCTGACGTCTCTAGACAGTTCGTTGTCGAGGTTGACGCGTCAGAGGTGGGCGTGGGAGCCATTCTTTCTCAGCGCTCCCTCTCTGACGACAAGGTCCACCCTTGCGCGTATTTTTCTCATCGCCTGTCGCCGTCGGAACATAACTATGATGTGGGAAACCGCGAACTGCTAGCCATCCGCTTAGCCCTAGGCGAATGGCGACAGTGGTTGGAGGGGGCGACCGTTCCTTTTGTCGTTTGGACTGACCATAGGAACCTTGAGTACATCCGTTCTGCCAAACGACTTAATGCGCGTCAGGCTCGTTGGGAGCTGTTTTTCGCTCGTTTCGAGTTCGTAATTTCTTATCGTCCAGGCTCTAAGAACACCAAGCCTGATGCTTTATCTCGTCTCTTCAGTTCTTCAGTAGCCTCCACTGACCCCGAGGGGATTCTCCCTGAGGGGCGTGTTGTCGGGTTGACTGTCTGGGGAATTGAGAGGCAGGTAAAGCAAGCACTCACTCACACTCCGTCGCCGCGCGCTTGTCCTAGGAACTTTCTTTTCGTTCCCGTTCCTACTCGTCTGGCCGTTCTTCAGTGGGCTCACTCTGCCAAGTTAGCCGGCCACCCCGGCGTTCGGGGTACGCTTGCTTCCATTCGCCAGCGTTTTTGGTGACCCACTCGGGAGCATGACAAGCGTCGTTTCGTGGCTGCTTGTTCGGTCTGCGCGCAGACTAAGTCCGGTAACTCCCCTCCTGCCGGCCGTCTCAGACCGCTTCCCATTCCCTCTCGAACGTGGTCTCACATCGCCTTAGATTTTATCACCGGACTGCCTTCATCAGCGGGGAAGACTGTTATTCTTACGGTTGTCGATAGGTTCTCTAAGGCGGCTCATTTTATTCCCCTCGCTAAGCTCCCTTCTGCTAAAGAAACGGCACAAATCATCATCGAGAATGTTTTCAGAATTCATGGCCTTCCGTCAGACGTCGTTTCGGACAGGGGTCCGCAATTCACGTCTCAATTTTGGAGGGAGTTTTGCCGTTTGATTGGGGCTTCCGTCAGTCTCTCTTCCGGCTTTCACCCCCAGTCTAACGGTCAAGCAGAACGGGCCAATCAGACTATTGGTCGCATCTTACGCAGTCTTTCTTTTCGTAACCCTGCGTCTTGGTCAGAACAGCTCCCCTGGGCAGAATACGCCCACAACTCGCTTCCTTCGTCTGCGACCGGGCTATCTCCTTTTCAGAGTAGCCTCGGGTACCAGCCTCCGCTGTTCTCGTCTCAGTTCGCCGAGTCCAGCGTCCCCTCCGCTCAGGCTTTTGTCCAACGTTGCGAGCGCACCTGGAAGAGGGTCAGGTCTGCACTTTGCCGTTATAGGGCGCAGACTGTGAGAGCCGCTAATAAGCGTAGAACTAAGAGTCGTAGATATTGTTGCGGTCAGAGAGTTTGGCTCTCCACTCAGAACCTTCCCCTTAAGACAGCTTCTCGCAAGTTGACCCCGCGGTTCATTGGTCCGTTCCGTATTTCTCAGATCATTAATCCTGTCGCAGTGCGACTTCTTCTTCCGCGATATCTTCGTCGCGTCCACCCGGTCTTCCATGTCTCATGTGTTAAGCCCGTTCTTCGCGCCCCCGCTCGTCTCCCCCCCCCCCCCCATCCTTGTCGAGGGCGCACCTATCTACAGGGTCCGTAAGATTTTGGACATGCGTCCTCGGGGCCGTGGTCATCAGTACCTAGTGGATTGGGAGGGGTACGGTCCTGAGGAAAGGAGTTGGGTTCCCTCTCGGGACGTGCTGGACCGTTCGCTGATCAATGATTTCCTCCGTTGCCGCCAGGTTTCCTCCTCGAGTGCGCCAGGAGGCGCTCGGTGAGTGGGGGGGTACTGTCATGTATTGTCATATTATGTCTTGTTCCTGTTCTTTCTCTTCACTCTGTCTCCCTCTGCTGGTCGTATTAGGTTACCTTCTCTTTCTCTCCTCCTCCAGCTGTTCCTCATCTCCTCTAACTACCTTGTTCACCCTCTTCCCACCTGTTCCCTTTTTTCCTCTCTTTCTTTGTCAGATTCTCATTTGAGTTTCTCATGCCAGAACCAAACTATCGTCTCGTTTGCTTCACCCTTGTCCTGTCGGAATCTGCCTGTTCATCTGATGCTACGTGTGATCAGGTACCTCTGTCCTCTACGACCCGCGCCTACCCAGAGAGACCAGCAGTCTGTCGCCGCTAACCCAGCTATTCTCCTCTGCTGCTAAGAAGGGGACTCTAACCCAGCTATTCTCCTCTGCTGCTAAGAAGGGGGACTCTTCTGTGAATATCAGAAGGACTTTATGATTCATTTGTCGCCCTCTCTGCGGGTTGTCTATTTTGCCATTATATACATTTGAAGAGGATCTATGTCTTCCCTGTGTTTTGACATTAAAGGACATTAAAGGAGTTTTTGTTAAACCGCTTTTGGGTCCTCACTCACGTGCATAACACACACATGAGTAAAAGTAAAGATTCCTTAATAGAAAATACTAGAAAAGTACTAAGGCTGATGTTTGCACAGCAGAATCAAGCAGATTCATGAAATGTCACTATTGCCCTTTCAAATGGAGCAGCAGTAGTAGTTTTCTCCCCCTGTTTACGCTCCATTGGTGTTTGCGGTGGTACAAGAGCCACTTGAACCGCTGTTATCCATGCTCCGCAGCCCCTCCTCCTTCCCTACTCAATCAATCAAATGTATTCATAAAGCCCTTTTTATATCAGCAGATGTCACAAAGTGTGAAACAGAAACCCAGCCTAAAACCCCAAACAGCAAGCAATGCAGATGTAGAAGTATGGTGGCTAGGAAAAACTCCCTAGAAAGGCAGGAACGTAGGAAGAAACCTAGAGAGGAACCAGGCTATGAGGGGTGGCGAGTCCTCTTTTGGCTGTGCCTGTTGGAGATTAAAAGAGTAAATGGCCATTTAAGGCCAGATTGTTCTTCAAGATGTTCAAATGTTCCTAGATGACCAACAGGGTCAAATAATAATCACAGTGGTTGTATAGGATGCAACAGTTCAGTACCTCTGGAATAAATGTCAGTTGGCTTTTCATAGCCGAGAATTCAGAGGTCAAGATAGCAGGTGTGGTAGAGAGAAACAGAGTCAAAAACAACAGGTCCAGGACAAGGTAGCATGTCCAGTGAACAGGTCAGAGTTCCCTAGCCGCAGGCAGAACAGGAGCAGCAGCACAACCAGGTGGATGATCCTAGGGCTCAGGTCCTCTGGGAGAGGAGGGAGAGAGGGAGAGAGAATTAGAGGGAGCATACTTAAATTCACACGACACCAGATAAGACAGGATAATTACACCAGATATAACAGACTGACCCTGGCCCCCTGGCACAAATACGATTGCAGCATAGATACTGGAGACCGAAGACAGACAGGGATGGTTCGGGGGACATTGTGGCCCCATCCGACGATACCCCCGGAGAGGGCCAACCAGGCAGGATACCCACTTTGCCCACCCACTTTTCCAAAGCACAGCCCCAACACCATTAGAGGAATATCAACAGACCACTAACTTACTACCCTGAGACAAGGCTGAGTATAGTCCATGAAGATTGCCTCCACCGCACAAGCCGGAGGTAGCGCAAAACCAGACAGGAAGAAACCATCTGTGACTCAACCCAATCAAGTGACACACCCCTCCTAGGGACGGCATGGAAGAGCCCTAGTAAGCCTGAGTCTGCGTCTCTCACATGGATAGGCAGACCATTCCATAAAAATGTAGCCCTATAGGAGAAAGCTCTGCCTCCAGCTGTTTGCTTAGAAATTCCAGGGACAATAAGGTCTTGTGACTGTAGCGTACTTGTAGGTACAGTATGTACGGCAGGACCAAATCGGAGAGATAGGTAGGAACAAGATCATGTAATGCTACTCCTCCTCTTCCTCCCCCTCTTCCACTTGAACCGCTGTCCTCCCTGCACGGCAGCCTTCTCACCCTATGGATGGTTCATGGCTTAAAGCTCCAGCTTTATCGACAAGCCTTGTGTATATAATATTATGGACATGGGCACACCCAACTACAGGTTGTGAAATGTACAGAGCTCCAGTGACAATGTTGCTGTACGGTAGTGTATGGCCTTAGGCACACCCCTGCATGTGAAATTAAAACTTGTTGCTGGTAGTATACAGTGGTTTGCGAAAGTATTCACCCCCCTTGACATTTTTCCTATTTTTTTGCCTTACAACCTGGAATTAAATTGTATTTTCGGGGGGTTCTACCACTTTGAAGATGCAAAATATTTTTTCTTGTGAAACAAACATGAGCGTGCATAACTATTCATCCCCCCCAAAGTCAATACTTTTTTAGAGACACCTTTTGCAGTAATTACAGCTGCAAGTCTCTTGGGGTATGTCTCTAAAAGCTTAGCACGTCTAGCCACTGGGGTTTTTGGCCATTCTTCAAAGCAAAACTGCTCCAGCTCCTTCAAGTTGGATGGGTTCCACTGGTGTACAGCAATCTATAAGTCATACCACATATTCTCAATTGGATTGAGGTCTGGGCTTTGACTAGGCCATTCCAAGACATTTAAATGTTTCCCCTCAAACCACTCGAGTGTTGCCTTAGCAGTATGCTTAGGGTTTTTGTCCTGCTGGAAGGTGAACCTCCATCCCAGTCTCAAATCTCTGTAAGACTGAAACAGGTTTCCCTCGAGAATTTCCCCATACTTATCGCCATCCATCATTCCTTAAATTCTGAACAGTTCCTGCCGATGAAAAACATCCCCACAGCATGATGCTGCCACCACCATGCTTCATGGTGATGGGATGGGATGGGAATCTCGGGGTGATGTGAGGTGTTGGTTTTGAGCCAGACAGACCATTTTCCTTGATGGCCAAAAAGCTGAATTTTAGTCTCATCTGACCAGAGTACCTTCTTCCATATGTTTGGAGAGTCTTCCACATGCCTTTTTGCGAACACCAAACATATTTGCTTATTTTTTCTTCAATAAATCTTTTTTCTGGCCACTCTTCCGTAAAGCCTAGTTCTGTGGAGTGTACGGCTTAAAGTGGTCCTATGGACAGATACTCCAATCTCCGCTGTGGACCTTTGCAGCTCCTTCAGGGTTATCTTTGGTCTCTTTGTTGCCTCTCTGATTAACGCCCTCCTTGCCTAGTCCATGAGTTTTGGTGGGCGGCCCTCTCATGGCAGGTTTGTTGTGGTACCATATTCTTTCAATTTTTTTTATAATGGATTTAATGGTACTCTGTGGGATGTTCAAAGTTTCAGATATTCTTTGATAACCCAACCCTGATCTGTACTTCTCAACAACTTTGTCCCTGACCTGTTTGGAGAGTCTTCATAGTGCCGCTTGCTTGGTGGTGCCCCTTGCTTGTGGTGTTGGTGGTGTTGCAGACTCTTTGGCCTGTCAGACAGGTGTGTATATATACTGGGACCATGTGACAGATCATGTGAGACTTAGATTGCACACAGGTGGACTTTATTTAACTAATTATGTGACTTCCGAAGGTAATTGATTGCACCAGATCTTATTTAGGGGCTTCATAGCAAAGGGGGTGAATACATACGCACGCAGCACTTTTCCATTGTGTTTTTTTTTGCATTTCACTTCACCAATTTGGACTATTATGTGTATGTCCATTACATGAAATCAAAATAGGAAAAACGCCAATGGGGTGAATACTTTTGCAAAACACTATAGGTGTCTGTAGTTGTATAACACGTGATTAATACCTGGTACTTGGTACACATGACTGACACATTCCCGTGTTGAACCTTCTCCAACTTGACTGACATCAGAATAAGTCTTTCCTCTCCTTGCTATACAAAACAATATCTGGTTCCCGATTCTCCAACTTTCTCCCCATAATGGATTTAAAAATGGTGGAAATCTCAAAGCCAATATTTACCCCAATCCAATATTTACCCCGATCCAATGTTTACCACAACCCAATGTTTACCCCAATCCAATGTTTACCCCAACCCAATGCTTACCCCAATCCAATTCTTATCCAAATCAAATGCTTACCCCAATCCAATTCTTATCCAAATCAAATGCTTATCCCAATCCAATGCTTATCCCAATCCAATGCTTATCCCAATCCAATGCATACCTCAATCCAATGCTTTCAAATCCATGAGTGGGAGTGTGAGAGACGAAGAGATTGATGGAATTGGAAAACATAACTTCAAAGTCCAAAATACAGATTTGTACCACATGGTGATGCAAAGCGGGTTTATTCCTGAATGATGTGTAGAGGTCACCAATACACTAGTCACAATTTATTTCCTCTCTTCCCTCTCTCTTCCCATTTTTTCCAACCGTGTCTGTCTTTCCTCTAGCCTTGTGAGTAAATCTTATCTCAGGTCTTTTATTGAGCAGCTGCTTTGTGTTTATCATTGATCCTCTCCATGTCTGGTGCCAACCCAGCGCGAGAACTGTCACCAACCCAGCGCCAGAACTGTCACCAACCCAGCGCCAGAACTGTCACCAACCCAGCTCCAGAGCTGTCACCAACCCAGCGCCAGAATTGTCACCAACCCAGCGCCAGAACTGTCACCAACCCAGCTCCAGCGCTGTCACCAACCCAGCGCCAGAACTGTCACCAACCCAGCACCAGAACTGTCACCAACCCAGCGCCAGAACTGTCACCAACCCAGTGCCAGAACTGTCACCAACCCAGCTTCAGAACTGTCACCAACCCAGCACCAGAACTGTCACCAACCCAGCGCCAGAACTGTCACCAACCCAGCGCCAGAACTGTCACCAACCCAGCGCCAGAACTGTCACCAACCCAGCGCCAGAACTGTCACCAACCCAGCACCAGAACTGTCACCAACCCAGCGCCAGAACTGTCACCAACCCAGCGCCAGAACTGTCACCAACCCAGCTTCAGAACTGTCACCAACCCAGCGCCAGAACTGTCACCAACCCAGCGCCAGAACTGTCATTCCTTGAAGAGGACTATTCAGTTTAGCATTGTAAGAAGCTGGCTCAACATAGCTTCTTGCCACACGTGGACCAGACTCAATAACAGATTTAGTTTGTATAGAGATTTTTGTGAAAGACCGGAAAGTTGCCACTTGGCGTCCAACATTTCACTGATCAGGATAATGTACTAAAGTGTGATGGATTGCTTCCACCAATTGAATTCTGTTTTTGACCTTAAAGGGATACTTCAGGATTTTGACAATGAGGCCCCTTATCTACTTTCCCAGAGTCAGATGGACTTGTGGATACCATTTTTATGTCTCTGTCAAGTAGGAAGGAAGTCAGAGGTTGTTTAGCGAGCCAATGGATTAGCGAGCCTAGGATTAGTGCTATGACTGGAATCTCCTAGCATGTTAGCAGATACCATAGACTTCCAGTCATCATGCTAATGCTAGTTAGCAACTTCCTTCAAACTGCACGCAGAGACATAAAAACGAGTTCATCGGACTCTAGGGAAGTAGATAAAGTATCCCTTTAACTTGTTGAGGAACCCCATGGTAATTTGAGCCCTAGTAAGAAATCAAATCAAAGTTTATTTGTCACATGCGCCGAATACAACAGGTGTAAACCTTAGTGTGAAATGCTTACTTACAGGCTCTAACCAATGGTGCCAAAAAAGTGTGTGTGTGTGAGTAGGTAGGTAGGTAGGTAGGTAAGTAAAGAAATAAAACAACAGTAGAAAGACATTTGAAAAAAGAGTATTAAGGCTATATACAGACACCTGTTAGTCAGGCTTATTGAGGTAGTATGTTCATGTAGGTATCGTTAAAGTGACTGTGCATATATGATGAACAGAGAGTAACAGAAGTGTAAAAAGAGGGGTTGGCGGGTGGTGGGACACAATGCAGATAGCCCGGTTAGCCAATGTGCGGGAGCACTGGTTGGTCGGGCCAATTTAGGTAGTATGTACATGAATGTATAGTTAAAGTGAATAGGCATATAAGATAAACAGAGAGTAGCAGCAGCGTAAAAGAGGGGTTGGTGGGTGGCACACAATGCAAATAGTCCGGATAACCATTGGTTACCTGTTCAGGAGTCTTATGACTTGGGGGTAAAAACTGTTGATAAGCCTTTTTGTCCTAGACTTGGCACTCCGGTACCGCTTGCCATGCGGTAGTAGAGAGAACAGTCTATGACTGGGGTGGCTGGGGTCTTTGACAATTTTTAGGGCCTTCCTCTGCCTGGTGTAGAGGTCCTGGATGGCAGGCAGCTGATGTACTGGGCCGTACGCACTACCCTCTGAAGTGCCTTGCGGTCGGAGGCCGAGCAATTGCCGTACCAGGCAGTGATGTTGCAGCTGTGGAACCTTTTGAGGATCTCAGGACCCATGTCAAATCTTTTTAGTTTCCTGAGGGAGAATAGGCTTTGTCGTGCCCTCTTCACGACTGTCTTGGTGTGTTTGGACCAATCTAGTTTGTTGTTGATGTGGACACCAAGGAATTTGAAGCTCTCAACCTGCTCCACTACAGCCCCGTTGATGAGAATGGGGACGTGCTCGGTGGTCCTTTTCCTGTAGTCCACAATCATCTCCTTAGTCTTGGTTACAATGAGGGATAGGTTGTTATTCTGGCACCACCCGGCCAGGTCTCTGATCTCCTCCCTATAGGCTGTCTCGTCGTTGTCGGTGATCAGGCCTAACACTGTTGTATCGTCAGCAAACTTAATGATGATGTTGGAGTCGTGCCTGGCCATGCAGTCGTGGGTGAACAGGGAGTACAGGAGGGGACTGAGCACGCACCCCTGGGGAGCTCCCGTGTTGAAGATGAGCGTGGCAGATGTGTTGCTACCTACCCTCACCACCTGGGTGCGGCCTGTCAGGAAGTCCAGGATCCAGTTGCAGAGGGAGGGGTTTAGTCCCAGGTTCCTTAGCTTGGTTATGAGCATTGAGGGTACTGTGGTGATGAACGGTGAGCTGTAGTCAATGAACAGCATTCTCACGTAGGTGTTCCTTTTGTCCAGGTGGGAAAGGGCAGTGTGGAGTGCAATAGAGATTGCGTCATCTGCGGATCTGTTTGGGCGGTATGCAAATTGGAGTGGGTCTAGGGTTTCTGGGATAATGGTGTTGATATGAGCCATTACCAGCTTTTCAAAGCACTTCATGGCTATGGACGTGAGTGCCACGGGTCTGTAGTCATTTAGGCAGGTTGCCTTTGTGTTCTTGGGCACAGGGACTATGGTGGTCTGCTTGAAGCATGTTGGTATTACAGACTCAATCAGGGACATGTTGAAAATGTCAGTGAAGACACCTGCCAGTTGGTCAGCACATGCCCGGAGCACACGTCCTGGTAATCCGTCTGTCCCCGCTGCCTTGTGTATGTTGACCTGTTTAAAGGTCTTACTCACGTCGGCTACGGAGAGCGTGATCACAGTCGTCCGGAACAGCTGATGCTCTGATGCATGCCTCCATGTTGCTTGCCTCGAAGCGAGCATATAAGTGATTTAGCTCGTCTGGTAGGCTTGTGTCACTGGGCAGCTCGCGGCTATGCTTCCCTTTGTAGTCTGTAATAGTTTGCAAGCCCTGCCACATCCAACGAGCGTCGGAGCCGGTGTAGTATGATTCAATCTTGGCCCTGTATTGAAGCTTTGCCTGTTTGATGGTTCGTCGCAGGGCATAGCAGGATTTCTTGTAAGCTTCCGGGTAAGAGTCCCGCACCTTGAAAGAGGCAGCTATACCCTTTAGCTCAGTGCGAATGTTGCCTAAAATCCATGGCTTCTGGTTGGGGTATGTACGTACAGTCACTGTGGGGACGACGTCCTCAATGCTCTTATTGATAAAGCCAGTGACTGATGTGGTGTATTCCTCAATGCCATCGGAAGAATCACGGAACCTGTTCCAGTCTGTGATAGCAAAACAGTCCTGTAGTTTAGTATCTGCTTCATCTGACTATTTTTTTATAGACCGAGTCACTGGTGCTTCCTGCTTTAATTTTTGCTTGTAAGCAAAGGGTCCAATTGATTGATTGAGTGAGTGAGTGAGTGAGTGAGTGAGTGAGTGAGTGATTGGTCAGATACTGGAGGTGAGAGGGTCAAGCTCTGTAACTCACATGTTAATAACATACAGTACAAGGCCCTGGGAACCATCACAAACTCGTATCCTAAGAGGCTTAGCACTCAGTTCAGTCATGAAGCTTATTGCAGATGGCTTTTGAGCAAAGTCAGTGAATAGCACCCTGGTGGTTTGGTAATAAGAAACCCAGACCTTAAACTATGTAGTTCGAATGCTTCTTTCTCCAAGTTTAAATATTGCCCTGCTGGTTTCACAGGTCAGAGCGAAGACATTTCCCTCCCTTCACTCAGTGATATACTGCATATATGTAGTATAACTGAGCATGTTCTTCAGCCTGATCTTTGCGCCAGATGACTGTCTCAATTGATGTGTTGACTTTTCATTTTCATCCCAACGGTGTTCATTTACTTATGAACTCATGTTTATTTGTTATTTACCATTGTTATTTACAATGGTATTTACACCTATCAACAAATGTAGTGATACTTTATAGAAATAAAAGGCTGGTTACACAGTTTAATCAGGAGTTTTTTGGACTGATGACATGGGGGTCATTTCATATCAATTCAACGAGACCATGACCCCCACTATCTCAGATTGTGAAACTTGAACTGAGGAGAGTTAGATAAGGATCCATGGCTGCCACACAGTTTTTGAGAATGTTAATTGGCTGCTGAGATACTTGTTTACCAGACTGCAAAAAACCTATAGATACAGTATATTAGGGACTATTGGACTTTGGTGCAGTCAGTCCGTACCCCTTCAACTATGTCGTCCCCAGCAACTGTCAATGTGCATTCAGTATGTATGTATTCTATGTTTCAAAACCTTTTTCCTCTTGGACAAGAACGTTGAAACTTAAACTTTGAAAGATAGATGGTTCTATCTCACATTTTTCTCATTCAGTCTAAATGGCATTGGCTGCTAAGCCTATTCACTTTCAACTTGGAATACCTGGACTTACTCCTTTTAGTTCCTAGAGGTGCAAAAGTCCTCAATAGTACATCCCCACCTTCAACCCATTGGTTTTTGAGGGGAGGATATGCAATCTTCTGTCCCTATAGATCCTCACATGGTCTTGAATTTAGCCTTTTTTCCATTGAAGTTTGATGCAACATTTTTGTTGAGGCACAGTGGTTTTAATTACTTTTCCAGACGAGTGAGCCTCAAACTGCCCCTGTAGTGTTTTGGGGAGATTCCCTTCTTCTCCCTGTCCGGCTCTACTCTCCTTTTTCCTGCTATGTATTTGGTGAAAGCAGTGGAATAATATGTGAATGCTGATGGTTGTCGGATTATTAATTGCGGGGACTCATCTTGTCTCGCCGAAGCAACAGAAGTTTGAGAGCATCTCCTTTGAGAGTGGACGCTTCCAGGCATTTCTTGGCAGCCGGTGGAGCTTGGTGAAGCGTGTACGGTAGTGAGCTACACAGTACCTTATTTGTGACTGCCTTGAGAGTACCATGAGCCAGAGGCATTTGTATTTGTCTTCCTATTTCACAAGACAATCATGGAAAAATAACTCCCAAGAAAGAATGTACTGAACTGAACACCCCACCAAAAAGACTCTCTAGAATGGAAATTGTGTAAAGGCCTACTGTATATCATATGACATCATTTCCACCCACACAAATAAGAACAGAATGTAAACGAGATGAGACATGATTCCATTGTGAATACATGTGTTAAGGATATTGAATCGAGATGGTACACTGGAACATAGCTGTTATCAGAAGGCATCAAGATTATTCAGGATTCAGCATGTATGCCTGAACTATAGCTGGATTGTACATTTTAATGTTCAGCTCCCTGTGTTGATGGAAAACCTTCACTCAACCTGGAGAAGAAAAACATTTAATCCTGCACCAAAAGGAAATGTGAATTATTACGTGGATCATAATTAGTGGACATTTTTGTACGGGTTGATTAATTTTTCTTAAGGGAAAATCAAGTCTGAAATTTCAAAGTGGAAATGACAAACTTCAGAAGACTTTTTAAACCTTAAATCAACTACACGTTTTAAATGTCCTGCATTGCAGGAAAGTTGCCCAGCAACAGGGTGATCAAATTAAGATCCTACATCTGTATGAGACTGTAGGTCATCAACCATCACACATGACCTTCCATCGTAGCCTCATCAAATGAATAACTTTCATGTATACAGTATATGTCATTTACATGTCATGTATATGTCATGTATACACTAACATAGACACGTAACACTATAGGTTGTGAATATACTGATTCCTAGTGTTCTCACGCATTAGGCTCACCATCAACATAGCCATGAGCTTCTGTGCATGACCTTCTGTTGAGTTTAAAATGAATCACCCTACGGCATGTTTTTATTAAATTTTTATTTCACCAGTCCCATTGAGTTTAAAATACCTCTTTCCCAAGGTAGGCCTGGTCATTATCACCATAAATGATGAATATTAGATCGTAGGCCCTGATGATCTAGTGTTGTCACACGTTAGGCTCCAGATGATCTAGTGTTGTCACACGTTAGGCTCCAGATGATCTAGTGTTGTCACGTTAGGCTCCAGATGATGTAGTGTTGTCACACGTTAGGCTCCAGATGATCTAGTGTTGTCACGTTAGGCTCCAGATGATCTAGTGTTGTCACACGTTAGGCTCCAGATGATCTAGTGTTGTCACGTTAGGCTCCAGATGATCTAGTGTTGTCACGTGAGGCTCCAGATGATCTAGTGTTGTCACACATTAGGCTCCAGATGATCTAGTGTTGTCACGTTAGGCTCCAGATGATCTAGTGTTGTCACGTTAGGCTGCTGATGATCTAGTGTTGTCACATGTTAGGCTGCAGATGATCTAGTGTTGTCACACGTTAGGCTCCAGATGATCTAGTGTTGTCATGTTAGGCTGCAGATGATCTAGTGTTGTCACGTGAGGCTGCAGATGATCTAGTGTTGTCACACATTAGGCTGCAGATGATATAGTGTTGTCACGTTAGGCTGTAGATGATCTAGTGTTGTCACACGTTAGGCTGCAGTTGATCTAGTGCTGTCACACGTTAGGCTGCAGATGATCTAGTGTTGTTACACGTTAGGCTGCAGATGATCTAGTGTTGTCACACGTTAGACTCCAGATGATCTAGTGTTGTCACGTTAGGCTCCAGATGATCTAGTGTTGTCACGTTAGGCTGCAGATGATATAGTGTTGTCACGTTAGGCTGCAGATGATCTAGTGATGTCACTTTAGGCTGCAGATGATCTAATGTTGTCACACTTTAGGCTGCAGATGATCTAATGTTGTCACACGTTAGGCTCCAGATGATCTAGTGTTGTCACACGTTAGGCTCCAGATGATCTAGTGTTGTCACACGTTAGGCTGCAGATGATCTAGTGTTGTCACTTTAGGCTCCAGATGATCTAGTGTTGTCAAACGTTAGGCTCCAGATGATCTAGTGTTGTCACATGTTAGGCTCCAGATGATCTAGTTTTGTCACACGTTAGGCTGCAGATGATCTAATGTTGTCACACGTTAGGATGCAGATGATCTAGTGTTGTCACACGTTAGGCTGCAGATGATCTAATGTTGTCACACGTTGGGCTGCAGCTGATCTAATGTTGTCACACGTTAGGCTCCAGATGATCTAGTGTTGTCACACGTTAGGCTCCGGATGATCTAGGCTCCAGATGATCTAGTGTTGTCACGTTAGGCTCCAGATGATCTAGTGTTGTCACGTTAGGCTCTAGATGATCTAGTGTTGTCACTTTATGCTCCATATGATCTAGTGTTGTCATGTTAGGCTCCAGATGATCTAGTGTTGTCACGTTAGGCTCCAGATGATCTAGTGTTGTCACACGTTAGGCTCCAGATGATCTAGTGTTGTCACACGTTAGGCTGCAGATGATCTAATGTTGTCACACGTTAGGCTCCAGATGATCTAGTGTTGTCACACGTTAGGCTGCAGATGATCTAGTGTTGTCACACGTTAGGCTCCAGATGATCTAGTGTTGTCACACGTTAGGCTCCAGGTGATCTAGTGTTGTCACGTTAGGCTCCAGATGATCTAGTGTTGTCACACGTTAGGCTCCAGATGATCTAGTGTTGTCACACGTTAGGCTCCAGATGATCTAGTGTTGTCACACGTTAGGCTCCAGATGATCTAGTGTTGTCACACGTTAGGCTGCAGATGATCTAATGTTGTCACACGTTAGGCTGCAGATGATTTAGTGTTGTCACACGTTAGGCTGCAGATGATCAAGTGTTGTCACACATTAGGCTGCAGATGATCTAGTGTTGTCACACGTTAGACTGCAGATGATCTAGTGTTGTCACACATTAGCCTGCAGATGATCTAGTGTTGTCACACATTAGGCTGCCAATGATCTAGTGTTGTCACACATTAGGCTGCAGATGATCTAGTGTTGTCACACGTTAGGCTGCAGATGATCTAGGCTCCAGATGATCTAGTGTTGTCACACATTAGGCTGCAGATGATCTAGTGTTGTCACACATTAGGCTGCAGATGATCTAGTGTTGTCACACGTTAGGCTGCAGATGATCTAGTCTCCAGATGATCTAGTGTTGTCACACATTAGGCTGCAGATGATCTAGTGTTGTCACACGTTAGGTTGCAGATGATCTAGTGTTGTCACACGTTAGGCTGCAGATGATCTAGGCTCCAGATGATCTAGTGTTGTCACACGTTAGGCTGCAGATGATCTAATGTTGTCACACGTTAGGCTGCAGATGATCTAGTGTTGTCACGTTAGGCTCCATATGATCTAGTGTTGTCACGTTAGGCTCCAGATGATCTAGTGTTGTCACGTTATGCTCCATATGATCTAGTGTTGTCACGTTATGCTCCATATGATCTAGTGTTGTCATGTTAGGCTGCAGATGATCTAGGCTCCAGATGATCTAGTGTTGTCACACGTTAGGCTGCAGATGATCTAATGTTGTCACGTTAGGCTCCATATGATCTAGTGTTGTCACGTTAGGCTCCAGATGATCTAGTGTTGTCATGTTAGGCTCCAGATGATCTAGTGTTGTCACGTTAGGCTCCAGATGATCTAGTGTTGTCACACGTTAGGCTGCAGATGATCTAATGTTGTCACACGTTAGGATGCAGATGATCTAATGTTGTCACATGTTAGGCTCCAGATGATCTAGTGTTGTCACACGTTAGGCTCTGGATGATCTAGTGTTGTCACACGTTAGGCTCCAGATGATCTTATTCCCCTGGAATAAGGCGTGCTGGGTCAGAGGTCCCCTGGAATGAGGAGTGCAGGACCAGAGGACCCCTGGAATGAGGCATGCAGGACCAGAGGACCCCTGTAATGAGGCGTGCAGGACCAGAGGACCCCTGGAATGAGGCGTGCAGGGACAGAGGACCCCTGGAATGAGGCGTGCAGGGCCAGAGGACCCCTGGAATAAGGCGTGCAGGACCAGAGGACCCCTGGAATAAGACGTGCAGGACCAGAGGACCCCTGGAATGAGGCGTGCAGGGCCAGAGGACCCCTGGAATAAGGCGTGCAGGACCAGGGGACCCCTGGAATAAGACGTGCAGGGCCAGAGGATTGCAGCAGGACTGGACCCCTCACTGTGAATTCCTTCCTGTTCCAACTGCCTGATGTGATAATATGGCCTGGCTATAAGGTACCAGTGCGCTCTGTAAATGCTGTAGCCATAAAAATATAATTACTAGAATGGACAAAGCCCCTCAGACTGGATATCCATTCCAGTAATTATTTTTCTGTGGTTGTATTTCTGGCTCTGTAGCTTTCTGGTTCTGCCCATGGACCGTTCCCATCACAGACTGTTGACTTGAATGGGAATGCCCATTTAAGTAATTATATTATATTATACTGTATCTGTAGCTCTGTACCTCTACGATGGCATGAACCAGGAAGCAACAGCCGGAGCCTTTTTCAGGGAAGCCTAATAAAAAACAGCTGCAGGAATCTAATGTGTCGTCGTCTGGTAACAAACATCCCCACATCTGGTTTTATCATGGCAGATGGTCCCCCGTCTTCCTCCTCTCTCACTTTTCCTCTCATTTCAAAATCGGTTCTTTCTTTCCCATCAGTTATTTTTTCCACGCTGTGAAAAGTCTCTTTACTTTGGTTCGTCAGTTTGCTAGTGGAGAAGAGATTGGAGTAGAAACTCCAATTGTATCCATCCAAACTGTACAAAACAATCTAGTACCTTCAAACGGTTTATCAGTTACAGGTTTATAAGTTACAGATGAACTACCTTATACTTTACGGGTAAACTAAAATATTAGATGTTAGACTCAACCCATTTTGTCCTTTCTGCAGGCCTATACAGTGGGGCAAAAAAGTATTTAGTCAGCAACTAATTGTGCAAGTTCTCCCACTTAAAAAGATGAGAGAAGCCTGTAATTTCCATCATAAGTACACTTCAACTATGACAGACAAAATGAGAAAAACAATCCAGAATATCACATTGTAGGATTTTTAATGAATTTATTTGCAAATTATGGTGGAAAATAAGTATTTGGTCACCTACAAACAAGCAAGATTTCTGGCTCTCACAGACCTGTAACTTCTTCTTTAAGAGGCTCCTCTGTCCTCCACTTGTTACCTGTATTAATGGCACCTGTTTGAACTTGTTATCAGTATAAAAGACACCTGTCCACAACCTCAAACAGTGACACTCCAAACTCCACTATGGCCAAGACCAAAGAGCTGTCAAAGGACACCAGAAACAAAATTGTAGACCTGCACCAGGCTGGGAAGACTGAATCTGCAATAGGTAAGCAGCTTGGTTTGAAGAAATCAACTGTGGGAGCAATTATTAGGAAATGGAAGACATGCAAGACCACTGATAATCTCCCTCGATCTGGGGCTCCACGCAAGATCTCACCCCGTGGGGTCAAAATGATCACAAGAACGGTGAGCAGAAATCCCAGAACCACACGAGGGGACCTAGTGAATGACCTGCAGAGAGCTGGGACCAAAGTAACAAAGCCTACCATCAGTAATACACTACGCCGCCAGGGACTCAAATCCTGCAGTGCCAGACGTGTCCCCCTGCTTAAGCCAGTACATGTCCAGGCCCGGCAGAAGTTTGCTAGAGAGCATTTGGATGATCCAGAAGAAGATTGGGAGAATGTCATATGGTCAGATGAAACCAAAATATAACTTTTTGGTAAAAACTCAACTCGTCGTGTTTGGAGGACAAAGAATGCTGAGTTGCATCCAAAGAACACCATACCTACTTTGAAGCATGGGGGTGGAAACACATGCTTTGGGGCTGTTTTTCTGAAAAGGAACCAGGACGACTGATCCGTGTAAAGGAAAGAATGAATGGGGCCATGTATCGTGAGATTTTGAGTGAAAACCTCCTTCCATCAGCAAGGGCATTGAAGATGAAACGTGGCTGGGTATTTCAGCATGACGATGATCCCAAACACACCGCCCGGGCAACGAAGGAGTGGCTTCGTAAGAAGCATTTCAAGGTCCTGGACTGGCCTAGCCAGTCTCCAGATCTCAACCCCATAGAAAATCTTTGGAGGGAGTTGAAACTCCGTGTTGCCCATCAACAGCCCCAAAACATCACTGCTCTAGAGGAGATCTGCATGGAGGAATGGGCCAAAATACCAGCAACAGTGTGTGAAAACCTTGTGAAGACTAACAGAAAACGTTTGACCTCTGTCATTGCCAACAAAGGGTATATAGCAAAATATTGAGATAAACTTTTGTTATTGACCAAATACTTTTTTCCACCATAATTTGCAAATAAATTCATTAAAAATCCTACAATGTGATTTTCTGGATTTTTTTCCCCCTCATTTTGTCTGTCATAGTTGAAGTGCATCTGTAGCAAGTTAACATTTTAGATATACCCATATGACCCTTGACCCTTATTCTCCTCTCTGCAGGTGTAACCCCTCAATTCTTGACTCTCGCTACTTTGCAGGACTGTTACACACACACACACACACACACACACACAAGATCATCGGGTTCAGGCGATTGCCCTGTTTATTGTAGTCTGGCAATAAAGCACAATATGTAGGTGTTCAAGTTAGAATCAAGCCAATATGAATCGACATTCCTCCAGCATTCATAAGGCACTTCATACAGTTAGAGGATTATGGCATGTTATATCACAAAAACGAGTGGAGCTCAACTTTCTACATATACCCTCTTCGCCATTATCATAAATGAAAGGAAACAAAGGTATGGCAACAAAGGTGAACTTGACACCAGACCAATAACAGCTTGAATAGAGACATAACATCTTGGAAGTTATTCCCATTAGCCGCAGGAATTAGGCGTGCTGCAGCACCCTCTGAAAAAGAATAATTATACAAAAAAGTTATACAAAAATAAAAATTGTGCACTGGGCCTTTAATAGTCCAGTATTAGCAGACCAATATAGCTGTCTGTAGCAAGGAAGAAGTCAGAGCATGATGGTAATACATCAACCAGACCTAGAATCAGGCAGAGCATGATGGTAATACATTAACCAGACTAGAATCAGGCCTGTGGTTTATTTTGTTGTCCTGCTCCCCTTGGACTTGCTACCCTCTATCAATCGGATATTGGACACAGTCTCAGAGGGAGGTCCAGCTCTGACTGGCCTGACTGAGTAGAAAAACACACTGCCATATCTGCTGCTGTGGTGGATTCCATGGAGAACCCCCAAGACTACAGACCTGGGTTCAAATGGTATTTGTTTTCTTTCAAATATTTTCAGTGGTTGCTTGAGCCTGCCCAGGGTACCAGATGGGTTTGGGTTTTCACTTTGGGGACTATTCCATTACTTATATTGTGCCAGGCAAACTCAATCAAGCACAGGTAAATGAATTGAAAGGATTTTGAATAGTATTTCAACCCAGGTCTGCTGCTGTGTGGATTCCATGGAAAGGAAAACCCCCAGGATTATAGATGGAGTGGGGTAGTTTAGACTTGCTAAGTCCCACTTTGGACCCCCTCTCTGGGGGGGCAATCCTTGCTTCCAGAGCCATCGTCCCTGGAAGAGCCCACTGGGGGTGTTCAATGCCCCACTAAGTAGTGTGTTCAGAGAAGACTCAAGCCATAGCACAAGCCTTTCTTACCTGTCAATCAACACAATCTCCAACTTATCTGCTTCAGGGAGCAACTTTCAGTCCTGTTTCTATTCTATTAGTCCATAAGAGCTAAGGCTATCTATGATGTCGACATCGGATTCCAGGGTTCAGTTTAATCCTCGAGCTGGTATCAGAAAACATAAATAATGCATATTTTGGGTGTTTGTTATTTATTTAGTTGTGTGGTGCTTAACGTCATTGCTTTACAGTAAGGAAGCAGTGTCCTAGAGGCAGATTTAATTCAAGGGGATGTAAAGTGTTCCTTGCCATGTGAGATGAGTTGTAAACAGATTGAGTACCATCCTATCTTGATGATTCCAGGTTCAGGAAGAAAGCTAAAGAGCAATAAACCACACTGCTGAATTAATTCATTAATTCATGTATTTTTGTGTCAAATCTCAATGTAAGGCAGTTGTTCCCACCTTCAGTCCTCAAGTAACCCCAACAGCACACACTTTTGATGTGGCCCAGACAAACACACATGGTTCAACTAACTTGTCAACTCATCATCAAGCCCACAATGAGTAGAATCAGGTGTGTTTTTCCGGGGTTACAACAAAAATGTGTACTGTTGGGAGAACTACTGAAGCCCTCTAGGATCATTAACGAACAGTTGATGAGATGTTGGTGTCTAGATTGACTTGGCTTTTGTTTATTGTGTGTTTATGTCAGGGTTGGTTGTTTTTAAAATAGTATATGTTACTGAGTAGGCTACTGTGGCTCAGTTGGTAGAGCATGGCACTTGCAACACTAGGATGGTGGGTTCAATTCCTGGGACCAGCAATACAAACAAAGTAATATATGCATGCATGACCATAAGTTGCTTTGGATAAAAGCATCTGTTAAAAATCATACTGGCTTTCAATCAGTACCTTTTACTCAACTACTAGAGAAGGAGAACAATAGGGAAACTCAGACTGAATTATCTGTGTCTAAGGTAATATCCATTTTTGTCGTCAGATTTTCATAGTCCTCTTTGGGGAGAGAAAGATTTAATCTGATTCTGGAAACAAGTCTCCTCTTTCCATGCTCACCCTGTGTTACTTGGCGTTATTTTCTTAATATTCACCTTTCATTACGTCACGATTTGGGTCTTCCTCAAATTCCTCACCTTTCTGAGCGGAAAGATATATCTGTGTTCCGAATGCCAACCTACAGTGCACTACTTTTGAACAGGGGCCCTATGTGCACAAGTGACTTCATATGACGTCAGCAAATCAAATCAAATTGTATTGTTCACAGACACATGGTTAGCAGATGTTAATGTGAGTGTAGGGAAATGCTTGTGCTTCTAGTTCCGACAGTGCAGTAATATCTAACAAGTAATCTAACAATTCCCCAACAACTACCTAACACACACAAATCTAAAGGGGCGAATGAGAATATGTACATATAAATATATGGATGAGCGATGGCCGAGTGGAATAGGCAAGGTGCAGTAGATAGTATAAAATACAGTGTGATATGAGTAATGTAAGATATGTAAACATTTTTTTATTTAACGAGGCAAGTCAATAAAGAACAAATTCTTATTTTCAATGACAGCCTAGGAACAGTGGGTTAACCACCTTGTTCAGGGGAAGAACAACAGATTTTTACCTTGTCAGCTCAGGGATTTGAGCTTGCAATCTTTCGGTTACAAGTCCAATGCTGTAACCACTAGGCTACCTGCCTCCCCAGCTACTGTACCTGTCGCCCCAACATTATTAAAGTGGCATTATGTAAGGTGGCATTGTTTAAAGTGACTAGTGATCCATTTATTAAAACCTCTTACTTCTACCCCCTCCTTTTTCGAACATTCAGTTAAAAATCGCGCAACTTTTCAGCGTCCTGCTACTCATGCCAGGAATATAGTATATGCATATGATTAGTATGTGTGGATAGAAAACACTCTGAAGTTTCTAAAACTGGTTAAATCACGGCTGTGACTATAACAGATCGTGTGTTTCATTGAAAAACGCAAGAAAAACTGCTCTCTGAAAGCTAAAAATAATTTCCATAAGTCACTTCCATGGGTTGTTAAAAGAGGACAACATTTAATATCGACCTGCATGCAATTCATACAAATTCCACACGATGTCGCCATTGTCGTCATTTTCAATTGAATTTTTTGTTGGAAAATCCATCTATCTGGCTTCCGTTTCTTCCAGTCTCCACCAGGATGTTGTTAATGTGGACATGGGCAGCCATTGATTTGCACACGAGGAGCTATTGAATATACATCGCCCTGTAATCATTTTGATAGATTATAAACGTTTACTAATACCTAAAGTTGGATTACAAAAGGATTTCGAAGTGTTTTGTGAAAGTTTATCGTCGACTTTTTTAATTTAAAAAAATGATGCAGCGTTAAAAAACGATGTTTTTTTCTGAATGACACAGCTTCCATACAAAGCTATTTTGGGTATATATGGACCGATTTAAACGAAAAAAAGACCCAATAGTGATGTTTATGGGGCATATAGTAGTGCCAAGAAAGAAGCTCGTCAAAGGTAATGAATGTTTTATATTTTATTTCTGCGTTTTGTGCTGCGTCGGATAAGCAGAGTCTTTGTTTACGTCGCATTCAGGCATTTTCAGGTGGTGCATGCTATCAGATAATACCTTCTCATGCTTTCGCCGAAAAGCATTTTAAAAATCTGACTTGTTGGCTAGGTTCACAACGAGTGTAGCTTTAATTCAATACCCTGCTTGTGAATTTTGATCAAGGTTTGAGTTTAAACGAGTACATTTAGCATTTAGCGTAGCGCATTTGCATTTCCAGGTGCCTACTAGAGACATATGCGTCTCAAGTAGAATCAAGAAGTTAAAGTGACCAGTGATTGGGTCTCAGTGTAGGCAGCAGCCTCTCTGTTAGTGATTGCTGTTTAGCAGTGTTATGATGTATGATGGCCTTGAGATAGAAGCTGTTTTTCAGTCTCTCGGTCCCAGCTTTGATGCACCTGTACTGACCTCGCCTTCTGGATGATAGCGGGGTGAACAGGCAGTGGCTCAGGTGGTTGTTGTCCTTGATGATCTTTTTGGCCTTCCTGTGACATCGGGTGGTGTAGGTGTCATGGAGGGCAGGTAGTTTGCCCCCGGTGATGCGTTGTGCAGACCTCACTACCCTCTGGAAAGCCTTCCGGTTATGGGCGGAGCAGTTGACGAGACGCTGTTGCGCCTTCTTCACCACACTGTCTGTGTGGGTGGACCATTTAATTTTGTCTGTGATGTGTATGCCGAGGAACATTCCACTGCTGTCCCTTAAATGTGGATAGGAGGGTGCTCCCTCTGCTGTTTCCTGAAGGCCACGATCATCTTCTTTGTTTTGTTGACATTGAGTGAGAGGTTGTTTTCCTGACACCGCACTCCGAACGCCCTCACCTCCTCCCTGTAGGCTGTCTCATCGTTGTTGGTAATCAAGCCCACTACTGTTGTGTCGTCTGCAAACTTGATAATTGAGTTGGAGGCGTGCATGGCCACGTAGTTGTGGGTGAACAGGGAGTACAGGAGGGGGCTGTGAACGCACCCTTGTGGGGCCCCAGTGTTGTGGGTCAGCGAAGTGGAGATGTTGTTTCCTACCTTCACCACATGGGGGCGGCCCGTCAGAAAGTCCAGGACCCAATTGCACAGGGCGGGGTTGAGACCCAGACCCTCTAGCGTGATGATGAGCTTGAAGGATAATATGGTGTTGAATGCTGAGCTGTAGTCGATGAACAGCATTCTTACATAGGTATTCCTCTTGTCCAGATGGGATAGGGCAGTGTGCAGTGTGATGGCGATTGCGTCGTCTGTGGACCTGTTAGGGCGGTAAGCAGACTGAAGTGGGTCTAGGGTGGACGGTAAGGGGGAGGTGATATGATCCTCGAATTGTTGGAGAAGCCCGGTGGCTGAACCGATTCCGGCAACATATCCCGAGAAAGCCATGATTCCTTGAAACAGAGAATGTTACAATCTCTGATGTCTCTCTGGAAGGCTTGCTCAAATTTGGTCTACCTTGTTGTCAAGAGACTGGACATTAGTGAGTAGAATACTCGGGAGCGGTGGGCGATGTGCACGTCTACGGAGCCTGACCAGGAGGCCACTCCGTCTACCTTTCTGTGACACCGTTGTTTTCGGTTGGCTTCTGGGATTAGATCCATTGTCCTGGGTGGTGGACCAAACAGAGGATCCGCTTCGGGAAAGTCGTATTCCTGGTCGTAATGTTGGTAAGTTGACGTCTCTCTTATATCCAATAGTTCTTCCCGGCCGTATGTAATAAGACTTAAGATTTCCTGGGGTAACAACATAAGAAATAATACATTTAAAAAAATACTGCCTAGTTTCCTAAGGACTCGAAGCGAGGCAACCAGCTCTGTCGGTGCCTATCTTGCGCCAACAGTCAGCTGTCAGCACTACGGAGCAGCTGCAGAAGCCATGCGTCACTTCTTAAAGCAGGGTTCCCCTAAATTTGGCCTGACATAAGAATATAGAAACACCAGGAAATCAGTTCCCAGTTATTTTAATTTTGGAAATCTGTTCCCAATTGTTCCCATGCATAATAGAGAAACACGTGATTGAATACAAATGCTATGTTTTTAATCATATTTGTTTGGGCTTCTTGTGGTCAATTTGCAGTCTACAAATTATTTGTAATTATGTTCTGCCCCCCGATCTTCCACTCATGAAAAAAACAGCCTGCGGCTGAATATAGTTTATGATCACTGCCTTAAATGTTGAAGCCGGGAATCTGTTTAAGAGCCATTTCAATTCTTGATATTGACCCACTGATTATTGAAGAATATAACTTACAAATGTCTTATGAGCTCTGTACAACTGTCTCACTTTATCACAACTCCATCCCTCAGCCATACACCAAAACAAGTGGCGGGGCTGTCATTTAACTGAAAAACTAATCCCAGACTGTAGCTTTGAGATGAGATACTCAGCCTCATACATACTACTGTTGGATCCCAGGACTGGTTGATGTGCCAAGACGTTTTCACCGCAACTCATCTATCTGCACTACGCATTCTTTATAAGGACAAAAAATAGACCCAGCTAAGCCCCTTGCTTCCTTCGTCTGCCCCTCCTCCCTCCCCCCGTAGATTTTCCATCAACGGTGATTTAAAAATAACAAACAATCCCATAATACTGTGAATGATATGAATGTTACTGCTTTTCAGTAGTTAGATGAGGTTACAGCACTGACTAGCTGTTTGTTTGACCCACTTAATGTGCCTTGATTGGCAACTGCTGTTTACATTGTGATTACCGTAATCATTATACTGCCCCAGTCCCTCATATCTAATGGCACCCATCAGTATCCATGTCTCTTGTTAAGTAGGTAGTCCAGTCCTCTTCTTAGCTTCCAATCATTCCAAACAGGGCTGATAAGATAAGTGACAGGTTGCTTCATCCAAGCAGTGTTGGGAAGGCTAGTACAATTGAATTTGTTCTTGTCCTAAATACTATATTTATGCAGCGTTCAAAGTCTAACTGTATCAATAGATATATGTTTGTTTTTCAGGTTAGATGATTGGAAATAATTACGTCTGTACTGCCTGCAATAGATATTAGTCCTGTGGTATGTTACCAACAACCATGAACGACGATTTATTATTAGTGATTTAAAAGGTTGTTTTTAAGGGAGTTACATGACGTTTTGTCCCTGTGAGTGTAGTCAGTCACTGTTAAATCAATTAGTTAACAGGTACCTGGAAGAAGTTGGGCTCAAAGGTGAAGAGTAGTGACTCACAGGAGATGGGGAGGACTAGTAGTGACTCACAGGAGATGGGGGAGGAAGAGTAGTGACTCACAGGAGATGGGGAGGACGAGTAGTGACTCACAGGAGATAGGGGAGGAAGAGTACTGACTCACAGGAGATGGGGGGGAAGAGTAGTGACTCACAGGAGATAGGGGAGGAAGAGTTGTGACTCACAGGAGATAGGGGAGGAAGAGTAGTGACTCACAGGAGATAGGGGAGGAAGAGTTGTGACTCACAGGAGATAGGGGAGGAAGAGTTGTGACTCACAGGAGATAGCGTAGGAAGAGTAGTGACTCACAGGAGATGGGGGAGGAAGAATAGTGACTCACAGGAGATAGGGGAGGAAGAGTATTGACTCACAGGAGATAGGGGAGGAAGAGTAGTGACTCACAGGAGATAGGGGAGGAAGAGTAGTGACTCACAGGAGATAGGGGAGGAAGAGTAGTGACTCACAGGAGATGGGGGAGGAAGAGTTGTGACTCACAGGAGATAGCGGAGGAAGAGTAGTGACTCACAGGAGATAGGGGAGGAAGAGTTGTGACTCACAGGAGATAGCGGAGGAAGAGTAGTGACTCACAGGAGATGGGGGAGGAAGAGTTGTGACTCACAGGAAATAGGGGAAGAAGAGAATAAGAAAGATAAACATTAATATTTTGGAAAGTGGAAACGCATCAAGAAACTATTTCTCCCTCCGACATAAAGTCTCCTCAAAATAATGCTGGGAAAATATCCTCTGGTAAAGGTCTTGGTAATCAAGTCATTGATGACTAATCATTCAAACTGGAATGTGAAAACAGGTCCTAATATGACTCCTCACCATGATCCTAAGTGGGGTATGTTTGAGTGTCAGATGAATGTGAAAACAGGTCCTAATATGACTCCTCACCATGCTCTTCAGTGGGGTATGTTTGAGTGTCAGATGAATGTGAAAACAGGTCCTAATATGACTCCTCACCATGCTCCTAAGCGGGGTGTGTTTGAGTTTCAGATGAATGTGAAAACATGGCTTTTCTGTTGGAGAGAATATAGACTGTTGATTGTTGATGATTGTGGAGATAAACCACAGTTGGCCATTTGTGGATGTGATCTCTGCGGAAATTGCCTTTACAAATCTATTTCTGTGTGCAGGCTGCTAATCGTGTTGTAATGAATCCCAGCCTTATTTTGCTTACAAAACAAATTGAGTCACAAACCATTCCAAGGGCTCTTCTTCTTCAACTGTTTGGTATGTTGCTAATGTGTGGTAGATGCCTGTAAGGAAGAAAAAACCCCACACCTGTGGAGTATCACTGTAGGTATCAGACTACTGTAAAGAAATCCCCTACACCTGTGGAGTATTACTGTAGGTATCAGACTACTGTAAAGAAACCCCCACATCTGTGGAGTATTACTGTAGGTATCAGACTACTGTAAAGAAACCCCCCACACCTGTGGAGTATTACTGTAGGTATCAGACTACTGTAAAGAAACCCCCTACACCTGTGGAGTATTACTGTAGGTATCAGACTACTGTAAAGAAACCCCCCACACCTGTGGAGTATTACTATAGGTATCAGACTACTGTAAAGAAACCCCCCACACCTGTGGAGTATTACTGTAGGTATCAGACTACTGTAAAGAAACCCCCTACACATGTGGAGTATTACTGTAGGTATCAGACTACTGTAAAGAAACCCCCCACACCTGTGGAGTATTACTGTAGGTATCAGACTACTGTAAAGAAACCCCCTACATCTGTGGAGTATTACTGTAGTTATCAGACTACTGTACAGAAACCCCCCACACATGTGGAGTATTACTGTAGGTATCAGACTACTGTAAAGAAACCCCCTACACCTGTGGAGTATTACTGTAGTTATCAGACTACTGTAAAGAAACCCCCCACACCTGTGGAGTATTACTGTAGGTATCAGACTACTGTAAAGAACCCCCCCACACCTGTGGAGTATTACTGTAGGTATCATACTACTGTAAAGAAACCCCCCACACCTGTGGAGTATTACTGTAGGTATCAGACTACTGTAAAGAAACCCCCTACACCTGTGGAGTATTACTGTAGTTATCAGACTACTGTAAAGAAACCCCCTACACCTGTGGAGTATTACTGTAGGTATCAGACTACTGTAAAGAAACCCCCTACACCTGTGGAGTATTACTGTAGTTATCAGACTATTGTAAAGAATCCCCCCACACCTGTGGAGTATTACTGTAGGTATCACACTACTGTAAATAAACCCCCCACACCTGTGGAGTATTACTGTAGGTATCAGACTACAGTAAAGAAACCCCCTACACCTGTGGAGTATTACTGTAGGTATCAGACTACTGTAAAGAAACCCCCTACATCTGTGGAGTATTACTGTAGGTATCCAGACCCAGACTACTAGTTTTCATGTTTTACGGCCTACCGCCCATGCCAGATTAAGCCTCTGAGGTAAGATGTGTCCTAGGGGATAGAGTGGAGAGAACGTTCCAGAGAAATACTCTTCCTTTCCTAGTTTTTCACTGCTAGTTTTTCAGACTTTTGCAGACTAGGCTACTCCTGGACAAAAAAAAGTACTTTCAAACTCAAGATATTCTCCCTTGAGCGTTGTTTTTAGTCCATTAGTAGGCTCATCACTTCTCAATGGCATGCTTAGTACATATTGTAAACTCCAGAGATAATGTATAGTGATTCCTACCTGCTATCTTGACTAATACCCTCAGCTGCTCTTCTGGTCAGCAGGGATCTGGCCCTGTTCTGTTCTTAGATCTGAGGACAGTGAGTGAATTTTAGTTTAACCTTTGAAATGAGGCACTATGCAGCCATTAAACAGAGCTACATTTAGGCAGAAAGCCATTCATTCTCATGATTCGAGTCTC
Source organism: Oncorhynchus clarkii lewisi (assembly GCF_045791955.1). Lineage (NCBI taxonomy): Eukaryota > Metazoa > Chordata > Actinopteri > Salmoniformes > Salmonidae > Oncorhynchus > Oncorhynchus clarkii. Next base: position 49,875,562 of record NC_092169.1, read on the forward strand.
TTTAATTGTCATTATTGAGGAAGTCAAAGTTAAATGAAACAGTGCTATCACTAGAGGCCAGAGCCCTGACAGTGGCCCAACCTGGCTGGAGGCCTCTAAAAGAGGCCTCCAGCCAATGAGACAGAATGTCGTCTGATAAAACACACCCCTGAGACCGGCGAGTGCCATTGGTAGTCTGCGAACAACCCATTTAAAAACCTTTCAACATCGATCCCAACTTCTGTTGCTTGTATCATGGGAACGTCTCTACTTCTTTTACTTGCTTTGGATGGGAAGCCCATTTGGACACGTGTTTTGAAGATGCATGCATAGCCTCCTGTGTTGTTCTATTCCCGTGTCTCTTCTTCTCTTCTTCACTTCACACTGATGCATTGAGATTCTCTGAGGTATGTTGAAAGTGGAAACTTTTAACCGTGGCTAGTTTACTGCCCTGATTACTATGTAATCGCTCTGTCTTTCTGTCTCTCTCTCTCTGTGTCTCTCTATCTCTGTCTCTCTCTCTGTCTCTCTCTCTCTGTCTCTCAACTGTTTGTACTGGCAGACATTGTTTTGTATCAATACCATGCATCATTGTGTCTGAACACGTGCAGCACGAGAAATATCAAAACAACATGCTGCAAAATAGATTTGAAGAATGGGGCCATGGTGATTGTTGTTGAAGTACATGTGGTTTAGAGAGGGAAACATACATGCAATGGTTACGGTTAAGGACAATTTAGTTAGGCTATACAGTATGTTATGATGGAGATTTGACATAAACGTATTGGTACCATTTAACTTTACAATTCACATTTGTCACACAGGCCCCACACAACAAACGGAAGCAATAATGTGAAAGGAAAATGTAAGATTAGATTTACAGTAGTTCACAATTATTTGTTACCCAGCCAGAGAGACTAGATCTCCTTAATGGAAGGGGATAGTTCATGTCCAAAATATCAGGAGAGCTAAATAAATGAGAGGGATCTCCTCTTAGTCACCACCAACACTGGCGCTGTGGTGATGTTGATTGGGCAACCAGGTTTTCAGGGGTTTGGTTTCAGGTCCAGCGCTAGTTCTCCCAAACAAGGAGACAGTTGTCCGGGTGCTATTACAGAACAGCTGCGCTCTGTCACATGGATGGCTGAGTAACTATCTTCTCTCTGCTTTCTGCCCACCCAAGGCCCGGAGACAACTCTAACCTGGTCTTCATCACCATACCGAGGCCAACATCACCATATAGAGGCCAACGTCACCATATAGAGGACAACGTCACCATATAGGGGCCAACATCACCATATAGAGGCCAACGTCACCATATAGAGGCCAACGTCACCATATAGAGGCCAACGTCACCATATAGGGGCCAACATCACCATATAGAGGCCAACGTCACCATATAGAGGACAAAGTCACCATATAGAGGCCAACATCACCATATAGAGGACAACGTCACCATATAGAGGCCAACATCACCATATAGAGGCCAACATCACCATATAGAGGCCAACGTCCCCATATAGGGGCCAACATCACCATATAGGGGCCAACATCACCATATAGAGGCCAACGTCACCATATAGAGGACAAAGTCACCATATAGAGGCCAACATCACCATATAGAGGACAACGTCACCATATAGAGGCCAACATCACCATATAGAGGTCAACATCACCATATAGAGGCCAACGTCACCATATAGGGGCCAACATCACCATATAGAGGCCAACGTCACCATATAGAGGACAACATCACCATTTAGAGTCCTAAATCACTATATATATCCAACATCATCATATAGAGCTCAGCATCACCATAGAAAGGTCAGCAGCACTGTATAGAGGCCAACATCACTATATAAAGGCCAACATCACCATATAGAGATCAGCATCACCATAAAAAGGCCAGCATCACCATATAGAGCCCAACATCACCATATAGAGCCCAGCATCACCATATAGAGGCCAGCATCACCATATATAGAGGCCAACATCACCATATAGAGGCCAACATCACCATATAGAGGCCAGCATCACCATAGAGAGGCAAGCATCAACATACAGAGGCCAACATCAACATAGAGAGGCCAACATCACCATATCTCAAGTCCAACATCACCTTTTAGAGGAAACATTACCTTAGAGGCCTACATCTCCATATTGAGACCCACATGACTATATAGAGTCCAATATTATATATAAAGGCCAACATCACCATATAGAGCCCAGTATCACCATATAGAGGCCTGCATCGCCTTAGAAGGGCCAGCATCGCCTTAGAGAGGCTAGCATTCCCTTAGAGAGGCCAGCATCACCATATAGAGACCAGCATCACCATTTAGAGACCAGCATCACCAAAGAGAGTCCAGCATCACCATATAGATGCCAACATCACCATAGAGAGGCCAACATCACCATGTATCGAGTCCAACATCACCATAGAGAGGCTAAAAACACCATATAGAGGCCAAAATCACCATAGAGAGGTCAACAGCATTGACTCTCAGACTCTCAGTGTATGACAAATCCATTTGTACTGCTAGTTGTTCATCATATGTGATACATTACATGAGAATGAAGCCACCTGTCAGAAGATGATGCATTCACCCTTAAAACCTGTTTGGGAAAGGCGTGCCGCTAGGTATCCTAATACGCAAATAAACTATAAAATCATTTTCAACCAGGGAGTTGCGACACGAAAGTCAGAAATAGCGATATAATATATGCCTTACCTTTGAAGATCTTCTTCTGTTGGCACTCCAAAAGGTCCCAGTTACATTAAAAATTGTCCTTTTGTTTGATAATGTCCTTCTTTATATCCTTTATAATCCACTCAGTTTCCCTCCATCCCTCCATCATAATGCATACAAAATGAATCCCAAACGTTACTAATAAACTTTTCCAAACAAGTCAAACATTTATAATCAAACCTTAGGTATCCTAATTTGCAAATAAACGATAACATTTAAGACGGAGAATAGTATGTTCATTACCGGAGATAAATAAGAAAGAACACTCTTTCCTCCACGCGCTTGGAAACACTACAGCCAAAATGGGAGCCACCTAGAAAAACTACAATTTCTGGGTCATTTAAAAAAAAAACAGCCTGAAACTCTTTCTAAAGACTGTTGACATCTAGTGGAAGCCCTAGGAACTGCAATTTGGGAGACCTCAGGCTTATAATTATAGTACTAGCCATTGAAAACAGTGGTAAAGTGAAATCTTTTTTTGGGGGGTATGGTTTGTCCTCAGGGTTTTGCCTGCCATATCCATTCTGTTATACTCACAGACATAAATTTAACAGTTTTTGAAACTTTAGAGTGTTTTCTATCTAAATCCACCAAATCCGCTCTCTGCTTAGCTGTGGTCTCTGTTAATGGATCTTTTTTCTGCAATTTTCTTGAAGATCAAATCAAAATCAAATCAAATTTATTTATATAGCCCTTTGTACATCAGCTGATATCTCAAAGTGCTGTACAGAAACCCAGCCTAAAACCCCAAACAGCAAGCAATGCAGGTGTAGAAGCACGGTGGCTAGGAAAACTCCCTAGAAAGGCCAAAACCTAGGAAGAAACCTAGAGAGGAACCAGGCTATTTGGGGTGGCCAGTCCTCTTCTGGCTGTGCCGGGTGGAGATTATAACAAAATATGGCCAAGATGTTCAAATGTTCATAAATGACCAGCATGGTCCAATAAAAATAAGGCAGAACAGTTGAAACTGGAGCAGCAGCACGGCCAGGTGGACTGGGGACAGCAAGGAGTCATCATGTCAGGTAGTCCTGAGGCATGGTCCTAGGGCTCAGGTCCTCCGAGAGAGAGAAAGAAAGAGAGAAAGAGATAATTAGAGAGAGCACACTTAAATTCACACAGAACATCGAATAGGACATGAGAAGTACTCCAGATATAACAAACTGACCCTAGCCCCCCGACACATAAACTACTGCAGCATAAATAGTGGTGGCTGAGACAGGAGGGGTCAGGAGACACTGTGGCCCCATCCAAGGACACCCCCGGACAGGGCCAAACAGGAAGGATATAACCCCACCCACTTTGCCAAAGCACAGCCCCCACGCCACTAGAGGGATATCTTCAACCACCAACTTACCATCCTGAGACAAGGCAGAGTATAGCCCACAAAGATCTCCGCCATGGCACAACCCAAGGGGGGGTGCCAACCCAGACAGGAAAATCACATCAGTGACTCAACCCACTCAAGTGATGCACCCCTCCTAGGGACGGTATGAAAGAGCCCCAGTAATCCAGTGACTCAGCCCCTGTAATAGGGTTAGAGGCAGAGAATCCCAGTGGAAAGAGGGGAACCGGCCAGGCAGAGACAGCAAGGGCGGTTCGTTGCTCCAGAGCCTTTCCGTTCACCTTCCCACTCCTGGGCCAGACCACACTCAATCATATGACCCACTGAAGAGATGAGTCTTCAGTAAAGACTTAAAGGTTGAGACCGAGTTTGCGTCTCTTACATGGGTAGGCAGATCATTCCATAAAAATGGAGCTCTATAGGAGAAAGCCCTGCCTCCAGCTGTTTGCTTAGAAATTCTAGGGACAATTAGGAGGCCTGCGTCTTGTGACCGTAGCGTACGTGTAGGTATGTACGGCAGGACCAAATCAGAGAGATAGGTAGGAGCAAGCCCATGTAATGCTTTGTAGGTTAGCAGTAAAACCTTGAAATCAGCCCTTGCCTTGACAGGAAGCCAGTGTAGGGAGGCTAGCACTGGAGTAATATGATCAAATTTTTGGGTTCTAGTCAGGATTCTAGCAGACGTATTTAGCACTAACTGAAGTTTATTTAGTGCTTTATCCGGGTAGCCGGAAAGTAGAAAATTGCAGTAGTCTAACCTAGAAGTGACAAAAGCATGGATTAATTTTTCTGCATAATTTTTGAACAGAAAGATTCAGATTTTTGCAATGTTACGTAGATGGAAAAAAAGCTGTCCTTGAAATGGTCTTGATATGTTCTTCAAAAGAGAGATCAGGGTCCAGAGTAACGCCGAGGTCCTTCACAGTTTTATTTGAGACGACTGTACAACCATTAAGATTAATTGTCAGATTCAACAGAAGATCTCTTGGGACCTAGAACAAGCATCTCTGTTTTGTCCGAGTTTAAAAGTCGAAAGTTTGCAGCCATCCACTTCCTTATGTCTGAAACACATGCTTCTAGCGAGGGCAATTTTGGGGCTTCACCATGTTTCATTGAAATGTACAGCTGTGTGTCATCTGCATAGCAGTGAAAGTTAACATTATGTTTTCGAATGACACCCCCAAGAGGTAAAATATATAGTGAAAGCAATAATGGTCCTAAAACGGAACCATGAGGAACACCGAAATATACAGTTGATTTGTCAGAGGACAAACCATTCACAGAGACAAACTGAGAAAAGAATGTGGTGATCGATGGTATCAAAAGCAGCACTAAGGTCTAGGAGCACGAAGACAGATGCAGAGCCTCGGTCTGATGGCATTAAAAGGTCATATACCACCTTCACAAGTGCAGTCTCAGTGCACTGGTCTAAAACCAGACTGAAGCATTTCGTATACATTGTTTGTCTTCAGGAAGGCAGTGAGTTGCTGCGCAACAGCCTTTTCTAAAAATGTTGAGAGGAATGGAAGATTCGATCACTCCGCGACCCACGCGCTGTTGTTCAGCAGCTGACGATGCACTGTCCGCCACTGACTTGTCATTCTCACTCGCCATCACTTACCGCTGTCATGAAATGGACTCATATAGGTGCCCTCCAGGACACCTACACCACCCGATGTCACAGGAAGGCCAAAAAGATCATCAAGGACAACAACCACCCGAGCCACTGCCTGTTCACCCCGCTATCATCCAGAAGGCGAGGTCAGTACAGGTGCATCAACGCAGGGACAGAGAGACTGTGATTACTGTATGCCTCGCTGTATGTCTCTCTCAAATGTCAATATGCCTTGTATACTGTTGTGCAGGTTAGTTATCATTGTTTTAGTTTACAATGGAGCCCCTAGTTCCACTCTTTATACCCCTGATACCTCCTTTGTCCCACCCCCCACACATGCGGTGACCTCACCCATTACAACCAGCATGTCCAGAGATACAACCTCTCTCATCATCACCCAGTGCCTGGGCTTACCTCCGCTGTACCCGCACCCCACCATACCCCTGTTTGCGCATTATGCCCTGAATATATTCTACCATGCCCAGAAACCTGCTCCTCTTATTCTCTGTCCCCAACGCCCTAGGCGACCAGTTTTGATAGCCTTCAGCCGCACCCTCATACTACTCCTTCTCTGTTCCGCGGGTGATGTGGAGGTAAACCCAGGCCCTGCATGTCCCCAGGCACCCTCATTTGTTGACTTCTGTGATCGAAAAAGCCTTGGTTTCATGCATGTCAACATCAGAAGCCTCCTCCCTAAGTTTGTCTTACTCACTGCTCTAGCACACTCTGCTAACCCTGATGTCCTTGCCGTGTCTGAATCCTGGCTCAGGAAGGCCACCAAAAATTCCAACTATAACATCTTCCGTCAAGATAGAACTGCCAAAGGAGGAGGAGTTGCAGTCTACTGCAGAGATAGCCTGCAAAGTAATGTCATACTTTCCAGGTCCATACCCAAACAGTTCGAACTACTAATTTTGAAAATTACTCTCTCCAGAAATAAGTCTCTCACTGTTGCCGCCTGCTACCGACCCCCCTCAGCTCCCAGCTGTGCCCTGGGCACCATTTGTGAATTGATCGCCCCCCATCTAGCTTCAGAGTTTGTTCTGTTAGGTGACCTAAACTGGGATATGCTTAACACCCCGGCAGTCCTACAATCTAAGCTAGATGCCCTCAATCTCACTCAAATCATCAAGGAACCCACCAGGTACAACCCTAACTCTGTAAACAAGGGCACCCTCATTGACGTCATCCTGACCAACTGGCCCTCCAAATACACCTCCGCTGTCTTCAACCAGGATCTCAGCGATCACTGCCTCATTGCCTGTATCCGCTACGGAGCCGCAGTCAAACGACCACCCCTCATCACTGTCAAACGCTCCCTAAAACACTTCTGTGAGCAGGCCTTTCTAATCGACTTGGCCCGGGTATCCTGGAAGGACATTGACCTCATCCCGTCAGTTGAGGATGCCTGGTCTTTCTTTAAAAGTAACTTCCTCACCATTTTAGATAAGCATGCTCCGTTCAAAAAATGCAGAACTAAGAACAGATATAGCCCCTGGTTCACTCCAGACCTGACTGCCCTCGACCAGCACATAAACATCCTGTGGCGGACTGCACTAACATCGAACAGTCCCCGCGATATGCAACTGTTCAGGGAAGTCAGGAACCAATACACACAGTCAGTCAGGAAAGCTAAAGCCAACTTCTTCAGGCAGAAGTTTGCATCCTGTAGCTCCAACTCCAAAAAGTTCTGGGACACTGTGAAGTCCATGGAGAACAAGAGCACCTCCTCCCAGCTGCCCACTGCACTGAGGCTAGGTAACACGGTCACCACCGATAAATCCATGATTATCGAAAACTTCAACAAGCATTTCTCAACGGCTGGCCATGCCTTCCGCCTGGCTACTCCAACCTCGGCCATCAGCTCCCCCCCCCCCGCAGCTACTCGCCCAAGCCTCTCCAGGTTCTCCTTTACCCAAATCCAGATAGCAGATGTTCTGAAAGAGCTGCAAAACCTGGACCCGTACAAATCAGCTGGGCTTGACAATCTGGACCCTCTATTCCTGAAACTATCCGCCGCCATTGTCGCAACCCCTATTACCAGCCTGTTCAACCTCTCTTTCATATCGTCTGAGATCCCCAAGGATTGGAAAGCTGCCGCAGTCATCCCCCTCTTCAAAGGGGGCGACACCCTGGACCCAAACTGTTACAGACCAATATCCATCCTGCCCTGCCTATCTAAGGTCTTCGAAAGCCAAGTCAACAAACAGATCACTGACCATCTTGAATCCCACCGTACCTTCTCCGCTGTGCAATCTGGTTTCAGAGCCGGTCACGGGTGTACCTCAGCCACGCTCAAGGTACTAAACGATATCATAACCGCCATCGATAAAAGACAGTACTGTGCAGCCGTCTTCATAGACCTTGCCAAGGCTTTCGACTCTGTCAATCACCGTATTCTTATCGGCAGACTCAGTAGCCTCGGTTTTTCGGATGACTGCCTTGCCTGGTTCACCAATTACTTTGCAGACAGAGTTCAGTGTGTCAAATCGGAGGGCATGCTGTCCGGTCCTCTGGCAGTCTCTATGGGGGTGCCACAGGGTTCAATTCTCGGGCCGACTCTTTTCTCTGTATATATCAATGATGTTTCTCATGCTGCGGGCGATTCCCTGATCCACCTCTACGCAGACGACACCATTCTATATACTTCCGGCCCGTCCTTGGACACTGTGCTATCTAACCTCCAAACGAGCTTCAATGCCATACAGCACTCCTTCCGTGGCCTCCAACTGCTCTTAAACGCTAGTAAAACCAAATGCATGCTTTTCAACCGTTCGCTGCCTGCACCCGCACGCCTGACCAGCATCACCACCCTGGATGGTTCCGACCTTGAATATGTGGACATCTATAAGTACCTAGGTGTCTGGCTAGACTCTAAACTCTCCTTCCAGACCCATATCAAACATCTCCAATCGAAAATCAAATCAAGAGTCGGCTTTCTATTCCGCAACAAAGCCTCCTTCACTCACGCCGCCAAACTTACCCTAGTAAAACTGACTATCCTACCGATCCTCGACTTCGGCGATGTCATCTACAAAATTGCTTCCAACACTCTACTCAGCAAACTGGATGCAGTTTATCACAGTGCCATCCGTTTTGTCACTAAAGCACCTTATACCACCCACCACTGCGACTTGTATGCTCTAGTCGGCTGGCCCTCGCTACATATTCGTCGCCAGACCCACTGGCTCCAGGTCATCTACAAGTCCATGCTAGGTAAAGCTCCGCCTTATCTCAGTTCACTGGTTACGATGGCAACACCCATCCGTAGCACGCGCTCCAGCAGGTGTATCTCACTGATCATCCCTAAAGCCAACACCTCATTTGGCCGCCTTTCGTTCCAGTTCTCTGCTGCCTGTGATTGGAACGAATTGCAAAAATCGCTGAAGTTGGAGACTTTTATCTCCCTCACCAACTTCAAACATCTGCTATCTGAGCAGCTAACCGATCGCTGCAGCTGTACATAGTCTATTGGTAAATAGCCCACCCATTTTCACCTACCTCATCCCCATACTGTTTTTATTTATTTATTTTTCTGCTCTTTTGCACACCAATATCTCTACCTGTACATAACCATCTGATCATTTATCACTCCAGTGTTAATCTGCATAATTGTAATTATTTGCCTACCTTCTCATGCCTTTTGCACACAATGTATATATAGACTCCCCTTTTTTCTACTGTGTTATTGACTTGTTAATTGTTTACTCCATGTGTAACTCTGTGTTGTCTGTTCACACTGCTATGCCTTATCTTGGCCAGGTCGCAGTTGCAAATGAGAACTTGTTCTCAACTAGCCTACCTGGTTAAATAAAGGTGAAATAAAAAAAAATTAAAAAAAGACTGAACAGCTTCTATCTCAAGGCCATCAGACTGCTAAACAGCCCCCACTAACACAGAGAGGCTGCTGCCTACATACAGACTCAAATCTCTGGCCACTTAAATAAATGGACTTAATAAATGTATCACTAGTCACTTTAAATAACGCCACTTTAGTATTGTTTACATATCCTACATTACTCATATGTATATACTGTATCCCATACCATCTACTGCATCTTGCCTATGCTGCACGCCATTGCTCAACCATATATTTATATGTACATATTCTATTCATCCCTTTACATTTGTGTGTGTAAGGTAGTTGTTGTGAATAACTTGTTAGATATTACTGCAAAGTCGGAACTAGAAGCACAAGCATTTCGCTACACTCACATAAACATCTGCTAACCATGTGTGTATGTGACCAATAAAATTGGATTTGATTTGATTTGCAAGCCACAAGTTCTGACAGCTCAATCGTCATGAAACACAAAAACAGTGATGACTTTCTGTCTCTTTCAAACAAACTTTGAGAAATAACGAGGAGCGCCCACAATGTGTTTTGTGCAGGGAAGTGCTTAGTAATGAGTCTCTCAAAACAAACTAATTAATAAAACGACACGTCCTGACCAAACATCCACAACATGATGGTAAACCCAGGGAGTTCTTTCAGAACAGGGCAGAATGCTTCAGGAAACAGTGCTTCAGGAAACAGTGCTTCAGGAAACAGTACTTCGACAGTGGAAAGTAAGTCAACTAGCAATGCATTGTCATCATTTTATAACAGGTGATGATGATAAGCAGAATTAAGGGAGTACTATCTCATAGTAGTAGATGTGAGTTTTTCTTGATGTAGTACAACCTTAAGGAACAGTACAGATGAAGATGAAAAATAATCAGGCCTACTGTACATTTTACTGTAGAAATTATTGTCGAAAACAAGTCTAGGTTGGAACTGTTGCTGTTAAAATAAAAGTAATCTTTTTTATTCTGAACTGGAATAAACTGATTGAAGCAAGATGCTTTTTGGGATGGCAGGTAGCCTAGTGGTAGGCACTTTGGGCCAGTAACAGAAAGGTTGCTGGATTGAATACCCAAGCTGACAAGGTAAAAATCTGTTGTTCTGCCCCAGAACTAGACCGTCATTGTAAATAAGAATTTGTTTGTAACTGACGTGCCTAGTTAAATTGAAAAACAAAAAAAATGAGGCAAATACAGTTCTGGGTTGCTCATCTACAGCAGGAAGTGGTCTTCAGCCTGACCGAGAAAGCAGTAGATGTTCTGATCCAGTCTGGCCCCACATACACGAGTCAGGGTTCTCAAGTACAGAAGTAGTGTCAATGCTGCGCATGACCTCAGTGTTGTACTGTCAAAAACAGAATAGACCTGCTTGTTGAAAAACTTCAACCAGCCACACACCTCTCATTAGGAATGTGTGTGTGTTCAGTTATACATCTGTGTGATGTGATCAATCAGTTTATTGCAGTTCAGAATGAAATTATTTATTGTATTTTAACAGCAACAGTTCCAACCTAGACAGGTATGTAAGAGTGTTTTATAATGGGGAAAAATAAACATGAAAACATATTTATGGGTATTTAATTGTTATTTGTTTTTGTCTATATTGCATTTTTTTTAAGCATAAGGGCAATGAAATGTACCGATATTTACATATTGTTGCATATTTTCCTAAGCTTGGGTCCCAGTAAAACACAGAATTTCTAAGTTGGGTCCCAGGCTGAAAAAGTTTAAGAACCCCTGTCCTAGGCATTTCTTCCCTCAAAAGGACTGATAGTGTGATATGGACACCATGCGTTAGCTATGTACACTACACTATAGTAAGACAAGTAAATATGTTTTCTTAATGACGGATACGGTCTAAGATAGGCTATACATTGGCCTTCTAACCAGCTGTACCTGAATTATGTTTTTCAAAGTGTAAACTTGACCCAGATATCTCTGGTATAAAACAACATATGACAGGCTTCTTCAATTAATGCATCTACTGTCTTAGATTCTAGAAATACAATGAGGTCACAGACAGAAGGCTTATATTAGCGTGATTGATGTTTCTTTTCAGCACCATTAAGTGTATCTGGGGCAGTGGTTCGGGTTTGTCTGGGATTGGAACTAACGCAAGTAATAGATCATAGAAATAAAATGATGCCACTGACACAGAGAGCTTAGTAAATATGATTGATGTGTCTCTTAGTTAGTTTCTTCATCATCTCATTGTGTATCTGAATCAGTAGTTAAGCATGACTGTGTGTGGTAGGGAGTAAAGTCCCAAGCCTTACGTCATAAGAAGGCTACAAAGCAGGAATATGGGATTGGTTTAGATAGCCGGGATGATACGTTCCAGTCAGAAAGTCTGAAATTAAATGACACAGGAGAACAAATGAACAGAGAAACCACATGGAGCATCCATTGCAGACTAGCCTACATAGGCCAATGTTGGCACAGTGTTGGCATCCAAATCTGAGCCAATTCTTATGAAACAGAGAAAGTGGGTCTTGGAAAGGCTTGCAGTCTGAGGTTTCCTCCCCTCCAGTCAGAGTATGTGGTTGGTACAACGTAGAACTGTTGCTGCTGTAGTGTAGACCTGTTGTAAATTGCATTTAATGGTCTACACCAGTTGTATTTGATTTGTGCTAGACATTACTGGGTCACAGCAAACCAGGAGTGTTAAAGAACTTCTGGTTAAAACGTCCCGCTCAATAAACAACAGGGGGTATACAGTATCTTTTTTAGGACTATACTTTTTGTGTCCTGCACCTGAAAGTTGCTGGATGTGAACTGGGGCTTTGGACTTCCATTTTGTGAGATGGGTGATTGATGATTGTGAATCTGCTGATTCATCACTCCTGGCCCCATGCTGACTATGGTGCCATGACGACTAGGCCAAGCCAAGCCTCGTTTCCTGCATCCACAACCTGCCAATGGCTTAGAGAGAGAACGTTCTTGATGTTTACCTGTGACGTGTGGCGTGGTGAAAGACAGAGGCAGATGGTAAAGACATCCTGTCCTGAAGGATATCTGAGTTGTTCAGTCAGGACCCTGGAGGGTTGAAATCAGTTCAGTATCCAGAAACAGCTTCCTCTTGTATTCTCTTCTCCTCTTGGCTTCTATTCTCTTCTCCTCTTGGCTTCTATTCTATTCTCCTCTTGTCTTCTCTTCTCTTCTCCTCTTGGCTTCTCTTCTCCTCTTGGCTTCTATTCTCTTCTCCTCTTGTCTTGTCTTCTCTTCTCCTCTTGTCTTCTCTTCTCCTCTTGGCTTCTCTTCTCTTCTTGTCTTCTCTTCTCTTCTCCTCTTGTCTTGTCTTCTCTTCTCCTCTTGACTTCTCTTCTCCTCTTGTCTTCTCTTCTCTTCTCCTCTTGGCTTCTCTTCTCCTCTTGGCTTCTATTCTCTTCTCCTCTTCTCCACTTGGCTTCTATTCTCTTCTCCTCTTGTCTTCTCTTCTCCTCTTGCCTTCTCTTCTCCTCTTGGCTTCTCTTCTCCTCTTGGCTTCTCTTCTCCTCTTGTCTTCTCTTATCCTCTCTTCTCCTCTTTTCTCTTATCCCCTCTCCTCCTCTCTTGTCTTCTCCTCTCTTCTCTTATCCCCTCTTCTCCTCTCTTGTCTTCTCCTCTCTTCTCTTATCCCCTCTTCTCCTCTCTTGTCTTCTCCTCTCTTCTCTCTTTTTTCTTCTTTGCATGTTTCTCATTTCTTCTCTTTTAATTATCTTATCCTCTCCTCCCTCTATATCTCTCTCTCTCTGTCTCTCCTCTTCATGTTGGTCCTATACACATCTGGACCAAGCTTCTTCTGATTAATGTAGATGTTCTGTGGATCTAATGTTTGGTCAGAGTGGGTGTCCTTCTGTGTCTCTATTGAATGGGACCAACAACCAGAAGTATAAATAAGAGAGAGATTACAGGATTAATTTCAAATCAAAGTCAAATTATATTGGTCACATACACATAGTTAGCAGATGTTAATGTGAGTGTAGCGAAATGCTTGTGATTCTAGTTCCGACCAGGCAGTAATATCTAACAAGTAATCTAACAATTTCACAACAACTACCTTATACACACAAGTGTAAAGGAATGAATAAGAATATGTACATACAGTGCCTTGCGAAAGTATTCGGCCCCCTTGAACTTTGCGACCTTTTGCCACATTTCAGGCTTCAAACATAAAGATATAAAACTGTATTTTTTGTGAAGAATCAACAACAAGTGGGACACAATCATGAAGTGGAACGACATTTATTGGATATTTCAAACTTTTTTAACAAATCAAAAACTGAAAAATTGGGCGTGCAAAATTATTCAGCCCCCTTAAGTTAATACTTTGTAGCGCCACCTTTTGCTGCGATTACAGCTGTAAGTCGCTTGGGGTATGTCTCTATCAGTTTTGCACATCGAGAGACTGACATTTTTTCCCATTCCTCCTTGCAAAACAGCTCGAGCTCAGTGAGGTTGGATGGAGAGCATTTGTGAACAGCAGTTTTCAGTTCTTTCCACAGATTCTCGATTGGATTCAGGTCTGGACTTTGACTTGGCCATTCTAACACCTGGATATGTTTATTTTTGAACCATTCCATTGTAGATTTTGCTTTATGTTTTGGATCATTGTCTTGTTGGAAGACAAATCTCCGTCCCAGTCTCAGGTCTTTTGCAGACTCCATCAGGTTTTCTTCCAGAATGGTCCTGTATTTGGCTCCATCCATCTTCCCATCAATTTTAACCATCTTCCCTGTCCCTGCTGAAGAAAAGCAGGCCCAAACCATGATGCTATCACCACCATGTTTGACAGTGGGGATGGTGTGTTCAGCTGTGTTGCTTTTACGCCAAACATAACGTTTTGCATTGTTGCCAAAAAGTTCAATTTTGGTTTCATCTGACCAGAGCACCTTCTTCCACATGTTTGGTGTGTCTCCCAGGTGGCTTGTGGCAAACTTTAAACGACACTTTTTATGGATATCTTTAAGAAATGGCTTTCTTCTTGCCACTCTTCCTTAAAGGCCAGATTTGTGCAAAATACGACTGATTGTTGTCCTATGGACAGAGTCTCCCACCTCAGCTGTAGATCTCTGCAGTTCATCCAGAGTGATCATGGGCCTCTTGGCTGCATCTCTGATCAGTCTTCTCCTTGTATGAGCTGAAAGTTTAGAGGGACGGCCAGGTCTTGGTAGATTTGCAGTGGTCTGATACTCCTTCCATTTCAATTTTATCGCTTGCACAGAGCTCCTTGGGATGTTTAAAGCTTGGGAAATCTTTTTGTATCCAAATCCGGCTTTAAACTTCTTCACAACAGTATCTCGGACCTGCCTGGTGTGTTCCTTGTTCTTCATGATGCTCTCTGCGCTTTTAACGGACCTCTGAGACTATCACAGTGCAGGTGCATTTATACGGAGACTTGATTACACACAGGTGGATTGTATTTATCATCATTAGTAATTTAGGTCAACATTGGATCATTCAGAGATCCTCACTGAACTTCTGGAGAGAGTTTGCTGCACTGAAAGTAAAGGGGCTGAATAATTTTGCACGCCCAATTGTTCAGTTTTTGATTTGTTAAAAAAGTTTGAAATATCCAATAAATGTCGTTCCACTTCATGATTGTGTCCCACTTGTTGTTGATTCTTCACAAAAAAATACAGTTTTATATCTTTATGTTTGAAGCCTGAAATGTGGCAAAAGGTCGCAAAGTTCAAGGGGGCCGAATACTTTCGCAAGGCACTGTATAAATATATGGATGAGCGAAGGCCGAATGGCATAGGCAAGATGCAGTAGATGGTATAGAGCACAGTACATACATATGAGATGAGTAATGTAGGGTATGTAAACATTATACACTGCTCAAAAAAATAAGGGGAACACTAAAATAACACATCCTAGATCTGAATGAATTAAATATTCTTATTAAATATTTTTTCTTTACATAGTTGAATGTGCTGACCACAAAATCACACAAAAATGATCAATGGAAATCAAATTTATCAACCCATGGATGTCTGAATTTGGAGTCACACTCAAAATTAAAGTGGAAAACCACACTACAGGCTGATCCAACTTTGATGTAATGTCCTTAAAACAAGTCAAAATGAGGCTCAGTAGTGTGTGTGGCCTCCACGTGCCTGTATGACCTCCCTACAATGCCTGAAGAATTTGCCAATCTTGGTGTTCTCTGGCAAATGCCAAACGTCCTGCACACTGTTGGGCTATAAGCACAACCCCTACCTGTGGACGTCGGGCCCTCATGTCACCCTCATGGAGTCTGTTTCTGACCGTTTGAGCAGACACATGCACATTTGTGGCCTGCTGGAGGTCATGTTACAGGGCTCTGGCAGTGCTTCTCCTGCTCCTCCTTGCACAAAGGCGGAGGTAGCGGTCCTGCTGCTGGGTTCTTGCCCTCCTACGGCCTCCTCCACGTCTCCTGATGTACTGGCCTGTCTCCTGGTAGCGCCTCCATGCTCTGGACACTACGCTGACAGACACAGCAAACCTTCTTGCCACAGCTCGCATTGATGTGCCATCCTAGATGAGCTGCACTACCTGAGCCACTTGTGTGGGTTGTAGACTCCGTCTCATGCTACCACTAGAGTGAAAGCACCGCCAGCATTCAAAAGTGACCAAAACATCAGCCAGGAAGCATAGGAACAGAGAAGTGGTGTGTGGTCACCACCTGCAGAACCACTCCTTTATTGGGGGTGTCTTGCTAATTGCCTATAATTTCCACCTGTTGTCTATTCCATTTGCACAACAGCATGTGAAATGTATTGTCAATCAGTGTTGCTTCCTAAGTGGACAGTTTGATTTCACAGAAGTGTGATTGACTTGGAGTTACATTGTGTTGTTTAAGTGTTCCCTTTATTTTTTGGAGCAGTGTATAAAGTGGCATTGTTTAAAGTGACTAGTGATACATTTATTACATCCAATTTGTAATTATTAAAGTGGCTAGAGATTTGAGTCAGTATGTTGGCAGCAGCCACTCAATGTTAGTGATGGCTGTTTAACAGTCTGATGGCCTTGAGATAGAAGCTGTTTTTCAGTCTCTCGGTCTCAGCTTTGATGCACCTGTACTGACCTCGCCTTCTGGATGATAACGGGGTGAACAGGCAGTGGCTCGGGTGGTTGTTGTCCTTGATCATCTTTATGGCCTTCCTGTGACATCGGGTGGTGTAGGTGTCCTGGAGGGCAGGTAGTTTTCCCCCGGTGATGCGTTGTGCAGACCTCACTATCCTCTGGAGAGCCTTACGGTTGTGGGCGGAGCAGTTGCTGTACCAGGCGGTGATACAGCCCGACAGGATGCTCTCGATTGTGCATCTGTAAAAGTTTGTGAGTGTATTTGGTGACAAGCCGAATTTCTTCAGCCTCCTGAGGTATTGCACCTTCTTCACCATGCTGTCTGTGTGGGTGGACCATTTCAGTTTGTCCGTGATGTGTACGCCGAGGAACTTAAAACTTTCCACCTTCTCCACTACTGTCCCGTCGATGTGGATAGGTGGGTGCTCCCTCTTCTGTTTCCTGAAGTCCACGATCATCTCCTTTGTTTTGTTGATGTTGAGTGTGAGGTTATTTTCCTGACACCACACTCCGAGGGCCCTCACCTCCTTACCTGTAGGCCGTCTCGTCGTTGTTGGTAATCAAGCCTACCACTGTGGTATAGTCTGTTGGACGCAGAAACAAAGATGGTTTCCTCCTGTTGAAATGGTTTGAGTCCAACTTGGAATAGACTCAGGAGTGAGCAAGATGAAGGTCATGTGGTTGATGTTACCTTGGCACCTTTCTTTTTTTTAACCTTTATTTAACTAGGCAAGTCAGTTAAGAACAAATTATCATTTTAAATGACGGCCTAGGAACAGTGGGTTAACTGCCTTGTTCAGAGGCAGAATGACAGATTTTTACCTTGTCAGCTCAGGGATTCAATCTTGCAACCTTTCAGTTACTAGTCCAACACTCTAACCACTAGGCTACCTGCCGAACTAGAATAGACTTGAGTTTATTCTAGTTCTATATCAATGTGAATCAATTGTGTACAATCGTGTACAGTATATTAGCAGAAAAATGCTAATATAGGTACGATGTTGTGAATTGGATTTGTGCCATAAATGCTAAAACGTTAGCATTTGAAAACATTGCCTGGGAAATAAAATCAAAGCAAGGATTGCTGTCCATAGGCTGCTGACAGGGTAAGGTAACCAATATGTCATTTGGGTGAGCTATCCCTTTTAACAGTGTTTCCGCTTCCAGGCCGCCATCAGGGTGTGAGAACATCTTCATGCAAACTTTAAATGAATACCATGAGTAAGGAGAAACTGCAACAATCCAAGTTAAAGCAGCCCATCTACTCTCCAGGAGTAAGGAGAAACTGCAACAATCCAAGTTAAAGCAGCCCATCTACTCTCCAGGAGTAAGGAGAAACTGCAACAATCCACGTTAAAGCAGCCCATCTACTCTCCAGGAGTAAGGAGAAACTGCAACAATCCAAGTTAAAAACTTCTTCGGGATAGGGGGCAGTATTTCCCCTTTAGATGAATTGCGTGCCCATAGTGAACTGCATCAAAATCTGTCCTAAATTGCTAATATATGCATATTATTATTATCATTGGATAGAAAACACTCTGAAGCTTCTAAAACTGTTTGAATTATGTCTGTGAGTATAACAGAACTCACAGGGCAGGCAATCTTCCAAACTAGTTTTGGAATCCTGAAAGTTGGGGCAATTTTGACGTCATCCCTTCCCAACAAGTTATGGATCTGGAAACACTTTCTATGTCTTCCACTAGATGTCCTCTTTCAGTAGAAAGTGCAATGGAGCATGTGCTGTGAACTTTGACCTAATGGGAAGCAATTTACTACAGTGTCGCAAAAGATACATGTGCTTGAATACGCATATGCGTTTGGGGTGCTTCCTCTGTTCCAATCAGCCCGAGATGAACTAGGATTGTCCGGTTGGAATGCCATTCGTTTTGCACGTTTATAACATCCTGAAGATTGATTCTGCACTTAGTTTGACCAGTTTCGTCGACCTGTAATATGTAATTTGGAAGTTTTGATGCAACATTATCCTGGACCAGAAGTCATTTTTTGGGCATTTGAGCTGAAACTGGTAGCAGATGCTGCTACATGGACACTAGAATTGAACATTATGAAACAAAACAATTTATTGTTGAAGTAGGACTCCTTGCAGTACATTCTGATCGAAGACCATCAAAGGTAAGGGAATATTTATGTTGAAATTTTGTATTTCTGTTGACTCCAACATAGCGGAGAAATATTGTTACGTCTGAGCGCCGTCTCAGATTATTGCATGGTAAGCTTTTTCCGTAACGTTTTTGTCATTTTATCTTTTGTGGTACAAAATGACTGCCTTTTGTCTTTGTTTTGGTGGTGGTCTAACATAAATATGTGCTGTCTTTTCACCGTAAAACATTTTCTGACACGCTGGGTAGATGAACAAGGTGTTTATCTTTCATTTGAGCTATTGGATTTGTTAATGTGTGGAGGTTAAATATTTCTAAGAATATTTGTGCATCCCCTGCGCCACCGTTTCAGCTGAAGTGGGGGGGGGGGGGGGGGGTGTTCCCTGAGGGGAACACCTCGCTTCAACAGGTTTTAAAGCAGCCCATCTACTCTCCAGGAGTAAGGCTATCCACCCAACTGTATTTACACAATAATGATAGATCCCTGCCCTCAGCTTTACTGTCTTCCCCTTAGCCTTGTTCCTTGTGTACACTCTTGTATCATGATAATATTGTATCATGAGGTCAATGGCAATTTTCATAGGGGCATACCTCTGTAGAATGTAACTTGGTCTCCTGTGTAGGATCTCAAATCGGTTACCATAAAAGTCCCCTTACCTCACAAGTGCTTGTCTTTTATTGTGGTGGGCTGGTCAAAATTGACACAAAGTATTATCATGTTTTTTTTTTATATGCAGTATCAGTCAAAAGTTTGGACACACCTACTTATTCAAGAGTTTTTGTTTATTTTTACTATTTTCTACATTGCTCAACCATAGTGAAGACTTCAAAACTATGAAATAACACATGAAATCATGTAGTTACCAAAAGTGTTAAACAAACCAAAATATATTTTATATTTGAGATTCTTCAAAGTAGCCACCCTTTGTCTTGAAGACAGCTTTGCACACTCTTGGCTTTCTCTCAACCAGCTTCACCTAAAATGTTTTTCCAACAGCCTTGAAGGAGTTCCTACATATGCTGAGCACTTGGCTGCTTTTCCTTCACCTTGCGGTCCAACTCCTCCCAAACCATCTCAATTGAGTTGAGGTTGGGTGATTGTGAAGGACAGGTCATCTGATGCAGCAATCCATCACTCTCCTTCTTGGTCAAAGAGCCCTTACACAGGGTGGAGGTGTGTTGGGTCATTGTCCTGTTGAAAAACAAATGACAATCCCATTAAGCGCAAACCAGATGGGATGGCGTATTGCTGCAGAATGCTGTGGTAGCCATGCTGGTTAAGTGTGCCTAGAATTGTAAATACATCACAGACAGTGTCACCAGCAAAGCACCATCACACCTCCTCCTACATGCTTCACGGTGGGAAATACACATGCGGAGATCATCCGTTCATTTACTCTGCGTCTCACAAAGACACGGCGGTTGGAACCAAAAATCTAAACTTTGGACTCATTGGACCAAAGGACAGATTTCACCAGTCTAATGTCCATTGCTCGGGTTTCTTGACCCAAGCAAGTCTCTTCTTCTTATTGGTGTCCTTTAGTAGAGGTTTCTTTGCAGCAATTCGACCATGAAGGCCTGATTCACTCAGTCTCCTCTGAAAAGTTGATGTTTAGATGTGTCTGTTACTTGAACTCTGTGAAGCATTGGCTCAAACACATTACGAAGGAAAGAAATTCCACAAATCAAATGCTAATTGAAATGCATTCCAGGTGACTACCTCAGGAAGCTGGTTGAGAAAATGCCAAGAGTGTGCAAAGCTGTCATCAACACAAAGGGTGGCTACTTTGAAGAATCTCAAATATAACATATTTTGATTTGTTTAACACTTTTGGTTACTACATGATTCCATATGTGTTATTTAATAGTTGTGATGTCTTCACTATTATTCTACAATGTAGGACATAGTAAAAATAAAGAAAATCCCTTGAATGGGTAGGTGTGTCCAAACTTTAGACTGGTACTGTATGTAATAGTAATTACCCCTTAGGATAGGGGGGGGGGGGGGGGGGGGGGGGGGGGGGGGCATGTATGACAGACACACACTTATATTTGCAATGTAAGTAGTTAGGCTTTCATAGGGTATTATGAGCCAATGGTAATATATTAGACATTTATTCAATCTTTCTTCTTTATCTAATAAATGTGTTTATTCATTCACAACTAGGATGTCACTGGGCTCTGCATAGGCACTGTGGTGCCCTGGTCTTCTGCTACCGGTGCTGTGGGAAAGGATGCTAGGATTAGCAAGGAAGAAAACAGAAAGATACAGATGTACTACCAGGTACTTAATATATTGGCTCTATATGTAATATCAATTAACACTTAAGAGTTACAGACCGACAAAAACAGACGGAGTGACAGACAGACAGACAGACAGGCAAAGATACAGAGACAGACAGACAGACAGACAGACAGACAGACAGACAGACAGACAGACAGACAGGCAAAGATACAGAGACAGACAGACAGACAGACAGACAGACAGACAGACAGACAGACAGACAGACAGACAGACAGACAGACAGAGATACAGAGACAGACTGCATAACAGAGCCACAGTTATGGCGGTGAGTTGTATCTCCAGTGGTGCTTTAACATGCTGTATTTGTCTTAAACATGAGTGGGTTGAAAAGAGCTGGTTAAAAAAGGAGGGGGACTTGGGTCACCAGTCACTGGTACATTACTGCCTGTGTGTGTAAGTACAGTTCCTTCAGAAGGTATTATAACCCTTGACTTATTTCACATTTTGTTGTGGGTGATGAAGCTGTTAAAGAGCCTTTTGGTTCTAGACTTGGTCCTCCGGTATCGCTTGCCGTGTGGTAGCAGAGACAACAGTCTATGACTTAGGTGACTGGAGTCTTTGACAATTTTTTTATTGATGTTACCTGTTGAATCCACTTCAGTCAGTGTAGATGAAGGGGAGGAGCTGGGTTAAAGAAGGATTTTGAAGCCTTGAAACAATTGAGACATGGATTGTGTATGTGTGCCATTCAGAGGGTTAATGGGCAAGACAAAAGATTTAAGTGACATTGAAACTGAAATCCGTGGAACGCTTTCAACACCTTGTCCCGACGAAATGATGCTGATCTGAGGGCATAAGGGGGTGCAGGTGTTCATTTGTAAGTTCAACTTATAGAAAGGAGATTTATCCAACTTTAGGCCCAAGATATAGGCCATTTCCTGCACCTGAACCTAATGGGAATAAGTCAAGCAGGTACCCTGCTGTGTATTAGTCCATGTCAATTACAGATGTTTTGTGATGTTAGCATCAAGAGGAATCACAAGGCATCCATGTCAGTGACCAGATGGTATGTTCTCCATGTGATGGGCTTGAACATTTACAAGCTTTCAGCATCCAATGAAACCTAGAATACAGCTGTGAATAAGCAGAAACCCATGTGTCCCTTTTCTTTGATTGAGTGTCAACTGAAAATAAGGATCATAGAAGTTTGCAGATCATAGTTAAATTCATGGAGGGGAAGAAACAAATCAAATGCTCTGTGTGAATGACTCATGGGTCTCTCATGTAGAGTCTGACTTCCATATCCTGAAAGTCTGTGTATCCTGAAAATGTATATGTATCCTTTTCAAACAACCCCACCATGACGCACCATCATTGAGATCCTATAGGTCGTAATCAATAAAACGTCACAATAAGGTGCAGAGCATTTGATTTCCCTGCTGTGGGGCAAGGAGACCCTCAGCCCCGCTAAAACCGTGTGCCGTTTTCAAGGGATTGTTAAATACATTTTAACTATTCGGTTTTAATATCATCACCTCTTGAAGAGCATAGTCAAAACTACAAACATTTACACACATTTAGCTCCATCATCAGAGTTATACAGCAAGGAACTGCATGCTTTTCGTGTAAACATCAATGTAAACATCAATGCCTTCATTACTCACACCTGCTCCCCATCGTTATGCACACCTGGACTTCATCAGTACCTTGATTACTTCCCCTTTATTTAGCCTTCAGTAGCCTCAGTCTTCAGGCAGTATTGGTTTTGTTTTTCATGCCAAGTACTCTTCTCTTGTTTAATATACCTGCATGTTTTTCATTATTAATCTCACCAACTGCACTTGCTTCCTGACTCCCTGCGTCTACGTTACAGAATAGTGCCTCAACAAATAGAAGCAGCAGAAAATCCAGACATCTCCCGAAGGGTTGGCTAACAGGGACACCTAATCCCCCAACACCATGTGCAATTGGGTACGGCTATGGATGAGGTCCTCCGTGTTCTCCAACATCACCTCTAACTATCAGAGGACCCTCTACCACGAGTCGTCCCTGCCAGCCAGTCACCCAGCCCATCCAGCAGTCAGCGATGCCCGATTGTCCCTCCCGTACAAAGATGACGGGACTCCATCTAAATGCCATGGTTTCCTACTCCAGTGCTCCCTCTATTTCGCCCATCAGACGAGAGCCCCTACCACTGAGAGGTTCAAGGTTGCCACAGTCATTTCCCTGCTATCAGACGGGCGTTGGAGTGGGCCACGGCCGTCTGGGAGAGAGGAAAGGAGGAGCTAGGTTCCCATGAGAGGTTCATGGCTCTGTTCAGGGTGGTCTTCAATCATCCACCAAGGGCAGAACAGGAGGTGAGCGCTGTAGTATCTGTGATCTACATCTGTTTATATTAGTTACTATGTTGTTACTAAGCAGTAATGTATTACGGCAGAGTTATGTTACTACACCTAATAGGAAATGCACATGCGCACTATGGTGCCGGGGGCTGTAGAGGATGAGGGGTTTTGACTAAACGAAAACTAACTGTTCTCCCGTCTCCTGCCTGGTCATTTCTCCACTACACAAATATCACAGTGGCGACGAGGTGATTAAGAATCTTAAGCGGACATTGCTTGAAGGGAAGAATATTGCGTGAGTAATGAAACTCTAAATAATTATGTAAATCATCAGTTATTTATTTATTTTTGCAAATAGAAAAGGCTAAGCACTGCTAGTAGTTACAGTGTTCAGGAGCTGCCAAGTAGCAAGCCTATTGGAGTCCAGAATAGCGACATTGCCCTCTGGTGGTTAAATAAAAATACTCATTGAACCCATTGAAATTAGGTGATCTCAGTGGAGAAATATTGTAAAAAAAATAAAATAATACAAAACGTAACACAGTGAGTACATTAGTACAAATGAGTGCAGTGAATGAAGTAATTGCAGAAACTTCTGAAATGAAGAAAGTGAAAAATTTGATGAAAATTCAGAAAATTAAGGAATACAAGGAATAAGGAAACAATTAACTGTGAAAATGGCAACCATTGCTGTGGAGCAACGAACCGCCCTTGCTGTCTCTGCCTGGCCGGTTCCCCTCTCTCCACTGGGATTCTTTGCCTCTAACCCTATTACAGGGGCTGAGTCACTGGCTTAATGGTGCTCTTCCATGGCGTCCCTAGGAGGGGTGCGTCCCTTGAGTGGGTTGAGTCACTGACGTGATCTTCCTGTCAGGGTTGGCAACCCCCTTGGGTTGTGCCGTGGCGGAGATCTTTGTGGGCTATATTCGGCCTTGTCTTAGGATGGTAAGTTGGTGGTTGAAGATATTTGTCTAGTGGTGTGGGGCTGTGCTTTGGCAAACTGGGTGGGGTTATATCCTGCCTGTTTGAACCTGCACAGGGGGTATTATCGGAAGGGGCCACAGTGTCTCCTGAACCCTTCTGTCTCAGCCTCCAGTATTTATGCTGCAGTAGTTTGTGTCGGGGAGCTAGGGTCAGTCTGTTATATTTGAGTTACTTCTCCTGTCTTATCCAGTGTCCTGTGTAAATTTAAGTATGCTCTCTCTCATTCTCTCTCTCTCTTTCTTTCTCTCTCTCTAGGACCTGAGCCCTAGGACCATGCCTCAGGAATACCTGGCATGATGACTCCTTGCTGTCCCCAGTCCACCTGGCTGTGCTGCTGCTCCAGTTTCAACTGTTCTGCCTGCGGCTATAGAACCCTGACCTGTTCACCGGACGTGCTACCTGTCCCAGACCTGCTGTTTTCAACTCTCTAGAGACAGCAGGAGCGGTAGAGATACTCTTAATGATCGGCTATGAAAAGCCAAATGACATTTACTCCTGAGGTGCTGACTTGTTGCACCCTCGACAGCTACTGTGATTATTATTATTTGACCATGCTTGTCATTTATGAACATTTGAACATCTTGGCCATGTTCTGTTATAATCTCCACCCGGCACAGCCAGAAGAGGACTGACCACCCCTCATAGCCTGGTTCCTCTCTAGGTTTTTCCCAGCCACCGTGCTTCTACACCTGCATTGCTTGCTGTTTGGGGATTTAGGCTGGGTTTCTGTACAGCACTCTGTGATATCAGCGGATGTAAGAAGGGCTATATAAATACATTTGATTTGATTCAGTGCTGCACATGGTGAAAAAAACTCTCAAAAGTCACACTTTTCTGAGTCCCGTCCTTAAGGTTATACAAGAATAAAGCAGCCCATATCACAAAGGTCAAAGCCAAGTTGCTACAGATGTGGGGGAGATAATCATCAGCACAGTGAATGTCGATTCCAAAATGAAAAGTGCCACAATTGTGGAAAGGTTGGACATTTACAGAGAGTGTGTAAAGCTCCAAAACGCACGGCAAGAGTGCACAAAGTGTCAGACACAGCACAAGAAGAGGAAGGTACAACTGAAACAGTATTGGAACTGTTCACAGTGTACACAGCTCAACAACAAAAGATGGAATCTATCTCAGCATGGAGTTAGCGGAATACCAGTGAAAATGCAGCTGGACACCGGAGCGTCTGTATCTCCTGTTCCAGAGAGACTACAAAGAAAAACTGAAAGAGTGCCCTCTTCAGCCCGCGTCCATCCGCCTTTCTTCATACACTGGTGACACTATTCCTGTGTTAGGGCAGATCCAGGTACCAGTCCGGTATGAGGGAAAGGAGTGGACGCTACCGCTTGTCATTGTTAAAGGAGAAAAATCAGCCTTTGCTAGGCAGAAACTGGCTACAAGAGATCAAGTTTAACTGGGGCGAAATCTTCAGTGTGAGAAATGACAAACCAGTGAGTTAGGCTACACTCGCTAACATTCTGGAGAAGCACAAATAACTTTTCAAAGATGGCTACGGCAAAATACAAGACTTCACATTAAAAGTCAGAGTGCAAGAAAGAACCAAGTCTATCTTTCACAAACCACGTCCTACAGAAGAATAACAGGAGCGACTGGGCCACTCCAATCGTTGTAGTCCCAAAGAAAGACAAGACCGTCAGAATGTGCGGAGACTACAAGGTCACAGTAAATTGCTGCATACTACCAGAGGAATATCCACTACCAAACGCTGAAGATCTGTTTGCCACTCTAGCTGGTGGGAAGGTTTTCAGTAAGCTGGATCTGTCATTCGCTTATCAGCAACTGAAGCTGGATCCGGAGTCAGAACAGTATCTGACCATAAATACACACAAGGGGCTATTCAGATTCAATCGTTTGGCCTATGGAATTTCGACAGCCCCAGCGATTTTCCAACACACAATGGATCAGATCTTTGACGGTTTAGACAATGTTGTGTGCTTCATGGACCCCATTATCGTGATAGCACCAACCATTGGAGAGCACCTTGTAGTGCTGGATGCACAAGGCCTGCACCCAACCAACAGCAAGGTGGAAGCAATCGCAAATGCACCAGAACCCACAAATATCCCACAAATATCTTTGTATCTTTATATCTTTGTGGGTGCTGGTGCATTTGCGATTGCTCCTGAACTATTACAGAAAGTTTGTGGCAAACTTGTCCACATTGTTGCATCCGCTTCACAACTACTGCAGGCCGATACAAAGTGGAATTGGTCCCCACAATGCGAAGAAGCATTCAAGTCTTGCAAACAGCGTCTGCTAAAGAGCAAGTGGCTTGCCCACTACGACACAGAGACGAAGCTGAGACTCGCGTGTGATGCATCTCTATACGGAGTAGGAGCCGTCATCTCACATGTTCTACCGTCAGGTGAAGAACACCCTATTGCATTTGCATCACGGACTCTGTCACCAAGTGGAAGCCCTGAGCATAATATTCGGAGTGAAGAAGTTTCACCAATACCTCTACAGAAGGAAGTTCCAACTGCTGACAGACCACAAGCCTCTGTTGGCCGTCCTTGGACCAAAATCAGACATATCAACCGTTGCTGCACTCCGAATGCAACGTTGGGCTCTGATATTGCTAGCCTACGACTACGAGATTGAGTACAGACGTTCCAGTGATCATGCAGATGTACTATCAAGACTACCATGCAATAGTGACTCCGACTGTGAAGATGATAGAGCAGTCTTCCAGATCTCTCTCATTGATGAACTGCCCATATCTGCTTCAGACATAGCTGAGGAAACGAGGAAAGACCCAGTTCTTTCCAAAGTTTTGGACTTAACATTAGGCGGTTGGCCAACCTTTGTAAATGACGATAACCTTCGTCCATTCATTGACAAGAAAGATCAATTGTCTACTTATTCAAAATGTGTTCTGCTGGGATCAAGGGTGGTGGTACCTCACAAATTCAGAGGAGACTGCTATCTGATCTACATGAGGGACATCCATGGATCACTCGAATGAAAGCACTCGCCCGCAGTTATCTGTGGTGGCCTGGACTGGATCAGGACATTCAATAGCATGTTGGCCACTGCTCACCTTGTGAAGCTGTTTGCATCAAGCCTGCTGCTGCACCTCTTCATGTGTATATTCTTAATGTGTATATTAACGACCTCCTGATCTACTCATCCACCTTGGAGGAGCACATCGCCCACATCCGTGTAGTCCTGGGACGAATCCTGGAGAACCACCTGTACGTCAAAGTGGAGAAGGGCCAGTTCCATCAGTCTCCTTCCTAATCACGTCAGTTTGGCTCATTAACAAGCTAACTTTAAGGAGGTAAACAAGATGGCCAACGTAATATCCAAATATTGTTGATTTGCTTCTCATCTGTAGTGGTTGTGATAGTAACATTAGTCCAACTGACAACTTTACCAGGACAAGGACTTGTCAAAGTCAAACTCTTTCCAAAAGCCCAATCTCTGATGAAGCAAGCTAAATTACAGATTACAGCTAGCTAGCTACATGCCAAATGCATAGGCTACCCTCACGTAGCTGACATTATATGATGAATTTATGTTTACTGATCATGAAAAGCATGCGGTTACTTGCTGTATAACTCTGATAGAGCTAAATGTGGAATAATTGGAAATGTATTACTTGCTTTTACTTATGCAGGAAAATAAAAGTAAGGCAATGTGATGTATCAGAAATGGTGTAATGGAATTATAGTCAAACAAAAATATTGTCACATATATTTATAAATAGAGTTTATATAGGTTTTATACCAATTTTCTGTATAAATAGCCTCGAAAAACATATGTAACCATAAATGTCTCAGATTTTGTTTTATTGTAAAGCTGTGAGTGCTATTATATGATGCATTATCAGTACTTGTTGTATTTACAGCTTGTCTAAGTCCTATCATCTGATTTCAGCCAGTGTATGGCTGTGAATTGACTTCATTGTTTGAATGGAATGTTGGAATTTTGGCAAAATCTATTTAGAAAAATGTATGGAATCATTCCTCTAACACTGTCTAGCTAGCTAGCTAGCTAGAAATTCTTCACATTCATGTTTTACACAACATCCTATCACAGCACTGGCAAACCATGGTTGACCAACTCCCTGACCAACATGGCTGACAATTGGACCATCATAAGAAGCTTAATGTCCATTCTAGTATTCTAATTCCTTATTCTATGCACACCACCACCACAACACAATATTGACTCCCAGATGCACACAGTCGATGTTTTGTCCATAGAATTAGAATACTAGCATGTGCATTAACCTTCTTATGATGGTCCAGTTTAAGATGGGATTAAGGTCAGCCATTCTCACGTAGGTGTTCCTCTTGTCCAGGTGGGAGAGGGAGGTGCGGGGTGCAACAGAGATTACATTATCTGTGGATCTGTTTGGGTGGAATGCAAATTGGAGTGGGTCCAGGGTGTTTAGGGTGATGGTGTTGCTGTGAGCCATGACCAGCCTTTCAAAGAATTTCGTGACTACAGGTGTGAGTGCTACAGGGTGATAATCATTTAGACAGGTTACCTAGGTGTTCTTGGGCAAAGGAACTATGGTGGTCTGCTTGAAACATGTAGTTATTACAAACTGGGTCAGGGAGAGGTTGAAAATGAGGTTGAAAAAGACACTTGACAACTGGTCAATGCATAGTGAGCGCCCTGGTAATCCCCCTGGCCCTGCGGCCTTGTTTATGTAAACATGTTTAAAGGTCTTACTAACATCGGCTACGGTGAGCGAGATCACACTGTCGTCTGGAACAGCTGTTGCTCTCATGCATGGTTCAGTGTTGCTTGCCTCAACGTGAGCATAGAAGGTATTTAGTTCATCTGGTAGGCTTGCATCACTGGGCAGCTCACAGCTGGGTTTCCCTTTATAATCTGTGATCGTTTGCAAGCCCTGAAACATCCGACGAGCGTCAGAGCCGGTGTAGTAGGATACAATCTTAGTCCTGTATTGTAGGTTTGGGAATATGCTGTGTATACAGTATTACTGGGGTATTTTGAAAAACAGACTTTTTAAAATTCATTTTGTGGGGGTTGGAGGCACCCCTGCCTCGTGGGGGCTGTGGGAGCTCATGCTACACCACTGCTTATAACTAAGTTAAGTATAAATATACGAATTCTAAGATGTGTCAAATAAATTATATCCAGCTCAGGGCTCCAGCTATGCATTTGGTTTGTTAACTTGCTAGCTAAGTGGCTAAATGTCAAGATCAATCTCCTTGGTTACAGCCGATACATTCAATCTCCACCTGGATCACAATCCATGTTGCCTAAATTGTTTTGTGTGTCCCTTGTGACTGTTTGATGGCTCGTCAGAGGTCATAGTGGGATTTCTTATGTGTCCCGCTCCTTGAAAGCAGCTGCTCTAGCCTTTAGATCATTGCGGATGTTGCCTGTTATCAATGGCTTCTGGTTGGGATATGTACGTACGGTCACTGTGGGTACAACATGGAGGAAGTGATGAGGATATTTGAGAAAGGAGACACAGAAAGGGAGGGAGAGAGAGGTAGATGGGATATCCAGAGACCGCTGTCATTTCTCAGGTGTTGTTGCGATGGATGTGTGAAAGTTAGTGGGAGAGTGTTACTGCTCTCTGACACCACCAGTTGTCTCTGCTGTGGAGGGGGAAACTCTCTCTAACTCTCTACCTGACTGACATCCAGATAGGACAAAAGGAATGGGGAATGAATCACCCAAATGGCTCTGTAGGTTTACCTCAGTGTCCATGGGTTACTCTTTGTGTGTGTGCCTTTCTATTTATGTGTGTGTGTGTATATGTGTGTGTGTGTGTAAGACTACACCTTGTGGAACAGCGCGGACTGTGAAGAGAGAGACACGGCTTTTGCAAACACATGCTGACACATGCACTCTACACACACACACACACACACACACACACACACACACACACACACACACGCTACATTACCAAAAGTATGTGGACACCTGCTTGTCGAATGTCTCATTCAAAAATCATGGTCATTAATATGGAGTTGATTCCCCCTTTGCTGCTGTAACAGCCTCCACTCTTCTGGGAAGGCTTTCCACTAGATGTTGGAGCATTGTTGCGGGGACTTGCTTCCATTCAGACACAGAAGCATTAGTGAGGTCGGGCACTGATGTTGGGCTCGCAGTCGGTGTTCCAATTCATCCCAAAGATGTTGTTGAGGTCAGGGCTCTGTGCAGGACAGTTAAGTTATTCCACACCGATCAACAAACTATTTTTATGTGGACCACACTTTGTGCATGGGGGTATTGTAATGCTGAAACAGGAAAGGGCCTTCCCCAAACTATTGCCACAAAGTTGGAAGCACTGAATCATCTAGAATTTCATTGTATGCTGTAGATTTCCCTTCACTGGAATTAAGGGACCTAACCCAACCCATGAAAAACAGCCCCAGACCATTATTCCTCCTCCACCAAATGTTATAGTTGGCACTATGCATTAGGGCAGGTAGCCTTCTCCTGGCATCCGCCAAACCCAGATTAATCCGTCGGACTGCCAGATGGTGAGGCGTGATTCATCACTCCAGAGAACACGTTTCCACTGCTCCAATGGTGGAGAGCTTTACACCACTTCAGCCGATGCTTGGCACTGTACATGGTGATCTTAGGCTTGTGTGCAGCTGGAAACCCATTTCATGCAGCTCCCGAAAGAACAGTTCTTGTGCTGACGTTGCTTCCAGAGGCAGTTTGGAACTCGGTAGAGGGTGTTGCAACCAAGTACAGACTATTTTTACTCGCTACTCGCTTCAGCACTCGGCGATCCCGTTCTGTGAGCTTGTGTGGCCTATCACTTCGCGGCTGAGCCGTTGTTGCTCCTAGACATTTCCACTTCACAATAACAGCACTTACCGAGGCAGCTCTTGCAGGGCAGACATTTGACGAACTGACTTCTTGGTTGGAAAGGTGGCATCCTATGACAGTGCCACTTTGAAAGTCACTGAGCTCTTCAGTAAGACTATTCTACTGCTGTCACGCCTGCTCCACTCTCTGTTCTGGTGATCGATGGCGCCAGGCTACCCTTCATTACGCACACCTGTCACCATCATTATGCGCATCATTGCTCACTGGATTCACCTGGTCTCCTTCATTTTGTTGATTGCCTTCCCTATTTCTGTCAGTTCCTCCATTGGTTCCCTGTGTCAGCATTATTGATGTTATTTTTTTCCCCTGTCCAGACGCTGTTCCTGTTCTGTTCCATGTCCATCGTTCATTAAATGTTCTCTCTGTAACTGCTTCTCGTCTACCACCGTCGATCCTTACAACTGCCAGTGTTTGTCTATGGAGATCGCATGGCTGTTTGCTCGATATTGTGATTGGACCCCAGGAAGAGTAAAAAATCGAATAAATACAAGTGTAGTGTAGTGTAGTGTAGTGTTGTGTGTGTGTGTGTGTGTGTGTGTGTGTGTGTGTGTACACTAAAATATCCATCAAACCTCTATAATGTTCTATGTCCGGCAGATTTGAGAAGAAAGATGATGAGTTCAACGGGTTAAGTAGCCAGTCGATATTTCTCACATTTGTTTTCTCTGGCCTCCATTGATTTAGTCACCCTAAATCTGGCCATCCTACAAGGGTAAAAACTCCAATAACTTTTGAATGAGTTATGATGGCATGAGGTTTGGAACATTGGTTAATTTAGAGGATTACCTACACATTTAATATCAAGAGTATTTTACCTATTGGTCCAAATATGCATTAAAAAATATATATATTATTGGACACCCTGTTCTTTCTCAACTCTCTCTCTCTCTCTCTCTCTACCTCTCTCTCTCTCTCTCTCTCTCTACCTCTCTCTCTCTCTCTACCTCTCTCTACCCCTACCTCTACCTCCCCTCACAGTAAACACAGTTCAGGGTTCCTCTGGCTGTTCCAGAATTTCACAGCAGAGTGTCATAATGGCTGATCTGAGAGAGGCTTCTCTAAAGACTCAAACATATACAAAAAACTGTCTTCATCATGACTGCTTACAGCATATTAAAGAAGATATGAGAGAGGGATTTAGTTGGCCGAACTACATCGTCAATTCAGTTGTTCTTTAAAAGGAATGTATTTGACTGACAGAATACCAATGCAAAGAACTGACGATGTGTAATTTGGGAAATGTTTAAGGTCAAGCTGGATTCCATATGTCTGTCTGTCTGAGGTGGGTAAGCAGAAAAGTGTCTTACTTGTCAAAATATCACTCTGTCCCTTTAACATTCCCACAAAGTACAACAACCAGAACCACAGACGGATCAACATTCCTCTTCAACACCGAGGGTCTATCTTACTGCAGGACAGGACCCTGTCTGAGAGAGATACAAATACACACGCTGACACTGACAGACAGAGATACGTAGCATACTGATGGCTGGCTGGTCTTATAATAGGGGTTAACTACTGATGGCTGGCTGGTCTTATAATAGGGGTTAACTACTGATGGTTGGCTGGTCTTATAATAGGGGTTAACTACTGATGGTTGGCTGGTCTTATAATAGGGGTTAACTACTGATGGTTGGCTGGTCTTATAATAGGGGTTAACTACTGATGGTTGGCTGGTCTTATAATAGGGGTTAACTACTGATGGTTGGCTGGTCTTATAATAGGGGTTAACTACTGATGGTTGGCTGGTCTTATAATAGGGGTTAACTACTGATGGTTGGCTGGTCTTATAATAGGGGTTAACTACTGATGGTTGGCTGGTCTTATAATAGGGGTTAACTACTGATGGTTGGCTGGTCTTATAATAGGGGTTAACTACTGATGGTTGGCTGGTCTTATAATAGGGGTTAACTACTGATGGTTGGCTGGTCTTATA
This sequence comes from Oncorhynchus clarkii lewisi, assembly GCF_045791955.1. Taxonomy (NCBI): domain Eukaryota; kingdom Metazoa; phylum Chordata; class Actinopteri; order Salmoniformes; family Salmonidae; genus Oncorhynchus; species Oncorhynchus clarkii. The sequence continues at coordinate 49,908,620 of NC_092169.1, forward strand.
ATAGGGGTTAACTACTGATGGTTGGCTGGTCTTATAATAGGGGTTAACTACTGATGGTTGGCTGGTCTTATAATAGGGGTTAACTACTGATGGTTGGCTGGTCTTATAATAGGGGTTAACTACTGATGGTTGGCTGGTCTTATAATAGGGGTTAACTACTGATGGTTGGCTGGTCTTATAATAGGGGTTAACTATTGATGGCTGGCTGGTCTTATAATAGGGGTTAACTACTGATGGTTGGCTGGTCTTATAATAGGGGTTAACTACTGATGGTTGGCTGGTCTTATAATAGGGGTTAACTACTGATGGTTGGCTGGTCTTATAATAGGGGTTAACTACTGATGGTTGGCTGGTCTTATAATAGGGGTTAACTACTGATGGCTGTGGCTATTAGCAGAACAGAATATAACTTATTACAATATCAAATTGACAATTGAGTTGTCTCGTTAAGTAGTAATGACAATACTCTTTATATTGATTCCTGAAAGTATCTGACGTGAGACAATGGAAATACAGTACCTATGTATTTTGACAGGAATTAATAGGTTTTGACCTCTAGGATATCCAGTACTGTTTCCTCTGTATCCTTACATCATTCACAGTATTATGACTCCATAAAGATCCTCCAGGATCACAAAAGCTTTTTAAGTCAAACGTTTTGCACCCCCCCTCTCCTCTGTTCCCCCTCTCCAGTCTTTCTCTCTCCAGTCTTTCCCTCGCCAGTCTTCCCCTCGCCAGTCTTCCCCTCTCCTCTGTTCCCCCTCTCCAGTCTTCCCCTCTCCTCTGTTCCACCCTCTCCAGTCTTCCCCTCTCCTCTGTTCCCCCTCTCCAGTCTTCCCATCTCCAGTCTTCCCCTTCCCCTTCCCCTCCAGTCTTCCCCTCTCCTCTGTTCCCCCTCTCCAGTCCTCCCCTCTCCAGTCTTCACCTCTCCTCTGTTCCCCCTCTCCAGTCTTCCCCTCTCCAGTCTTCACCTCTCCTCTGTTCCCCCTCTCCAGTCTTCACCTCTCCTCTGTTCCACCTCTCCAGTCTTCCCCTCTCCAGTCTTCACCTCTCCTCTGTTCCCCCTCTCCAGTCTTCACCTCTCCTCTGTTCCCCCTCTCCAGTCTTCCCCTCTCCAGTCTTCACCTCTCCTCTGTTCCCCCTCTCCAGTCTTCCCCTCTCCCGTCTTCACCTCTCCTCTGTTCCCCCTCTCCAGTCTTCCCCTCTCCAGTCTTCACCTCTCCTCTGTTCCCCCTCTCCAGTCTTCCCCTCTCCTCTGTTCCCCCTCTCCAGTCTTCCCCTCTCCAGTCTTCCCCTCTCCTCTGTTCCCCCTCTCCAGTCTTCCCCTCTCCTCTGTTCCCCCTCTCCAGTCTTCCCTCTCTCCTCTGTTCCCCCCTCTCTTCCCACTCCCATCTCATCTCCACCATTCCATACATATTACAGTATGGGACATCCCACAGTGATGTATATGTAAAAGCCTTGGGTTCATACATGTTAACATCAGAAGCCTCCTCCCTAAGTTTCCTTTATTCACTGCTTTAGCACACTCTGATGTCCTAGCCATGTATGAATCCTGGCTTAGGAAGGCCACCAAAAATGCAGAAATTTCCATCCCCAATGACAACATTTTCCATCAAGACAGAACTGCTAAAGGGGGAGAAATTGCAATCTACTGTAGAAATAGCCTGCAGAGTTCTGTCATACTATTCAGGTCTATGCTCAAACAGTTAAAGCTTCTACTTTTAAAAAACCGTCTCTCCAGAAATAAGTCCCTCACTGTTGTCGCTTGTTATAGACCCCCCTCAGCTCCCAGCTATGCCCTGGACACCATATATGAACTGATTGCCCCCCCGTCTATCATCAGAGTTCGTACTGCTAGGTGACCTAAATTGGGTCAACACCCCGGCCATCCTACAATCTAAGCTAGATGCCCTCAATCTCACACAAATTATCAAAGAACCTACCAGGTACAACCCCAAATCTGTAAACATGGGCACCCCCATAGATATCATCCTGACCAACTTGCCCTCTAAATACACCTCTGCTGTTTTCAACCAGGATCTCAGCGTTCACTGCTTCATTGCCTGCATCTGTTATGGGTCCGCAGTCAAACGACCATCACTGTCAAACGCTCCCTAAAACACTTCTGCGAGCAGGCCTTTCTAATCGACCTGGCCCGGGTATCCTGGAAGGATAATGACCTCATCCCATCAGTAGAGGATGCCTGGTTATTCTTTAAAAGTGCTTTCCTCACCATCTTAAATAACCATGCCCATTTCAAAAAATGTAGAACTAAGGAAAGATATAGCCCTTGGTTCACTCCAGACTTGACTGCCCTTGACCAGCACAAAAACAGCCTGTAGTGTACTGCACTAGCAACGAATAGTCCGCGCGAAATGCTACTTTTTAGGGAAATCAGGGACCAATATACAGTCAGTTAGGAAAGCAAAGGCTAGCTTTTCCAAACAGAAATTTGCATCCTGCAGCACTAATTCCAAAAAGTTTTGGGACACTGTAAAGTCCATGGAGAATAAGAGCACGTCCTCCCAGCTGACCACTGCACTGAGGCTAGAAAACACTGTCAACACCGATAAATCCACAATAATCGAGAATTTCAATAAGCATTTCTCTATGGCTGGCCATGCTTTCCACCTGGCTACCCCAACCCCGGCCAACAGCTCTGCACCCCCTGCAGCCACTGGCCCAAGCAACCCACCCGATTCTCCTTCACCCAAATCCAGATAGCTGATGTTCTGAAAGAGTTGCAAAATCTGGATCCCTACAAAACAGCTGGGCTAGACAATCTGGACCCTCTCTTCCTAAAACTATCCGCCGCCATTATTGAAACCCCTACTACTAGTCTGTTCAACCTCTTTCGTATCGTCTGAGATTCCTAAAGATTGGAATGCGGTCGAGGTCATCCTCCTCTTCAAAGAGGGAGACATTCTAGACCCAAACTGTTACAGACCTACAGTGCCTTGCGAAAGTATTCGGCCCCCTTGAACTTTGCGACCTTTTGCCACATTTCAGGCTTCAAACATAAAGATATAAAACTGTATTTTTTTGTGAAGAATCAACAACAAGTGGGACACAATCATGAAGTGGAACAACATTTATTGGATATTTCAAACTTTTTTAATAAATCAAAAACTGAAAAATTGGGCGTGCAAAATTATTCAGCCCCCTTAAGTTAATACTTTGTAGCGCCACCTTTTGCTGTGATTACAGCTGTAAGTCGCTTGGGGTATGTCTCTATCAGTTTTGCACATCGAGAGACTGAAATTTTTTCCCATTCCTCCTTGCAAAACAGCTCGAGCTCAGTGATGATGGAGAACATTTGTGAACAGCAGTTTTCAGTTCTTTCCACAGATTCTCGATTGGATTCAGGTCTGGACTTTGACTTGGCCATTCTAACACCTGGATATGTTTATTTTTGAACCATTCCATTGTAGATTTTGCTTTATGTTTTGGATTATTGTCTTGTTGGAAGACAAATCTCCGTCCCAGTCTCAGGTCTTTTGCAGACTCCATCAGGTTTTCTTCCAGAATGGTCCTGTATTTGGCTCCATCCATCTTGCCATCAATTTTAACCATCTTCCCTGTCCCTGCTGAAGAAAAGCAGGCCCAAACCATGATGCTGCCACCACCATGTTTGACAGTGGGGATGGTGTGTTCAGGGTGATGAGCTGTGTTGCTTTTACGCCAAACATAATGTTTTGCATTGTTGCCAAAAAGTTCGATTTTGGTTTCATCTGACCAGAGCACCTTCTTCCACATGTTTGGTGTGTCTCCCAGGTGGCTTGTGGCAAACTTTAAACAACACTTTTTATGGATATCTTTAAGAAATGGCTTTCTTCTTGCCACTCTTCCATAAAGGCCAGATTTGTGCAATATACGACTGATTGTTGTCCTATGGACAGAGTCTCCCACCTCAGCTGTAGATCTCTGCAGTTCATCCAGAGTGATCATGGGCCTCTTGGCTGCATCTCTGATCAGTCTTCTCCTTGTATGAGCTGAAAGTTTAGAGGGACGGCCAGGTCTTGGTAGATTTGCAGTGGTCTGATACTCCTTCCATTTCAATATTATCGCTTGCACAGTGCTCCTTGGGATGTTTAAAGCTTGGGAAATCTTTTTGTATCCAAATCCGGCTTTAAACTTCTTCACAACAGTATCTCGGACCTGCCTGGTGTGTTCCTTGTTCTTCATGATGCTCTCTGCGCTTTTAACGGACCTCTGAGACTATCACAGTGCAGGTGCATTTATACGGAGACTTGATTACACACAGGTGGATTGTATTTATCATCATTAGTCATTTAGGTCAACATTGGATCATTCAGAGATCCTCACTGAACTTCTGGAGAGAGTTTGCTGCACTGAAAGTAAAGGGGCTGAATAATTTTGCACGCCCAATTTTTCAGTTTTTGATTTGTTAAAAAAGTTTGAAATATCCAATAAATGTCGTTCCACTTCATGATTGTGTCCCACTTGTTGTTGATTCTTCACAAAAAAATACAGTTTTATATCTTTATGTTTGAAGCCTGAAATGTGGCAAAAGGTCGCAAAGTTCAAGGGGGCCGAATACTTTCGTAAGGCACTGTATATCTATCCTATCCTGCCTTTCTAAAGTCTTTGAAAGCCAAGTGAACAAACAAATCACCGGTCATTTCGAATCCCACCATATCTTCTCCGCTATGCAATCTGGTTTCCAAGCTGGTCACGGGTGCACCTCAACCCTGCTCAAGGTCCTAAATGATATCATAACCGCCATCGATAAAAGATAGTACCGTGCAGCCGTCTTCATCGAGCTGGCCAAGGCTTTCGACTCTGTCAATCACCGTATTCATATCGGCAGACTCAACAGCCTTGGTTTCTCTAATGACTGCCTCGCCTGGTTTACTATTTCTTAGATAGAGTTCAGTGTGTCAAATCGGAGGGCCTGTTGTCTGGACCTCTGGCAGTCTCTAGGGGGTGTCACAGGGTTCAATTCTCGGGCCGACTCTTTTCTCTGTACATATCGATGATGTCGCTCTTGCTGCAGGTGATTATTTGATCCACCTCTACGCAAACGACACCATTCTGTACACATCCGGCCCTTCTTTGGACACTGCGTTAACAAACCTCCTAACGAGCTTCAACGCCATACAACACTCCTTCCGTGGCCTCCAACTGCTCTTAAATGCTAGTAAAATGAAATACATGCTCTTCAACCGATTGCTGCCTGCACCTGCCCGCCCTCTAGCATCACTACTCTGGACGGTTTTGACTTAGAATATTTGGACAACTATAAATACCTAGGTGTCTGGCTAGACTGTAAACTCTCCTTCCAGACTCACATCTCCAATCCAAAATTCAATCTAGAATCGGCTTCCTATTTTGCAACAAATCCCACTTCACTCATGCTGCAAATCTTACTCTCGTAAACTGACTATCCTACCGATCCTTGACTTTGGCGATGTAATTTACAAATAAGCCTCCAACACTCTACTCAGCAAATTGGATGCAGTCTATCACAGTGCCATATACTACCCACCACTGCAACCTGTATGCTCTCGTTGGCTGCTTCTTGCTACATATTCGTCGCCAAACCCACTGGCTCCAGGTAATCTACAAGTCTTTGCTAGGTATAGCTCCGCCTTTTCTCCGCTCACTGGTCACCATAGCAAGACCCACCTGTAGCACACCCTCCAACAGATATATTTCACTGGTCACCCCCAAAGCCAACACCTCCTTTGGCCGCCTTTCCTTCCAGTTCTCTGCTTCCAATGACCTACTGGAACGAATTGCAAAAATCACTGAAGTTGGAGACTTATATCTCATTCACTAACTTTAAGCGTCAGCTGTCAGAGCAGCTTACCGATTGCTGCAGCTGTACACAGCCCATCTGAAAATAGCCCATCCAACCAACTACCTACCTACCTCATCCTCATATTTGTTTTTTTTTCTGCTCTTTTGCACACCAGTATTTCTACTTGCACATCCTCATCTGCACATATATCAGTGTAAATTGCTAAATTGTATTTACTATGCCACTATTGACCTATTTATTGCCTTACCTCCTTACTTCATTTGCACACACTGTATACAGATTTTTCTATTGTGTTATTGACTGTACGTTTGTTTATTCCATGTGTAACTCTGTGTCGTTGTTTTCGTCGCACTACTTTGCTTTATCTTTGCCAGGTCGCAGTTGTAAATGAGAACTTGTTCTCAACTGGCCTACCTGGTTAAATAAAGTGTAAGTAAATAAATGAAATGCCGTCTGGAATCCTAGATCTAAGGGAGGGAAGCGTCTGCTCTGTAAGTCTGATAAATGTTGTCATTAGGGAAGTTAAGATTCTTGTCTGGCTTGGTTATTATTGTAAAAGAGAATGGACAAATCTCAATCTACCCGATGAAAAGGTTAAAAAAATATATAAAATTGGTGGAAGTCTTTTAGTTACCCTTCTTGTAGATATTTTCTCTCATCCATAACACTGATTAACACTGATTATCCATAACACTGATTAACACTGATTATCCATAACACTGATTAACACTGATTATTCATAACACTGATTAACACTGATTATCCATATCACTGATTAAAACTGATTATCCATAACACTGATTATTCATAACACTGATTAACACTGATTATCCATAACACTGATTAACACTGATTATCCATAACACTGATTAACACTGATTATCCATAACACTGATTAACACTGATTATCCATAACACTGATTAACACTGATTATCCATAACACTGATTAACACTGATTATCCATAACACTGATTATTCATCCCAGTCATCTAACACTGATTATTCATCCCAGTCCTCTAACACCGAGTTGCACTCGTATTGTATCATAATCACTTACTTATAGAAGCGTGTATCGATTGACATGTTCTTTCAGTAACAACATTAGTTCTTCAGGTATGCTTGTGTTATTGATTGATTGGTTTTTCCATAGGCAGTGAAAATGTAACCCTACATAGCTAACTGAATCATGTCTCCCTCATTCTTGCTTTGAACTGTGGATTTGTACCTCTTTCTTCCATCGCATTGAGCCAGTTAGCTAAACCTAGCAATAACTCACACCACACACTCATCCAATAACTCACATCACACACACACACACACACACTCATACAATAACTCACATTATGTAACTGAAGTTAAGAATAGCATAGTTTTTCAGATTCACTGTTCAGAAGCTTTACAAAGTATTTGTTGGGTTGAGCCACAAGATCCACCTACCAGATCCAGTTAGTTTAAAGATGGTGAAGAATGTTGAAGAAGAGACATCTAAACACATGGGAGGCCCTACTGTACATGAAATACTTCCATGTTGGTTCATATCATTTGTCTGAAGAAGCAGAAAAAAATGGATCATGCTGTTAAAAGCAAAACAATACTTAATGTCCTACGATCAGTAGATGACTTTGATAGCACAAAATGTTTAATTATATTGAATATTTGAAGGATAGCATTGCAACATCAAAGCCATAACCGAAATAACCAAGGCTTGAAGCAATTATATGAAAGTTTTATGCGTCCTTGGCCTGCAGTGAGTAGTCAACACATTACTCCAGCTTCTCTTTCTCAGAACTCCTCTGATGTAAGGAGGGGAACTGTACAACCTAAGAGTAGGGGGGAAAGAACTGGTATGCCGACTTGAAAGCTCTGTGTGTGTGTGTGTGTGTGTGTGTGTGTGTGTGTGTGTATGCCGACTCTGAACTTAGCATGGTTGCATGCCTGGTGTCTGTAGTGTGTTGTCTCTCACAACCTTGAACCCTGACCTGTGACCCTGAAGGTCATCCATACATCATAACCAATTATTACCGGCCGAGGTTCTGTCCTGATTCTCCAGTATGATGCGATTTTGAGTGTAATTTTCCTTTAATGTTTGCTGGGCGCTATTAGGATCTGAGGAAGTACAGATGTAGGATTTTAATTTGAGCCAGTTTGCTACAGCAGGAAAATAATCTTGCAGCAACAGGAAATGTGAATTGATGAATTTTTCGTAAGAGAAAATCATGTCTGAAATTTCAAAGTGGAAATTACAAACTTCAGATGCCTTTTAAACCTCTAGTGACTCCCCATCCCGCATGCGGGAGCGTAATCATCGACTGACACTAATTAGCGTAACGCAACGGACATTAATATTCCTAGAAAATATTCCTATTCATGAAAATCACAAATGAAATATATTGATTCACAGCTTAGCCTTTTGTTAATCACCCTGTCATCTCAGATTTTCAAAATATGCTTTACAGCCAAAGCTAGACAAGCATTTGTGTAAGTTTATCGATAGCCTAGCATAGCATTTTGTCCAGCTAGCAGCAGGTAACTTGGTCACTGAAATCAAAAAAGCAATCAAATTAAATCGTTTACCTTTGATGAGCTTCGTATGTTTTCACTCACGAGACTCCCAGTTAGATAGAAAATGGTCCTTTTTTCCAAAAATATTATTTTTGTAGGCGAAATAGCTCCGTTTGTTCTTCACGTTTGGCTGAGAAATCGCCCGGAAATTGCAGTCACGAAAACGCCTAAAAATATTCCAAATTAGCTCCATAATATCGACAGAAACATGGCAAACGTTGTTTATAATTAATCCTCAAGGTGTTTTTCAAATATCTATTCGATAATATATCCGTCGGGACAATTCGTATTTCAGTAGGACCGATTGGAATAATGGCTACCTTTGTATTTTACACGAGAGTCACTCTGGGAGCCATCAGGTGACCACTTGTGCAATGTAGCCTCTTCAACATAAATGCTTAAAACTACGTCACAATGCTGTAGACACCTTCGGGAATACGGAGAAAGAGTAATCTGGTTGATAGCCCATTCATTGCTCAATAGGGACGCATTGGAACGCAGTGCTTTCAAAACATGAGGCACTTCCCGATTGGATTTTTCTCAGGCTTTCACCTGCAACATCAGTTCTGTTATACTCACAGACAATATTTTTACAGTTTTGGAAACTTTAGAGTGTTTTCTATCCTAAGCTGTCAATTATATGCATATTCTAGCATCTTGTCCTGACAAAATATCCTGTTTACTACGGGAACGTTATTCTTCCAAAAATGACAATACTGCCCCCTAGTCACAAAAGGTTTTAAAACCTCAAATACACTACAAGTTTCTCCTGCAACATGATCAAATTAAGATGCCACATCTGTAGAGGTTAAGCATCCATTTTTCACTTTCACACATAAAAATGGACTGCAGACTGCAGGTGGGGTGACTGACCTCCTGCAGAGCTTGTGTGTATGAGAGAGAGAGAGACAGCAAGTCAGCGTGTGTGTGTGTCAGTGAACTGTCATGTCCTAGCGTTCCTTACACAGCTGGGTATTGTCCCTGGTTCTCCAGTCAGGAGGGTCTGCTACAGCATCAACATCCAAACCAGGATAGATTAAATAAATGTGTGTGCATGCCCACATGTGTGGGTGTGTGAGCGATTTAAATAAATAAACCCTGATATATATATATATATAAATGCACCTGCACTGTGATAGTCTCAGAGGTCCGTTAAAAGCGCAGAGAGCATCATGAAGAACAAGAAACACACCAGGCAGGTCCGAGATACTGTTGTGAAGAAGTTTAAAGCCGGATTTGGATACAAAAATATTTCCCAAGCTTTAAACATCCCAAGGAGCACTGTGCAAGCGATAATATTGAAATGGAAGGAGTATCAGACCACTGCAAATCTACCAAGACCTGGCCGTCCCTCTAAACTTTCAGCTCATACAAGGAGAAGACTGATCAGAGATGCAGCCAAAAGGCCCATGATCACTCTGGATGAACTGCAGAGATCTACAGCTGAGGTGGGAGACTCTGTCCATAGGACAACAATCAGTCGTATATTGCACAAATCTGGCCTTTATGGAAGAGTGGCAAGAAGAAAGCCATTTCTTAAAGATATCCATAAAAAGTGTTGTTTAAAGTTTGCCACAAGCCACCTGGGAGACACACCAAACATGTGGAAGAAGGTGCTCTGGTCAGATGAAACCAAAATTGAACTTTTTGGCAACAATGCAAAACGTTATGTTTGGCGTAAAAGCAACACAGCTCATCACTCTGAACACACCATCCCGACTGTCAAACATGGTGGTGTCAGCATCTTGGTTTGGGCCTACTTTTCTTCAGCAGGGACAGGGAAGATGGTTAAAATTGATGGGAAGATGGATGGAGCCAAATACAGGACCATTCTGGAAGAAAACCTGATGGAGTCTGCAAAAGACCTGAGACTGGGACGGAGATTTGTCTTCCAACAAGACAATGATCCAAAACATAAAGCAAAATCTACAATGGAATGGTTCAAAAATAAACATATCCAGGTGTTAGAATGGCCAAGTCAAAGTCCAGACCTGAATCCAATCGAGAATCTGTGGAAAGAACTGAAAACTGCTGTTCACAAATGCTCTCCATCCAACCTCACTGAGCTCAAGCTGTTTTGCAAGGAGGAATGGGAAAAAAATTCAGTCTCTCGATGTGCAAAACTGATAGAGACATACCCCAAGCGACTTACAGCTGTAATCGCAGCAAAAGGTGGCGCTACAAGGTATTAACTTAAGGGGGCTGAATAATTTTGCACGCCCAATTTTTCCGTTTTTGATTTGTTAAAAAAGTTTGAAATATCCAATAAATGTCGTTCCACTTCATGATTGTGTCCCACTTGTTGTTGATTCTTCACGAAAAAATACAGTTTTATATCTTTATGTTTGAAGCCTGAAATGTGGCAAAAGGTCGCAAAGTTCAAGAGGGCCGAATACTTTCGCAAGCACTGTATATATAAAGGCTAGCCAGCCCTACTAGTGTTTGACTCATCTTCAAATCCAAACACTTCTGACTCATTCGCATCGGGGCGTATTCACTCATCAATCCTCAGAAAGGTCAGCTGAAGCCCTGGTCACTTTTTATAAATAAGTCCTGATACAGAGTTAGGGCTAGGCAGCAAACTAGTGTTTGACTCATCTTCAGGCCAAACACTTCTGACTCTTTCCCATCATTTCAGGATGTTTATTGGTATACTATAGGCCTATTATTCACATCATATCAGGATGTTTACTGGTATACTATCAAATCAAATCAAATGTATTTATATAGCCCTTCGTACATCAGCTGTACAGAAACCCAGCCTAAAACCCCAAACAGCAAGCAATGCAGAAGCACGGTGGCTAGGAAAAACTCCCTAGAAAGGCCAAAACCTAGGAAGAAACCTATAGAGAGGAACCTGGCTATGTGGGGTGGCCAGTCCTCTTCTGGCTGTGCCGGGTGGAGATTATAACAGAACATGGCCAAGATGTTCAAATGTTCATAAATGACCAGCATGGTCCAATAATAATAAGGCAGAACAGTTGAAACTGGAGCAGCAGCACGGCCAGGTGGACTGGGGACAGCAAGGAGTCATCATGTCAGGTAGTCCTGAGGCATGGTCCTAGGGCTCAGGTCCTCCGAGAGAGAGAAAGAAAGAGAGAAAGAGAGAATTAGAGAGAGCACACTTAAATTCACACAGAACACCGAATAGGACAGGAGAAGTACTCCAGATATAACAAACTGACCCTAGCCCCCCAACACATAAACTACTGCAGCATAAATACTGGAGGCTGAGACAGGAGGGGTCAGGAGACACTGTGGCCCCATCCGAGGACACCCCCGGACAGGGCCAAACAGGAAGGATATACTATAGGCCTTATTCACATATCAGGATGTTTACTGGTGTACTATAGGCCTATTATTCACATATCAGGATGTTTACTGGTATACTATAGGCCTATTATTCACATATCAGGATCTTTACTGGTATACTATAGGCCTATTATTCACATATCAGGATGTTTACTGGTATACTATAGGCCTTATTCACATATCAGGATGTTTACTGGTATACTATAGGCCTATTATTCACATATCAGGATCTTTACTGGTATACTATAGGCCTATTATTCACATATCAGGATGTTTACTGGTATACTATAGGCCTTATTCACATATCAGGATGTTTACTGGTATACTATAGGCCTATTATTCACATATCAGGATCTTTACTGGTATACTATAGGCCTATTATTCACATATCAGGATGTTTACTGGTATACTATAGGCCTTATTCACATATCAGGATGTTTACTGGTATACTATAGGCCTATTATTCACATATCAGGATCTTTACTGGTATACTATAGGCCTATTATTCACATATCAGGATCTTTACTGGTATACTATAGGCCTATTATTCACATATCAGGATCTTTACTGGTATACTATAGGCCTATTATTCACATTATATCAGGATGGCTACTTGCACAAATTAACATTCAATTATCTGGCAACAGCTCTGGTGGACATTCCTGCAGTCAGCATGCCAATTGTGCGCTCCCACAAAACTTGACACATCTGTGGCATTGTGTTGTATGACAAAACTGCACATTTTACAGTGGCCTTTAATTGTCCCCAACACAAGGTGCCGTTTAATCAGTTTCTTGAGAAACGCTCACTAACAGGAACATTTCGGGGATCTTTTATTTCAGCTCATGAAACACACCAACACTTTACATGTTGCATTTATATTTTTGTTCAGTGTAGTTAGCTAGGGTTTGAAGTGACTGTGGCTGTGGCTGGCTGTAGGCTATAGTCATGTATTAGTTATCTAGGGGTTGAAGTGACTGTGGCTGTAGCCGTGACTGGGCTGTAGGCTATAGCCATGTTGAATTGGTTATCTAGGGGTTGTAGTACAGTAGGTATATCTAGCTGTGTTGTATTGGTTATCTAGGGGTTGTAGTACAGTAGGTGTATCTAGCTGTGTTGTATTGGTTATCTAGTGGTTGACATACAGACTAACGGCCCTGGTGCTCTCTGTCTCTCATTCTATTCTTTCTTTTCACATGATCTTCCTTAGGGGTGAGAAGAGCTGACAAATCACAACTGTGGAGGATTGTTACAGAACCCCATGATTAAAGGGAAAGGGGGATACCTTAGTCAGCTGTACAACTGAATGCATTCAACTGAAATGTATCTTCTGCATTTAACCCAACCCCTCTGAAACAGAGCGGTGCGGGGGGCTGCGCTAACTTCTCTTTTCTGATGCTCTCCGGCCCAAACTGACCCGTTGTGTGTTTCACCGCCTCTGAACCCCCTTACCCCGGTTAGAGTTGCCCCTGATCATAGATCTAGGATTGTACCCAATCCTAATGCTAACTCTATCTTCCTCTCTCTCTTTGTCTCTCTCTCCCCCACACCGCTCACACACAGGCACACAATGAAGTTTTTACATTAGTGTTCTCATGAGGCTCTTATTTGGTTACTTTTTTCAGTTCTGTTCTTAAATTCTTGGTAATGTCGTTACCACTTTGAATACATTTATTTTTATGTACAAATATATTGTTTTTCTTACATTTATATTTCAGGGAGAATTTCCTGCCACAAGAGTTGCCAGGTTTATGCTGTAATTTTGCTTTATAGCAGAGATTATGCAATACTATTTTCCTTACTGTTAAACATTGCATTATCCCTGTAAATGTATAGCAGGAATGCTGTAATATATTTGAGTCCTATTTTCCTTACTGTAAATACATATTACAGCATCTCTGCTGTAATGCAAAATTACAGTATTAAACTGGCAACTTTGGTGCCAATATAATTCTGTAAATGGACAGGGGAAAGTTTTACAGCATAGCTAAGATTGTCAGCCAGCTATGTTAGCTAGCCAGCTATGTTAGCTAGCCAGCTATGTTTGCTAGCCAGCTATGTTAGCTAGCCAGCTATGTTAGCTAGCCAGCTATGTTAGCTAGCCAGCTAGGTTAGCTAGCCAGCTATGTTAGCTAGCCAGCTATGTTAGCTAGCCAGCTATGTTAGCTTGCCAGCTATGTTAGCTAGTTGAGTCTATTTTGCTGAGCTCCCCAACAACTCCATTCAGATTGACCTAACGGTCGTTGCTCGTTACAGCCTACTCCTTCTCATTTTGCTAACTTAATTCTGTGTTTGTAATTTCATTATGCACTGATTAGAGATCTCCCACTTCACGTTAATACACATGGAGCCTCTGACTGTAGTGCGCACCACTTTTATTGTCCGACAATAACAACAAACTACATGCATGAAACTGTAAAGATCGTCTGTGGTGGAAGAAGGTGAGGACCAAAGCGCAGCGTGGTAAGTGTTCATGTTATTTAATAAAGTAATGAACACTGAACAAAACAATAAACGACAAACAAACAGGTGAGGTGAATGGAAAAAACACTAAACAGGAAATAATCACCCACAAAACACAGGTGGGAAAAGGCTACCTAAGTATGATTCTCAATCAGAGACAACGAACGACACCTGCCTCTGATAGAGAACCATACCAGGCCAAACACAAAACCACAACATAGAAAAAAGAACATAGACTACCCACCCCAACTCACGCCCTGACCAAACTAAACAAAGACATAACAAAGGAACTAAGGTCAGAACGTGTCAGTACCCCCCCCCCCAAAGGTGCGGGCTCCGGCAACAAAACCTGAACCTATAGGGGAGGGTCTGGGTGGGCGTCTGTCCGCGGTGGCGGCTCTGGCGCAGGACGTGGACCCCACTCCACCATAGTCTTTGTCCGCCTCTTAACCCGCCTCCGTGACCTCTTTAGAGCGGCGACCCTTGCCGTTAACCTCGGACTGGGGACCCTAGCAGCGGCCCCGAATGGACAGGAGATTCCGGCAGCAACGGACGGACGGGAAACTCCGGCAGCGCCGGAGTGGAGGGCGATTCTGGCAGCACCGGAGTGAAGGGCGGCTCTCTCACTCTAGCCCTGGTCGATATGAGGCGCTGCGATGTAGCGTACCGGGCTATGCCTGTGCACTGGGGACACTGTGCGCCTCATGGCTTAACACGGTGCCTGCCCGGTCCACCTCTCTCCACGGTAAGCACGGGGAGTTGGCTCAGGTCTCCTACCTGACTTAGCCACACTTAGCCACACTACCTGTTATGTTTGACAAAAAAAATATTGTGAAAGCCTAATTACACATGACGAACTGTGGTTGTCAATTGATTCCTTTTAGATGGGGAAAACCCCAGGTCTCGACGGCATTCTAATAGAGATACCATATATCATACTTTTTATGAACTACTTCAAAATCCATTACTATCATGTTTTAATTGCTCATATATAAATGGCAAACTATCGGACACACATAAAGAGGGCCTGATCACTCTCCTACTGGAGCAGAATCCAGGGGGTAATACAGAGACCCAGGCTCTTGAAAAGCGACTCAAAAATATTTGAAAAATGTATTGATAATAGAATAAAAAAAAGTACAAGCCTGTACATAAACAAATATTCCAAAACATGTATCCTGTTTGCAATGAGGCACTAAAGTAACATTGCAAAGAATGTGGCAAAGAAATTCACTTTTTGTCCTAACTACAAAGCATTATCCAACAAAACACAGCACTGGGTACCACTCTTCATATTTTCATGCATGGTGGTAGATGCATCATGTTATCTGTATGCTTGTTATCGGCAAGTGTTTTTTAGCGTAAAAAGAAAAGGATTAGAGCTAAGCACAGGCAAAGTCCTAGAGGAAAACCTGGTTCAGTTTGCTTTCCAATAGACACCGGGAGACAAATCCACTTTTCAGCAGGACAATTACTTAAAACGCAAGGCCAAATATACTTACCAAGACGACAGTGAATGTTCCTGAGTGGCAAGTTACAGTTTTGACTTAAATCGGCTTGAAAATCTATGGCAAAAATTGAAACTGGCTATATAGCAATGATCAACAACCAACTGAAGAGAACTGAAGCATGTCACATGCCACATCGATCGCGAGCGTTGGAAAATAAATGTACACATACATGTTATTCAATTGTTTAATCGAAACTGATTGCACGAGCCAACGAGCGTCTGTGTAGCCAGTCGCTAAAGTAGACCTTGGTTCTATTTTTCACGCTTGACGTGCTGCAAGTCCCACCTCTCCCATCTTTTCATTGGTTTTTAGAAGCATATTTCCACGTGGGTGATTGAAATATTAACTGACGTCCACACTCTTGTACAGTTGGTGGTGGTAATGCACCTTGAAGTTGGTTGCCAACCACCATATAAAGTCCAAAGAAGAAGAAGAAGACTGAAATAGGGGAGATTATTAGAAACAAACTCGGTTTACCGTTTTATCTGTGGATTCATTGTCAGAGTAGAGGACCTTGTGCATTTCAGGTAAAATAACAAACCAATGCTTATATCCCAGGACAAATGAGCTAGCCACAGCAAGCTAGCTAGCTAAATTGCCATGAATGTTCCATGCGTTTCAACCTGTCCCCAAATGATATAGATTTTAATTTGATATTTCAACCTGCGTGTCCTGATCGTGTCTAGTCAGCATGTAAGGCAGTGGTATCAAACTAATCACTCTAAAGGCTGGTTTAAAGTTGTCCTTCTTAAAGTTGTCGCAGTGACATCATGTACATTCTATTGTCATCCGACATCTAACTTGTCGTTGTTGTTATGAAAAAGTATAAGGACAAAACGACAGCCTCTGCATGACATCAGCAGCCCGGTGCTCCAAATAGCATACTGCCTCTATTTGAACACCAATAAACTCATCCAAAATGAATTTAATGGATGACAACCTAGCAAGCCAGGCAATTAAAAACACTTTTTTTAAATGCTTTGGTTCGCTAGCTAGCCAGTAATGACCATAGTATAGCTGACAATGTCTTAACTTTAGCTAGTTTTTATTCATTACTACAGGAAAATAAACCGCCCCACAACAACACCATTATTCTAAGGTAAAATGTCTTACGGTTGTGAGAGTGAGGAAATAAAAGCATGTCATTCTATCAGAGAATTGTAGAACTCCTGCACCGTCTTGTCACAGATGGATTTGGTCTTGTTGCTGTAGCAGCCCAGCAAGTGTTCTGGGCCGCTGAGAGGGAACCAAGATGGCGTCTCAGTTTCTCTCCAGACTTGAGCTTGCCCATTGCAATAGAAAAGTCCCAAAAGTGCAAACCCTGCCCAACTGGCACTGTAGGTAAGCTAACATTTGTTGAGACATTTGAAAGATTTCAAATTGTATTTGAACCCAGGTCTGCTCTGTTTCTAATCAAGAAGGAGAGCACACAAACTCTTGGCATGAGGCAGAGTTAGAGTCAGAGCTGACTCTTTAAATGACTCTTTAAATCTTCTGTTTACTCATGAAACCGCTTTGTATTCAGTTTATGGTAAGACAATAACGTACCAGTGTCCATCTTCTGAGCTGGGTAGACTTTATAGACATCTGTAGTTCATAGTGAAGATGTTGTAATGAGATTACAAGTGATCATATCCATTCTTTTACTCAGATCAGATCTGTTCTTGATGCCCCATGCAAAGACATTCCAGGGTACAATAGTGCTTTGTTCATCTTAAATATCTTTAGAAGAATACTGTGACGATACTGCAGGGTCTGATCATATTAAATATATATATAAGAATACTGTGATGATACTGCAGGGTCTGATCATCTTAAATATATATAGAAGAATACTGTGAAGATACTGCAGGGTCTCTGTTTTCTTCGTTCATCTTTATAAATGTGTTTTATAAGTATAGTAAGTACTGTAAGGTCAACAAGCATCCTGAAGTTGTTATATGGACTCTTTCTTGGGTAAATATTTTTTACAACATTTACTGGGAATTTACTGGGAAAGGTACCTGGAAATGGAATGATGTGGATATCGTTTTTGTAAATAGCTTATGCCGTTGGAAATATATTTAAAAGTAAACAGTCTTAATCATTTTGCTTTCACTTTCAAACATGGAAAATAGCCAGTAAACATTATACTGTATGTAGCTGATGTTTTATTTATTCTGCCTTTTAGGGAGAGAATGTTCGTGGTAAATGTAAACAGTTTCTGCTTCATCTAGAATGCAGTAACACATTTTATAATAGTGCTCTGAAATGAACAAGAGTACACAAAACAACATCCCTTTGGAGAGTATTTTGAGATAAATGACAGTTCTTACAGTTTATTTTTCTCTCAAATAAGGCACCCTATTTCTTAAATAGTACAATACTTTTGACGAGGGCCCATAGAGGCTTCAGGTTTCTTATTTTAGCAGGAGAAGAAAGCATTGACCCCTCATCTATCCCTCTTCCATCTTCTGCGTGCAGTGGTGTCAAATACTTAAGCAAAAATACTTTAAAGTACTACTTAAGTCGTTTTTTTGGGGGTATCTGTATATTACTTTATCATTTATATTTTTGACAACTTTTACTTCACTACATTCCTAAAGAAAATAATGTACTTTTTACTCCATACATTTTCCCTGACACCCTAAAGTACTCGTTACATTTTGAATGCTTACAGGACAGGAAAAAGGACAAATTCACGCACATCCCTGGTTATCCTCTGATCTGGTGGACTCATTAAACACAAATGCTTTATTTGTAAAGATGTCTGTGCCCCTGGCTTTCCGTAATTTATTGGTTTGCTTAAGTAATTTCAAATTATTTATACTTTAATACAGATTTCAAACCAAATACTTTTAGACTTTCAAGTAATATTTTACTTGGTGACATTCACTTTTTCTATTAAGGTAGAAACAGTAGTAGAACAACAAATAGTATGACAATTGGGTACTTTTTCCACCTGTGTGTGTGTGTGTGTGTGTGTGTGTGTGTGTGTGTGTGTGTGTGTGTGTGTGTGTGTGTGTGTGTGTGTGTGTGTGTGTGTGTGTGGGGGGGGGGGGGGGGGGGTAGTTGCACCATAGACCATAGAGGTTACCTTGTCCAAGCGAGGATACTTCTGTGTTCCCCTTGTGAGCGTTGGAAGTTCTGGAACACGTCATCAATTGCCTGTGTGTCAAGTTCATTTATCTAGTCATCTTTCTTCTCAATTTCCTGTGTGTCAAGTTCATTTATCTAGTCATCTTTCTTCTCAATTCACTATGATGGAACACTTGATGGTCAAGTCTTTTAAGTGGACTAAATTGTATCAACTTTATTTATGAACTGATTCCATCATGTGTGATCACTGGTAGGCTTGGATAAAGTCAAATCTGTCAACTAACCAGTAAAGAGAACATATGTCTTGCATTCCAGGATTATCAAAACAACATCATGTCAGGGTTGTTTTTGAAAGAAAAATGTCTTGTTCATTCATGTCCAAATGTTTTTGTTTGTAGTTTCGTATACGTAGGATAAAAATAAACCTTTTATGAATAAACTGGTCTTTGGACCTAAACACTGCTTAGAAAACCCCCAGAAGAGTAGATTATAGTACAACACTCTAGAAAGGCATTGGAATTATGGAATTGAATCATTGCTGTCTTTCTCACATGCACTCCCTCAACAAATCCATCCTCCAAGTGCAGTTGGAGCATCACGGACAACACAGAACCACGTCCACATCTCTGTAAAGAAAGAAGAAAAATGGGTTTCAGTTGCTACGTGTAATATTTATGGGGTCACTTAGCACGTTCCACACTGTTCTCATCAAAGAGGAATGAGGTGAACACACACACACACATGAAACCATTTCAGGGTAGACCACCTCACCCTCTCACCACAGGCTGCTGTAGAGCAGGATTTAATCATTGTTGAACTCTTTACTACTTGAGCACTTCTGGTGAACCTTCCTCCTGTAGAGACATCTGATCTGTGCCCAGGTTCATTCCCAGCTAGCACATTTGGTTCACTGGAAGTTGTGGGAACATATGTTTTTGGTTTCCCGTTGGTTCTGGACATAAAGCCACATACGTTTCCTGACTTGTAAAACTGAACGTTTTTTAAAAGTTCCGAGAAGGAAGTGAACATTTCGACCTGTTCTGGGAACATAAATTTTTAGGTTGGAGGGACGGTTTGAGAACATTTTACTATTGTTCCCTGAAAGTTTTCCTAGGAGGTTTTATAAACATTCTGAGAACGGATGTTAGACAGTAGGTTATTTGAAGGTAATTGAATATCTTTCTGAGAACAAGTTTCAATAAAATGTTTAATAACACTGTTTAGTTTAGGTTAACTGTTTTGAAATCCAAGCACAGATAGGACACATGGAATTAATTTGCTTAGGCATTAATCATGCAAACGCATTTCTTTTCTATTGCGTCACGGCATCAGTGAGATTTGAAACTACTATCTTCTATTCTCTGTCCATGGAATTAGTCCATTGCTCCACCAGGATGGAACAAGTATGCCAATGTATTTTTTTTTACTAATACAAAGCTGTTCATTTGAGTCTATTCAAACAGACCTAATTTCAAAGGAAACAAGCACTCATTAAGATTAGGCATGGCCAATTACTGGCGCAGCCAACACATCTGAACACACTTAGATAGTGTTGTTGTTTCTGCTAGGGGAAACGAGAGGCCAATTCCATTTCCCTACTCTGACAGATTCTGTCACCTGTGTGTCACAACACTGAGACCTCTCAACCAAACCCATCTGATTTACAGTATGGCGGTACTGTCTGAAGTGCCTAGTGAACATTTTTGCAAGGTTCTTGTGTATTTTACACTATACCTGCTCGTTTTATCTACGATTCCATACATTGATTTGCAACAGAAGGGCAGATTTTTACGTGGCAATGTAGGGAGGGAAGTTTAAAGGCCTTTCATAGCCTGAGACATAATACTGTTCATAAAAGATAGATACAGTACCCACACACTTTTGAATGCTCCTGCAGTTTTTACTGAGGACCTTTTTGTACCCTGCACCTGACAGTAACTGGATGTTCTACACTATCTCTAAACTAACACTATCTATCCCCCAGTCTCAGAGTCAACCTGACAGTAACTGGATGTTCTACACTATCTCTAAACTAACACTATCTATCCCCCAGTCTCAGAGTCAACCTGACAGTAACTGGATGTTCTACACTATCTCTAAACTAACACTATCTATCCCCCAGTCTCAGAGTCAACCTGACAGTAACTGGATGTTCTACACTATCTCTAAACTAACACTATCTATCCCCTTTCCAGAATCAACCTGACAGTTACTGGATGTTCTCACTACCTCTAAACTAACACAGTCTATCCCCCAGTCTCAGAGTCAACCTGACAGTAACTGGATGTTCTACACTATCTCTAAACTAACACTATCTATCCCCTTTCCAGAGTCAACCTGACAGTTACTGGATGTTCTCACTACCTCTAAACTAACACTATCTATCCCCTTTCCAGAATCAACCTGACAGTTACTGGATGTTCTCACTACCTCTAAACTAACACTATCTATCCCCTTTCCAGAGTCAACCTGACAGTTACTGGATGTTCTCACTACCTCTAAACTAACACTATCTATCCCCTTTCCAGAATCAACCTGACAGTTACTGGATGTTCTCACTACCTCTAAACTAACACTATCTATCCCCCAGTCTCAGAGTCAACCTGACAGTTACTGGATGTTCTCACTACCTCTAAACTAACACTATCTATCCCCCAGTCTCAGAGTCAACCTGACAGTCCAGTCCACGTATACAGTTTAAGTTTTGAAGTGCTTCCCAAGTACCCCATCCAGTCTCAGAGTCAACCTGACAGTCCAGTCCACGTATACAGTTTAAGTTTTGAAGTGTTTCCCAAGTACCCCATCCAGTCTCAGAGTCAACCTGACAGTCCAGTCCACGTATACAGTTTAAGTTTTGAAGTGTTTCCCAAGTACCCCATCCAGTCTCAGAGTCAACCTGACAGTCCAGTCCACGTATACAGTTTAAGTTTTGAAGTGTTTCCCAAGTACCCCATCCAGGCTCAGAGTCAACCTGACAGTCCAGTCCACGTATACAGTTTATGTTTTGAAGTATTTCCCAAGTACCCCATCCAGGCTCAGAGTCAACCTGACAGTCCAGTCCACGTATACAGTTTAAGTTTTGAAGTATTTCCCAAGTACCCCATCCTGGCTCAGAGTCAACATGGCTGTGGTCTGACTGTATGTGGTCCACAGCCTCTACCAGACCTCTGTCCAGTGCAGGGACTCTCTCCAAGGCTTTCCCAGCAGCACTCCACCCTTCTGTTCTGATAGAAATCCCCAGGTGGAGAACCCTGGAGGGGGGCCAGGACAATGGATGGAACACCATCCGCTTCGTTAACATGCAAGGCAGCCAAAGGTGGCACGTGTGTGTGTGTGTGTGTGTGTGTGTGTGTGTGTGTGTGTGTGTGTGTGTGTGTGTGTGTGTGTGTGTGTGTGTGCGCGTGCGTGCGTGCGTGCGCGCGCGTGCGTGCGCGCGCGTGTGTGTGTGTGTGTGTGCTCCTTTGTTGTCATGAACTTTAGTGGAACAGAAAGAGGAAAAGTACGTGTTATTTTTTTCTGCTCATGCTGTGCTGAACATTGGCCTTCCTCTCACTGCTATGACTGTAATATAAGGTTCACTGACTAAATCTACTTCTACACTGTCATAAAGGGGTTATTCAACTCTGTGTGTGTGTGTGTGTGTGTGTGTGTGTGTGTGTGTGTGTGTGTGTGTGTGTGTGTGTGTGTGTGTGTGTGTGTGTGTGTGTGTGTGTGTGTGTGTGTGTGTGTGTAACCGTCGATGTGTGCAAAGGGTCCCTGGTTCGAGCCCAGGTAGGGGCGAGGATAGGGACGGAAGTAATATTGTTACATATGGCTGTGTGTGTGTGTATAGGTGTGTGTATGGTTGTGTGTGTGTGCATGCACGTGTGTACTAAACAATCCAAAGGAAGCAACACAAAACTGACAGACAGAAAGAAGATCTTGGACACCAGCATCTCTCCTTCATCTCAACCAATCACGGCTAGCCAGAAAGGATCCTGTCTTTCTTCCTAACCACTGGGCACAGACATCAGTTCAACGTCTTGTTTTGATTTACATTTGGTTGAGTGGTCAATTAACGTGAATTCAACGTGAAATCGACAAAAAAAATGTCACAGTGTCATTGGATTTAGGTTGAAAGTTGGGTGGAAAAAAAGACTAAATGCCATTATGTTGAAGACTTTTTTCAAATCCAATCAGGCACATGAAAGTTTAAAGTACACATGTTCCAGAAGGCATTTCTGTAAATAAAATGTAAATAAAAACATCACTGTGACCCAGGAACTAGCATCATCCTCCCCCACTGGGCTGGCGTGTCACATTTTACCCAGAAAACCCAACATTTATTTGAACTCTTTCCTTTAACATTTTTTATTTTGTATTATTCATATATTTTAGGGGAATGTTAGGTCAATGGGCCAGCGGTCTCTTCCATAAAATACAGCTGCTAAAAAGACAACTCTTCTGGGTTTGTTCAGGCTTGTGACCTTTTGACTAAAAGTGCATTTGCTGCTGCGTATATTATGCCATTGTCACCTTTTAAATGTTGGGTATAAAAATCTATCAAATGTCCTTTCAAAGGCTAGGTAATTTCTATCTGACAAGATGTCTGTAAATGACCACAGATTTAATATACCAAAGGACTGAAGGGCAGCCCAACATATTGAAACCATTTGGAATTATTAATGAATTAATGTTCAGCATTACAAAAACAGAGAAAGGTTTGTCTCCGTGGAAAAAGTTACGAGAAGGGAAAATACTGCTTATAACTGGCACCACATCAATTATAAAACACTGTATAAAACACAATCTTTAATGATGAATGAAAATCCTAATTGTTTTGGCATGCTTCATACCTTCCTCTTGAAAGGGCACTGCATGTAGCCTGTCTCTATTGTTCATGTACTGTGATGGCATACCAGCTCTTCTTCAATACAAGCGAGACAGGTCAGGAATTACTTTGTTCAAGGTGCGAGGAATCGCCATGGGATATCCACACATCCAAGAATGGAAGTTAAGCTGATGTTTTCATTGTTGTACTTTGGGCACCGTTGTAGAAATTATTTTTGTCTAAATGGAATTTCATTGAGTTACCAGTTTTAGTCCAAGGGTAGGGCTTAATCCATGTCAGTGAAAACAGCCTGTAGAGGAGAGACAGTATCCAGAAGGAGTCACCGCCAACACAGAATAAGGGGGTAACACTGACCTGGAGGGTAACACTGACCTGGTGGGTAACACTGACCTGGTGGGTAACACTGACCTGAAGGGTAACACTGACCTGAAGGGTAACACTGACCTGAAGGGTAACACTGACCTGAAGGGTAACACTGACCTGGAGGATAACACTGACCTGGAGGCTAACACTGACCTGGAGGCTAACACTGACCTGGAGGATAACACTGACCTGGAGGGTAACACTGACTTGGAGGGTAACACTGACCTGGAGGGTAACACTGACCTGGTGGGTAACACTGACCTAAAGGGTAACACTGACCTGGAGGGTAACACTGACCTGAAGGGTAACACCGACCTGGAGGGTAACACTGACCTGAAGGGTAACACTGACCTGGAGGGTAACACTGACTTGGAGGCTAACACTGACCTGAAGGGTAACACTGAACTGTGGGTAACACTGACCTGAAGGGTAACACTGACCTGAAGGGTAACACTGACTTGGAGGGTAACACTGAACTGTCGGTAACACTGACCTGAAGGGTAACACTGACCTGGAGGGTAACACTGAACTGGTGTGTAACACTGACTTGGAGGGTAACACTGACCTGAAGGGTAACACTGACCTGAAGGGTAACACTGACCTGAAGGGTAACACTGAACATGAGGGTAACACTGACCTGAAGGGTAACACTGAACTGGAGGGTAACACTGACGTGGAGGGTAACACTGACCTGAAGGGTAACACTGACTTGGAGGCTAACACTGACCTGAAGGGTAACACTGAACTGTGGGTAACACTGACCTGAAGGGTAACACTGAACTGGAGGGTAATACTGACCTGAAGGGTAACACTGACTTGGAGGGTAACACTGACCTGAAGGGTAACACTTACCTGGAGGGTAACATAGACCTGGTGGGTAACACTGACCCGAAGGGTAACACTGACCCGAAGGGTAACACTGACCCGAAGGGTAACATAGACCTGAAGGGTAACACTGACCTGGAGGGTAACACTGACCTGGTGGGTAACACTAACCTAAAGGGTAACACTGACCTGGAGGGTAACACTGACCTGAAGGGTAACACTGACCTGGAGGGTAACACTGACCCGAAGGGTAACATAGACCTGAAGGGTAACACTGACCTGTAGGGTAAAACTGACCTGGAGGGTAACACTGACCTGAAGGGTAACACTGACCTGGAGGGTAACACTGACCTGAAGGGTAACACTGACCTGAAGGGTAACACTGACTTGGAGGGTAACACTGACCTGAAGGGTAACACTGACCTGAAGGGTAACACTGACCTGAATGGTAACACTGAACTGGAGGGTAACACTGACCTGAAGGGTAACACTGAACTGGAGGGTAACACTGAACTGGTGTGTAACACTGACTTGGAGGGTAACACTGAACTGTGGGTAACACTGACCTGAAGGGTAACACTGAACTGAAGGGTAACAGTGAACTGGAGGGTAACAGTGAACTGGAGGGTAACACTGACCTGAAGGGTAACACTGACCTGAAGGGTAACACTGACTTGGAGGCTAACACTGACCTGAAGGGTAACACTGACTTGGAGGCTAACACTGACCTGAAGGGTAACGCTGAACTGTGGGTAACACTGACCTGAAGGGTAACACTGAACTGGAGGGTAATACTGACCTGAAGGGTAACACTGACTTGGAGGGTAACACTGACCTGAAGGGTAACACTTACCTGGAGGGTAACATAGACCTGGTGGGTAACACTGACCCGAAGGGTAACACTGACCCGAAGGGTAACACTGACCCGAAGGGTAACACTGACCCGAAGGGTAACATAGACCTGAAGGGTAACACTGACCTGGAGGGTAACACTGACCTGGTGGGTAACACTAACCTAAAGTGTAACACTGACCTGGAGGGTAACACTGACCTGAAGGGTAACACTGACCTGGAGGGTAACACTGACCCGAAGGGTAACATAGACCTGAAGGGTAACACTGACCTGTAGGGTAACACTGACCTGGAGGGTAACACTGACCTGAATGGTAACACTGAACTGGAGGGTAACACTGACCTGAAGGGTAACACTGAACTGGAGGGTAACACTGAACTGGTGTGTAACACTGACTTGGAGGGTAACACTGAACTGTGGGTAACACTGACCTGAAGGGTAACACTGAACTGAAGGGTAACAGTGAACTGGAGGGTAACAGTGAACTGGAGGGTAACACTGACCCGAAGGGTAACACTGACCCGAAGGGTAACACTGACCCGAAGGGTAACATAGACCTGAAGGGTAACAGTGAACTGGAGGGTAACAGTGAACTGGAGGGTAACACTGACCTGAAGGGTAACACTGACCTGAAGGGTAACACTGACCTGAAGGGTAACACTGACCTGAAGGGCAACACTGAACTGGAGGGTAACACTGACCTGAAGGGTTAACACTGAACTGGAGGGTAACACTGACTTGGAGTGTAACACTGACCTGAAGGGTAACACTGACTTGGAGGCTAACACTGACCTGAAGGGTAACACTGACTTGGAGGCTAACACTGACCTGAAGGGTAACACTGAACTGGAGGGTAACACTGACTTGGAGGGTAACACTGAACTGTGGGTAACACCTACCTGGAGGGTAACACTGACCTGAAGGGTAACTCTGACCTGGAGGGTAATACTGACCTGGAGGGTAACACTTACCTGGTGGGTAACATAGACCTGGTGGGTAACATAGACCTGAATGGTAACACTGACCTGAAGGGTAACACTGACCTGGTGGGTAACACTGACCTGGTGGGTAACACTGACCTGAAGGGTAACACTGACCCGAAGGGTAACACTGACCCGAAGGGTAACATAGACCTGAAGGGTAACACTGACCTGGAGGGTAACACTGACCTGAAGGGTAACACTGACCTGGAGGGTAACACTGACCTGGAGGGTAACACTGACCTGAAGGTTAACACTGACCTGAAGGGTAACACTGACCTGAAGGGTAACACTAAACTGGAGGGTAACACTGACTTGGAGGGTAACACTTACCTGGTGGGTAACATAGACCTGAAGGGTAACACTGACCTGAATGGTAACACTGAACTGGAGGGTAACACTGACTTGGAGGGTAACACTGACCTGGAGGGTAACACTGACCTGAAGGGTAACACTGACCTGGAGGGTAACACTGACCTGGAGGGTAACACTGACTTGGAGGGTAACACTGAACTGGAGGGTAACACTGACCTGAAGGGTAACACTGAACTGTGGGTAACACTGACCTGAAGGGTAACACTGACCTGAAGGGTAACACTGAACTGTGGGTAACACTGAACTGAAGGGTAACACTGACCTGAAGGGAAACACTGAACTGTGGGTAACAGTGAACTGAAGGGTAACACTGACCTGAAGGGTCCATCTCAGTATGGAGAGCAGTTCACCATGCATGATGAATCTACCCTCAGGGTGGGCCCAGACAGGCCATCTCAGTATGGAGAGCAGTTCACCATGCATGATGAATCTACCCTCAGGGTGGGCCCAGACAGCCCATCTCAGTATGGAGAGCAGTTCACCATGCATGATGAATCTACCCTCAGGGTAGGCCCAGACAGCCCATCTCTGTATGGAGAGCAGTTCACCATGCAGGATGAATCTACCCTCAGGGTAGGCCCAGACAGCCCATCTCAGTATGGAGTGCAGTTCACCATGCATGATGAATCTACCCTCAGGATAGGCTCAGACAGCCCATCTCAGTATGGAGAGCAGTTCACCATGCATGATGAATCTACCCTCAGGATAGGCTCAGACAGCCCATCTCAGTATGGAGTGCAGTTCACCATGCATGATAAATCGACACTCAGATTAGGCTCAGACAGCCCATCTCAGTATGGAGAGCAGTTCACCATGCATGATAAATCGACACTCAGATTAGGCTCAGACAGCCCACCTCAGTATGGAGAGCAGTTCACCATGCATGATGAATCTACCCTCAGGATAGGCTCAGACAGCCCATCTCAGTATGGAGAGCAGTTCACCATGTATGTAGACCTACATATCATCTCATCATGGGAACTTTTTTTCTTGTGACAGGTAGGCTTACATTTGCTGTGGCAATACCTATAAAGACCGAATGCCCGTCTAATTTACCCATTTCCATCAGACTTTCGGGGGTCACCTTGTTTAATTAATTAATTAATAATTAATTAATAATTAATTGTAAAGAGTATAAGTTCTTTAATTGCAGCGTAATGGTTTCTTAAAATGCACTGGAGAGCACTCTCTCACAGTCTCTCTCTCTCCATCAACTCCATTCAAATTGCATCCAAAATAGATCATCCTGTTCTAGATTGATATATAGCCCTGTACAGTGCATTCAGAAAGTATCCAGACCCCTTTATTTTTTTTCAAATTTTACAGCCTTATTCTAAAATTGATGAAAATGTTTTTTTTTTTCCCCCTCATCAATTATCACCCCATAATGACAAAGCAAAAACTGGTTTTAGAAATGTTTCCAAATGTACTAAAAATAAAAAACGGAAATGTCACATTTACATAAGTATTCAGACCCTTCAGAACCTCAGTATGTTGTTGAAGCACCTTTGGCAGCAACTACAGCCTTGAGATATCTTGCATATGACGCGACAAGCTTGGCACACCTGTATTTGGGGAGTTTCTCCCATTCTTCTGTGCAGATCCTCTCAAACTCTGTCAGATTGGATGGGGTGCGTCGCTGCACAGCTATTTTCAGGTCTCTTGGATTGGGTTCAGGTCCGGACTCTGGCTGGACCATTCAAGGACATTCAGAGACTTGTCCCGAAGTCACTCCTGCATTGTCTTGGCTGTGTGCTTAGGGCCGTTGTCCTGTTGGAAGGTGAACCTTTGCCCCAGTCTGAATCGCTGAGCGTTCTGGTGCAGGTTTTTATCAAGGATCTCTCTCTACTTCCTCATTAATCTTTCCCTTGATCCTGACTAGACTCCCAGTCCCTGCCGCTGAAGAAGATCTCTAGGAGAAAGAACGTGTCTCCTTCCTGAGCGCTATGATGGCTGCGTGGTCCCATAGTGTTTATACTTGCATACTATTGTTTGTGCAGATGAACGTGGTACCTTCAGGCATTTGGAAACTGCTCCCAAGGATGATCCAGGAGGTCTACACATTTTTTTCTGAGGTCTTGGCTGATTTCTTCTGATTTTCCCATAATGTCAAGCAAAGAGGCACTGAGTTTGAAGGTAGGCCTTGAAATACATCCACAGGTACACCTCCAATTGACTCAAATTATGTCAATTAGCCTATCAGAAGCTTCTAAAGCCATGACATCATTTTCTGGAATTTTCCAAGCTGTCAACGTAGTGTATGTTAACTTCTGAACCACTGGATATGTGATACACTGAATTATAAGTGAAATATTCGGTCTGTAAACAAAAATATTACTTGTGTCATGCGCAAAGTAGATGTCCTAACTTAGAAGGGACAGGAATAGGAATGGTGTGGTGTAGCACTGTACATTCAGAATCATATACTGTACCTTTTAAGAGGAGGGGTGACCTTAATGTGTGTCAAATAGAGGCACTATGGGCTCAAGTACATCTGCCTCACCAGGCACCCATATTGGCAGGATGTGTGTATAAACCTCCTAGCTCTAAGGTGTCCTATCTGGATAACTTATGCACAGGGTTTTACCAGGCCACAGATAGTAACAGAGATGTTATTATCTTGGGTGATTGTAATATAAATTGGAAGGATCATAATAATTCATATATACAGTAACTAAGATATGCTGAGAGCTGTGGTTTGAAACAAATGGTTAATGATACTACTAGATCATCAACTAAGTTAGGTCACCGTTCGGACACATACATTGATCTGATCTTCTGTAATATACCATTGCAATGCTTTAAAGCCAGATCAATGCCAGTGGCCAGGACAGACCATAACCATGAACACCAAGGTTTCAAAGAAACCCCCAAGGATTGTGGTCAAGAGAAATGTTAAAACATTTAATCATGAGCAATTTCTAAATGATTTGGCTGCTGTACCCTGGAAGCCGATTTATCTAGAGGATGATTTAAATCCCGCTACAGAATGTTTTATTAAATCAATAAAACATTCTGTAGCGAGATTTAAATCATCCTGAGGTAATGGACAATCATGCCCATCTAGTGTGGAGGTTGATGGAGAACAATAAAAAAAAACTGCTGATATTGACAATCATGTTGCTGATTTTTTTTACAAAGAAAATGTATTTACTGAACGATAATGTAAACACCCATTCTTCCAAACAAGCTATTGTGCAATGGATTGATGATCATATTATGAGCAAGCAAACCTGCCCTTTTAGTCTACAAATGGTGTCAGTAGAGAAGGTGTTAAACCTATTTTGAAGTCTTACCGATGGTAAATCTACAGTGGAGGAGGTGTTAAACCTATTTTGAAGTCTTACTGGAAAAGGGGATGTTTGCAAATGTATGGAAGCATGCTATGCTGTGTTCCGAAAGACAGCAAAGAACACATTACTCCTGCTAATAGTCAACCAATTAGTCTACTCCCTTCACGCAGTAAGATATTGGAGGGTATTGTGAGTAGACAAATATGGGAGTACATGGAAAAGAAAGATCTAATCACAGCCAATCAGCATGCTTATTACAAAAACCATTCCACTATCTCTGCATTGGTTGACATGACTGACCAGTGGCTCAATGCTATGGATAATGGCAGGTTTGTGGGTGTACTATTTGTAGATTTTAGTGCAGCATTTGATTTAGTGGATATTTTGACTAAATTATTGCATTATGGTTTTAAGGAGGTAGCATTGAATTGGGTACAGTCATATCTAACTGACAGGAAACAGTCCACCTACATCAATGGTTCGTTTTCTTCCCCTCATGCTTTAAGCCAGGGGTGGGGAAAGTTTCTGCCATTTGGATATTTATAAATTAATTTGGGGGCCATATAATAAATATTTGCTATTTTCTGCTTTATTCGTGTTTTAATGTGACTTTAATCACTGACATTGGTTTTATAGGTTAAATATGACTTATGTTTCTTGTGTCCTTGAGTATTTAGAAAAGTGCTATTCCTATTTAAATAAATATTAGTATTGTAAATAATGTTGTTGTTATTATGATTACTTGTTCAAACTCACCTCTAATGCGATGGCTGAAACTGCTTATCTTTGACGAGGCGTTTGATGTCAGCTGGCAGTGAAGATGACGCTACTCGCAGCTGGTTTTCCAGGTTTGTGTCAGTCAGTCTTGAGCGGAAACGACTCTTTGCAAGAGTCCGTTTGGAAAAGAACTGCTCACAGCAGTAGGTCGTCCTGAACACAGTGCATGTCTCCTCAGAACAGGGAAATGCTCAGCGCTAACGTACATTTTGTAAAACTCAAGGAGAGGGAGGTTATTGTTCCTTGTCTTTGAGCTCGTCATTGTTTGCAGCTAAATGATGTCGTGTTGTAGGCCATCCGGCACATTTAAAAAAACATGCATTTTATTTATTTTATTTCACCTTTATTTAACCAGGTGGGCTAGTTCTCTAACAAGTTCTCATTTACAACTGCGACCTTTGCCAAGATAAAGCAAAGCAGTTTGACACATACAACAACACAGAGTTACACATGGAATAAACAAAAATACAGTCAATAATACAGTATAAAAATCTATATACAGTTTCTGCAAATGAGGGAGGATAAGTTAAATAGGCCATAGTGGCGAAGTAATTACAATATACCAATTAAACACTGGAGTGATTGATGTGTAGAAGATACATGTGCAAGTAGAGATACTGGGGTGCAAAAAAATAAATGCAGCAAGGGGATGAGGTAGTTGGAAGGGCTATTTACAGATGGGCCGGTGCTTAAAGATAGTGAGGGAGATATGAGTCTCCAGCTTCAGTGATTTTTGCAGTTCATTCCTGTCATTGGCAACAGAGAACTGGAAGGAAAGGTGACCAAATGAGGAATTGGATTTGGGGGTGACCAGTGAGATATACCTGCTGGAGCGCTTGCTACGGGTGGGTGCTGCTATGGTGACCAGTGAGCTGTGGTAAGGCGGTGATTTACCTAGCAAAAACTTGTAGATGACCTGGAGCCAGTTGGTTTGGCAACGAGTATGAAGCGAGGGCCAGCCAACGAGAGCGTACAGGTTGCAGTGGTGGGTAGTATATGGGGCTTTGGTGACAAAACAGATGGTACTGTGATAGACTGCATCCAATTGGTTGAGTAGAGTGTTGGAGGCTATTTTGTAAATGACATCGCCAAAGTCGAGGATCGGTAGGATGGTCAGTTTTACGAGGGTATGTTTGGCAGCATGAGTGAAGGAGGCTTTGTTGGGAAATAGGAAGCCGATTCTAGATTTAATTTTTGGATTGGAGATGCTTAATGTGAGTCTGGTAGGAGAGTTTACAGTCTAACCAGACACCTAGGTATTTGTAGTTGTCCACATATTCTAAGTCAGATGTAACGGCTTTCTTCGGTAGAAGGAGAGTCGGACCAAAATGCGGCGTGTAGATTGCGATTCATGTTTAATAAAACAACGTAAACACGAATCAATACAAAAACAATAAACGTAATGTGAAAACCAAAACAGCCTAAACTGGTGCAAACTAACACAGAGGACACTAAGGACAATCACCCACGAAACACCCAAAGAATATGGCTGCCTAAATATGGTTCCCAATCAGAGACAACGATAAACACCTGCCTCTGATTGAGAACCACTTCAGACAGCCATAGACTTCACTAGAACATCCCACTAAGCTACAAACCCAACACACCACATACAAAAACCCATGCCACACCCTGGCCTGACCAAATAAATGAAAATAAACACAAAATACTTCGACCAGGGCGTGACATCAGAACCATCCAGAGTAGTGATGTTGGATGGGCGGGCAGGTGCGTGCAGCGATCGCTTGAAGAGCATGCATTTAGTTTTACTTGCATTTAAGAGCAGTTGGAGGCCACGGAAGGAGAGTTGTATAACATTGAAGCTCGTCAGGAGGTTAGTTAACACAGTGTCCTAAGAAGGGCCAGAAGTATACAGAATGGTGTCGTCTGCGTAGAGGTGGATCAGAGAATCACCAGCAGCAAGAGCGACATCATTGATTCATACAGAGAAGAGAGTCGACCCGAGAATTGAACTCTGTGGCACCCCCAAAGAGACTGCCAGAGGTCCGGACAACAGGCCCTCCAATTTGACACACTGAACTCTATCAGAGAAGTAGTTGGTGAAACAGGCGAGGCAGTCATTTCAGAAACGAAGACTGTTGAGTCTGTCGATAAGAATATGGTGATGACCGAGTCAAAAGCCTCGGAATACGGCTGCACAGTATTGTCTCTTATCGATGGCGGTTATTATATAGTTTAGGACCTTGAGCGTGGCTGAGGTACACCCATGACCAGCTCGGAAACCAGATTGCATAGCGGAGAAGGTACGTTGGGATTCGAAATGCAGTGTAGGATAGATATAGGTCTGTAGCAGTTTGGGTTTAGAGTGTCTACCACTTAGAAGAGGGGGATGAAGCTTTCCAATCTTTGGGGATCTCAGACGATACGAAAGAGAGGTTGAACAGGCTAGTAATAGGGGTTGCAACAATTTCTGGTTCGCTGGTTCGCCAACATCCACTGGTTCGACGTTAAATGGAGTTGCAAATATGTTCAAACCAGTAAAGCAATTATAAGTAAGCATTTCACATTGAGTCTACACCTGTTGTTTACGAAGTATGTAACAAATACATTTATATTTGATGTAGTTGATTCAAGGGGACAGTTTTTGTATATTTAGATTCCTTGCTACATTTAATAGCAATATGTTGTTAATGTTAGCATTCTCAGTAACTCTTAACATTCAAATGTTCTTGTGCTCTAACTGTAATTACTTTTGGAGCAACATTTTATTAGTGTGTTGTTACATAATACGTTGCTTGTTGAATTTTAATTGCATAATGAGCTGAGTTTTTGTAAGTACTGTACACAAGAGGAATAGTGAGTTTTTGTAAGTACTGTACAAAAGAGGAATAGTGAGTTTTTGTAAGTACTGTACACAAGAGGAATAGTGAGTTTTGTAAGTACTGTACACAAGAGGAATAGTGAGTTTTTGTAAGTACTGTACACAAGAGGAATAGTGCGTTTTGTAAGTACTGTACACAAGAGGAATAGTGAGTTTTGTAAGTACTGTACACAAGAGGAATAGTGAGTTTTTGTAAGTACTGTACACAAGAGGAATAGTGAGTTTTTGTAAGTACTGTACACGAGGAATAGTGAGTTTTTGTAAGTACTGTACACAAGAGGAATAGTGAGTTTTTGTAAGTACTGTACACGAGGAATAGTGAGTTTTTGTAAGTACTCTACACAAGAGGAATAGTGAGTTTTTGTGGTCTACTCTAATGTTAAGGTGACTCCATGTAATTAAGATTGACATCTGAGAGCCCTCCAAACCATGTGCTAATGATCATATTTTTAGACTAATTCGACTAACTTGTCATTTTTGTTTTTCCATCAAATATTTGGCAGCCTTCAAAGAAATTGTATTTTTCAAATAACAAGTTACTTTAAATAGTATTTGGTTTTCTGAGAGTTATTCAAAAATCTTTCAAATATGATTTGGTTTTCTGTGTTTGATTATCACAGAAAATAGTTGCCTTTTAGTTTAGACTCTATAAAACTATATTTGACTTCCTCTAGTATTTGGAAAGTTGGTATTTTCAAATAAACGACAAAATAAAGTATTTTCAACTTTTGGCTGAAGGCACCAACCTAAATCTCCACCTCACCTCACCCACAGATGTAGACAGACAGAATGACAGCATTAATCTCAAACCATCAACATATTCCAAAATGTTTGTTTGAGATTTTTATGTTCTTTTTTTGTTTCTATGTTATTATGTGGTCATGTTATTCGTAAACCAGCTGTTTTTCTGTGGTGATGTTATCAGTAATCCAGGTGTTTTCTGTGGTGATGTTATCAGTAATCCAAGTCTTTTTCTGTGGTGATGTTATCAGTATTCCAGCTGTTTTTCTGTGGTGATGTTACCATTTATCCATATGTTTTTCTGTGGTGATGTTATCAGTTATCCAGCTGTTTTTCTGTGGTGATGGTATCAGTTATCCAGCTGTTTTTCTGTGGTGATGTAATCAGTTATCCAGCTGTTTTTCTGTGGTGATGTAATCAGTTATCCAGCTGTTTTTCTGTGGTGATGTAATCAGTTATCCAGCTGTTTTTCTGTGGTGATGTAATCAGTTATCCAGCTGTTTTTCTGTGGTGATGTAATCAGTTATCCAGCTGTTTTTCTGTGGTGATGGTATCAGTTATCCAGCTGTTTTTCTGTGGTGATGTAATCAGTTATCCAGCTGTTTTTCTGTGGTGAAGTAATCAGTTAACCAGCTGTTTTTCTGTGGTGATGTAATCAGTTATCCAGCTGTTTTTCTGTAGTGATGTAATCAGTTATCCAGCTGTTTTTCTGTGGTGATGTAATCAGTTATCCAGCTGTTTTTCTGTGGTGATGTAATCAGTTATCCAGCTGTTTTTCTGTGGTGATGTAATCAGTTATCCAGCTGTTTTTCTGTAGTGATGTAATCAGTAGCTCATCTAGCTGGGTCATTAAAAGTATCAAAGTATTATTCCATCTGGGCGGGTAAGGATCTAAGCTAAGCGAGATTGATGGGCTCAAGGGTTGTGAGTATGTGAGACTAAGACTAAATGATAGAGTGGAGGGAGATAGTGAGAGTATCTCTTTGTCGAGGTGTGCTGGGTTATAAATATAATTACGTTAATATGGACTCTGATGATACCCATCATGGTCATTCAAATACAAACCACACCTTAATAACATGGCAGTTGGAAATATGACATAAACTTGCTTTTCTTTAGTCCAACCAGATACACCAGTGGTTTCATTTAGTAGCATAACAAAACACTGGCCTTGGGCAACTCAGTTTCTTGAGGATTTGTGGCTGTTGTTGTTATTGTTTTTTTATTGTTGTTTCCTTGTTTTGACTAAACACTTGAGGAAGGCAACTGTTTCATATTTAGTTTGAGGTGAAACATATGTAACTTTTATTTAACTAGGCAAGTCAGTTATTTTCAATGACAGCCTACCCCGGCCAAACCCTAACCCGGACGACGCTGGGCCAATTGTGCGCCACCCTACGAGATTCTCAATCATGGCCGGATGTGATACAGCCTGGATATACAAATCAAATCTTCCGGGAAGAATTCATTCAAAATGACGATGATGATTTTTGGAGTTAGTTTTGCCGTGCATATGGTAATATAATAATAATATAATAATGTGGTAATATAATTATAATAATATAATTGTACTGGTACTGATGGATTCGGTAATGAGTACCCTTTCAATAATATTTGGTGCATGATCGCTCTATTTGAGACACTCAAATGTTTCAGCAAGAGACCATGACAAACGACAGCATATTCCCACAGCATTTCTACAACCAATTCTACACTAATTTGCCAACATGGCATCGTAGATCAGACCTTTACCCTGAATGGCCGATACAGCTGGAGCATATCTCAGATTTACATCGTCAGGCAGTGTACAGACAGACTTGATGTGCCAACCCTGAAACCTGGACCCAATAATGAGCAGAAAATTCTATTCTGGGATTTTAGGAATCCAAGAATCTGCAACCCCTGTGGCGTTCCAAATGGCACCCCATTCCCTATATAATTCACTACTTTTGACCAGAGCCATGTAGGGAATAGGGTTCCATTTGGGAATCTTCATCCACTCCCGCTAAATCATAGTGCAGACCGGAGCGCCGAGCGAGCGAGCGACCTACCGACCAAACCTCAACCTGTCTTCAATGAATAGTTTATTTTGTGTGTGTGGGAGTCGTGTGTGTATCTCAAATGGCAACCTATTCCCTATATAATGCACTACATTCTACCTAAAGGGGTACACTGTATAGGAAATAGGGTGCTATTTGACTCGGGTCGAAGCAGTGCACTACATAGAGATTAGGCCTATGGATGCATCCCAAATGCCATCTTATTGCCTATATAGCGCACTACTTTTGACCAGGGCTCATATAGTAGGGCTCTTGTCAGAAGTAGTGCACTAGGGTGCCATTTGAGACGTACACTTGAACTTTTATTTGGAGATATGATGCTCTCTGTCCACTACCTGTCAGAACCAAGTGATTTTCCAGAATAAATCAGCTAGTAAAGTAAGATCTATATGTGCTCAGCTCTTCCCCAGTTGGTCGGTTTATTATCATTTAACTTAAAGGTCGAACTTGAAGAAAGTTTTGGTAAGGATTCTTCATAGATGGAGCACTACCCCTTCCAACCCTGTCAGCCTAGATTGCGAACGACCATGGCCATGGTTAAGATAAGACACGCAAGGATCTTCACTTTATTGGACTGAAACTATGTTGTGTTTCCAGTCACAGTCGGTCTATTGGCCTCCCAGACAGAGAGATTAGCTGATGTTCTGGTGTGTCCAAGTGAATGAGCTTAGTCTGTCTCACTAATCCCAAAAAGCACACAAACGCACAAAAATACCCAAAAGGAAGACGGAATGAAAGAAAGTCACGTGTTCATCAAACTGATCTGACAGGAGGAGTAGGCCAGCCAGCCAATGACTGATTGTTTCACTGGAGAACAGTTTCACAATGTACTGAGTGGGTATTTCACAGCACCTAAAAACAATGAAAATAATATCAATAATAAAAAATGACTTATTTGGAGCTTCTCACTAAATCACTAATCTTACTAAATGTAATTGTAGACACACTACAGAAATAAAGAACATCTTATGTTCCTAACACTTGTTTTTCCTTTAGAGTACTAATTATATAGCTTTATAGTACTGATAATATAGCTTTATAGTACTGATAATATAGCTTTATAGTACTGATAATATAGCTTTATAGTACTGATAATATAGCTTTATAGTACTGATAATATAGCTTTAGAGTACTGATAATATAGCTTTATAGTACTGATAATATAGCTTTATAGTACTGATAATATAGCTTTAGAGTACTGATAATATAGCTTTATAGTACTGATAATATAGCTTTATAGTACTGATAATATAGCTTTATAGTACGGCTAATATAGCTTTAGAGTACTGATAATATAGCTTTACAGTACTGATAATATAGCTTTAGAGTACTGATAATATAGCTTTAGAGTACTGATAATATAGCTTTACAGTACTGATAATATAGCTTTAGAGTACTGATAATATAGCTTTACAGTACTGATAATATAGCTTTATAGTACTGATAATATAGGTTTTACTTTACACTTAGTTGAACTGAATGATTGTACCTTGCTCGAGATAAGCATCTGCTAAAAGACTCAAATGAAGTCACAGCAGAGCGTTGCAGCAGTAGTTGAAGCCTGGGTTGTAGATATCCTGTAAGCTTTATAGTAGAGCAGTATTGGAGTTTTAAAGCTGTGATACAGCAGCAGTAGTTAAAGGGTTAAGTCTAGCCTGCGGGTGGTTTGAGAAAAAATATGTATTTGGGGGGAGGGGGACTAACTCAATATACTTTAAAATGAATAAAACCAAATGGAAACTGTAGAGATTGTCTACATTCATACAGATTCTTGACTGTGTCCAGCTCACTAATAATCACCCAAATGAAAGCTAGACAATCAGGGAGCATAGATTTTTTATTTTTACGATGGATAGAGGACTTTTTTATTTTTTATTTCAAGGCGAGGAAATATAACACATTTTCAGTGCGGTCCCAAGGACCTCGTTGAAGACCGAATGCACCCCTGGGGCAAAATTTGTTTGATACCGTTGCTGTAGAGTTTAAACTGAATTGTAGAGCAGCAGGGAGTTAAAGCAATGTTGTAGCAGCAGCAGAGTTTAAGCCTGGGTTAAGTATAGGGTGTAGATATCCTTTAGAGTTGAAACTGTGTTGTAGAGCAGTAGTAGAGCTTTAAAGCAGCATTGCAGCAGCAGCAACACTGCACCTTCTGTGCCCAGGGACCCAAGGCCAGAGCTCCTCCCCCTACTCCTCATCTTCTTCTTAGCTGCACTGGACAGCTCTGAGAATGTAACGCTCTATTCATTCACTCGCTCTTTGCGTTTCTTTCCTTTTCCTTCTTTCCTTCTCTTTTTTCTGTTTCTCTGTCTCTTCCTCTCTCTCCTTCGCTCAGTCTGTTCATCTCTCCCGTTTTGTCTCGCTCGTTCGCTCTCTCTCAATTAAATTAAATTCAAAGGGCTTTATTGGCTTGGGAACATATGCCAAATCAAGTGAAATAGATAATAAACAAAAGTGAAATAAAAAAATTAACAGTAAACATTACACTCACAACATGTGCGCAAGACAAAGGACTTGATCGTGGACTACAAGAAAAGGCGGGCCGAACAGGCCTCCATTAACATCGACGGGGCTGTAGTGGAGCGGGTCGAGAGTTTCAAGTTCCTTGGTGTCCACATCACCAACGAACTATCATGGTCCAAACATACCAAAACAGTCGTGAAGAGGGCACGACAAAACCTTTTCCCCCTCAGGAGACTGAAAAGATTTGGCATGGGTCCCCAGATCCTCAAAAGGTTCTACAGCTGCACCATTGAGAGTATCCTGACCGGTTGCATCACCGCCTGGTATGGAAACTGCTCGGTATCTGACCGTAAGGTGCTACAGAGGGTAGTGCGAACGTCCCAGTAAATCACTGGGGCCAAGCTTCCTGCCATCCAGGACCTATTTAATGCAACCACTGTGTCAGATTTTTTTTTAAACGCTACGGAAAAAGCAAACCATGCAATAATCTGAGTACGGTGCTCAGACAACAAATCAAGCCATACAGATATCCGCCATGTTGGAGTCAACAGAAGTCAGAAATAGCGTTATAAATATTCACTTACCTTTGATGACCTTCATCAGAATGCACTCCCAGGAATCCCAGTTCCACAATAAA
Organism: Oncorhynchus clarkii lewisi; assembly: GCF_045791955.1. NCBI lineage: Eukaryota > Metazoa > Chordata > Actinopteri > Salmoniformes > Salmonidae > Oncorhynchus > Oncorhynchus clarkii. The sequence continues at coordinate 49,948,369 of NC_092169.1, forward strand.
TGTTTGATTTGTTCGATAAAGTCCATAATTTATGTCCAAATACCTCCTTTTTGTTTGCGCGTTTAGCCCAGTAATCCAAATTCACGACGCGCAAGCAGACGAAAAGTCCAAAAGTTCCGTTACAGTCCGTAGAAACATGTCAAACGAAGTATAGAATAAATCTTTAGGATGTTTTTATCATAAATCTTCAATAATGTTCCAACCGGAGAATTCCTTTATCTTCAGAAATGCAATGGAACTCAAGCTAACTCTCACGTGAACGCACGTGGTCAAACGTTCCTGTCCTCCTCAAACGTTCCTGTCCTTCTGAATCCTTCTTTCCCATTGAACTTTGTGGTTATGTGTGTGTGTGTGTGTGTGTGTGTGTGTGTGTGTGTGTGTGTGTGTGTGTGTGTGTGTGTGTGTGTGTGTGTGTGTGTGTGTCTGTGTGTTCTTCCCTCATCATAGTGGAACAATCAACTTACTCAAACTGTCCAAGAGTTTTAACCCAATGCATCATTTTGACAAGCAGCCTGGCCTGGTTGTGTAATCCAGTCATACCCATCGTCAAACATCTTACACCAGGCATGCTGAAGCTTAGACTGTGTGTGTGTGTGTGTGTGTGTGTGTGTGTGTGTGTGTGTGTGTGTGTGTGTGTGTGTGTGTGTGTGTGTGTGTGTGTGTGTGTGTGTGTGTGTGTGTGTGTTCCGTTAGGAGTCCCCGGGCATGTGGTGGGGCCCCACATACTCAAATAACACATCTAGATGTAAGAATATAGTCCCAAAGCTGTGATGGGAACATGCAACTCAAATGTTTCTTTACATCAATAGTTTTTCTGTAACATGTTATTTTACACCTCTAATTCCAGAGTTGTTGAGTGAGTGAAGATGAAAAACATAAGATTGGATTGATCTGAAATCTATGTGGTATTTCCTGTGGTATTCACCTCGCTTTCTCTCATCTCTTTCTCCATCATTCATTTCTGTCTGTCTGTCCTCCATCAATGGTCAAGATAAGCACTAAACTGGCTTATGCTTTCTAGGGAGGGAGAAAGATGGACCTGAGTGTTCAGTGCACACAGTACAGACATACAGTACACAGGGTACACACAATACACACAGTGAAAACAGTACATACAGTAAACACATACAGTACATACAGTACACACACACAGTACATGCAGTACACACACAGTACATGCAGTACACACGGTACATACAGTATATACACAAAGTATTATTATTTGTATTTTATTTAACCATTATTTTTACTAGGCAAGTCAGTTTACAATGACGGCCTACCCCTGCCAGACCCTAACCCGGACAATGCTGGGCCTATGGGACTCCCGATCACGGCCACACAGTACATAAGGTACACACAGTACACACAGTACACTCAGTACATACAAGTAGTACACACAGTACATACACACAGTACACACAGTACATACCTTACATACAGTACCTAAACACAGTACATACAGTACACACAGTACAAACAGCACAACGAGTACACACAGTACATACAGTACACACAGTACATACACACAGTACATAGAGGGGTTAGGTTAAATGTGGAAGACACATTTCAGTTGAATGCATTCAGTTGTACAAATGATTAGGTATCCCCTTTCCCTTTTACACTACATACAGTACATACACACAGTACATACAGTACCTACAGAATATACATTACCTAAACACAGTACATACAGTACACACAGTACATACACACAGTACATACAGTACCTACAGAATATACATTACCTAAACACAGTACATACAGTACACACAGTAGCTTGTGAAAGTATTCCCCCCCTTGGCATTTTTCCTATTTTGTTGCCTTACAACCTGGAATTAAAATAGATTTTTTTGGGGGGGTTGAATCATTTGATTTACACAACATGCCTACCTACCACTTTGAAGATGGAAAATATTTTTTAGTGTGAAACAAACAAGAGATAAGACAAAGATACAAAGGTAGATAACTATTCACCCCCACAAAGTCAATACTTTGTAGCGCCACCTTTTGCAGCAATTACAGCTGCAAGTCTCTTGGGGTATGTCTCTATAAGCTTGGCACATCTAGACACTGGGATTTTAGCCCATTATTCAAGGAAAAACTGCTCCATCTCCTTCAAGTTGGATGGGTTCCGCTGGTGTACAGCAATCTTTAAGTCATACCACAGATTCTCAATTGGATTGAAGTCTGGGGTTTGACTAGGCCATTCCAAGACATTTAAATGTTTCCCCTTAAACCACTCAAGTGTTACTTTAGGGTATGCTTAGGGTCATTGTTCTGCTGGAAGGTGAACCTCCGTCCCAGTCTCAAATCTCAGGAAGACTGAAACCTTGTATTTATTTCCCTGTATTTAGCGCCCTCCATCATTCCATCAATTCTGACCAGTTTCCCAGTCCCTGCCGATGAAAACACATCCCCACAGCATGATGCTGCCTCCACCATGCTTCCCTGTGGGGATGGTGTTCTCGGGGTGATGTGAGGTGTTGGGTTTGCACTAGACATAGCATTTTCCTTGATGGCAAAAAGCTCAATTTTAGTCTCATCTGACCAGAGTACCTTCTTCTATATGTTTGGGGTGTCCCCCAGACGCCTTTTGGCGAACACCAAATGTGTTTGCTTATTTTTTTCTTACAGCAATTGCTTTTTCTGGCCATTCTTCCATAAAGCCCAGTTCTGTGGAGTGTACGGCTTAAAGTGTTCCTATGGACAGATACTCCAATCTCCACTGTGGAGCTTTGCAGTTCCTTCAGTTTTGTCTTTGGTCTCTTTGTTTTCTCTGATTAATGCCCTCCTTGCCTGGTCTGTGAGTTTTGGTGGGCTGCCCTCTCTTGGCAGGTTTGTTGTGGTGCCATATTCTTTCCATTTTTTAATAACGAATTTAATGGCGCTCTGTTCAAAGTTTTAGAATTGTTTTTATAACCCAACACTGATCTGTACTTCTCCACAACTTTGTCCCAGACCTGTTTGGAGAGCTCTTTGGTCTTCATAGTGCCGCTTGCTTGGTGGTGCCCCTTGCTTGGTGGTGCCCCTTGCTTGGTGGTGCCCCTTGCTTGGTGGTGCCCCTTGCTTGGTGGTGCCCCTTGCTTGGTGGTGCCCCTTACTCAGTGGTGAACAGGTGTAGAACAGGTGTATATATACTGAGATCAAGTGACAGATTATGTGATACTTAGATTGCACACAGCTGGACTTTATTTAACTAGTTATGGGACTTCTGAAGGTAATTGGTTGCACCAGATCTTATTTAGGGGCTTCATAGCAAAGGGGGAGAGGTGAATAGATACTGTATGCACACACCACTTATCTGTTTTTAATTTTTTAGAATTGTTTGAAATTTAAAAAATAAAATCATTTCACTTCAACAATTTGGACTATTTGGTGTATGTCCATTACATGAAATCCATATAAAAAATCCATTTAAATTACAGGTTGTAATGCAACAAAATAATTTTGCAAGGCACTGTACAGACAGTACACACAGTACACACAGTACATACAGTACATACACACAGTACACATACACATACATTATATACAGTACCAGTCAAAAGTTTGGATACACCTACTAATTCAAGGGTTTTTCTTTATTTGTACTATTTTTATTTTGTACATTGTAGAATAATGGTGAAGAATACCAAAACTATGAAATAAAACATATGGAATCATGTGGTAACCAACAAAGTGTTAAACAAATCAAAATATATTTGATATTTGAGATTCTTCAAAGTAGTCACCCTTTACCTTGATGACAGCTTTGCACATTCAGCTTTGTACGTGATATATGGTCTGATATACCACGGCTTTCAGCCAATCAGCATTCAGGTCTCGAACCACCCGGTTTGTAATAGCCTTTATAAACATGGTGGTTTATGCCCTGAATGCTGATTGGCTGACAGCCATGGTATATCAGACCGTATACCACGGGTATGACAAAACATTTATTTTTGCTGCTCTAATTACATTGGTAACCAGTTTATAATAGCAATAAGGCACCTCTGGGGTTTGTGCTATATGGCCAATATACCACGGATAAGGGCTGTGTCCAGGCACTCTGCATTGCGTTGTGCATAAGAACAGCCCTTAGCCATGGTATATTGGCCATATACCACACCTCATGGCTTGGCACTGCTAACACTTGTCAACTGTTATCCATCACCAAAAGCTTTCCTGGGTACTTCAGACAGCTCAAGACTGCATTCATTTCGATGCTGCTGAGTGTCTTTACTGAACATTACCCAAAATTATTAACTTTGCTAAATGTTTGTACAGTGTGTCCACATTTGGAGTTTATTAGTAAACCTAAACTATAGAAGGCTGCATCAACCACTTTCTGTGTAAATATGTCTTACACCTTTATCCTACTCATTGTACACCTTTATCCTACTCATTGTATACCTTTATCCTATTCATTGTACACCTTTATCCTACTCATTGTATACCTTTATCCTACTCATTGTATACCTTTATCCTACTCATTGTACACCTTTATCCTACTCATTGTATACCTTTATCCTACTCATTGTACACCAAAGTCCGTCTACATCTGTTTTTTTGCATGGGCACAATCCACCGCATCCATAGATATCGTCCTTCCACTTCTGCTGTGAAAGGTGGCAGAGCTAAAGCGGTGTTTGTCAGACCATAAGACATCTGTGGTGAAAGATGGCAGAGTTAGAGAGGTGTTTGTCAGACCATGAGACATCTGTGGTGAAAGGTTGGCAGAGCCAGAGCGGTGTTTGTCAGACCATGAGACATTTCGAAAAACGGTCTTTTCCCAAAAATATTTTTGCCGTCCAAACGATTTACTATTATGACCACTCGATTGAAAGCCTCACAAGACTTGTCTGAAGGTCCCCAGTACCAGTTAGAAAAATGTATGGAAGTATATATGGAGATAGTTTAGGCACTACAATAAGGGGATAAATACATGTCCAAAACAATATACAATGCTTTCAGAAAATATTCAGACCCCTTGACTTTTTCCACATGTTGTTACGTTACAGACTTATTCTAAAATTTATTAAATAAAAACAATTCCTCAGCAATCTACACACAATACCCCACAATGACAAAGCAAAAACTAGTTTTTATACATTTGTCCAATGTATTAAAAAAACGAACAGAAATACCTTATTAACTTAAGTATTCAGACTCATTGCTGTGAGACTCGAAATTGAGCTCAGGTGCATCCTGTTTCCATTGATCATCCTTGAGAATTTTCTACAACTTGATTGAAGTCCACACGGGAGATTCAATTGATTGGACATTATTTGGAAAGGTACACACCTGTCTATATAAGGTCCCACAGTTGACAGTGCATGTCAGTGCAAAAACCAAGCCATGAGGTTGAAGGAATTGTCCATAGAGCTCAGAGACACGACTGTGTCAAGAAACAGATCTGGAGAAGGGTTTGCAGCATTGAAGGTCCCCAAGAACACAGTGGTCTCCATCATTCTTAAATGGAAGACGTTTGAAACCACCAAGACTCTTCCTTGACCTGGCCGCCCGGCCAAACTGAGTAATCGGGGGGAAAGGCCTTGGTCAGAGAGGTGACCAAGGACCTGATGGTCTCTCTGACAGAGCTCTAGATTTCATCTATGGAGATGGGAGAACCTTCCAGAAGGACAACCATCTCTGGTAGAGTGGACAGACAGAAGCTACTCCTCAGTTAAAGGCACAGCCCGCTTGGAGCTTGCCTAAAGGCACCTAAAGACTCCCAGACCATCAGAAACAAGATTCTCTTTGGCCTGAATGCCAAGTGTCACGTCTGGAGGAAACCTGGCACCATCCCTACAGTGAAGAATGGTGGTGGCAGCATCATGTTGTGGGGATGTTTTTCAGTGACAGACACATTTTCTGATTATTTTTTTATTTTATTATTTGTTGTTCCATGTAGTGAATGTGGTGAGTAATGAGGAGCAACCAGATGCTGCACTTGACACATTTATGAAACTACTTATTCCAGTTACTAATAAGCACCCATTCAGAAAATGACTGTAAAAACTGTTAAATCTCCATGGATTGATGAGGAATTGAAAAATTGTTTGGTTGAGAGGGATGAGGCAAAATGTATGGCAATTAAGTCTGGCAATCAGCCTGTTACCAACACTTAGTAAACTTCTGGAAGAAATTGTGTTTGACCAGATACAATGCTATTTCACAGTAAACAACATAATTTCAGCATGCTTATAGAGAAGGACACTCAACAAGCACAGCATTTTCACAAATGACTGATGATTAGCTGAGATAAATTGATGATACAATTATTGTGGGGGCTGTCTTGTTAGACTTCATTGTAGCTTTTGACATTATCGAAAAACGTATGTGTTATGGTTTTACACCCCCTGCTATAATGTGGATAAAGAGTTACCTGTCTAACAGAACACAGAGGGTGTTTTTTAATGGAAGCCTCTACAACATAATCCTGGTAGAATCAGGAATTCCCCAGTGTAGCTGTCTAGGCCCCTTACTTTTTCAATCTTTACTAATGACATGCTACTGGCTTTATTATTATATATAATTATATGTTATTCAATGTGTTTCTATTGGCTAATAGCAGTAATGCCAAATTCAATGTTTCATCTAATAATTATATTATATATTTTTTTCAGACCTTAAGGGGTCTTAAAATTCTGAATCAAATAGCTAAATCTTATCTTAGAACCGCCCTCCCCCGGCTTCGACAGGGCTGAGACTCTAGAGGGTTAACAACTGTGTTGTTATAAAATGTAACCCACCCATAACATGTCTCTAAAATACAATCAAACATATAATTCCTCCTAGAAATATTCAGTTGTATATCAACAAATTAATGTCTAATCGAGCCAACTGTCTTACTGTACATAAAAACAACATTTCTGCAACATTGAACGACAAAGAACTCGGGATGACATTATCCACTGAAAAAAAAGTCACTATTTTAACATGAAGGGAAAGAGACAACTCCTTGTATCGTAAGCTGGCTCCCATGGTGATGTCATTTTAATGGTATGCTCAGGTCACATTTTGTGGTTTGGGTAGAGTTCTGATCCCGACTCCCTTACTGTCGACAACTCACTGGACACTGCTCTCCAAGTTAATAAAGAGGGCTGTCCGGTGACCTACAGCTTGTGGTAAGTGACTGCCTACTAAATAACTCTACATCACCCCAAAGGTGGGAAAGGGATAGGTCTCATCACCCCAGAGAGATGGGAAGGGGATAGGCCTCATCACCCCAGAGAGATGGGAAGGGGATAGGCCTTATCACCCCAGAGAGATGGGAAGGGGATAGGTCTCATCACCCCAGAGAGGTGGGATGGGATAGATCTCATCACCCCAGAGAGGTGGGAAGGGTAGGTCTCATCACCCCAGAGAGGTGGGAAGGGGATAGGCCTCATCACCCCAGAGAGGTGGGAAGGGGACAGGCCTCATCACCCCAGAGAGGTGGGAAGGGGACCGGCCTCATCACCCCAGAGAGGTGGGAAGGGGATAGGCCTCATCACACCAGAGTGGTGGGAAGGGGATAGGCCTCATCACCCCAGAGAGGTGGGAGAGGGAGACGCCTCATCACCCTAGAGAGATGGGAAGGGGATAGGCCTCATCACCCCAGAGAGGTGGGAAGGGGATAGGCCTCATCACCCCAGAGAGATGGGAAGGGGATAGGCCTCATCACCCCAGAGAGGTGGGAAGGGGATAGGCCTCATCACCCCAGAGAGGTGGGAAGGGGATAGGCCTCATCACCACAGAGTGGTGGGAAGGGGATAGGCCTCATCACCCCAGAGAGATGGGAAGGGGATAGGTCTCATCACCCCAGAGAGGTGGGAAGGGGATAGGCCTCATCACCCCAGAGAGGTGGGAATGGGATAGGTCTCATCACCCCAGAGAGGTGGGATGGGATAGGTCTCATCACCCCAGAGAGGTGGGAAGGGTAGGTCTCATCACCCCAGAGAGGTGGGAAGGGGATAGGCCTCATCACCCCAGAGAGGTGGGAAGGGGACAGGCCTCATCACCCCAGAGAGGTGGGAAGGGGATAGGCCTCATCACCCCAGAGAGGTGGGAAGGGGATAGGCCTCATCACCCCAGAGAGGTGGGAATGGGATAGGTCTCATCACCCCAGAGAGGTGGGATGGGATAGGTCTCATCACCCCAGAGAGGTGGGAAGGGTAGGTCTCATCACCCCAGAGAGGTGGGAAGGGGATAGGCCTCATCACCCCAGAGAGGTGGGAAGGGGACAGGCCTCATCACCCCAGAGAGGTGGGAAGGGGATAGGCCTCATCACCCCAGAGAGGTGGGAAGGGGATAGGCCTCATCACCCCAGAGTGGTGGGAAGGGGATAGGCCTCATCACCCCAGAGAGGTGGGAGAGGGAGACGCCTCATCACCCTAGAGAGATGGGAAGGGGATAGGCCTCATCACCCCAGAGAGGTGGGAAGGGCATAGGCCTCATCACCCCAGAGAGATGGGAAGGGGATAGGCCTCATCACCCCAGAGAGGTGGGAAGGGGATAGGCCTTATCACCCCAGAGAGGTGGGAAGGGGATAGGCCTCATCACCCCAGAGAGATGGGAAGGGGATAGGCCTCATCACCCCAGAGAGATGGGAAAGGAATAGACCTCATCACCCCAGAGAGATGGGAGAGGGATAGACCTCATCACCCCAGAGAGATGGGAGAGAGATAGACCTCATCACCCCAGAGAGATGGGAGAGGGATAGACCTTGTCACCCAGAGAGATGGGAGAGGGATAGACCTCATCACCCCAGAGAGATGGGAGAGGGATAGACCTCATCACCCAGAGAGATGGGAAAGGGATAGACCTCATCATCCCAGAGAGATGGGAGAGGGATAGACCTCATCACCACAGAGAGATGGGAAGGGGATAGGCCTCATCACCCCAGAGAGGTGGGAAGGGGATAGGCCTCATCACCCCAGAGAAATGGGAAGGGGATCGGCCTCATCACCCCAGAGAGGTGGGAAGGGGATAGGCCTCATCACCCCAGAGAGATGGGAAGGGGATAGTTCTCATCACCCCAGAGAGGTGGGAAGGGGATAGGCCTCATCAACCCAGAGAGGTGGGAAGGGGATAGGCCTCATCACCCCAGAGAGGTGGGAAGGGGATAGGCCTCATCACCCCAGAGAGGTGGGAAGGGGAAAGGCTTCATCACCCCAGAGAGGTGGGAAGGGGATAGGCCTCATCACCCCAGAGAGGTGGGAGAGGGAGAGGGCTCATCAGCCCAGAGAGATGGGAAGGGGATAGGCCTCATCACCCCAGAGAGGTGGGAGAGGGATAGGCCTCATGACCCCAGAGAGATGGGAGAGGGATAGGCCTCATCACCCCAGAGAGATGGGAAGGGGATAGGCCTCATCACCCCAGAGAGATGGGAGAGGAATAGACCTCATCACCCCAGAGAGATGGGAGAGGGATAGACCTCATCACCCCAGAGAGATTGGAGAGAGATAGACCTCATCACCCCAGAGAGATGGGAGAGGGATAGACCTCATCACCCAGAGAGATGGGAGAGGGATAGACCTCATCACCCCAGAGAGATGGGAGAGGGATAGACCTTATCACCCCAGAGAGATGGGAGAGGGATAGGCCTCATCACCCCAGAGAGATGGGAAGGGGATAGGCCTCATCACCCCAGAGATTTGGGAGAGGAATAGACCTCATCACCCCAGAGAGATGGGAGAGGGATAGACCTCATCACCCCAGAGAGATGGGAGAGAGATAGACCTCATCACCCCAGAGAGATGGGAGAGGGATAGACCTTGTCACCCAGAGAGATGGGAGAGGGATAGACCTCATCACCCCAGAGAGATGGGAGAGGGATAGACCTCATCACCCAGAGAGATGGGAGAGGGATAGACCTCATCACCCCAGAGAGATGGGAGAGGGATAGACCTCATCACCCCTTAGAGACGGGAGAGGGATAGACCTCATCACCCAGAGAGATGGGAGAGGGATAGACCTCATCACCCCAGAGAGATGGGAGAGGGATAGACCTCATCACCCCAGAGAGATGGGAGAGGGATAGACCTCATCACCCAGAGAGATGGGAGAGGGATAGACCTCATCACCCCAGAGAGATGGGAGAGGGATAGAACTCATCACCCCAGAGAGATGGGAGAGGGATAGACCTCATCACCCCAGAGAGATGGGAGAGGGATAGACCTCCAGAGAGGTGGGAGAGGGATAGGCCTCCAGAGAGGTGGGAAGCGGATAGGCCTATGCCTCTCTGTTACAGCGATATCAGACCATGGTTACGTCCCAAATGGGTCAGGATGCTCTCGATGGTGTAGCTGTATAACTTTTTGAAGATGTATAACTTTGGAGAATGTAGAACTTTTTGAGGTTCTGGGGACCCATGCCAAAAGGTTTCAGTCTCCTGATGGGGAAAAGGTGTTGTCGTACCCTCTTCATGACTGTCTTGTTGTGTTTGGACCATGAGTTTGTTGGTGATGTGGACACCAAGGAACTTGAAACCCTCGATCCGATCCACTACAGCCCCGTTGATGTGAATTGGGGGCGTGTTCGGCCCTCCTTTTGCTGAAGTCCACGATCATCTCTTTTGTCTTGCTCATGTTGAGGGAGACGTTGTCCTGGCACCACACTGCCAGGTCTCTGACCTCCTCCCTCCAGGCTGTCTCATCATTGTCGATGATCAGGCCTACCACTGTTGTGTCGTCAGCACGTACCCCTAAGGGGCCCCCATGTTCTGGATCAGTGTGGCAGATGTGTTGTTGCCTGGCCTTACCACCTGTGGGCGGCAATGCACATACCCCTGAGGGGCCCCCATGTTCTGGATCAGCGTGGCAGATGTGTTGTTGCATGCCCTAACTACCTGGGGGGTGGCCCTGTCAGGAAGTCCAGGATGTGTTAAGTCCCACGGTCCTTAGCTTAGTGATGAGCTTTATGGGCACTATGGTGTTGAATGCTGAGCTGTAGTCAATGAACAGCATTCTCAAATAGGTGTTCATTTTTTCCTGGTGGGAAAGGGCAGTGTGGAGTGCGATTGAGATTGCGTCACTTGTGGATCTGTTGGGGCGGTATGCGAATTGGAGGGAGTCTAGGGTTTCCGGGATGATGGTGTTTGATGTGTGCCATGACCAGCTTTCAAAGCACTTCATGGCTACCAATGTGAGTGCTATGGGGCGGTAGTCATTTAAGGAGGTTACCTTCGCTTCCTTGGGCACAGGGACTATGGTGGTCTGCTTAAACATGTAGGTATTACAGACTCGACAGGGAGAGGATGAAAATGTAATTGAAGACACTTGCCAGTTGGTCCGCACATGCTCTGAGTACACGTCTTGGTAATTGTCTGGCCCTGGGGTGTTGTGAATGTTGACCTGTTTAAAGGTCTTGCTCACATCGGCTATGGAGAGCATGATCACACAGAACATGATCACACGTCCAGAACAGCTGGTGTTCTCATGCACGCTTCAGTGTTTCTTGCCTCAAAGCAAGCATAAAAGGAATTTAGCTCGTCTGGTAGGCTCGTGTCACTGGACAGCTTGCGGCTGGGTTTCCCCTAGTAGTCTGTAATAGTTTGTAAGCCCTGCCACATCTGATTAGCATCAGAGCCGGAGTAGTAGGATTCAATCTTAGTTCTGTATTCACGCTATGCCTGTTTGATAGTTCATCTGAGGACATATCGGGATTTCTTACAATTGTCCAGATTAGTGTCCCGCTCCTTGAAAGCTCTAGCCTTTAGCTCAGTGCGGATGTTGCCTGTAATCCTTGGCTTCTGGTTGGGATATATATGGTCACTGTGGGGACATGACGTTGTCGATGCACTTATTGATGAAGCCGGTGACTGAAGTGGTATACTCGTCAATGCTATTGGATGAATCCTGGAACATATTCCAATCTTTGCTAGCAAAACAGTAATGTAGCGTAGCATCCACGTCATCTGACCACGTCCATATTGAGCGAGTCACTGTTACTTCCTGCTTTAGTTTTTGCTTGTAAGCAGGAATCAGGGGGATAGAATTATGGTCATATTTGCGTGTGGAATAAAGGTGGTCTAGTTTTTTTCCTCAGGTTGCACATGTGACATGCTGGTAGAAATTAGGTAAAACGGATTTAAGTTTATCTGCATTAAAATCCCCTGCCACTAGGAGCGCCACTTCTTGGGGAGCATTTTTCTTGTTTGCTTATGGCCTTATACACCTCCTTGAGTGCGGTCTTAGTGCCAGCGTTGGTTTGTGGTGGTAAATAGACGGCTATGAAAATTATAGATGTTTCTATCTAGATAGTGTGGTCTACAGCTTCTTGGTAGATAGTGTGATCTACAGCTTATCATGAGATACTCTACCTCATGCGAGCAATACCTCGAGACTACCTTAATATTAGACACTGCGCACCAGCTGTTATTGACAAATAGACACACACCCCCACCTCTTGTCTTACCGGACGTTGCTGTTCTGTCCTGCCGATGCACGGAAAACCCAGCCAACTGTATATTATCAGTGTTCAGCCACCACTCATTGTAACATAAGATATTACAGATTTGAATATCCCATGGTAGGATAGTCTCACACGGCGCTTATCCAGTTTATTCTCCAGTGATTGCACGTTGGCCAATAGAACGGATGGTAGAGGCGGGTTACCCACTCACCAACAAATTCTCACAAGGCACCCTGATCTGCGCCCCCGGAATCTCCTTCTTTTCTTCATGCAAATGACGGGTATTTGGACCTTGTCCGGGAGCAACATTATATCCTTTGTGTAAGACTCTTTAAAAAAATCTTCATCCAGTTTCAGGTAAGTAATCGCTGTTCTGATATCAATAAGCTATTTTCAGTCATAAGAGACGATAGCATCAACATTATGTACAAAATAAGTTACAAACAATGCGAAAAAACACACAAAATAACACAATTGGTTAGGAGTCTGTAAAATGGCAGCCCTAAGGTGCCATTTGGGACCCAGTGATATCAGACCATGTTGCTCCGGAGAATGCAGCAAGTATAAAACAAAAGTGTTATTTCTGATAAAAAATAAAATATTTCTGATTCATTTAGAAAATGTGATTTAGTACTGGGTATACAATGACAGGTCAAAAATGAAGATATTTTGCAAAGCACAGCAGATCTTGCAAACTAAGCAATCGTATACATCATTGCGACGCTTTGCCTCAGAATAATGATAAAACATTTTTGGGTTATAAAAGTGACATAAATGCCATCTTTCCAGCAGGGACTGTAAAATGGTTGAATGGTATGTTTTACAGCACTAGCCATCCTCGCCAAATGTAATTTACTGGTGTGACTGAATGGCTGGCGTAGTCTGGATTAAGGAGCAATTAATCTAATTTTATTGCATGGTTGTAGTCGTGCTTTTTGGGTTACTTCATATTTGATGACTATGAGTTGACCTAAAAAATTCCATGTCATGTGTCTTCAGATGTCACTCATCCTCTCCAATAGCCTGGTTAAACCAAACTGAATGCTGCGCTCAATGTGGATTAAATGGTGAACTCAATTTTCTGTCTCATTTAACCAGACTACCTCTCCAATGATCTGAAGTGCAAAACCTCTACAGTAGGCAGTTTCTGTGAAAAACACACATGGTGTTACTGTTTGGAAGAAGACAAGAAAGTGACAGCCATCATCGAAGCCTTGCCATGATGAGGGAGAGAGAGAGGGGGAGAGAGAGAATGGGGAGAAAGAGAGAGAAAGAGAGCAAGACAGACAAAGATAGAAAGAGGGAGAGAGAGAAAAACTGCTGATGTGATGTTTGCTCAGATCACAGTTTCTCCATGTTTCTCAACTTTAAAATGTGTATCTCTGCGGTGCACTAAAAAGACATGTGACTAGTGGACTCCAGCTGTTAACTGGCTGTACCAAAGCTAGTTGTTTCTAAAAAAGTAACTAGGGGAAAGATGAAAACCAAAGCCCAGCATGTCTGTATGATCTGGGTCAGACAGACAATATCACCACCAGAAAACTGTTAAGATTCCTGACTCTCTCTCTCTTTCTCTTAAATTTAGTTATTCTCTTCATGACACCAGTATAATAGTAAACTCAGCAAAAAAATAAACGTCCCTTTTTCAGGACCCTGTCTTTCAAAGATAATTTGTAAAAATACAAATAACTTCACAGATCTTCATAGTACAGGGTTTAAACACTGTTTACCATGCTTGTTCAATGAACCATAAACAATTAATGAACATGCACCTGTGGAACAGTCGTTAAGACATTAACAGCTTACAGATGGTAGCCAATTAAGGTCACAGTTATGAAAACTTAGGACACTAAGGAGGCCTTTCTACTGACTCTGAAAAACACCAACAGAAAGATGCCCAGGGTCCCTGCTCATCTGTGTGAACATGCCTTAGGCATGCTGCAAGGAGGCATGAGGACTGCAGATGTGGCCAGGACAATAAATTGCAATGGCTGTACTGTGAGACGCCTAAGACAGCGCTACAGTGAGACAGGACGGACAGCTGATCGTCCTCGCAGTGGCAGATCACGTGTAACAACACCTGCGCAGGATCGGTACATCCGAACATCACACCTGCGGGACAGGTACAGGATGGCAACAACAACTGCCCAAGTTACACCAGGAACGCACAATCCCTCCATCAGTGCTCAGACTTTCCGCAATAGGCCGAGAGAGGCTGGACTGAGGGCTTGTAGGCCTGTTGTAAGGCAGATCCTCACCAGACATCACTGGCAACAATGTCACCTATGGGCACAAACCCACCGTCGCTGGACCAGACAGGACTGGCAAAAAAGTGCTCTTTGCGGTTTTGTCTCACCAGGGGCGATGGTCAGATTTGCGTTTATCATCGAAGGAATGAGCGTTACACAGAGGCCTGTACTCTGGAGCGGGATCGATTTGGAGGTGGAGGGTCCGTCATGGTCTGGGGCGGTGTGTCACAGCATCATCGGACTGAGCTTGTTGTCATTGAAGGTAATCTCAATGCTGTGCATAACAGGGAAGACATCCTCCTCCCTCATGTGGTACCCTTCCTACAGGCTCATCCTGACATGACCCTCCAGCATGACAATGCCACCAGCAGTACTGCTCGTTCTGTGCATGATTTCCTGCAAGACAGGAATGTCAGTGTTCTGCCATGGCCAGCGAAGAGCCCGGATCTCAATCGCATTGAGCACGTCTGGGACCTGTTGGATCGGAGGGTGAGGGCTAGGGCCATTCCCCCCAGAAATGTCCGGGAACTTGCAGGTGCCTTGGTGGAAGAGTGGGGTAACATCTCATAGCAAGAACTGGCTAATCTGGTGCAGTCCATGGCAAAATGTGTAGAATTGCAGGAAATTAAAACGTACATTTTTTCTCTGCTGTCAAGAGGGGGCCACTAATAAGATTTGACCTGCTTGTTGGGGTCACCCCAACCAAGGGCCCCCAAAGGGCTATGGGTAAGACTAAGGCTATGAGTAAGCTGCAACCTTTCTAGAGAGCACCTGGCAACTTAAGGGGCATCAATCAATTTGTATTTACTGGCATTCTTTGTGGAAACGGTGGCCAAAGACTGGCTGGATTCATATTTCCTTTGATTGGAATAATATGCTTATAACTGACTAGCGTACTAAAATGCTAGAAACATGCTAGAAACCAACTCCTCAAAAACATGACTAAGACTGACATACTTGGATACTCTTTCCTTATTAGAACATTCCTCAGTTATTTCTGCCCTATTGGCTATGTTGGTAAGCTACTGTCCGTTCTATTCCCTTCGTATTGTTCCTGTCAAAATAAGACAAGGAGGTCTCCAAATGACGCGCACTTCATCTATCTCCATTTATTGTTTGTTTCATTACCCCTCTCCATGAGCCGGGAACGAAGGAATGTCAGTGGAATATACGAGTCATTCCTATCTGACAACATAGAGGGGAGCAGAAGTAGAAGGGAACTACTTATTTCCAGACCAGATACAGTACTACTTGCCAGCAACGCGGGAGCATCCAAATTCCTAAAAACACACAACAGCCAGTGAGTCGGTCCGTTCGGTCGTTTTAACAGTCAGTGTTCTAAATGACTTTGACTAAATGATCACGCGACACGTCGCTAGAGGATCAGTATTCCCCCATCAGTAAGCAGCGCGTTCTGTCCCTTCCATGTACGGATCATAGTGGATCAGTGTGAATTGCTGACTTTATTTTGGTGCCTAAATGTGATATTTAACGAATGACAAATTATTAGGCTATAGGTTATAGATATTATCTAAATTTGACAAACTAATGTTACAGAAGCCACATTAATTCACTGTACACTTGAACAGGCATCGGTGAACTATAGCCTAATATAATGAATGCTGGTTTAGATCTGGTCTGATTAAAAAGTAGAACAAATCCTATACTGAAGTTTGAATAGGTAGGCTGCAGTTGATGTGCTTGCCTTAAGAATTTTTAAAATTCCGAGCTGTTAAATAAACTAACAGAAAAACGTGTGCGTAAAAGTTTTGGGAACGTTTTGAAAAATACTGCACTCCAAAGACTATATGTTATAGAGCGGATATATTTTTAATTTACAGCCATGACCAAGCTTTGCGCTCCCAGACAGAGGAGTGTCCATAACATGTTGAATGGGGTTCCGCTTTAAACAGATATAAGCAAATGACGCTATCCGAACGGAATTATGTAATTCTGCCTTAAAAATTGGATCCAAACATTGTTGCATGGGGTGGGAAAGGTGGGGCACAGACCAAGTTTAGGGGTGGCCAGAACATGTTTTACCTTAATCGATGCATGGTGAGTTTAAAATATATATAATTATGATGGGTCAACTCATTAAATACTTCAGCTTAGGTTTGGTTAAAATAATTCATAAATCATTTCCCAAACGTCATGTTACAGTGTTTGTATTAAAGGTCAGAATTTTAAACAAGGGTATTAGCATACAACAGTAAATTAAATTGAAAGTGCCATCCAGAGTGTGAATTATACCGTGAATTGTATGTGTGTACGCACTTGCGCGTGCACAAATAGTTGTTATGGCTTTATAGTAGAGATATGACATTTAACACAAAATGTATTAACTTTTAATGTGTCATGAACACAACCAGTCATGATGTTTTCATCTGATCGTCAAACAAAGTCACTTCAAAATGTAGGTTAGTTAACTAGGTTACTTGGCATGTTCTTCTATTCTAAAATATATCCAGCATCCAAACAGTGCACTCGGCACCCGCCATTTGAATGGAAGGATACATCTATTACTAACACCAAAATGTTTAACCCCAAATATAAATAAACAAACGTATAAAATGATTTGTGATTTTCCTGAGTTACAGTTCATATAAGGATATCAGTCAAATTAAGTAAATTCATTAGGCCAAACAGCATAAGATACATGGGCTACACATTTGAAAACAGAGGACCGCTGTTTCGCTCACTCATATGCTTTCTCTGGTGAGATTGATTGAGATCGAGTCTTGCTGTCTGTACAATAATTTCGGGGGGGGCACTGGGGTGGCCAATCAGAATTCAGGGGGTGCCACCACCTGGGCACACCACTGCTCCCAGACCTAAAAGGCTACGCAAGCCTCACATCCGACCTCGCTATCGCGTTTTCTCCATCAAAAACTCCTCCCCGAAACCTGATTCCGTTGGAACTTCGGTAATGAAGTGGGCTTGATAGAGAGGTTGGATTGGGAAACGAGAGAGCGCGAGGGAGGGGCCCCGGGACCGGTAAATGCCGCTTTAAACAGATATAAGCAAAATTACGCTATCAGAACGGAATTACGTAATTCTGCCTTAGAAATTGGTTCCAAACATTTCATACTTAAACTTGACTGACAGGGTCGTAGAGAGGAGTATATAGGAGGGAGGGAGACTGGTGCCCAAGCCACTTTCGCTCGAGTCCTCCCTACATTATGTAGATCTAGTGAAGTAAACCAAGCGGACATTACACTTTACGCAGTTATTCCGTTTTCATTACACTATTCATATTTATTTGAAAAATATATTTGTTATTACCTTCTTTTTTATTATTGGATATCTAACGGATTTTTTAAAAAGGGAATTTGCACTTTCACCCGGTAAATTGTTGCATTCCAATGTGCATGGGGAAATTTTTAGCATTTGCAAAAACAATCAGCAATGTTGCCATAAGTTTCAAATTTACTGCTAGTCAGAATACTTTAGTTAAAGAATGTAGCACACTTATATTTTGTTATGTGATTGATTTGCAGAAATGTTGTTTTAGAAGTAGTGTATAATTGTTTCCCAATAGCCTATAACAGACCACATATAGTATGTGCACGTTGTAAGGTGTAATGTATGTATTGTATCTTCCACGAGAATCCTGTGTTAGTTTTGTAGACAGTTGGGCTCCTTCATAGCGTTGCTACTGTTGAAGCAGATCTGTGGATTTGACATTAGGTGATGCACTTGTAACGGAATGGCATGACCGAGAACTTCACTATTCACAGTTGCAATGAACTTGGTGTCGCTTTGTGACAGCTGAGCAGAGGGCGAATAAAAAATAGATAGCCTACAAAGAATTTATAATTTTACTTATGAGATAGTCATTACAATCGTGATGAAGTTAACAACTTTAAGTTTGCGGTTTCCCTGGATGATAATCAGCGTTTGTGTCTCTTGTGTTTTGAAGGAGATATGATACTCAGAAGTCTCAACTTGCTGCCGATTTTATTACTTTGCTCCTCAGCGCTACCTCAAGGTAAATCTACTTATGCATAAAGTTTATACGACTTTTCATCATCATTATCATAACATCAATGCCATTTCATTTTTATTGTTAAATAATGATGTGATGTATGTTATATACTAATTTGATTTTTAAAAATTAATCATGAGTGAATATGATACTGTCATTTCTTCTTGTGACTAAAAGCATACCGAGTTAAGTTATAGCCAGGGCTCTCCAACCATGTTCCTGGAGATTTTAATACCAACACTGTTCCTGGAGATTTTAATACCAACCCTGTTCATGGAGAGCTACCTTTCTGTAGGTTTTAACTCCAACCCTGTCCTGGAGAGCTACCATCCTGTAGATTTTTTAGCTCCAAACCTAATCTAGCACACCTGATTCTAATAATTAGATGATTGATAAACCGAATCAAGTTAGTTACAACTGGGGTTGGAAGAAAAACCTACAGGAGAGTCGCTCTCCAGGACAGCCAGGTCACCCATGATACAAGTCAGTATTCAAAGTGGTCCATCTATGTCTGAGGACGTTGGGAGACGATGTGGAAACCACCCACTAGGGGCGTTGTTACCTTCAAATAGATTTCAGTTTTCCTAGGGTGTTGTGGAAGGGGATGGCAGATGGGTATAAGCATCTGTCGCTGATTCTAAAGGTTGCAAGTTTGAATCCAGCAATAGAAAGTTGCTTTTCATGTTTTTGTTTTAAGCCTATCCCAACCTTAACCCTTACCTTAACCATTTGGATTTTGGAGTTAATGCCCTAACCATAAACATTCCTAAACTTAATCCTAACCTTAAACATTCAGAGTTAATGCCTAATCATAGACTTTTGAAAATTTGACGTTTGCAACAACTTCGAAATTTGACTATTGAGAAACATGGATGAACGTGTAATTCTGATGTGAGACTTTGAGAGCTGGTTGCATCAGGAACAGGGTTGGAGAGCCCTGCTATAGACTTAGTTATAATCACTTGGTCAGATTTTCATAGAATGCTTTGCTGTTTCATAAAGCTAATTGGCTGTACACGTTCTCCTCTCCCTATCAATCACTTGTATGACTGATTGAAGATGGCGAGGTCACATCGGATGACGACACAACGTTTGACCTGTTTGATATTAGCGGTATCACACGCAAGACTCTGGGCGCCAAGCAATTCCGCGGCCAAGACACGGACAACCCTGCTTACCGCTTCATCCGCTTCGACCATTTGCCCTCAGTGAGCGCGCCCGTGCTCAAACAGATGCTTCAGCAAATCCAGAACAATGAGGGCTTCGTGTTCGTGGCCAGCATGCGCCAGGACCGCGGATCGCGGGGAACCCTCATCGCCATGGAAGGCGCCAACGGCCAGCGGCAGTTTGAAATAGTCTCCAACGGCCGCGCCAACACGCTGGACCTTGTCTACTGGGTGGACGGCTCCCAAAATGTTGTCTCCTTCGAGGATGTTGACCTGTCCGACTCGCAGTGGAAGAATATCACACTTCATGTTCATGGCGAAAACGCAAATCTGTTTGTGGGCTGCAGTCTCATCGACAGCTTCATCTTGGATGAGCCGTTCTACGAGTACCTGCAGGCGGAGGGGAGCCGAATGTTCGTCGCTAAGGGATCCATCCGTGAAAACCACTTCAGGGTAAGAATAACTTTTGTCCAGAAAAGTAGTGCACCAGATGTTGGGAATAGGACACCATTTCAGATCTTGCCCCTTAAGTCATTCTGCATCTAATGTTAGCCAATAAGAATAACTCATTCTGTATTTTCTGTATTTTTTACTTGACATACAAGCTCAAGGTAAGTGAATAGTAAAGAAGTTGTTCCTAGCTGCTAGTCCAATGTGACACATAACAGCCTATTTTCTTGTCACACAGGGGTTACTGCAGAACGTTCGCTTCATGTTCGACACATCCGTGGATGACGTTCTTAGGAACAAGGGCTGTGAAGTCACTAAGCCAGGTAAGAGACAGTTGGATGTTGGCTAACATTACTGTACTGGTTGTGTTCATTAGGCACCAAATGGAGAAAAAAACCCAGTTTGAAACAAGGAGGGACTACCTGGACTTATCCATTGAGAGACACTTGTTTCTGTTAAAAAGGAACGGACTACCTGGACTTGTCCAATGAAAAAGGATCATTTTAGTTTTCCATTGCAAATTTTGTTATGAATGTTTTCTGTTAACATGCCAAAGAATATGCCCCTGTAGCTTAGATAGACTGAGACCTACCAATAGGGGGCAAAATGATATGTAGGCCTAAAGATATTTCAAGGACATAATCTCAAATCTCATGCTGTAATATGTTACAGCAACTGTCCTTTATGAACCTTTTCTCAAACCGTTGTGTGCTGTTAGCCAACTGTTATGGTCCTTGTCATCCCAAGTTTGGCAAAATAGAATGATCATAGAAATGGCCAAGACAGCACAAACAGATCTGGGACCAAGCTGGTCCTTTTTGGGGATCTGTGCTATTGTTTTCATGCTCTGAACATTCTGATGACGTGACCTCAATTCGTCATTCCCGACCTGCTTCAAACTCCCTTTTAAGCCCCATCCAACACAGATGCAACTGAACAATCCATCCTGCTGCCTTACTAGTGCATCCCAAATGGCACCCTATTTCCTATTTAGTGCACTTCTTTGGTCACAAGTAGTGCACTACATAGGGAATTAGCGGGAATAGGGTGTTGTTTGTGACGCAGTCACAGTCACATGCAACCTCTTACAGCTCTGTGGTTCTGCATTTCATTTAGATAAAACCATATCATATTTCCCCAACAGACCAAACCTCTTAAAACTCTGTGGTTCTGCATTTCATTTAAATAAAACCATATGACATTTCCCCAACAGACCCAACCAATTAAAAATAGGGAGTTCTTCCTTATATCCATTGTGTCTGATTCTATCACTTTTTTCAGTCTTTCATTTTAGTGGGTCATAGAAATACTGCAGATGTGGAGATATCTGACAATATTACATCATGTTAACAGGAATCACTGT
This sequence comes from Oncorhynchus clarkii lewisi, assembly GCF_045791955.1. Classification (NCBI taxonomy): domain Eukaryota; kingdom Metazoa; phylum Chordata; class Actinopteri; order Salmoniformes; family Salmonidae; genus Oncorhynchus; species Oncorhynchus clarkii. The sequence continues at coordinate 49,969,963 of NC_092169.1, forward strand.
GTCATTGTGGTGGCGTGAGGTCAACCTGTGTGTGTTTGTGTGCGTGCGTGTGCTGCGGTTGACAAACAAAAGGAGATACAGACGCTAACATTTGTTTCCATTGAGAGTGGACTGGCTGGGTAATGATGGGTGAGAAAAACAGAAGGCTAATGTTTGGGGAGGAAAATAAAAGAGTAATGATGGGGGAGGATAACAGATTGGTAATGATGGGGGAGGATAACAGATTGGTAATGATGGGGGAGGATAACAGAAGGGTAATGATGGGGGAGGATAACAGAAGGGTAATGATGGGGGAGGAAAATAAAAGAGTAATGATGGGGGAGGATAACAGATTGGTAATGATGGGGGAGGATAACAGAAGGGTATTGATGGGGGAGGATAACAAAAGGGTAATGATGGGGGAGGAAAATAAAAGAGTAATGATGGGGGAGGATAACAGATTGGTATTGATGGGGGAGGATAACAGATTGGTATTGATGGGGGAGGATAACAGAAGGGTAATGATGGGGGAGGAAAATAAAAGAGTAATGATGGGGGAGGATAACAGATTGGTATTGATGGGGGAGGATAACAGAAGGGTAATGATGGGGGAGGAAAATAAAAGAGTAATGATGGGGGAGGATAACAGAAGGCTAATGTTTGGGGAGGAAAATAAAAGAGTAATGATGGGGAGTTAATGATAAGCATTTGAAATATCTTATGTTTCTTCCCCCCTATATTCAATCAAAAGAAAAGAGGAAAGAGGAGAGGAAAGAAGAGAGGAAAGAAGAGAGGAAAGAAGAGAGGAAAGAGGAGAGGAAAGAGGAGAGGAAAGAAGAGAGGAAAGAAGAGAGGAAAGAAGAGAGGAAAGAGGAGAGGAAAGAGGAGATGAAAGAGGAGAGGAAAGAGGAGAGGAAAGAAGAGAGGAAAGAAGAGAGGAAAGAAGAGAGGAAAGAGGAGAGGAAAGAGGAGAGGAAAGAGGAGAGGAAAGAGGTGATGAAAGAGGAGAGGAAAGAAGGGAAAAGGAGAGGAAAGGAGTCATGAATCAAGGCATACACATACACACATAGCAACAGCTGGAAACATATTTGGAAGAGTTGCATGAGTCCACCAGACTTTAGGGGGGGAAAGGAAGTAAAACATCTTTGTCCAATTTGGCCACAGTGGGATATCTTGTGGTTAAACAGGGCCAGCTTGACTTGGACCTAGCCTGATTTACAGCCCCTAATCACCAATTAATCTCTGACCATTTACATGGCTGACCATGAGACAACAACTGCACATGTCTATGGGCACACACTGCACATGTCTAATGGCACACACACACATGCGGACACACACACACACACACACACACTCACACACACACACACACACACACACACACACACACACACACACACACACACACACACACACACACACACACACACACACACACACACACACATAGGAGTTGGCAAGACAGCACAGACAGACATGACCATAGGAGTTGGCATGACAGCACAGACAGATCTGGGACCAGGCTAGGTTTCTCCCCTTCACGTGTTGGATGTTTTCCATCCCATTCTGACCTGGCCTGTGGTGGGTCTACTACCGACTGTACTAGAGGAGAAAAGGTGGCATTGAACCCAGCTCAGTGTCAGTGTGTTGGACATGACCAGGCTCAGTGTCAGTGTGCTGGACATGATGACCAGGATCAGTCTCAGCGTGTTGGACATGACCAGGCTCAGTGTCAGTGTGTTGGACATGATGACCAGGATCAGTGTCAGTGTGTTGGACATGACCAGGCGCAGTGTCAGTGTGATGGACATGATGACCAGGCTCAGTGTCAGTGTATTGGACATGATGACCAGGATCAGTGTCAGTGTGTTGGACATGATGACCAGGCTCAGTGTCAGTGTGTTGGACATGATGACCAGGTTCAGTGTCAGTATGTTGGACATGACCAGGCTCTGTGTCAGTGTGTTGGACATGACCAAGCTCAGTGTCAGTTGGTTGGACATGACCAGGCTCAGTGTCAATATGTTGGACATGACCAGGCTCAGTGTCAGTGTGTTGGACATGATGACCAGGCTCAGTGTCAGTGTGTTGGACTTGATGACCTGGATCAGTGTTAGTGTGTTGGACATGACCAGGCTCAGTGTCAGTGTGTTGGAAATGACGGACATTCTCAGCGTCAGTGTGTTGGACATGATGACCAGGCTCAGTGTCAGTGTATTGGACATGACCAGGCTATGTGTCAGTGTGTTGGACATGATGACCAGGCTCAGTGTCAGTGTGTTGGACATGATGACCAGGCTCAGTGTCAGTGTGTTGGACATGACCAGGCTCAGTGTCAGTGTGTTGGACATGATGACCAGGCTCAGTGTCAGTATGTTGGACATGACCAGGCTCAGTGTCAGTATGTTGGACATGACCAGGCTCAGTGTCAGTGTGTTGGACATGATGACCAGGCTCAGTGTTAGTGTGTTGGACATGACCAGGCTCAGTGTCAGTGTGCAAGACATGATGACCAGGATCCGTGTCAGTGTGTTGGACATGAAAACCAGGATCAGTATCAGTGTGTTGGACATGATGATCAGTATCAGAATCAGTATGTAGGGCATGATGACCAGAATCAGTGTCGGTGTGTTGGACATGACCAGGCTCAGTGTCAGTGTTTTGGAAATGACGGAGAGCCTCGGTGTCTGTGTGTTGGACATGATGACCAGGCTCAGTGTCAGTATGTTGGACATGACCAGGCTCTGTGTCAGTGTGTTGTAAATGGCCAGACTCAGTGTCAGTGTGTTGGACATGATGACCAGGCTCAGTGTTAGTGTGTTGGACATGACCAGGCTCAGTGACAATGTGTTTGACATTATGACCAGGATCAGTGTCAGTGTGTTGGACATGATGACCAGGCTCAGTGTCAGTGTGTTGGACATGATGATCAGGCCCAGTGTCAGTATGTTGGACATGATGACCAGGCTCAGTGTCAGTGTGTTGGACATGATGACCAGGCTCAGTGTCAGTATGTTGCAGATGACCAGGCTCAGTGTCAGCATGGTAGACTTGATGACCAGGCTCAGTGTCAGTATGTTGGTCGTGTCCAGACGAAGTGTCAGTGTGTTGTACATGACCAGGATCAGTGTCAGTGTGTTGGGCATGATGACCAGGCTCAGTGTCAGTGTGTTGGACATGATGATCAGGCCCAGTGTCAGTATGTTGGACATGATGACCAGGCTCAGTTTCAGTGTGTTGGACATGATGACCAGGCTCAGTGTCAGTATGTTGCAGATGACCAGGCTCAGTGTCAGCATGGTAGACTTGATGACCAGGCTCAGTGTCAGTGTGTTGGTCATGTCCAGATGCAGTGTCAGTGTGTTGGACATGACCAGGATTATTGTCAGTGTGTTGGACATGACAAGGCTAAGTGTCAGTATGTTGGACATGACCAGGCTCAGTGTCAGTGTGTTGGACATGATGACCAGGCTCAGTGTTAGTGTGTTGGACATGACCAGGCTCAGTGTCAGTGTGTTGGACATGACCAGGCTCAGTGTCAGTGTGCAGGACATGATGACCAGGATCCGTGTCAGTGTGTTGGACATGATGACAAGGTTCAGTGTCAGTGTGTTGGACATGAAAACCAGGATCAGTATCAGTGTGTTGGACATGATGATCAGTATCAGTATCAGTATCAGTATCAGTATGTAGGGCATTATGACCAGGCTCAGTGTCAGTATGTTGGACATGACCAGTCTCTGTGTCAGTGTGATGGACATGACCAGGCTCAGTGTCAGTGTGTTGTACATGGCCAGACTCAGTGTCAGTGTGTTGGACATGATGACCAAGCTCAGTGTCAGTGTGTTGGACATGATTACCAGGATCAGTGTTAGTGTGTTGGACATGACCAGGCTCAGTGACAATGTGTTTGACATTATGACCAGGATCAGTGTGTTGGACATGATGACCAGGCTCAGTGTCAGTGTCTTGGACATGATGACCAGGCGCAGTGTCAGTGTGATGGACATGATGACCAGGATCAGTGTCAGTGTGTTGGACATGATAACCAGGCTCAGTGTCAGTGTATTGGACATGATGACCAGGATCAGTGTCAGTGTGTTGGACATGATGACCAGGCTCAGTGACGGTCTGTTGGACATGATGACCAGGCTCAGTGTCAGTGTGTTGGACATGACCAGGCTCAGTGTCAGTGTGTTGGACATGATGACCAGGCTCAGTGTTAGTGTGTTGGACATGACCAGGTTCAGTGTCAGTGTCTAAGACATGATGACCAGGATCCGTGTCAGTGTGTTAGACATGATGACAAGGTTCAGTGTCAGTGTGTTGGACATGAAAACCAGGATCAGTATCAGTGTGTTGGACATGATGATCAGTATCAGTATGTAGGGCATGATGACCAGGCTCAGTGTCAGTATGTTGGACATGATGACCAGGATCAGTGTTAGTGTGTTGGACATTACCAGGCTCAGTGACAATGTGTTTGACATTATGACAAGGATCAGTGTCAGTGTGTTGGACATGATGACCAGGCTCAGTGTCAGTGTGTTGGACATAATGACCAGGCTCTGTGTCAGTGTGTTGGACATGACAAGGCTCAGTGTCAGTGTGTTGGACATGATGACCAGGCTCAGTGTCAGTGTGTTCGATATGATGACCAGGCTCAGTGTCAGTGTGTTGGACATGATGACCAGGCTCAGTGTCAGTATGTTGGAGATGACCAGGCTCAGTGTCTGCATGGTAGACTTGATGACCAGGCTCAGTGTCAGTATGTTGGTCGTGTCCAGACGAAGTGTCAGTGTGTTGTACATGACCAGGCTAAGTGTCAGTGTGTTGGACATGATGACCAGGCTCAGTGTTAGTGTGTTGGACATGATGACCAGGCTCAGTGTTAGTGTGTTGGACATAACCAGGCTCAGTGTCAGTGTGCAACACATGATGACCAGGATCCGTGTCAGTGTGTTGGACATGATGACAAGGTTCAGTGTCAGTGTGTTGGACATGAAAACCAGGATCAGTATCAGTGTGTTGGACATGATGATCAGTATCAGTATAAGTATGTAGGGCATGATGACCAGGCTCAGTGTCAGTATGTTGGACATGACCAGGCTCTGTGTCAGTGTGTTGTACATGGCCAGACTCAGTGTCAGTGTGTTGGACATGATGGCCAGGATCAGTGTTAGTGTGTTGGACATGACCAGGCTCAATGACAATGTATTTGACATTATGACCAGGATCAGTGTCAGTGTGTTGGACATGATGACCAGAATCAGTGTCAGTGTGTTGGACATGATAACCAGGCTCAGTGTCAGTGTGTTGGACATGATGACCAGGCTCAGTGTCAGTGTGTTGGACATGATGATATGGCCCAGTGTCAGTATTTTGGACATGATGACCAGGCTCAGTGTCAGTGTGTTGGACATGATGACCAGGCTCTGTGTCAGTATGTTGCAGATGACCAGGCTCAGTGTCTGCATGGTAGACTTGATGACCAGGCTCAGTGTCAGTGTGTTGGTCATGTCCAGATGCAGTGTCAGTGTGTTGGACATGACCAGGATCAGTGTCAGTGTGTTGGACATGACCAGGCTCAGTGTCAGTGTGTTGGACATGATGACCAGGCTCAGTGTCAGTATGTTGGACATGATGACCAGGATCAGTGTTAGTGTGTTGGACATGACCAGGCTCAGTGACAATGTGTTTTACATTATGACCAGGATCAGTGTCAGTGTGTTGGACATGATGACCAGGCTCAGTGTCAGTGTGTTGGACATGATGATCAGGCTCTGTGTCAGTATGTTGGACATGATGACCAGGCTCAGTGTCAGTGTGTTGGACATGATGACCAGGCTCAGTGTCAGTATGTTGCCGATGACCAGGCTCAGTGTCAGCATGGCAGACTTGATGACCAGGCTCAGTGTCAGTGTGTTGGTCATGTCCAGATGCAGTGTCAGTGTGTTGGACATGACCAGGATTATTGTCAGTGTGTTGGACATGACAAGGCTCAGTGTCAGTATGTTGGACATGACCAGGCTCAGTGTCAGTGTGCAGGGCATGATGACCAGGATCCGTGTCAGTGTGTTGGACATGATGACAAGGTTCAGTGTCAGTGTGTTGGACATGAAAACCAGGATCAGTATCAGTGTGTTGGACATGATGATCAGTATCAGTATCAGGATCAGTATCAGTATGTAGGGCATTATGACCAGCCTCAGTGTCAGTATGTTGGACATGACCAGGCTCTGTGTCAGTGTGATGGACATGACCAGGCTATGTGTCAGTGTGTTGGACATGATGACCAGGCTCAGTGTCAGTGTGTTGGACATGATGACCAGGCTCAGTGTCAGTGTGTTGGACATGACCAGGCTCAGTGTCAGTGTGTTGGACATGATGACCAGGCTCAGTGTCAGTATGTTGGACATGACCAGGCTCAGTGTCAGTGTGTTGGACATGATGACCAGGCTCAGTGTCAGTATGTTGGACATGACCAGGCTCAGTGTCAGTATGTTGGACATGACCAGGCTCAGTGACAATGTGTTTGACATTATGACCAGGATCAGTGTCAGTGTGTTGGACATGATGACCAGGCTCAATGTCAGTGTTTTGGACATGATGACCAGGCTCTGTGTCAGTGTGTTGGACATGATGACCAGGCTCTGTGTCAGTGTGTTGGACATGATGACCAGGATCAGTGTCAGTGTGTTGGACATGACCAGGCGCAGTGTCAGTGTGATGGACATGATGACCAGGATCAGTGTCAGTGTGTTGGACATGATAACCAGGCTCAGTGTCAGTGTATTGGACATGATGACCAGGATCAGTGTCAGTGTGTTGGACATGATGACCAGGCTCAGTGACTGTGTGTTGGACATGATGACAAGGCTCAGTGTCAGTATGTTGGACATGACTAGGCTCAGTGTCAATATGTTGGACATGAACAGGCTCAGTGTCAGTGGGTTGGACATGATGACCACGCTCAGTGTCAGTGTGTTGGACTTGATGACCTGGATCAGTGTTAGTGTGTTGGACATGACCAGGCTCAGTGTCAGTGTGTTGGACATGATGACCAGGCTCAGTGTCAGTGTATTGGACATGACCAGGCTATGTGTCAGTGTGTTGGACATGATGACCAGGCTCAGTGTCAGTGTGTTGGACATGATGACCAGGCTCAGTGTCAGTGTGTTGGACATTACCAGGCTCAGTGTCAGTGTGTTGAACATGACCAGGCTCAGTGTCAGTATGTTGGACATGACCAGGCTCAGTGTCAGTGTGTTGGAGATGACCAGGTTCAGTGTCAGTGTCTAAGACATGATGACTAGGATCCGTGTCAGTGTGTTGGACATGAAAACCAGGATCAGTATCAGTGTGTTGGACATGTCCAGGCTCTGTGTCAGTGTGTTGTAGGGCATGATGACCAGGCTCAGTGTCAGTGTGTTGGACATTACCAGGCTCAGTGTCAGTGTGTTGAACATGACCAGGCCCAGTGTCAGTATGTTGGACATGACCAGGCTCAGTGTCAGTGTGTTGGAGATGACCAGGTTCAGTGTCAGTGTGTTGGACATGATGACAACGTTCAGTGTCAGTGTGTTGGACATGAAAACCAGGATCATTATCAGTGTGTTGGACATGATGATCAGTATCATTATCAGTATGTAGGGCATGATGACCATGCTCAGTGTCAGTATGTTGGACATGACCAGGCTCTGTGTCAGTGTGTTGTACATGGCCAGACTCATTGTCAGTGTGTTGGATATCATGACCAGGCTCAGTGTCAGTATGTTGGACATGATGACCAGGATCAGTGTCAGTGTTTTGGACAAGATGACCAAGCTCTGTGTCAGTGTGTTGGACATGACCAGGCTCAGTGTCAGTGTGTTGGACATGATGACCAGGCTCAGTGTCAGTGTGTTGGACAAGATGACCAGGCTCAGTGTCAGTGTTTTGGACAAGATGACCAGGCTCAGTGTCAGTGTGTTGGAGATGACCAGACTCAGTGTCTGCATGGTAGACTTGATGACCAGGCTCAGTGTCAGTATGTTGGTCGTGTCCAGACGAAGTGTCAGTGTGTTGTACATGACCAGGATCAGTGTCAGTGTGTTGGACATGATGACCAGGCTCAGTGTCAGTGTGTTGGACATGATGATCAGGCCCAGTGTCAGTATGTTGGACATGATGACCAGGCTCAGTTTCAGTGTGTTGGACATGATGACCAGGCTCAGTGTCAGTATGTTGCAGATGACCAGGCTCAGTGTCAGCATGGTAGACTTGATGACCAGGCTCAGTGTCAGTGTGTTGGTCATGTCCAGATGCAGTGTCAGTGTGTTGGACATGACCAGGATTATTGTCAGTGTGTTGGACATGACAAGGCTCAGTGTCAGTATGTTGGACATGACCAGGCTCAGTGTCAGTGTGTTGGACATGATGACCAGGCTCAGTGTTAGTGTGTTGGACATGACCAGGCTCAGTGTCAGTGTGTTGGACATGACCAGGCTCAGTGTCAGTGTGCAGGACATGATGACCAGGATCCGTGTCAGTGTGTTGGACATGATGACAAGGTTCAGTGTCAGTGTGTTGGACATGAAAACCAGGATCAGTATCAGTGTGTTGGACATGATGATCAGTATCAGTATCAGTATCAGTATCAGTATGTAGGGCATTATGACCAGGCTCAGTGTCAGTATGTTGGACATGACCAGTCTCTGTGTCAGTGTGATGGACATGACCAGGCTCAGTGTCAGTGTGTTGTACATGGCCAGACTCAGTGTCAGTGTGTTGGACATGATGACCAAGCTCAGTGTCAGTGTGTTGGACATGATTACCAGGATCAGTGTTAGTGTGTTGGACATGACCAGGCTCAGTGACAATGTGTTTGACATTATGACCAGGATCAGTGTGTTGGACATGATGACCAGGCTCAGTGTCAGTGTTTTGGACATGATGACCAGGCGCAGTGTCAGTGTGATGGACATGATGACCAGGATCAGTGTCAGTGTGTTGGACATGATAACCAGGCTCAGTGTCAGTGTATTGGACATTATGACCAGGATCAGTGTCAGTGTGTTGGACATGATGACCAGGCTCAGTGACGGTCTGTTGGACATGATGACCAGGCTCAGTGTCAGTGTGTTGGACATGACCAGGCTCAGTGTCAGTGTGTTGGACATGATGACCAGGCTCAGTGTCAGTGTGTTGGACATGATGACCAGGCTCAGTGTTAGTGTGTTGGACATGACCAGGTTCAGTGTCAGTGTCTAAGACATGATGACCAGGATCCGTGTCAGTGTGTTAGACATGATGACAAGGTTCAGTGTCAGTGTGTTGGACATGAAAACCAGGATCAGTATCAGTGTGTTGGACATGATGATCAGTATCAGTATCAGTATGTAGGGCATGATGACCATGCTCAGTGTCAGTATGTTGGACATGACCAGGCTCTGTGTCAGTGTGTTGTACAAGGCCAGACTCAGAGTCAGTGTGTTGGACATGATGACCAGGCTCAGTGTCAGTATGTTGGACATGATGACCAGGATCAGTGTTAGTGTGTTGGACATTACCAGGCTCAGTGACAATGTGTTTGACATTATGACCAGGATCAGTGTCAGTGTGTTGGACATGATGACCAGGCTCAGTGTCAGTGTGTTGGACACAATGACCAGGCTCTGTGTCAGTGTGTTGGACATGACAAGACTCAGTGTCAGTGTGTTGGACATGATGACCAGGCTCAGTGTCAGTGTGTTGGATATGATGACCAGGCTCAGTGTCAGTGTGTTGGACATGATGACCAGGCTCAGTGTCAGTATGTTGGAGATGACCAGGCTCAGTGTCTGCATGGTAGACTTGATGACCAGGCTCAGTGTCAGTATGTTGGTCGTGTCCAGACGAAGTGTCAGTGTGTTGTACATGACCAGGATTATTGTCAGTATGTTGGACATGAACAGGCTAAGTGTCAGTGTGTTGGACATGATGACCAGGCTCAGTGTTAGTGTGTTGGACATAACCAGGCTCAGTGTCAGTGTGTTGGACATGATGACAAGGTTCAGTGTCAGTGTGTTGGACATGAAATCCAGGATCAGTATCAGTGTGTTGGACATGATGATCAGTATCAGTATAAGTATGTAGGGCATGATGACCAGGCTCAGTGTCAGTATGTTGGACATGACCAGGCTCTGTGTCAGTGTGTTTTACATGGCCAGATGCAGTGTCAGTGTGTTGGACATGACCAGGATCAGTGTCAGTGTGTTGGACATGACCAGGCTCAGTGTCAGTGTGTTGGACATGATGACCAGGCTCAGTGTCAGTATGTTGGACATGATGACCAGGATCAGTGTTAGTGTGTTGGACATGACCAGGCTCAGTGACAATGTGTTTGACATTATGACCAGGATCAGTGTCAGTGTGTTGGGCATGATGACCAGGCTCAGTGTCAGTGTGTTGGACATGATGATCAGGCCCAGTGTCAGTATGTTGGACATGATGACCAGGCTCAGTGTCAGTGTGTTGGACATGATGACCAGGCTCAGTGTCAGTGTGTTGGGGATGATGATCAGGCCCAGTGTCAGTATGTTGGACATGATGACCAGGCTCATTGTCAGTGTGTTGGACATGATGACCAGGCTCAGTGTCAGTATGTTGCCGATGACCAGGCTCAGTGTCAGCATGGTAGACTTGATGACCAGGCTCAGTGTCAGTGTGTTGGTCATGTCCAGATGCAGTGTCAGTGTGTTGGACATGACCAGGATTATTGTCAGTGTGTTGGACATGACAAGGCTCAGTGTCAGTATGTTGGACATGACCAGGATCAGTGTCAGTGTGCAGGGCATGATGACCAGGATCCGTGTTAGTGTGTTCGACATGATGACAAGGTTCAGTGTCAGTGTGTTGGACATGAAAACCAGGATCAGTATCAGTGTGTTGGACATGATGATCAGTATCAGTATCAGTATCATTATGTAGGGCATTATGACCAGGCTCAGTGTCAGTATGTTGGACATGATGACCAGGCTCAGTGTTAGTGTGTTGGACATGATGACCAGGCTCAGTGTTAGTGTGTTGGACATGACCAGGCTCAGTGTCAGTGTGTTGGACATGACCAGGCTCAGTGTCAGTGTGCAGGGCATGATGACCAGGATCCGTGTCAGTGTGTTCGACATGATGACAAGGTTCAGTGTCAGTGTGTTGGACATGAAAACCAGGATCAGTATCAGTGTGTTGGACATGATGATCAGTATCAGTATCAGTATCAGTATCATTATGTAGGGCATTATGACCAGGCTCAGTGTCAGTATGTTGGACATGATGACCAGGCTCAGTGTTAGTGTGTTGGACATGATGACCAGGCTCAGTGTTAGTGTGTTGGACATGACCAGGCTCAGTGTCAGTGTGTTGGACATGACCAGGCTCAGTGTCAGTGTGCAGGGCATGATGACCAGGATCCGTGTCAGTGTGTTGGACATGATGACAAGGTTCAGTGTCAGTGTGTTGGACATGAAAACCAGGATCAGTATCAGTGTGTTGGACATGATGATCAGTATCAGTATCAGTTTCAGTATGTAGGGCATTATGACCAGGCTCAGTGTCAGTATGTTGGACATGACCAGGCTCTGTGTCAGTGTGATGGACATGACCAGGTTCAGTGTCAGTGTGTTGTACATGGCCAGACTCAGTGTCAGTGTGTTGGACATGATGACCAAGCTCTGTGTCAGTGTGTTGGACATGATTACCAGGATCAGTGTTATTGTGTTGGACATGACCAGGCTCATTGACAATGTGTTTGACATTATGACCAGGATCAGTGTCAGTGTGTTGGACATGATGACCAGGCTCAGTGTCAGTGTTTTGGACATGATGACCAGGCTCTGTGTCATTGTGTTGGACATGATGACCAGGCGCAGTGTCAGTGTGATGGACATGATGACCAGGATCAGTGTCAGTGTGTTGGACATGATAACCAGGCTCAGTGTCAGTGTATTGGACATGATGACCAGGATCAGTGTCAGTGTGTTGGACATGATGACCAGGCTCAGTGACGGTGTGTTGGACATGATGACCAGGCTCAGTGTCAGTATGTTGGACATGAGCAGGCTCAGTTTCAATATGTTGGACATGACCAGGCTCAGTGTCAGTGTGTTGGACATGATGACCAGGCTCAGTGTCAGTGTGTTGGACTTGATGACCTGGATCAGTGTTAGTGTGTTGAACATGACCAGGCTCAGTGTCAGTGTGTTGGACATGATGACCAGGCTCAGTGTCAGTGTATTGGACATGACCAGGCTCAGTGTCAGTGTGTTGGACATGATGACCAGGCTCAGTTTCAGTGTGTTGGACATGATTACCAGGCTCTGTGTCAGTGTGTTGGACATTACCAGGCTCAGTGTCAGTGTGTTGAACATGACCAGGCTCAGTGTCAGTATGTTGGACATGACCAGGCTCAGTGTCAGTGTGTTGGACATGATGACAAGGTTCAGTGTCAGTGTGTTGGACATGAAAACCAGGATCAGTATCAGTGTGTTGGACATGATGATCAGTGTCAGTATCAGTATGTAGGGCATGATGACCATGCTCAGTGTCAGTATGTTGGACATGACCAGGCTCTGTGTCAGTGTGTTGGACATGATGACCATGCTCAGTGTCAGTATGTTGGACATGATGGCCAGGATCAGTGTTAGTGTGTTGGACATGACCAGGCTCAATGACAATGTATTTGACATTATGACCAGGATCAGTGTCAGTGTGTTGGACATGATGACCAGAATCAGTGTCAGTGTGTTGGACATGATAACCAGGCTCAGTGTCAGTGTGTTGGACATGATGACCAGGCTCAGTGTCAGTGTGTTGGACATGATGATATGGCCCAGTGTCAGTATGTTGGACATGATGACCAGGCTCAGTGTCAGTGTGATGGACATGATGACCAGGCTCTGTGTCAGTATGTTGCAGATGACCAGGCTCAGTGTCTGCATGGTAGACTTGATGACCAGGCTCAGTGTCAGTGTGTTGGTCATGTCCAGATGCAGTGTCAGTGTGTTGGACATGACCAGAATTATTGTCAGTGTGTTGGACATGATGACCAGGCTCAGTGGCAGTGTGTTGGTCATGATGACCAGGCTCAGTGTCAGTGTGTTGGACATGATGACCAGGCTCAGTGTCAGTATGTTGGAGATGACCAGGCTCAGTGTATGCATGGTAGACTTGATGTCCAGGCTCAGTGTCAGTATGTTGGTTGTGTCCAGACGAAGTGTCAGTGTGTTGTACATGACCAGGATTATTGTCAGTGTGATGGACACAATGACCAGGCTCTGTGTCAGTGTGTTGGACATGACCAGGCTCAGTGTCAGTGTGTTGGACATGACCAGGCTCAGTGTTAGTGTGCAGGACATGAAAAACAGGATCAGTATCAGTGTGTTGGACATGATGATCAGTATCAGTGTCAGTGTTTTGGACATGATGACCAGGCTCAGTGTCAGTATGTTGGACATGACCAGGCTCTGTGTCAGTGTGTTGGACATGACCAGGCTCAGTGTCAGTATGTTGGACATGACCAGGCTCAGTGTCAATATGTTGGACATGACCAGGCTCAGTGTCAGTTTGTTGGACATGATGACCAGGCTCAGTGTCAGTGTGTTGGACTTGATGATCTGGATCAGTCTTAGTGTGTTGGACATGACCAGGCTCAGTGTCAGTGTGTTGGAAATGACGGACAGCCTCAGCGTCAGTGTGTTGGACATGATGACCAGGATCTGTGTCAGTGTGTTGGACATGATGACAAGGTTCAGTGTCAGTGTGTTGGACTTGAAAATCAGGATCAGTGTCAGTGTGTTGGACATGATGATCAGTATCAGTATCAGTATGTAGGGCATGATGACCAGACTCAGTGTCTGTGTGTTGGACATGATGACCAGGCTCAGTGTCAGTGTGTTGGACATGACCAGGATTATAGTCAGTGTGATGGACATGAGGACCAGGCTTTGTGTCACTGTGTTAGACATGATGATCAGGCTAAGGGTCAGTGTGTTGGACATGATGACCAGGATCAGTGTCAGAATGTTGGACATGATGACCGGGTTCAATGTCAGTATGTTGGACATGATGACCAGGCTCAGTGTCAGTGTGTTGGACATGATGACCAGGCTCTGTGTCAGTGTGTTGGACATGATGACCAGACTCTGTGTCAGTGTGATGGACATGACCACGCTCAGTGTCAGTATGTTGGACATGACCAGGCTCACTGTCAGTGTGTTGGACATGATGACCAGGATCTGTGTCAGTGTGTTGGACATGATGACCAGGCTCAGTTTCAGTGTGTTGTACATCACCATGCTCAGTGTCAGTGTGTTGGACATGACCAGGCTCAGTGTGTTGGACATGATGACCAGGCTCAGTGTCAGTATGTTGGACTTGAAGACCAGGATCAGTGTCAGTGTGTTTGACATGATGACCAGGATCAGTGTCAGTATGTTGGACATGTTGTCCAAGCTCAGTGTCAGTGTGTTGGACATGATGACCAGGCTCAGTGTCAATGTGTTGGACATGATGATCAGGCTCAGTTTCAGTATGTTGGACATGACCAGGCTGTGTCAGTGTGCAGGACATGATGACCAGGATCCGTGTCAGTGTGTTGGACATGATGACAATGTTCAGTGTCAGTGTGTTGGACATGAAAACCAGGATCAGTATCAGTGTGTTGGACATGATGATCAGTATCAGTATCAGTATGTAGGGCATGATGACCAGGCTCAGTGTCAGTATGTTGGACATGACCAGGCTATGTGTCAGTGTGATGGACATGACCAGGCTCTGTGTCAGTTTGTTGTACATGGCCAGACTCAGTGTCAGTGTGTTGGACATGATGACCAAGCTCAGTGTCAGTGTGTTGGACATGATTACCAGGATCAGTTTTAGTGTGTTGGACATGACCAGGCTCAGTGGCAATGTGTTTGACATTATGACCAGGATCAGTATCAGTTTGTTGGACATGATGACCAGGCTCAGTGTCAGTGTGTTGGACATGATGACCAGGCTCTGTGTCAGTGTGTTGGACATGATGACCAGGCTCTGTGTCAGTGTGATGGACATGACCACGCTCAGTGTCAGTGTGCAGGACATGATGACCAGGATCTGTGTCAGTGTGTTGGACATGATGACAACGTTCAGTGTCAGTGTGTTGGACTTGAAAACCAGGATCAGTATCAGTCTGTTGGACATGATGATCAGTATCAGTATCAGTATGTAGGGCATGATGACCAGACTCAGTGTCTGTGTATTGGACATGATGACCAGGCTAAGGGTCAGTGTGTTGGACATGATGACCAGGCTCAGTGTCAGTATGTTGGACATGATGACCAGGATCAATGTCAATGTGTTGGACATGATGATCAGGCTCAGGGTCAGTGTGTTGGACATGATGACCAGGCTCAGTGTCAGTATGTTGGACATGATGACCAGGATCAATGTCAATGTGTTGGACATGATGACCAGGCTCAATGTCAGTATGTTGGACATGATGACCAGGCTCAGTGTCAGTGTGTTGGACATGATGACCAGGCTCTGTGTCAGTGTGTTGGACATGATGACCAGGCTCTGTGTCAGTGTGATGGACATGACCACGCTCAGTGTCAGTATGTTGGACATGACCAGGCTCACTGTCAGTGTGTTGGACATGATGACCAGGCTCAGTGTTAGTGTGTTGGACATGACCAGGCTCAGTGTCAGTGTGCAGGACATGATGACCAGGATCTGTGTCAGTGTGTTGGACATGATGACAAGGTTCAGTGTCAGTGTGTTGGACTTGAAAACCAGGATCAGTATCAGTGTGTTGGACATGATGATCAGTATCAGTATCAGTATGTAGGGCATGATGACCAGACTCAGTGTCCGTGTGTTGGACATGATGAGCAGGCTCAGTGTCAGTGTGTTGGACATGACCAGGATTATAGCCAGTGTGATGGACATGAGGACCAGGCTTTGTGTCACTGTGTTAGACATGATGATCAGGCTCAGGGTCAGTGTGTTGGACATGATGACCAGGCTCAGTGTCAGTATGTTGGACATGATGACCAGGATCAATGTCAATGTGTTGGACATGATGACCAGGCTCAGTGTCAGTGTGTTTGACATGACCAGGATAAGTGTCAGTGTGTTTGACATGATGACCAGGATCAGTGTCAGTATGTTGGACATGATGACCAGGCTCAGTGTCAGTGTGTTGGACATGATGACCAGGCTCAGTGTCAGTATGTTGCAGATGACCATCCTCAGTGTCAGCGTGGTAGTCTTGATGACCAGGCTCAGTGTCAGTGTGTTGTACATGTCCAAGATCAGTGTCAGTGTGTTAGACATGATGACCAGGCTCAGTGTCAGTGTGATGCACATGATGACCAGGCTCAGTTTCAGTGTGTTGGATATGACCAGGATCAGTGTCAGTGTGTTGGACATGACCAGGCTCAGTGTCAGTGTGTTGGACATGATGACCAAGCTCAGTGTCAGTGTGTTTGACATGACCAGGATCAGTGTCCGTGTGTTGGACATGATGACCAGGCTCAGTTTCTGTGTGTTGTACATGACCATGCTCAGTGTCAGTGTGTTGGACATGATGACCAGGCTCAGTGTGTTGAACATGATGACCAGGATCAGTGTCAGTATGTTGGACTTGATGACCAGGATCAGTGTCAGTGTGTTGGACATGATGACCAGGATCAGTGTCAGTATGTTGCACATGATGACCAGGATCATTGTCAGTGTGTTGCACATGATGACCAGGCTCAGTGTCAGTGTGTTGGACCTGATGACCAGGCTCAGTGTCCATGTGTTGGACATGACCAGGGTCAGTGTCAGTGTGTTGGACATGATGACCATGCTCAGTGTCAATGTGTTGGACATGATGATCAGGCTCAGTTTCAGTATGTTGGACATGACCAGGCTGTGTCAGTGTGTTGGACATGACCAGGATCATTGTCAGTTTGATGGACATGATGACCAGGCTCAGTGTCAGTGTGCTGGACATGACCAGGATCAGTGTCAGTGGGATTGACATGATGACCAGGCATTATATCAGTGTGTTGGACATCATGACCAGGCTCAGTTGCAGTATGTTGGACATGACCAAGATCAGTGTCAACGTGTTGGACATGATGACCAGGCTCAGTGTCAGTGTGCTGGACATGACCAGGCTAAGTGTCAGTGTGTTGGACATGATGACCAGGCTCAGTGTCAGTATGTTGGACTTGATGACCAGGCTCAGTGTGTTGGACATTATGATCAGGCTCGGTGTCAGTGTGTTGGACATGACAAGGCTCAGTGTCAGTGTGTTGGACATGATGACCAGGCTCAATGTCAGTGTGTTGGACATGATGACCAGGATCAGTGTCAGTATGTTTGACATGTTGACCAGGCTCAGTGTCAATGTGTTGGACATGACCAGGCTCAGTGTCAGTGTGTTGGACATGACCAGGATTATAGTCATTGTGATGGACATGAGGACCAGGCTTTGTGTCAGTGTGTTGGACATGATGACCAGGCTCAGTGTCAGTGTGTTGGACATGACCAGAATCAGTGTCAGTGTGTTGGACATGACCAGGCTGAGTGTGTTGGACATGATGACCAGGCTCAGTGTCAGTATGTTGGACTTGAAGACCAGGATCAGTGTCAGTGTGTTTGACATGATGACCAGGATCAGTGTCAGTATGTTGGACTTGATGACCAGGCTCAGTGTGTTGGAAATTATGATCAGGCTCGGTGTCAGTGTGTTGGACATGACAAGGCTCAGTGTCAGTGTGTTGGACATGACAAGGCTCAGTGTCATTGTGTTGGACATGATGACCAGGCTCAGTGTCAGTGTGTTGGACATGACCAGGCTCAGTGTCAGTGTGTTGGACATGACCAGGATTATAGTCAGTGTCATGGACATGAGGACCAGGCTTTGGGTCAGTGTGTTGCACATGATGACCAGGCTCAGTGTCAGTGTGTTGGACATGACCAGAATCAGTGTCCGTGTGTTGGACATGATGACCAGGCTCAGTTTCAGTGTGTTGTACATCACCATGCTCAGTGTCCGTGTGTTGGACATGATGACCAGGCTCAGTGTTTTGGACATGTGGACCAGGCTCAGTGTCAGTATGTTGGACTTGAAGACCAGGTTCAGTGTCAGTGTGTTTGACATGATGACCATGATCAGTGTCAGTATGTTGGACATGACCAGGCTCAGTGTCAGTGTGATGGACATGACCAGGATTATAGTCTGGGTGATGGACATGAGGACCAGGCTTTGTGTCAGTGTGTTGGACATGATGACCAGGCTCAGTGTCAGTGTGTTGGACATGACCAGAATCAGTGTCCGTGTGTTGGACATGATGACCAGGTTCAGTATCGGTGTGCTGGACATGACCAGGCTAAGTGTCTGTGTGTTGGGCATGATGACAAGACTCAGTATCTGTGTGTTGGACTTGATGACCAGGCTCAGTGTCAGTTTGCTGGACATGACCAGGCTCAGTGTCAGTGTGTTGGACATGACCAGGATCAGTGTCAGTGTGTTGGACATGATGAACAGGCTCAGTGTCAGTGTGTTTCACATGATCAGGATCAGTGTAAGTGTGTTGGACATGATGACCAGGCTCAGTTTCAGTGTGTTGGACATGATGACCAGGCTCAGTTTCAGTGTGTTGTACATGACCATGCTCAGTGTCAGTGTGTTGGACATGATGACCAGGCTCAGTGTGTTGGACATGATGACCAGGCTGAGTGTCAGTATGTTGGACTTGATGACCAGGATCAGTGTCAGTGTCAGTGTGTTGGACATGATGACCAGGATCAGTTTCAGTGTGTTGTACATGATGACCAGGATCAATGTCAGTGTGTTGGACATGATGACCAGGCTCAGTGTCCATGTGTTGGACATGACCAGGGTCAGTGTCAGTGTGTTGGACATGATGACCAGGCTCAGTGTCAGTGTGTTGGACATTATGATCAGGCTCAGTTTCAGTATGTTGGACATGACCAGGCTGTGTCAGTGTGTTGGACATGATGACCAGGCTCAGTGTCAGTGTGTTTGACATGACCAGGATCAGTGTCAGTGTGTTGGACATGATGACCATGCTTAGTGTGTTGGACATGATGACCAAGCTCAGTGTCAGTATGTTGGACTTGATGACCAGGATCAGTGTCAGTGTGTTGGACATGATGACCAGGATCAGTGTCGGTATGTTGTACATGATGAGCAGGATCAGTGTCCATGTGTTGGACATGACCAGGATCATTGTCAGTGTGTTGCACATGATGACCAGGCTCAGTGTCAGTGTGTTGGACCTGATGACCAGGCTCAGTGTCCATGTGTTGGACATGACCAGGGTCAGTGTCAGTGTGTTGGACATGATGACCATGCTCAGTGTCAATGTGTTGGACATGATGATCAGGCTCAGTTTCAGTATGTTGGACATGACCAGGCTGTGTCAGTGTGTTGGACATGACCAGGATCATTGTCAGTTTGATGGACATGATGACCAGGCTCAGTGTCAGTGTGCTGGACATGACCAGGATCAGTGTCAGTGGGATTGACATGATGACCAGGCATTATATCAGTGTGTTGGACATCATGACCAGGCTCAGTTGCAGTATGTTGGACATGACCAAGATCAGTGTCAACGTGTTGGACATGATGACCAGGCTCAGTGTCAGTGTGCTGGACATGACCAGGCTAAGTGTCAGTGTGTTGGACATGATGACCAGGCTCAGTGTCAGTATGTTGGACTTGATGACCAGGCTCAGTGTGTTGGACATTATGATCAGGCTCGGTGTCAGTGTGTTGGACATGACAAGGCTCAGTGTCAGTGTGTTGGACATGATGACCAGGCTCAATGTCAGTGTGTTGGACATGATGACCAGGATCAGTGTCAGTATGTTTGACATGTTGACCAGGCTCAGTGTCAATGTGTTGGACATGACCAGGCTCAGTGTCAGTGTGTTGGACATGACCAGGATTATAGTCATTGTGATGGACATGAGGACCAGGCTTTGTGTCAGTGTGTTGGACATGATGACCAGGCTCAGTGTCAGTGTGTTGGACATGACCAGAATCAGTGTCAGTGTGTTGGACATGACCAGGCTGAGTGTGTTGGACATGATGACCAGGCTCAGTGTCAGTATGTTGGACTTGAAGACCAGGATCAGTGTCAGTGTGTTTGACATGATGACCAGGATCAGTGTCAGTATGTTGGACTTGATGACCAGGCTCAGTGTGTTGGAAATTATGATCAGGCTCGGTGTCAGTGTGTTGGACATGACAAGGCTCAGTGTCAGTGTGTTGGACATGACAAGGCTCAGTGTCATTGTGTTGGACATGATGACCAGGCTCAGTGTCAGTGTGTTGGACATGACCAGGCTCAGTGTCAGTGTGTTGGACATGACCAGGATTATAGTCAGTGTGATGGACATGAGGACCAGGCTTTGGGTCAGTGTGTTGCACATGATGACCAGGCTCAGTGTCAGTGTGTTGGACATGACCAGAATCAGTGTCCGTGTGTTGGACATGATGACCAGGCTCAGTTTCAGTGTGTTGTACATCACCATGCTCAGTGTCCGTGTGTTGGACATGATGACCAGGCTCAGTGTTTTGGACATGATGACCAGGCTCAGTGTCAGTATGTTGGACTTGAAGACCAGGTTCAGTGTCAGTGTGTTTGACATGATGACCATGATCAGTGTCAGTATGTTGGACATGACCAGGCTCAGTGTCAGTGTGATGGACATGACCAGGATTATAGTCTGGGTGATGGACATGAGGACCAGGCTTTGTGTCAGTGTGTTGGACATGATGACCAGGCTCAGTGTCAGTGTGTTGGACATGACCAGAATCAGTGTCCGTGTGTTGGACATGATGACCAGGTTCAGTATCGGTGTGCTGGACATGACCAGGCTAAGTGTCTGTGTGTTGGGCATGATGACAAGACTCAGTATCTGTGTGTTGGACTTGATGACCAGGCTCAGTGTCAGTTTGCTGGACATGACCAGGCTCAGTGTCAGTGTGTTGGACATGACCAGGATCAGTGTCTGTGTTTTGGACATGATGACCAGGCTCAGTTTCAGTGTGTTGGACATGACCAGGATCAGTGTCAGTGTGTTGGACATGACCAGGCTCAGTGTCAGTGTGTTGGACATGATGAACAGGCTCAGTGTCAGTGTGTTTCACATGATCAGGATCAGTGTAAGTGTGTTGGACATGATGACCAGGCTCAGTTTCAGTGTGTTGGACATGATGACCAGGCTCAGTTTCAGTGTGTTGTACATGACCATGCTCAGTGTCAGTGTGTTGGACATGATGACCAGGCTCAGTGTGTTGGGCATGATGACCAGGCTGAGTGTCAGTATGTTGGACTTGATGACCAGGATCAGTGTCAGTGTCAGTGTGTTGGACATGATGACCAGGATCAGTTTCAGTGTGTTGTACATGATGACCAGGATCAATGTCAGTGTGTTGGACATGATGACCAGGCTCAGTGTCCATGTGTTGGACATGACCAGGGTCAGTGTCAGTGTGTTGGACATGATGACCAGGCTCAGTGTCAGTGTGTTGGACATTATGATCAGGCTCAGTTTCAGTATGTTGGACATGACCAGGCTGTGTCAGTGTGTTGGACATGATGACCAGGCTCAGTGTCAGTGTGTTTGACATGACCAGGATCAGTGTCAGTGTGTTGGACATGATGACCATGCTTAGTGTGTTGGACATGATGACCAAGCTCAGTGTCAGTATGTTGGACTTGATGACCAGGATCAGTGTCAGTGTGTTGGACATGATGACCAGGATCAGTGTCGGTATGTTGTACATGATGAGCAGGATCAGTGTCCATGTGTTGGACATGACCAGGATAAGTGTCCGTGTGTTGGACATGATGACCAGGCTCAGTTTCAGTGTGTTATACATCACCATGCTCAGTGTCAGTGTGTTGGAGATGACCAGGTTCAGTGTGTTTGACATGTTGACCAGGCTCAGTGTCAGTGTGTTTGACATGACCAGGATCAGTGTCCGTGTGTTGGATATATTGACCAGGCTCAGTTTCAGTGTGTTGTACATGACCATGCTCAGTGTCAGTGTTTTGGACATGATGACCAGGCTCAGTGTGTTGGACATGATGACCAGGCTCAGTGTCAGTATGTTGGACTTGATGACCAGGATCAGTGTCAGTGTGTTGGATATGATGACCAGGCTCAGTTTCAGTGTGTTGTACATGACCATGCTCAGTGTCAGTGTTTTGGACATGATGACCAGGCTCAGTGTGTTGGACATGATGACCATGCTCAGTGTCAGTGTGTTGGACATGTTGACCATGCTCAGTGTCAGTGTGTTGGACATGACCAGGCTCAGTGTCAGTGTGTTGGACATGACCAGGATTATAGTCAGGGTGATGGACATGAGGACCAGGCTCTGTGTCAGTGTGTTGTACATGTCCAAGATCAGTGTCAGTGTGTTGGACATGATGACCAGGCTCAGTGTCAGTGTGATGGACATGATGACCAGGCATTATGGCAGTGTGTTGGACATGATGACCAGGCTCAGTGTCAATATGTTGGACATGACCAAGATCATTGTCAATGTGTTGGACATGATAACCAGGCTCAGTGTCGGTGTGCTGGACATGACCAGGCTAAGTGTCTGTGTGTAGGACATGATGACAAGACTCAGTATCTGTGTGTTGGACTTAATGACCAGGCTCAGTGTCAGTTTGCTGGACATGACCAGGCTCAGTGTCAGTGTGTTGAACATGACCAGGATCAGTGTCTGTGTGTTGGACATGATGACCAGGCTCAGTTTCAGTGTGTTGGACATGGCCAGGATCAGTGTCAGTGTGTTGGACATGATGACCAGGCTCAGTGTCAGTGTGTTGGACATGATGATCAGGCTCAGTTTCAGTATGTTGGACATGACCAGGCTGTGTCAGTGTGTTGGACATGATGACCAGGCCCAGTATCAGTGTGTTTGACATGACCATGCTCAGTGTCAGTGTGTTGGACATCATGACCAGGCTCAGTGTTTTGGACATGATGACCGGGCTCAGTGTCAGTATGTTGGACTTGATGACCAGGATCAGTGTCAGTGTGTTGGACATGATGACCAGGATCAGTTTCAGTATGTTGTACATGATGACCAGTCTCAGTGTCAGTGTGTTGGACATGATGACCAGGCTCAGTGTCCATGTGTTGGACATGACCAGGATCAGTGTCCATTTGTTGGACATGATGACCAGGCTCATTTTCAGTGTGTTATACATCACCATGCTCAGTGTCAGTGTGTTGGACATGACCAGGCGCAGTGTGTTGGACATGATGACCAGGCTCAGTGTCAGTATGTTGGACTTGAAGACCAGGATCAGTGTCAGTGTGTTTGACATGATGACCATGATCAGTGTCAGTATGTTGTACATGATGACCAGGGTCAGTGTCAGTGTGTTGGACATGATGACCAGGCTCTGTGTCAATGTGTTGGACATGATGATCAGGCTCAGTTTCAGTATGTTGGACATGACCAGGCTGTGTCAGTGTGTTGGACATGACCAGGATCATTGTCAGTGTGATGGACATGATGACCAGGCTCAGTTTCAGTGTGTTGGACATGACCAGGATCAGTGTCAGTTTGTTGGACATGATGACCAGGCTCAGTTTCAGTATGTTGGACATGACAAGGATCAGTGTCAGTGTGTTGGACATGATGACCAGGATCAGTGTCAGTATGTTGTACATGATGACCAGGCTCAGTGTCAGTGTGTTGGACATGATGACCAGGCTCAGTGTCAGTGTGTTTGACATGACCAGGCTGTGTCAGTGTGTTGGACATGACCAGGATCATTGTCAGTGTGATGGACATGATGACCAGGCTCTGTGTCAGTGTGTTGTACATGTCCAAGATCAGTGTCAGTGTGTTGGACATGATGACCAGGCTCAGTGTCAGTGTGATGGACATGATGACCAGGCATTATGTCAGTGTGTTGGACATGATGACCAGGCTCAGTGTCAATATGTTGGACATGACCAAGATCATTGTCAGTGTGTTGGACATGATGACAAGACTCAGTATCTGTGTGTTGGACTTGATGACCAGGCTCAGTGTCAGTTTGCTGGACATGACCAGGCTCAGTGTCAGTGTGTTGGACATGACCAGGATCAGTGTCTGTGTGTTGGATATGATAACCAGGCTCAGTTTCAGTGTTTTGGACATGACCAGGATCAGTGTCAGTGTGTTGGACATGACCAGGCTCAGTGTCAGTGTGTTGGACATGATGACCAGGCTCAGTGTCAGTGTGTTGGACATGATGACCAGGATCAGTGTCAGTATGTTGTACATGATGACCAGGATCAATGTCAGTGTGTTGGACATGATGACCAGGCTCAGTGTCCATGTGTTGGACATGGCCAGGGTCAGTGTCAGTGTGTTGGACATGATGACCAGGCTCAGTGTCCATGTGTTGAACATGATGACCAGGATCAGTGTGATGGACATGATGACCAGGCTCAGTGTCAGTATGTTGGACTTGATGATCAGGATCAGTGTCAGTGTGTTGGACATGATGACCAGGATCAGTGTCAGTATGTTGTACATGATGACCAGGATCAATGTCAGTGTGTTGGACATGATGACCAGGCTCAGTGTCCATGTGTTGGACATGGCCAGGGTCAGTGTCAGTGTGTTGGACATGATGACCAGGCTCAGTGTCAGTGTGCTGGACATGATGATCAGGCTCAGTTTCAGTATGTTGGACATGACAAGGCTGTGTCAATGTGTTGGATATGATGACCAGGCTCAGTTTCAGTGTGTTGTATATGACCATGCTCAGTGTCAATGTGTTGGACATGATGACCAGGCTCAGTGTGTTGTATATGACCAGGATCATTGTCAGTTTGTTGGACATGATGACCAGGCTCAGTGTCAGTGTGTTGGACATGATGACCAGGCTCAGTGTCCATGTGTTGGACATGACCAGGATCAGTGTCCGTTTGTTGGAAATGATGACCAGGCTCAGTTTCAGGGTGTTATACATCACCATGCTCTGTGTCAGTGTGTTGGACATGATGACCAGGCTCAGTGTATTGGACATGATGACCAGGCTCAGTGTCAGTATGTTGGACTTGAAGACCAGGATCAGTGTCAGTGTGTTTGACATGATGACCAGGATCAGTGTCAGTATGTTTGACATGATGACCAGGATCAATGTCAGTATGTTGGACATGATGACCAGGCTCAGTGTCAATGTGTTGGACATGATGATCAGGCTCAGTTTCAGTATGTTGGACATGACCAGGCTGTGTCAGTGTGTTGGACATGACCAGGATCATTGTCAGTGTGATGGATATGATGACCAGAATCTGTGTCAGTGTGTTGTACATGTCCAAGATCAGTGTTAGTGTGTTGGACATGATGACCAGGCTCAGTGTCAGTGTGCTGGACATGACCAGGCTCAGTGTCAGTGTGGTGGACATGATGACTAGGCTTTGTGTCAGTGTGATTGACATTATGACCAGGCATTATATCAGTGTGTTGGACATGATGACCAGGCTCAGTGTCAGTATGTTGGACTTGATGACCAGGCTCAGTGTGTTGGACATTATGATCAGGCTCGGTGTCAGTGTGTTGGACATGACAAGGCTCAGTGTCAGTGTGTTGGACATGATGACCAGGCTCAATGTCAGTGTGTTGGACATGATGACCAGGATCAGTGTCAGTATGTAGGACATGATCAAAATCAGTGTCAGTGTGTTGGACATTACCAGGCCCAGTGTCAGTATGTTTGACATGTTGACCAGGCTCAGTGTCAGTGTGTTGGACATGACCAGGATTATAGTCAATGTGATGGACATGAGGACCAGGCTTTGTGTCAGTGTGTTGGACATGATGACCATGCTCAGTGTCAGTGTGTTGGACATGACCAGAATCAGTGTCCGTGTGTTGGACATGATGACCAGGCTCAGTTTCAGTGTGTTGTACATCACCATGCTCAATGTCAGTGTGTTGGACATGACCAGGCTCAGTGTGTTGGACATGATGACCAGGCTCAGTGTCAGTATGTTGGACTTGAAGACCAGGATCAGTGTCAGTGTGTTTGACATGATGACCATGATCAGTGTCAGTATGTTGGACATGATGACCAGGCTCAGTGTCAGTGTGTTGGACATGATGACCAGGCTCAGTGTCAATGTGTTGGACATGATGATCATGCTCAGTTTCAGTATGTTGGACATGACCAGGCTGTGTCAGTGTGTTGGACATGACCAGGATCATTGTCAGTGTGATGGACATGATGACCAGGCTCTGTGTCAGTGTTTTGTACATGTCCAAGATCAGTGTCAGTGTGTTGGAAGTGATGACCAGGCTCAGTTTCAGTGTGATGGACATGATGACCAGGCATTATGTCAGTGTGCTGGACATGATGACCAGGCTCAGTGTCAATATGTTGGACATGACCAAGATCATTGTCAATGTGTTGGACATGATGACCAGGCTCAGTCTCGGTGTGTTGGACATGACCAGGATCAGTGTCTGTGTGTTGGACATGATGCCCAGGCTCAGTTTCAGTGTGTTGGACATGACCAGGATCAGTGTCAGTGTGTTGGACATGACCAGGCTCAGTGTCAGTGTGTTGGACATGATGACCAGGCTGAGTGTCAGTGTGTTGGACATGATGACAAGGCTCAGTGTCAGTGTGTTTAACATGACCAGGATCAGTGTCCGTGTGTTGGACATGATGACCAGGCTCAGTATGTTGGACATGATGACCAGGCTCAGTGTCAGTATGTTGGACTTGATGACCAGGATCCGTGTCAGTGTGTTGGACATGATGACCAGGATCAGTGTCAGTATGTTGTACATGATGACCAGGCTCAGTGTCAGTGTGTTGGACATGATGATCAGGCTCAGTTTCAGTATGTTTGACATGACCAGGCTGTGTCAGTGTGTTGGACATGATGACCAGGCTCATTGTCAGTGTGTTTGACATGACCAGGATCAGTGTCCGTGTGTTGTACATGACCATGCTCAGTGTCAGTGTGTTGGACATGATGACCAGGCTCAGTGTCAGTATGTTGGACTTGATGACCAGGATCAGTGTCAGTGTGTTGGACATGATGACGAGTATCAGTGTCAGTATGTTGTACATGATGACCAGGCTCAGTGTCAGTGTGTTGGACATGATGACCAGGCTCAGTGTCCATGTGTTGGACATGACCAGGATCAGTGTCCGTTTTTTGGACATGATGACCAGGCTCAGTTTCAGTGTGTTATACATCACCATGCTCAGTTCAGTGTGTTGGACATGACCATGCTCAGTGTCAGTGTGTTGGACATGATGACCAGGCTCAGTGTGTTGGACATGATGACTAGTCTCAGTGTCAGTATGTTGGACTTGAAGACCAGGATCAGTGTCAGTGTGTTTGACATGATAACCAGGATCAGTGTCAGTATGTTGGACATGATGACCAGGATCAATGTCAGTATGTTGGACATGATGACCAGACTCAGTGTCAGTGTGTTGGACATGACCAGGATCATTGTCAGTGTGATGGACATGACCATGATTATAGTCAGTGTGATGGACATGAGGACCAGGCTTTGTGTCAGTATGTTTGACATGTTGACCAGGCTGAGTATCAGTGTGTTGGACATGACCAGGCTCAGTGTCAGTGTGTTGGACATGACCAGGGTTATAGTCAATGTGATGGACAGGATGACCAGGCTTTGTGTCAGTGTGTTGGACATGATGACCAGGCTCAGTGTCAGTGTGTTGGACATGATGACCAGGCTCAGTTTCAGTGTGTTGTACATCACCATGCTCAGTGTCAGTGTGTTGGACATGACCAGGCTCAGTGTGTTGGACATGATGACCAGGCTCAGTCTCAGTATGTTGGACTTGAAGACCAGGCTCAGTGTCAATGTGTTGGACATGATGATCAGGCTCAGTTTCAGTATGTTGGACTTGAAGACCAGGATCAGTGTCAGTGTGTTTGACATAATGGCCATGATCAGTGTCAGTATGTTGGACATGATGACCAGGCTCAGTGTCAGTGTGTTGGACATGATGACCAGGCTCAGTGTCAATGTGTTGGACATGATGATCAGGCTCAGTTTCAGTATGTTGGACTTGAAGACCAGGATCAGTGTCAGTGTGTTTGACATAATGGCCATGATCAGTGTCAGTGTGTTGGACATGACCAGGATCAGTGTCTGTGTGTTGGACATGATGACCAGGCTCAGTTTCAGTGTGTTGGACATGACCAGGGTCAGTGTTAGTGTGTTGGACATGATGACCAGGCTCAGTGTCAGTGTGTTGGACATGATGATCAGGCTCAGTTTCAGTATGTTGGAGATGACCAGGCTGTGTCAGTGTGTTTGACATGATGACCAGGCTCAGTGTCAGTGTGTTTGACATGACCAGGATCAGTGTCAGTGTGTTGGACATGATGACCAGGCTCAGTGTTTATGTGTTGGACATGATGATCAGGCTCAGTTTCAGTATGTTGGACATGACCAGGCTGTTTCAGTGTGTTGGACATGACCAAGATCATTGTCAATGTGTTGGACATGATGACCAGGCTCAGTGTCGGTGTGCTGGACATGACCAGGCTCAGTGTCAGTGTGTTGGACATGACCAGGATCAGTGTCAGTTTGCTGGACATGACCAGGATCAGTGTCCATGTTGGACATGATGACCAGGATCAGTGTCAGTATGTTGTACATGATGACCAGGATCAATGTCAGTGTGTTGTACATGATGACCAGGTTCAGTGTCAGTGTGTTGGAAATGATGACCAGGTTCAGTGTCAGTGTGTTGGACATGATGACCCGGCTTTGTGTCAGTGTGATGGACATGATGACTAGGCATTATGTCAGTGTGTTGGACATGATGACCAGGTTCAGTGTCAGTGTGTTGGACATGATGACCAGGCTTTGTGTCAGTGTGTTGGACATGATGACCAGGTTCAGTGTCAGCATGTTGGACATGATGACCAGAATCAGTGACAGTATGTTGGACATTATGACCAGGCCCATTGTCAGTATGTTGGACATTATGACCAGAATCAGTGACAGTATGTTGGACATGATGACCAAGCTCAGTGTCAGTCTACTGGACATGATTATAACACCTAGACAACTTGACAGTCATCATTTCAGCTCTGCCCAAACTTGAAAACGGCTTGCTCAACACGTGAAGGATGCAAAGGGACAACTCAATTCCTTTTTAGTGTTTTATTATGGTTTGGATGCCATTTGTTGAATATGGTGAAACAGTTGATTTGTTGACTAGAGTAGTTGAATGACAGAGGAATAAGGAATAGGGAATAGGTTGATAACCTTAAACAGAGAATAAACATGCATTATTTTACACAATAAACAATGCATGACACAGCAACAAGCATGGCTTTGAATAAAGTAAATGTTTAAACAATTTAATCTAGCACTTCAAGCAATTACTTCTGCAGTCAGAAAATATCCCCAAAAAAAGAAGTCACCACTCCTATCAGAGTTAAACATGTAAATTGTGCTAAGCACTGGATGCAACATAATAAATAATTCCAAACATTACATACCGGTTGCGTCTTTAGGGTTGAACAATGAGCTGTTTGTATGTTGAGGACCCAAGCAAAGCTAAACCCAAACATTTTATACCCATGATTATCTGCCAGGTGCGCATGTAAAAGTAGTCCCTCCAGAAATCCTGGCTCAATTTTTTAGTTCCACCCGTGTTTTTGGGTTATCTGCACTCTTGATGCCTGGAGTTCTTTAAAGGAAGAGTTGCCTTTGTGCTCATGTTTTGAGTGTTCTGTTTTTTGACGCAACACCTCCCACTTGACCTCCTGGTTCTTGAACCCAAGGAGGTCACACGAACCTCGGTGTTAGGGCAGGTTCGATTTCAGCTATCAGGTTTTTCCTTCTTCAACAAGAAGTAAAACAATGATGCGTCTGACATCCCTATGAAGAACTGTTGCAGGTATTTTAGTTGAGAGTTTCTTTGACTTCTCTTGAGCAGGCTTCACAGTTGGGACTGGGTAGCTGGGAAAAGTTCTGACATGCACATCTCTGACAATGCCCTTCTTGTCAATGTTGACACTGATGACTCTGGCTAGTTTGTAGTGACCCCTCCAGGCATTTTGGTCAGCCAGCCAGACAACATCTCCAACATCCACATTCCTGTGTGTTGTGTGCCATTTACTCCTCACAAATAGATTGGGCCCAGCTAACTGACTCCACTTCCTCCAGAACTGGTCAACATCTGTGTTTATAGCTCTGGATACCATGCAACAGAAGACAATACCCCACAACTTGAGCTTGGTTTTCTTTTTCACCTCGTCCTTGACTTCATACGGTCCAAATAAGTCCACTGTTGTGTACTGAAATGGTCTGGCTGGTGTTATCCGCTCGGATGGAAGGTCACTCATGATCTGTTGGCACTTTCTGGCCCTGGCCTCTCTGCACACCACACAGTTGTCAACTCTCTTTTTAGCCAGCTTCCGGCCTTTTATCACCCAGGCTTTCTTCCTCATCCGGAGGAGTGTGCCTGCTATTTCTTCATGGTTTGCACCATGGGCCTCTTGAGTTAGGAGAGTGGATATCCATGCCTCATATGGTAGAATTGGTACGGCAGTTTCGTCCTCATCAAGGATCTGGAACCTTCCTCCACAAACTAAGAGCCCAGTCTCTTCATCTCTGTAAACAGCGAGTCTGTTGAGAGTGGTGTCTTGAAAGGTTATACCTTCTTGAGCTGCAAGGAACAAGTCTCTTAGTGCATCTTCACACTTCCCGACGATGAGTACAGCTTGTTGTCTGGAACTGAATTCTTGGTCAACATTTCTTTCCATCTCGTTACGGCTCTCCAAACCCAGGCAATGACTCGGATCAGCCTGGTCAGACTGCTGAATTTCCTGATGTCAATCAGTTTGGTTACCGCAGAGCCGGCTGGTGAGCTTCGGATCCGAGTCTTGGGTTCATCTGGGTTATTTTGCTGTGAATCACTCTGGTTTCTCTTGACCTGCGCTCTAGTCAGAGCTGCCGAGAAAGCTTTCCTTCGAAGTTTGTTTATGCCTTCTTTGGCATACGAGGCGATTTCTTTGGCTGACTTATGTGGCCACTCTTCCACAGGTTGCCTCAGGAATGCTGGTCCATCCTGCCACATGGAATCTTCCTGGAGGTCTTCTGGGGCTGCCCCTCTTGTTATGATGTCAGCACTGTTCAGGCCTCCTGGGATCCACCACCAGTCTTCTACAGATGTGGATTTCTGGATCTCTCCAACTCTATTCGCAAAGAAAGTTTGATATCCATAGCTGTCTCTCTGGATTGCTCCTAACACAGTTTGACTGTCCAGTAGATGGAGCCATCGTTCAATTTCTATTCGACTGTGCTTTTCAATGTACTTTCGAAGTCGTGCTGCATAGACAGCACCGCAGATTTCAGCTTTTACTGGTTCTCCCTTTTGGTCCAATGGTGTGAGCTTTGCTTTGGATTCAACCAGTCTGACTTTGATGCCTTGCTGGGTCTCCCATCTTAAGTACACTACGGGCTCCATAGCTCTTGTCACTTCCATCAGAGAATGTTATTCCCCAAGGTTTTCCAATCCAGTTGACTGGTGTGAGGCTTCTGTGAAAGGTGATTTGGCCAAGACGTGTGTATTCCTCAAAGAATTGGATGGCTTCTTCCCTCAAATTTTCAGACAAAGGTTTGTCCCAAGTGTCTCGGGTCAGAGTTTTGCCTCCAGCTTCCTGAAACGCCTTTCTGACAAGAATGGCACCTTTTTGTTTGGCAGGTGTGACGAGGCCTATTGGGTCATACAGGCTACCTCTTCTCGTCAGTGGGTTTGGAGTTTTCCCTCTCACCTCTTCATCAAGGAGATTTTGGCCGACTCTCATTTTCTTTTTTCTCTTTGAGAAATTGATTGAAGTCCTCCTCAACAAGGTATCAAACGCCAAGGGCTTTATTGTCTCCTTCCCTCATTTGGTTTGGGAGAATGAGTGCTGTGCTTGACTGCGCTCCTTGATCTCCTGGTACGATCTCCTGCCTCCCACTTTGATCTGACCGGACCCAGGGCTTGAGGAAGAAGCTGCCTGCCTTCAGGATCTCTTCAACCCGTTTGGTGTTCTGGTCCAGCTTTTGCAAGTCATTATGGGAAGTCAGGATGTCATCAACATAGGTATCCTCTTCAAGGATCCTACGTTCCTCCTCCAGGTGAGCAAACATGGGCAGTTTGGCTGTCTCTCTCATAGCCAATTGCGCAATGCACCCTGCTGGTCGATCGCCAATGTTGACTCTGGTGATCGCATACTCTTCAATCTCTTCCTCCTCAGTGTCTCTCCAGAGAAATCTGTGGAGGTGCATCTCCAGGTCTTCCAACCACACAGAATTGTACATTTTCTTAATGTGTCCGAGGGCAGCATGGACGCCTCTCCCGAACATGAGTAGTACTGCTCGGATTGGATTGAGGACATCAGGCCCTTTCAGCAGAAGGTCATTCATGCTGACCCCTCTAAACTTCTGGCTGCTGTTCCATACCAGTCACACAGGTGTTGGGAGAGAGTGCGGGTTTGGCGCCACCAAGTGGCTGACATACCATACTGGCCCCTTCCAGCTGGCAATGAGCTCTTTGGTGAGTTTCTTCGCTGCTCTTCTCTCCACCATTTCATGGACTTGAGCTGTGTATGCTAATCTCCACTATAGGTCATTCTTGAGTTGCTTTTCTGTTCTCAAGAAGGTGGCTTCCACCCCAATCCTGTTGTCAGGAAGGGAACTTGGATCTTGAATCTGGCTGTCAGGCTCAGTGTCAGTGTGTATGACATGATGACCAGGATCAGTGTTAGTGTGTTGGACATGACCAGGCTTAGTGTCAGTGTGTTGGACATGACCAGGCGCAGTGTCAGTGTGTAGGACATGATGACCAGGATCAGTGTCAGTGTGTTGGTCATGATGACCAGGATCAGTGTCCGTGTGTTGGACATGATGACCAGGATCAGAATCAGTGTGTTGGACATGATGATCAGTATCAGTATGTTGGGCATGATGACCAGGCTCAGTGTCAGTGTGTTGGACATGATGACCAGGCTCAGTGTCAGTGTGTTGGACATGATGACCAGGCTCAGTGTCAGTATGTTGCAGATGACCAGGTTCAGTGTCAGCATGGTAGACTTGATGACCAGGCTCAGCGTCAGCATGGTAGACTTGATGACCAGGCTCAGTGTCAGTGTGTTGTACATGATCAGGATTATTGACAGTGTGTTGGACACAATGACCAGGCTGTGTCAGTGTGTTGGACATGACCAGGCTAAGTGTCAGTGTGTTGGACATGATAACCAGGATCAGTGAAAGTGTGCTGGACATGAAGACCAGGATCGGTGTCAGTGTGTATGACATGATGACCATGCTCAGTGTCAGTATGTTGGACATGATAACCAGAATCAGTGTCAGTGTGTTGGACATGATGACCAGGCTCGGATCTTGAATCTGGCTGTCAGGCTCAGTGTCAGTGTGTATGACATGATGACCAGGATCAGTGTTAGTGTGTTGGACATGACCAGGCTTAGTGTCAGTGTGTTGGACATGACCAGGCTCAGTGTCAGTATGTTGGACTTGATGACCAGGCTCAATGTGTAGGTCATGATGACCAGGCTCAGTGTCAGTGTGTTGGGCAAGATGACTAGGATCAGTGTCAGTGTGTTGGACATGATGACCAGGATCAGTGTCAGTGTGTTGGACATGATGACCAGGATCGGTGTCAGTGTGTTGGACATGATGACCAGAATCAGTGTCTGTGTGTTGGACATGATGACCAGGATCAGTGTCAGTATGTTGGACATGACCAGGCGCAATGTCAGTGTGCAGGAAATGATGAACAGGATCCGTGTCAGTGTGTTGGACATGATGACCAGGATCAGTGTCAATGTGTTGGACATGACCAGGCTCAGTGTCAGTATGTTGGACATGACCAGGCTCAGTGTCAGTGTGTTTGACATGATGACCAGACTCGGTGTCAGTGTGTTGGACATGATGACCAGGATCAGTGTTAGTTTGTTGGACATGACCCGGCTCAGTGGCCGTGTGTTGGACATGATGACCAGCATCAGTGTCAGTGTGTTGGTCATGATGACCAGGATCAGTGTCAGTGTGTTGGACATGATGACCAGGCTCAGTGTCAGTGTGTTGGACATGACCAGGCTCAGTGTCAGTGTGTTGGAAATGACGGACATCCTAAGTGACAGTGTGTTGGACATGATGACCAGGATCAGTGTTAGTTTGTTGGACATGACCAGGCTCAGTGTCAGTATGTTGGACATGACCAGGCTCAGTGTCAATGTGTTTTACATGATGACCAAGACCAGTGGCAGTGTTTTGGACATGATGACCAGGTTCAGTGTCAGTGTGTTGGACATGATAACCAGGCTCAGTGTCAGTGTGTTGGACATGATGACCAGGCTCAGTGTCAGTGTGTTGGACATGATGACAAGGATCAGTGTCAGTGTGTTGGACATGGTGACCAGGATCAGTGTCAGTGTGTTGGACATGATGACCAGGATCAGTGTCAGTGTGTTGGTCATGATGACCAGGATCAGTGCCAGTGTGTTGGACATTAAGACCAGGATCAGTATCAGTGTGTTGGAGATGATGATCAGTATCAGTATAAGTATGTTGGGCATGATGACCAGACTCAATGTCTGTGTGTTGGATATGACCAGGCTCAGTGTCAGTGTGTTGGAAATGACGGACATCCTCAGTGTCAGTGTGTTGGACATGATGACCAGGCTCAGTGTCAGTGTGTTGGACATGATGACTAGGACCAGTGTCAGTGTGTTGGACATGATGACCAGGATCAGTGTCAGTGTGTTGGGCATGATGACCAGAATCAGTGTCAGTGTGTTAGACATGATGACCAGGATCAGTGTCAGTGTGTTGGACATGACCAGGCTCAGTGTCAATGTGTTGGACATGATGACTAGGACCAGTGTCAGTGTGTTGGATATGATGACCAGGATCAGTGTCAGTGTGTTGGACATGACCAGGCGCAATGTCAGTGTGCAGGACATGATGACCAGGATCCGTGTCAGTGTGTTGGACATGATGACCAGGATCAGTGTCAATGTGTTGGACATGATGACCAGGATCAGTGTCAATGTGTTTGGACATGTCGATCTGGATCAGTGTCAGTGTGTTGGACATGATGACCAGGATCAGTGTCAGTGTGTTGGACATGACCAGGCTACGTTTCAGTGTGTTGGACATGATGACCAGGCTCAGTGTCAGTGTGTTGGACATGACCAGGCTCAGTGTCAGTGTGTTGGACATGACCAGGCTCAGTGTCAGTATGTTGGACATGGCCAGGCTCAGTGTCAGTGTGTTTGACATGATGACCAGACTCAGTGTCAGTGTGTTGGACATGATGACCAGGATCAGTGTTAGTTTGTTGGACATGACCAGGCTCAGTGTCAGTATGTTGGACATGACCAGGCTCAGTGTCAATGTGTTTTACATGATGACCAAGACCAGTGGCAGTGTTTTGGACATGATGACCAGGTTCAGTGTCAGTGTGTTGGACATGATAACCAGGCTCAGTGTCAGTGTGTTGGACATGATGACCAGGCTCAGTGTCAGTGTGTTGGACATGATGACAAGGATCAGTGTCAGTGTGTTGGACATGGTGACCAGGATCAGTGTCAGTGTGTTGGACATGATGACCAGGATCAGTGTCAGTGTGTTGGTCATGATGACCAGGATCAGTGCCAGTGTGTTGGACATTAAGACCAGGATCAGTATCAGTGTGTTGGAGATGATGATCAGTATCAGTATAAGTATGTTGGGCATGATGACCAGGATCAGTGTCAGTGTGTTGGTCATGATGACCAGGATCAGTGCCAGTGTGTTGTACATGATGACCAGGATCAATGTCAGTGTGTTGGACATGATGACCAGGCTCAGTGTCCATGTGTTGGACATGGCCAGGGTCAGTGTCAGTGTGTTGGACATGATGACCAGGCTCAGTGTCAGTGTGCTGGACATGATGATCAGGCTCAGTTTCAGTATGTTGGACATGACAAGGCTGTGTCAATGTGTTGGATATGATGACCAGGCTCAGTTTCAGTGTGTTGTATATGACCATGCTCAGTGTCAATGTGTTGGACATGATGACCAGGCTCAGTGTGTTGTATATGACCAGGATCATTGTCAGTTTGTTGGACATGATGACCAGGCTCAGTGTCAGTGTGTTGGACATGATGACCAGGCTCAGTGTCCATGTGTTGGACATGACCAGGATCAGTGTCCGTTTGTTGGAAATGATGACCAGGCTCAGTTTCAGGGTGTTATACATCACCATGCTCTGTGTCAGTGTGTTGGACATGATGACCAGGCTCAGTGTATTGGACATGATGACCAGGCTCAGTGTCAGTATGTTGGACTTGAAGACCAGGATCAGTGTCAGTGTGTTTGACATGATGACCAGGATCAGTGTCAGTATGTTTGACATGATGACCAGGATCAATGTCAGTATGTTGGACATGATGACCAGGCTCAGTGTCAATGTGTTGGACATGATGATCAGGCTCAGTTTCAGTATGTTGGACATGACCAGGCTGTGTCAGTGTGTTGGATATGACCAGGATCATTGTCAGTGTGATGGATATGATGACCAGAATCTGTGTCAGTGTGTTGTACATGTCCAAGATCAGTGTTAGTGTGTTGGACATGATGACCAGGCTCAGTGTCAGTGTGCTGGACATGACCAGGCTCAGTGTCAGTGTGGTGGACATGATGACTAGGCTTTGTGTCAGTGTGATTGACATTATGACCAGGCATTATATCAGTGTGTTGGACATGATGACCAGGCTCAGTGTCAGTATGTTGGACTTGATGACCAGGCTCAGTGTGTTGGACATTATGATCAGGCTCGGTGTCAGTGTGTTGGACATGACAAGGCTCAGTGTCAGTGTGTTGGACATGATGACCAGGCTCAATGTCAGTGTGTTGGACATGATGACCAGGATCAGTGTCAGTATGTAGGACATGATCAAAATCAGTGTCAGTGTGTTGGACATTACCAGGCCCAGTGTCAGTATGTTTGACATGTTGACCAGGCTCAGTGTCAGTGTGTTGGACATGACCAGGATTATAGTCAATGTGATGGACATGAGGACCAGGCTTTGTGTCAGTGTGTTGGACATGATGACCATGCTCAGTGTCAGTGTGTTGGACATGACCAGAATCAGTGTCCGTGTGTTGGACATGATGACCAGGCTCAGTTTCAGTGTGTTGTACATCACCATGCTCAATGTCAGTGTGTTGGACATGACCAGGCTCAGTGTGTTGGACATGATGACCAGGCTCAGTGTCAGTATGTTGGACTTGAAGACCAGGATCAGTGTCAGTGTGTTTGACATGATGACCATGATCAGTGTCAGTATGTTGGACATGATGACCAGGCTCAGTGTCAGTGTGTTGGACATGATGACCAGGCTCAGTGTCAATGTGTTGGACATGATGATCATGCTCAGTTTCAGTATGTTGGACATGACCAGGCTGTGTCAGTGTGTTGGACATGACCAGGATCATTGTCAGTGTGATGGACATGATGACCAGGCTCTGTGTCAGTGTTTTGTACATGTCCAAGATCAGTGTCAGTGTGTTGGAAGTGATGACCAGGCTCAGTTTCAGTGTGATGGACATGATGACCAGGCATTATGTCAGTGTGCTGGACATGATGACCAGGCTCAGTGTCAATATGTTGGACATGACCAAGATCATTGTCAATGTGTTGGACATGATGACCAGGCTCAGTCTCGGTGTGTTGGACATGACCAGGATCAGTGTCTGTGTGTTGGACATGATGCCCAGGCTCAGTTTCAGTGTGTTGGACATGACCAGGATCAGTGTCAGTGTGTTGGACATGACCAGGCTCAGTGTCAGTGTGTTGGACATGATGACCAGGCTGAGTGTCAGTGTGTTGGACATGATGACAAGGCTCAGTGTCAGTGTGTTTAACATGACCAGGATCAGTGTCCGTGTGTTGGACATGATGACCAGGCTCAGTATGTTGGACATGATGACCAGGCTCAGTGTCAGTATGTTGGACTTGATGACCAGGATCCGTGTCAGTGTGTTGGACATGATGACCAGGATCAGTGTCAGTATGTTGTACATGATGACCAGGCTCAGTGTCAGTGTGTTGGACATGATGATCAGGCTCAGTTTCAGTATGTTTGACATGACCAGGCTGTGTCAGTGTGTTGGACATGATGACCAGGCTCATTGTCAGTGTGTTTGACATGACCAGGATCAGTGTCCGTGTGTTGTACATGACCATGCTCAGTGTCAGTGTGTTGGACATGATGACCAGGCTCAGTGTCAGTATGTTGGACTTGATGACCAGGATCAGTGTCAGTGTGTTGGACATGATGACGAGTATCAGTGTCAGTATGTTGTACATGATGACCAGGCTCAGTGTCAGTGTGTTGGACATGATGACCAGGCTCAGTGTCCATGTGTTGGACATGACCAGGATCAGTGTCCGTTTTTTGGACATGATGACCAGGCTCAGTTTCAGTGTGTTATACATCACCATGCTCAGTTCAGTGTGTTGGACATGACCATGCTCAGTGTCAGTGTGTTGGACATGATGACCAGGCTCAGTGTGTTGGACATGATGACTAGTCTCAGTGTCAGTATGTTGGACTTGAAGACCAGGATCAGTGTCAGTGTGTTTGACATGATAACCAGGATCAGTGTCAGTATGTTGGACATGATGACCAGGATCAATGTCAGTATGTTGGACATGATGACCAGACTCAGTGTCAGTGTGTTGGACATGACCAGGATCATTGTCAGTGTGATGGACATGACCATGATTATAGTCAGTGTGATGGACATGAGGACCAGGCTTTGTGTCAGTATGTTTGACATGTTGACCAGGCTGAGTATCAGTGTGTTGGACATGACCAGGCTCAGTGTCAGTGTGTTGGACATGACCAGGGTTATAGTCAATGTGATGGACAGGATGACCAGGCTTTGTGTCAGTGTGTTGGACATGATGACCAGGCTCAGTGTCAGTGTGTTGGACATGATGACCAGGCTCAGTTTCAGTGTGTTGTACATCACCATGCTCAGTGTCAGTGTGTTGGACATGACCAGGCTCAGTGTGTTGGACATGATGACCAGGCTCAGTCTCAGTATGTTGGACTTGAAGACCAGGCTCAGTGTCAATGTGTTGGACATGATGATCAGGCTCAGTTTCAGTATGTTGGACTTGAAGACCAGGATCAGTGTCAGTGTGTTTGACATAATGGCCATGATCAGTGTCAGTATGTTGGACATGATGACCAGGCTCAGTGTCAGTGTGTTGGACATGATGACCAGGCTCAGTGTCAATGTGTTGGACATGATGATCAGGCTCAGTTTCAGTATGTTGGACTTGAAGACCAGGATCAGTGTCAGTGTGTTTGACATAATGGCCATGATCAGTGTCAGTGTGTTGGACATGACCAGGATCAGTGTCTGTGTGTTGGACATGATGACCAGGCTCAGTTTCAGTGTGTTGGACATGACCAGGGTCAGTGTTAGTGTGTTGGACATGATGACCAGGCTCAGTGTCAGTGTGTTGGACATGATGATCAGGCTCAGTTTCAGTATGTTGGAGATGACCAGGCTGTGTCAGTGTGTTTGACATGATGACCAGGCTCAGTGTCAGTGTGTTTGACATGACCAGGATCAGTGTCAGTGTGTTGGACATGATGACCAGGCTCAGTGTTTATGTGTTGGACATGATGATCAGGCTCAGTTTCAGTATGTTGGACATGACCAGGCTGTTTCAGTGTGTTGGACATGACCAAGATCATTGTCAATGTGTTGGACATGATGACCAGGCTCAGTGTCGGTGTGCTGGACATGACCAGGCTCAGTGTCAGTGTGTTGGACATGACCAGGATCAGTGTCAGTTTGCTGGACATGACCAGGATCAGTGTCCATGTTGGACATGATGACCAGGATCAGTGTCAGTATGTTGTACATGATGACCAGGATCAATGTCAGTGTGTTGTACATGATGACCAGGTTCAGTGTCAGTGTGTTGGAAATGATGACCAGGTTCAGTGTCAGTGTGTTGGACATGATGACCCGGCTTTGTGTCAGTGTGATGGACATGATGACTAGGCATTATGTCAGTGTGTTGGACATGATGACCAGGTTCAGTGTCAGTGTGTTGGACATGATGACCAGGCTTTGTGTCAGTGTGTTGGACATGATGACCAGGTTCAGTGTCAGCATGTTGGACATGATGACCAGAATCAGTGACAGTATGTTGGACATTATGACCAGGCCCATTGTCAGTATGTTGGACATTATGACCAGAATCAGTGACAGTATGTTGGACATGATGACCAAGCTCAGTGTCAGTCTACTGGACATGATTATAACACCTAGACAACTTGACAGTCATCATTTCAGCTCTGCCCAAACTTGAAAACGGCTTGCTCAACACGTGAAGGATGCAAAGGGACAACTCAATTCCTTTTTAGTGTTTTATTATGGTTTGGATGCCATTTGTTGAATATGGTGAAACAGTTGATTTGTTGACTAGAGTAGTTGAATGACAGAGGAATAAGGAATAGGGAATAGGTTGATAACCTTAAACAGAGAATAAACATGCATTATTTTACACAATAAACAATGCATGACACAGCAACAAGCATGGCTTTGAATAAAGTAAATGTTTAAACAATTTAATCTAGCACTTCAAGCAATTACTTCTGCAGTCAGAAAATATCCCCAAAAAAAGAAGTCACCACTCCTATCAGAGTTAAACATGTAAATTGTGCTAAGCACTGGATGCAACATAATAAATAATTCCAAACATTACATACCGGTTGCGTCTTTAGGGTTGAACAATGAGCTGTTTGTATGTTGAGGACCCAAGCAAAGCTAAACCCAAACATTTTATACCCATGATTATCTGCCAGGTGCGCATGTAAAAGTAGTCCCTCCAGAAATCCTGGCTCAATTTTTTAGTTCCACCCGTGTTTTTGGGTTATCTGCACTCTTGATGCCTGGAGTTCTTTAAAGGAAGAGTTGCCTTTGTGCTCATGTTTTGAGTGTTCTGTTTTTTGACGCAACACCTCCCACTTGACCTCCTGGTTCTTGAACCCAAGGAGGTCACACGAACCTCGGTGTTAGGGCAGGTTCGATTTCAGCTATCAGGTTTTTCCTTCTTCAACAAGAAGTAAAACAATGATGCGTCTGACATCCCTATGAAGAACTGTTGCAGGTATTTTAGTTGAGAGTTTCTTTGACTTCTCTTGAGCAGGCTTCACAGTTGGGACTGGGTAGCTGGGAAAAGTTCTGACATGCACATCTCTGACAATGCCCTTCTTGTCAATGTTGACACTGATGACTCTGGCTAGTTTGTAGTGACCCCTCCAGGCATTTTGGTCAGCCAGCCAGACAACATCTCCAACATCCACATTCCTGTGTGTTGTGTGCCATTTACTCCTCACAAATAGATTGGGCCCAGCTAACTGACTCCACTTCCTCCAGAACTGGTCAACATCTGTGTTTATAGCTCTGGATACCATGCAACAGAAGACAATACCCCACAACTTGAGCTTGGTTTTCTTTTTCACCTCGTCCTTGACTTCATACGGTCCAAATAAGTCCACTGTTGTGTACTGAAATGGTCTGGCTGGTGTTATCCGCTCGGATGGAAGGTCACTCATGATCTGTTGGCACTTTCTGGCCCTGGCCTCTCTGCACACCACACAGTTGTCAACTCTCTTTTTAGCCAGCTTCCGGCCTTTTATCACCCAGGCTTTCTTCCTCATCCGGAGGAGTGTGCCTGCTATTTCTTCATGGTTTGCACCATGGGCCTCTTGAGTTAGGAGAGTGGATATCCATGCCTCATATGGTAGAATTGGTACGGCAGTTTCGTCCTCATCAAGGATCTGGAACCTTCCTCCACAAACTAAGAGCCCAGTCTCTTCATCTCTGTAAACAGCGAGTCTGTTGAGAGTGGTGTCTTGAAAGGTTATACCTTCTTGAGCTGCAAGGAACAAGTCTCTTAGTGCATCTTCACACTTCCCGACGATGAGTACAGCTTGTTGTCTGGAACTGAATTCTTGGTCAACATTTCTTTCCATCTCGTTACGGCTCTCCAAACCCAGGCAATGACTCGGATCAGCCTGGTCAGACTGCTGAATTTCCTGATGTCAATCAGTTTGGTTACCGCAGAGCCGGCTGGTGAGCTTCGGATCCGAGTCTTGGGTTCATCTGGGTTATTTTGCTGTGAATCACTCTGGTTTCTCTTGACCTGCGCTCTAGTCAGAGCTGCCGAGAAAGCTTTCCTTCGAAGTTTGTTTATGCCTTCTTTGGCATACGAGGCGATTTCTTTGGCTGACTTATGTGGCCACTCTTCCACAGGTTGCCTCAGGAATGCTGGTCCATCCTGCCACATGGAATCTTCCTGGAGGTCTTCTGGGGCTGCCCCTCTTGTTATGATGTCAGCACTGTTCAGGCCTCCTGGGATCCACCACCAGTCTTCTACAGATGTGGATTTCTGGATCTCTCCAACTCTATTCGCAAAGAAAGTTTGATATCCATAGCTGTCTCTCTGGATTGCTCCTAACACAGTTTGACTGTCCAGTAGATGGAGCCATCGTTCAATTTCTATTCGACTGTGCTTTTCAATGTACTTTTGAAGTCGTGCTGCATAGACAGCACCGCAGATTTCAGCTTTTACTGGTTCTCCCTTTTGGTCCAATGGTGTGAGCTTTGCTTTGGATTCAACCAGTCTGACTTTGATGCCTTGCTGGGTCTCCCATCTTAAGTACACTACGGGCTCCATAGCTCTTGTCACTTCCATCAGAGAATGTTATTCCCCAAGGTTTTCCAATCCAGTTGACTGGTGTGAGGCTTCTGTGAAAGGTGATTTGGCCAAGACGTGTGTATTCCTCAAAGAATTGGATGGCTTCTTCCCTCAAATTTTCAGACAAAGGTTTGTCCCAAGTGTCTCGGGTCAGAGTTTTGCCTCCAGCTTCCTGAAACGCCTTTCTGACAAGAATGGCACCTTTTTGTTTGGCAGGTGTGACGAGGCCTATTGGGTCATACAGGCTACCTCTTCTCGTCAGTGGGTTTGGAGTTTTCCCTCTCACCTCTTCATCAAGGAGATTTTGGCCGACTCTCATTTTCTT
Source organism: Oncorhynchus clarkii lewisi (assembly GCF_045791955.1). NCBI lineage: Eukaryota > Metazoa > Chordata > Actinopteri > Salmoniformes > Salmonidae > Oncorhynchus > Oncorhynchus clarkii. Next base: position 50,013,115 of record NC_092169.1, read on the forward strand.
TTTTCTCTTTGAGAAATTGATTGAAGTCCTCCTCAACAAGGTATCAAACGCCAAGGGCTTTATTGTCTCCTTCCCTCATTTGGTTTGGGAGAATGAGTGCTGTGCTTGACTGCGCTCCTTGATCTCCTGGTACGATCTCCTGCCTCCCACTTTGATCTGACCGGACCCAGGGCTTGAGGAAGAAGCTGCCTGCCTTCAGGATCTCTTCAACCCGTTTGGTGTTCTGGTCCAGCTTTTGCAAGTCATTATGGGAAGTCAGGATGTCATCAACATAGGTATCCTCTTCAAGGATCCTACGTTCCTCTTCCAGGTGAGCAAACATGGGCAGTTTGGCTGTCTCTCTCATAGCCAATTGCGCAATGCACCCTGCTGGTCGATCGCCAATGTTGACTCTGGTGATCGCATACTCTTCAATCTCTTCCTCCTCAGTGTCTCTCCAGAGAAATCTGTGGAGGTGCATCTCCAGGTCTTCCAACCACACAGAATTGTACATTTTCTTAATGTGTCCGAGGGCAGCATGGACGCCTCTCCCGAACATGAGTAGTACTGCTCGGATTGGATTGAGGACATCAGGCCCTTTCAGCAGAAGGTCATTCATGCTGACCCCTCTAAACTTCTGGCTGCTGTTCCATACCAGTCACACAGGTGTTGGGAGAGAGTGCGGGTTTGGCGCCACCAAGTGGCTGACATACCATACTGGCCCCTTCCAGCTGGCAATGAGCTCTTTGGTGAGTTTCTTCGCTGCTCTTCTCTCCACCATTTCATGGACTTGAGCTGTGTATGCTAATCTCCACTATAGGTCATTCTTGAGTTGCTTTTCTGTTCTCAAGAAGGTGGCTTCCACCCCAATCCTGTTGTCAGGAAGGGAACTTGGATCTTGAATCTGGCTGTCAGGCTCAGTGTCAGTGTGTATGACATGATGACCAGGATCAGTGTTAGTGTGTTGGACATGACCAGGCTTAGTGTCAGTGTGTTGGACATGACCAGGCGCAGTGTCAGTGTGTAGGACATGATGACCAGGATCAGTGTCAGTGTGTTGGTCATGATGACCAGGATCAGTGTCCGTGTGTTGGACATGATGACCAGGATCAGAATCAGTGTGTTGGACATGATGATCAGTATCAGTATGTTGGGCATGATGACCAGGCTCAGTGTCAGTGTGTTGGACATGATGACCAGGCTCAGTGTCAGTGTGTTGGACATGATGACCAGGCTCAGTGTCAGTATGTTGCAGATGACCAGGTTCAGTGTCAGCATGGTAGACTTGATGACCAGGCTCAGCGTCAGCATGGTAGACTTGATGACCAGGCTCAGTGTCAGTGTGTTGTACATGATCAGGATTATTGACAGTGTGTTGGACACAATGACCAGGCTGTGTCAGTGTGTTGGACATGACCAGGCTAAGTGTCAGTGTGTTGGACATGATAACCAGGATCAGTGAAAGTGTGCTGGACATGAAGACCAGGATCGGTGTCAGTGTGTATGACATGATGACCATGCTCAGTGTCAGTATGTTGGACATGATAACCAGAATCAGTGTCAGTGTGTTGGACATGATGACCAGGCTCGGATCTTGAATCTGGCTGTCAGGCTCAGTGTCAGTGTGTATGACATGATGACCAGGATCAGTGTTAGTGTGTTGGACATGACCAGGCTTAGTGTCAGTGTGTTGGACATGACCAGGCTCAGTGTCAGTATGTTGGACTTGATGACCAGGCTCAATGTGTAGGTCATGATGACCAGGCTCAGTGTCAGTGTGTTGGGCAAGATGACTAGGATCAGTGTCAGTGTGTTGGACATGATGACCAGGATCAGTGTCAGTGTGTTGGACATGATGACCAGGATCGGTGTCAGTGTGTTGGACATGATGACCAGAATCAGTGTCTGTGTGTTGGACATGATGACCAGGATCAGTGTCAGTATGTTGGACATGACCAGGCGCAATGTCAGTGTGCAGGAAATGATGAACAGGATCCGTGTCAGTGTGTTGGACATGATGACCAGGATCAGTGTCAATGTGTTGGACATGACCAGGCTCAGTGTCAGTATGTTGGACATGACCAGGCTCAGTGTCAGTGTGTTTGACATGATGACCAGACTCGGTGTCAGTGTGTTGGACATGATGACCAGGATCAGTGTTAGTTTGTTGGACATGACCCGGCTCAGTGGCCGTGTGTTGGACATGATGACCAGCATCAGTGTCAGTGTGTTGGTCATGATGACCAGGATCAGTGTCAGTGTGTTGGACATGATGACCAGGCTCAGTGTCAGTGTGTTGGACATGACCAGGCTCAGTGTCAGTGTGTTGGAAATGACGGACATCCTAAGTGACAGTGTGTTGGACATGATGACCAGGATCAGTGTTAGTTTGTTGGACATGACCAGGCTCAGTGTCAGTATGTTGGACATGACCAGGCTCAGTGTCAATGTGTTTTACATGATGACCAAGACCAGTGGCAGTGTTTTGGACATGATGACCAGGTTCAGTGTCAGTGTGTTGGACATGATAACCAGGCTCAGTGTCAGTGTGTTGGACATGATGACCAGGCTCAGTGTCAGTGTGTTGGACATGATGACAAGGATCAGTGTCAGTGTGTTGGACATGGTGACCAGGATCAGTGTCAGTGTGTTGGACATGATGACCAGGATCAGTGTCAGTGTGTTGGTCATGATGACCAGGATCAGTGCCAGTGTGTTGGACATTAAGACCAGGATCAGTATCAGTGTGTTGGAGATGATGATCAGTATCAGTATAAGTATGTTGGGCATGATGACCAGACTCAATGTCTGTGTGTTGGATATGACCAGGCTCAGTGTCAGTGTGTTGGAAATGACGGACATCCTCAGTGTCAGTGTGTTGGACATGATGACCAGGCTCAGTGTCAGTGTGTTGGACATGATGACTAGGACCAGTGTCAGTGTGTTGGACATGATGACCAGGATCAGTGTCAGTGTGTTGGGCATGATGACCAGAATCAGTGTCAGTGTGTTAGACATGATGACCAGGATCAGTGTCAGTGTGTTGGACATGACCAGGCTCAGTGTCAATGTGTTGGACATGATGACTAGGACCAGTGTCAGTGTGTTGGATATGATGACCAGGATCAGTGTCAGTGTGTTGGACATGACCAGGCGCAATGTCAGTGTGCAGGACATGATGACCAGGATCCGTGTCAGTGTGTTGGACATGATGACCAGGATCAGTGTCAATGTGTTGGACATGATGACCAGGATCAGTGTCAATGTGTTTGGACATGTCGATCTGGATCAGTGTCAGTGTGTTGGACATGATGACCAGGATCAGTGTCAGTGTGTTGGACATGACCAGGCTACGTTTCAGTGTGTTGGACATGATGACCAGGCTCAGTGTCAGTGTGTTGGACATGACCAGGCTCAGTGTCAGTGTGTTGGACATGACCAGGCTCAGTGTCAGTATGTTGGACATGGCCAGGCTCAGTGTCAGTGTGTTTGACATGATGACCAGACTCAGTGTCAGTGTGTTGGACATGATGACCAGGATCAGTGTTAGTTTGTTGGACATGACCAGGCTCAGTGTCAGTATGTTGGACATGACCAGGCTCAGTGTCAATGTGTTTTACATGATGACCAAGACCAGTGGCAGTGTTTTGGACATGATGACCAGGTTCAGTGTCAGTGTGTTGGACATGATAACCAGGCTCAGTGTCAGTGTGTTGGACATGATGACCAGGCTCAGTGTCAGTGTGTTGGACATGATGACAAGGATCAGTGTCAGTGTGTTGGACATGGTGACCAGGATCAGTGTCAGTGTGTTGGACATGATGACCAGGATCAGTGTCAGTGTGTTGGTCATGATGACCAGGATCAGTGCCAGTGTGTTGGACATTAAGACCAGGATCAGTATCAGTGTGTTGGAGATGATGATCAGTATCAGTATAAGTATGTTGGGCATGATGACCAGACTCAATGTCTGTGTGTTGGATATGACCAGGCTCAGTGTCAGTGTGTTGGAAATGACGGACATCCTCAGTGTCAGTGTGTTGGACATGATGACCAGGCTCAGTGTCAGTGTGTTGGACATGATGACTAGGACCAGTGTCAGTGTGTTGGACATGATGACCAGGATCAGTGTCAGTGTGTTGGGCATGATGACCAGAATCAGTGTCAGTGTGTTAGACATGATGACCAGGATCAGTGTCAGTGTGTTGGACATGACCAGGCTCAGTGTCAATGTGTTGGACATGATGACTAGGACCAGTGTCAGTGTGTTGGATATGATGACCAGGATCAGTGTCAGTGTGTTGGACATGACCAGGCGCAATGTCAGTGTGCAGGACATGATGACCAGGATCCGTGTCAGTGTGTTGGACATGATGACCAGGATCAGTGTCAATGTGTTGGACATGATGACCAGGATCAGTGTCAATGTGTTTGGACATGTCGATCTGGATCAGTGTCAGTGTGTTGGACATGATGACCAGGATCAGTGTCAGTGTGTTGGACATGACCAGGCTACGTTTCAGTGTGTTGGACATGATGACCAGGCTCAGTGTCAGTGTGTTGGACATGACCAGGCTCAGTGTCAGTGTGTTGGACATGACCAGGCTCAGTGTCAGTATGTTGGACATGGCCAGGCTCAGTGTCAGTGTGTTTGACATGATGACCAGACTCAGTGTCAGTGTGTTGGACATGATGACCAGGATCAGTGAAAGTGTGCTGGACATGAAGACCAGGATCGGTGTCAGTGTGTTTGACATGATGACCATGCTCAGTGTCAGTATGTTGGACATGATAACCAGGATCAGTGTCAGTGTGTTGGACATGATAACCAGAATCAGTGTCAGTGTGTTGGACATGATGACCAGGCTCAGTGTCAGTATGTTGGACTTGATGACCAGGCTCAATGTGTAGGTCATGATGACAAGGCTCAGTGTCAGTGTGTTGGGCAAGATGACTAGGATCAGTGTCAGTGTGTTGGACATGATGACCAGGATCAGTGTCCGTGTGTTGGACATGATGACCAGGATCGGTGTCAGTGTGTTGGACATGATGACCAGAATCAGTGTCAGTGTGTTGGACATGACCAGGCGCAATGTCAGTGTGCAGGACATGATGAACAGGATCCGTGTCAGTGTGTTGGACATGACCAGGCTCAGTGTCAGTGTGTTTGACATGATGACCAGACTCGGTGTCAGTGTGTTGGACATGATGACCAGGATCAGTGTTAGTTTGTTGGACATGACCCGGCTCAGTGGCCGTGTGTTGGACTTGATGACCAGCATCAGTGTCAGTGTGTTGGTCATGATGACCAGGATCAGTGTCAGTGTGTTGGACATGATGACCAGGTTCAGTGTCAGTGTGTTGGACATGATAACCAGGCTCAGTGTCAGTGTGTTGGACATGATGACCAGGCTCAGTGTCAGTGTGTTGGACATGATGACAAGGATCAGTGTCAGTGTGTTCGACATGGTGACCAGGATCAGTGTCAGTGTGTTGGACATGATGACCAGGATCAGTGTCAGTGTGTTGGACATTAAGACCAGGATCAGTATCAGTGTGTTGGAGATGATGATCAGTATCAGTATAAGTATGTTGGGCATGATGACCAGACTCAATGCCTGTGTGTTGGATATGACCAGGCTCAGTGTCAGTGTGTTGGAAATGACGGACATCCTCAGTGTCAGTGTGTTGGACATGATGACCAGGCTCAGTGTCAGTGTGTTGGACATGATGACTAGGACCAGTGTCAGTGTGTTGGACATGATGACCAGAATCAGTGTCAGTGTGTTGGGCATGATGACCAGGATCAATGTAAGTGTGCAGGACATGATGACCAGAATCAGTGTCAGTGTGTTAGACATGATGACCAGGATCAGTGTCAGTGTGTTGGACATGACCAGGCTCAGTGTCAATGTGTTGGACATGATGACTAGGACCAGTGTCAGTGTGTTGGATATGATGACCAGGATCAGTGTCAGAGTGTTGGACATAATGACCAGGATCAGTGTCAGTAAGCAGGACATGATGACCAGAATCAGTGTCTGTGTTTTGGACATGATGACCAGGATCAGTGTCAGTGTGTTGGACATGACCAGGCGCAATGTCAGTGTGCAGGACATGATGACCAGGATCCGTGTCAGTGTGTTGGACATGATGACCAGGATCAGTGTCAATGTGTTGGACATGATGACCAGGATCAGTGTCAATGTGTTTGGACATGTCGATCTGGATCAGTGTCAGTGTGTTGGACATGATGACCAGGATCAGTGTCAGTGTGTTGGACATGACCAGGCTACGTTTCAGTGTGTTGGACATGATGACCAGGCTCAGTGTCAGTGTGTTGGACATGACCAGGCTCAGTGTCAGTATGTTGGACATGACCAGGCTCAGTGTCAGTGTGTTTGACATGATGACCAGACTCAATGTCTGTGTGTTGGATATGACCAGGCTCAGTGTCAGTGTGTTGGAAATGACGGACATCCTCAGTGTCAGTGTGTTGGACATGATGACCAGGCTCAGTGTCAGTGTGTTGGACATGATGACTAGGACCAGTGTCAGTGTGTTGGACATGATGACCAGAATCAGTGTCAGTGTGTTGGGCATGAAGACCAGGATCAATGTAAGTGCGCAGGACATGATGACCAGAATCAGTGTCAGTGTGTTAGACATGATGACCAGGATCAGTGTCAGTGTGTTGGACATGACCAGGCTCAGTGTCAATGTGTTGGACATGATGACTAGGACCAGTGTCAGTGTGTTGGATATGATGACCAGGATCAGTGTCAGAGTGTTGGACATAATGACCAGGATCAGTGTCAGTAAGCAGGACATGATGACCAGAATCAGTGTCTGTGTTTTGGACATGATGACCAGGATCAGTGTCAGTGTGTTGGACATGACCAGGCGCAATGTCAGTGTGCAGGACATGATGACCAGGATCCGTGTCAGTGTGTTGGGCAAGATGACTAGGATCAGTGTCAGTGTGTTGGACATGATGACCAGGATCAGTGTCCGTGTGTTGGACATGATGACCAGGATCGGTGTCAGTGTGTTGGACATGATGACCAGAATCAGTGTCAGTGTGTTGGACATGACCAGGCGCAATGTCAGTGTGCAGGACATGATGAACAGGATCCGTGTCAGTGTGTTGGACATGACCAGGCTCAGTGTCAGTGTGTTTGACATGATGACCAGACTCGGTGTCAGTGTGTTGGACATGATGACCAGGATCAGTGTTAGTTTGTTGGACATGACCCGGCTCAGTGGCCGTGTGTTGGACTTGATGACCAGCATCAGTGTCAGTGTGTTGGTCATGATGACCAGGATCAGTGTCAGTGTGTTGGACATGATGACCAGGTTCAGTGTCAGTGTGTTGGACATGATAACCAGGCTCAGTGTCAGTGTGTTGGACATGATGACCAGGCTCAGTGTCAGTGTGTTGGACATGATGACAAGGATCAGTGTCAGTGTGTTCGACATGGTGACCAGGATCAGTGTCAGTGTGTTGGACATGATGACCAGGATCAGTGTCAGTGTGTTGGACATTAAGACCAGGATCAGTATCAGTGTGTTGGAGATGATGATCAGTATCAGTATAAGTATGTTGGGCATGATGACCAGACTCAATGCCTGTGTGTTGGATATGACCAGGCTCAGTGTCAGTGTGTTGGAAATGACGGACATCCTCAGTGTCAGTGTGTTGGACATGATGACCAGGCTCAGTGTCAGTGTGTTGGACATGATGACTAGGACCAGTGTCAGTGTGTTGGACATGATGACCAGAATCAGTGTCAGTGTGTTGGGCATGATGACCAGGATCAATGTAAGTGTGCAGGACATGATGACCAGAATCAGTGTCAGTGTGTTAGACATGATGACCAGGATCAGTGTCAGTGTGTTGGACATGACCAGGCTCAGTGTCAATGTGTTGGACATGATGACTAGGACCAGTGTCAGTGTGTTGGATATGATGACCAGGATCAGTGTCAGAGTGTTGGACATAATGACCAGGATCAGTGTCAGTAAGCAGGACATGATGACCAGAATCAGTGTCTGTGTTTTGGACATGATGACCAGGATCAGTGTCAGTGTGTTGGACATGACCAGGCGCAATGTCAGTGTGCAGGACATGATGACCAGGATCCGTGTCAGTGTGTTGGACATGATGACCAGGATCAGTGTCAATGTGTTGGACATGATGACCAGGATCAGTGTCAATGTGTTTGGACATGTCGATCTGGATCAGTGTCAGTGTGTTGGACATGATGACCAGGATCAGTGTCAGTGTGTTGGACATGACCAGGCTACGTTTCAGTGTGTTGGACATGATGACCAGGCTCAGTGTCAGTGTGTTGGACATGACCAGGCTCAGTGTCAGTATGTTGGACATGACCAGGCTCAGTGTCAGTGTGTTTGACATGATGACCAGACTCAATGTCTGTGTGTTGGATATGACCAGGCTCAGTGTCAGTGTGTTGGAAATGACGGACATCCTCAGTGTCAGTGTGTTGGACATGATGACCAGGCTCAGTGTCAGTGTGTTGGACATGATGACTAGGACCAGTGTCAGTGTGTTGGACATGATGACCAGAATCAGTGTCAGTGTGTTGGGCATGAAGACCAGGATCAATGTAAGTGCGCAGGACATGATGACCAGAATCAGTGTCAGTGTGTTAGACATGATGACCAGGATCAGTGTCAGTGTGTTGGACATGACCAGGCTCAGTGTCAATGTGTTGGACATGATGACTAGGACCAGTGTCAGTGTGTTGGATATGATGACCAGGATCAGTGTCAGAGTGTTGGACATAATGACCAGGATCAGTGTCAGTAAGCAGGACATGATGACCAGAATCAGTGTCTGTGTTTTGGACATGATGACCAGGATCAGTGTCAGTGTGTTGGACATGACCAGGCGCAATGTCAGTGTGCAGGACATGATGACCAGGATCCGTGTCAGTGTGTTGGACATGATGACCAGGATCAGTGTCAATGTGTTGGACATGATGACCAGGATCAGTGTCAATGTGTTTGGACATGTCGATCTGGATCAGTGTCAGTGTGTTGGACATGATGACCAGAATCAGTGTCAGTGTGTTGGGCATGAAGACCAGGATCAATGTAAGTGCGCAGGACATGATGACCAGAATCAGTGTCAGTGTGTTAGACATGATGACCAGGATCAGTGTCAGTGTGTTGGACATGACCAGGCTCAGTGTCAATGTGTTGGACATGATGACTAGGACCAGTGTCAGTGTGTTGGATATGATGACCAGGATCAGTGTCAGAGTGTTGGACATAATGACCAGGATCAGTGTCAGTAAGCAGGACATGATGACCAGAATCAGTGTCTGTGTTTTGGACATGATGACCAGGATCAGTGTCAGTGTGTTGGACATGACCAGGCGCAATGTCAGTGTGCAGGACATGATGACCAGGATCCGTGTCAGTGTGTTGGACATGATGACCAGGATCAGTGTCAATGTGTTGGACATGATGACCAGGATCAGTGTCAATGTGTTTGGACATGTCGATCTGGATCAGTGTCAGTGTGTTGGACATGATGACCAGGATCAGTGTCAGTGTGTTGGACATGACCAGGCTACGTTTCAGTGTGTTGGACATGATGACCAGGCTCAGTGTCAGTGTGTTGGACATGACCAGGCTCAGTGTCAGTATGTTGGACATGACCAGGCTCAGTGTCAGTGTGTTTGACATGATGACCAGACTCAGTGTCATTGTGTTGGATATGATGACCAGGATCAGTGTTAGTTTGTTGGACATGACCCGGCTCAGTGGCAGTGTGTTGGACATGATGACCAGGATTAGTATCAGTGTGTTGGTCATGATGACCAGGATCAGTGTCAGTGTGTTTGACATGATGACCAGGATCAGTGTTAGTTTGTTGGACATGACCCGGCTCAGTGGCAGTGTGTTGGACACAATGACCAGGCTGTGTCAGTGTGTTGGACATGACCAGGCTCAGGGTCAGTGTGTTGGACATGAAAACCAGGATCAGTGAAAGTTTGCTGGACATGAAGACCAGGATCGGTGTCAGTGTGTTTGACATGATGACCATGCTCAGTGTCAGTATGTTGGACATGATAACCAGGATCAGTGTCAGTGTGTTGGACATGATAACCAGAATCAGTGTCAGTGTGTTGGACATGATGACCAGGCTCAGTGTCAGTATGTTGGACTTGATGACCAGGCTCAATGTGTAGGTCATGATGACAAGGCTCAGTGTCAGTATGTTGGGCAAGATGACTAGGATCAGTGTCAGTGTGTTGGACATGATGACCAGGATCAGTGTCCGTGTGTTGGACATGATGACCAGGATCGGTGTCAGTGTGTTGGACATGATGACCAGAATCAGTGTCAGTGTGTTGGACATGACCAGGCGCAATGTCAGTGTGCAGGACATGATGAACAGGATCCGTGTCAGTGTGTTGGACATGACCAGGCTCAGTGTCAGTGTGTTTGACATGATGACCAGACTCGGTGTCAGTGTGTTGGACATGATGACCAGGATTAGTGTTAGTTTGTTGGACATGACCCGGCTCAGTGGCCGTGTGTTGGACATGATGACCAGCATCAGTGTCAGTGTGTTGGTCATGATGACCAGGATCAGTGTCAGTGTGTTGGACATGATGACCAGGTTCAGTGTCAGTGTGTTGGACATGATAACCAGGCTCAGTGTCAGTGTGTTGGACATGATGACCAGGCTCAGTGTCAGTGTGTTGGACATGATGACAAGGATCAGTGTCAGTGTGTTGGACATGGTGACCAGGATCAGTGTCAGTGTGTTGGACATGATGACCAGGATCAGTGTCAGTGTGTTGGACATTAAGACCAGGATCAGTATCAGTGTGTTGGAGATGATGATCAGTATCAGTATAAGTATGTTGGGCATGATGACCAGACTCAATGTCTGTGTGTTGGATATGACCAGAATCAGTGTCAGTGTGTTGGAAATGACGGACATCCTCAGTGTCAGTGTGTTGGACATGATGACCAGGCTCAGTGTCAGTGTGTTGGACATGATGACTAGGACCAGTGTCAGTGTGTTGGACATGATGACCAGAATCAGTGTCAGTGTGTTGGGCATGATGACCAGGATCAATGTAAGTGCGCAGGACATGATGACCAGAATCAGTGTCAGTGTGTTAGACATGATGACCAGGATCAGTGTCAGTGTGTTGGACATGACCAGGCTCAGTGTCAATGTGTTGGACATGATGACTAGGACCAGTGTCAGTGTGTTGGATATGATGACCAGGATCAGTTTCAGTAAGCAGGACATGATGACCAGAATCAGTGTCTGTGTGTTGGACATGATGACCAGGATCAGTGTCAGTGTGTTGGACATGACCAGGCGCAATGTCAGTGTGCAGGACATGATGACCAGGATCCGTGTCAGTGTGTTGGACATGATGACCAGGATCAGTGTCAATGTGTTGGACATGATGACCAGGATCAGTGTCAATGTGTTTGGACATGACCAGGCGCAATGTCAGTGTGCAGGACATGATGACCAGGATCCGTGTCAGTGTGTTGGACATGATGACCAGGATCAGTGTCAATGTGTTGGACATGATGACCAGGATCAGTGTCAATGTGTTTGGACATGTCGATCTGGATCAGTGTCAGTGTGTTGGACATGATGACCAGGATCAGTGTCAGTGTGTTAGACATGACCAGGCTACGTTTCAGTGTGTTGGACATGATGACCAGGCTCAGTGTCAGTGTGTTGGACATGACCAGGCTCAGTGTCAATATGTTGGACATGACCAGGCTCAGTGTCAGTGTGTTTGACATGATGACCAGACTCAGTGTCAGTGTGTTGGACATGATGACCAGGATCAGTGTCAGTGTGTTGGACATGATGACCAGGCTCAGTGTCAGTGTGTTGGACATGACCAGGCTCAGTGTCAGTGTGTTGGACATGACCAGGCTCAGTGTCAGTGTGTTGGAAATGACGGACATCCTCAGTGTCAGTGTGTTGGACATGATGACCAGGATCAATGTTAGTTTGTTGGACAAGACCAGGCTCAGTGTCAGTGTGTTGGACATGATGACCAGGCTCAGTGTCAGTGTGTTGGACATGATGATCAGGCCCAGTGTCAGTATGTTGGACCCGATGACCAAGATCAGTGTCAGTGTGTTGGACATGATGACCAGGCTCAGTGTCAGTATGTTGGAGATGACCAGGCTCAGTGTCAGCATGGTAGACTTGATTACCAGGCTCAGTGTCAGTGTGTTGGTCGTGTCAAGACGCAGTGTCAGTGTGTTGTACATGACCAGGATTATGATCAGTGTAATGGACACAATGACCAGGCTCTGTATGAGTGTGTTGGACATGACCAGGCTCACTGTCAGTGTGTTTGACATGATAACCAGGATCAGTGTCAGTGTGCTGGACATGATGACCAGGATCAGTGTAAGTGTGTTGGACATGATGACCAGCCTCAGTGTCAGTGTGTTGGACATGATGACCAGGCACAGTGTCAGTGTGTTGGACATGATAACCAGGCTCAGTGTCAGTATGTCGGACATGATAACCAGGATCAGTGTCTGTGTGTTGGACATGACCAGGCTCAGTGTCAGTGTGTTGGAAATGACGGACATTCTCAGTGTCAGTGTGTTGGACATGATGACCAGGCTCAGTGTCAATGTGTTGGACATGATGACTAGGACCAGTGTCAGTGTGTTGGACATGATGACCTGGGTCAGTGTCAGTGTGTTGGACATGATGACCAGGATCAGTGTCAGTGCGTTGGACATGGTGACCAGAATCAGTGTCAGTGTGTTGGACATAACCAGGTGCAATGTCAGTGTGCAGGACATGATGACCAGGATCCGTGTCAGTGTGTTGGACATGATGACTAGGATCAGTGTCAATGTGTTGGACATGATATACAGGATCAGTGTCAATGTGTTGGATATGACAATCTGGATCAGTATCAGTGTGCTGGACATGATGACCAGGCTCAGTGTCAGTGTGTTGGACATGATGACCAGGATCAGTGTCAGTGTGTTGGACATGACCAGGCTACGCGTCAGTGTGTTGGACATGATGACCAGGCTCAGTGTCAGTGTGTTGGACATGATGATTAGGCTCAGTGTCAGTATGTTTGACATTACCAGGCTCTGTGTCAGTGTGTTGGACATGACCAGGCTAAGATTCAGTATGTTGGACATGACAAGGCTCAGTGTCAGTGTGTTGGAAATGACCAGGCTCAGTGTCAGTGTGTTGGACATGATGACCAGGATCAGTGTCAGTGTGTTAGACATGACCAGGCTACGTTTCAGTGTGTTGGACATGATGACCAGGCTCAGTGTCAGTGTGTTGGACATGACCAGGCTCAGTGTCAATATGTTGGACATGACCAGGCTCAGTGTCAGTGTGTTTGACATGATGACCAGACTCAGTGTCAGTGTGTTGGACATGATGACCAGGATCAGTGTCAGTGTGTTGGACATGATGACCAGGCTCAGTGTCAGTGTGTTGGACATGACCAGGCTCAGTGTCAGTGTGTTGGACATGACCAGGCTCAGTGTCAGTGTGTTGGAAATGACGGACATCCTCAGTGTCAGTGTGTTGGACATGATGACCAGGATCAATGTTAGTTTGTTGGACAAGACCAGGCTCAGTGTCAGTGTGTTGGACATGATGACCAGGCTCAGTGTCAGTGTGTTGGACATGATGATCAGGCCCAGTGTCAGTATGTTGGACCCGATGACCAAGATCAGTGTCAGTGTGTTGGACATGATGACCAGGCTCAGTGTCAGTATGTTGGAGATGACCAGGCTCAGTGTCAGCATGGTAGACTTGATTACCAGGCTCAGTGTCAGTGTGTTGGTCGTGTCAAGACGCAGTGTCAGTGTGTTGTACATGACCAGGATTATGATCAGTGTAATGGACACAATGACCAGGCTCTGTATGAGTGTGTTGGACATGACCAGGCTCACTGTCAGTGTGTTTGACATGATAACCAGGATCAGTGTCAGTGTGCTGGACATGATGACCAGGATCAGTGTAAGTGTGTTGGACATGATGACCAGCCTCAGTGTCAGTGTGTTGGACATGATGACCAGGCACAGTGTCAGTGTGTTGGACATGATAACCAGGCTCAGTGTCAGTATGTCGGACATGATAACCAGGATCAGTGTCTGTGTGTTGGACATGACCAGGCTCAGTGTCAGTGTGTTGGAAATGACGGACATTCTCAGTGTCAGTGTGTTGGACATGATGACCAGGCTCAGTGTCAATGTGTTGGACATGATGACTAGGACCAGTGTCAGTGTGTTGGACATGATGACCTGGGTCAGTGTCAGTGTGTTGGACATGATGACCAGGATCAGTGTCAGTGCGTTGGACATGGTGACCAGAATCAGTGTCAGTGTGTTGGACATAACCAGGTGCAATGTCAGTGTGCAGGACATGATGACCAGGATCCGTGTCAGTGTGTTGGACATGATGACTAGGATCAGTGTCAATGTGTTGGACATGATATACAGGATCAGTGTCAATGTGTTGGATATGACAATCTGGATCAGTATCAGTGTGCTGGACATGATGACCAGGCTCAGTGTCAGTGTGTTGGACATGATGACCAGGATCAGTGTCAGTGTGTTGGACATGACCAGGCTACGCGTCAGTGTGTTGGACATGATGACCAGGCTCAGTGTCAGTGTGTTGGACATGATGATTAGGCTCAGTGTCAGTATGTTTGACATTACCAGGCTCTGTGTCAGTGTGTTGGACATGACCAGGCTAAGATTCAGTATGTTGGACATGACAAGGCTCAGTGTCAGTGTGTTGGAAATGACCAGGCTCAGTGTCAGTGTGTTGGACATGATGACCAGGCTCAGTGTCAGTGTGTTGGACATGATGACAAGGATTAGTGTCAGTGTGTTGGACATGGTGACCAGGATCAGTGTCAGTGTGTTGAACATGATGACCAGGATCAGTGTCAGTGTGTTGGTCATGATGACCAGGATCAGTGTCAGTGTGTTGGTCATGATGACCAGGATCAGTGTCAGTGTGTTGGACATTAAGACCAGGATCAGTATCAGTGTGTTGGGCATGATGACCAGAATCAGTGTCAGTGTGTTGGACATGACCAGGCTCAGTGTCAGTGTGTTGGAAATGACGGACATCCTCAGTGTGTTCGACATGATGACCAGGCTCAGTGTCAGTGTGTTGGACATGATGACTAGGACCAGTGTCAGTGTGTTGGACATGATGACCAGAATCAGTGTCAGTGTGTTAGACATGATGACCAGGATCAGTGTCAGTGTGTTGGACATGACCAGGCTCAGTGTCAATGTGTTGGACATGATGACTAGGACCAGTGTCAGTGTGTTGGATATGATGACCAGAATCAGTGTCAGAGTGTTGGACATAATGACCAGGATCAGTGTCAGTAAGCAGGACATGATGACCAGAATCAGTGTATGTGTGTTGGACATGATGACCAGGATCAGTGTCAGTGTGTTGGACATGACCAGGCTCAGTGTCAATGTGTTGGACATGATGACTAGGACCAGTGTCAGTGTGTTGGATATGATGACCAGGATCAGTGTCAGTGTGCTGGACATGATGACCAGGCACAGTGTCAGTGTGTTGGACATGATAACCAGGCTCAGTGTCAGTATGTCGGACATGATAACCAGGATCAGTGTCTGTGTGTTGGACATGACCAGGCTCAGTGTCAGTGTGTTGGAAATGACGGACATCCTCAGTGTCAGTGTGTTGGACATGATGACCAGGCTCAGTGTCAGTGTGTTGGACATGATGACCAGGATCAGTGTTATTGTGTTGGACATGACCAGGCACAGTGTCAATGTGTTGGACATGATGACTAGGACCAGTGTCAGTGTGTTGGACATGATGACCTGGGTCAGTGTCAGTGTGTTGGACATGATGACCAGGATCAGTGTCAGTGTGTTGAACTTGACCAGGCTCAGTGTCAGTGTGTTGGACATGATGACTAGGATCAGTGTCAGTGTGTTGGACATGAAGACCAGGATCAGTATCATTGTGTTGGACATGATGATCAGTATCAGTATAAGTATGTTGGGCATGATGACCAGGCTCAGTGTCAGTGTGTTTGACATGACGGACATCCTCAGTGTCAGTGTGTTGGACATGATGACCAGGCTCAGTGTCAATGAGTTGGACATGATGACCTGGGTCAGTGTCAGTGTGTTGGACATGGTGACCAGAATCAGTGTCAGTGTGTTGGACATGACCAGGTGCAATGTCAGTGTGCAGGACATGATGACCAGGATCCGTGTCAGTGTGTTGGACATGATGACTAGGATCAGTGTCAATGTGTTGGACATGATAACGAGGATCAGTGTCAATGTGTTGGACATGATAACCAGGATCAGTGTCAATGTGTTGGACATGACAATCTGGATCAGTATCAGTGTGCTGGACATGATGACCAGGCTCAGTGTCAGTGTGTTGGACATGATGACCAGGATCAGTGTCAGTGTGATGGACATGACAAGGCTACGTGTCAGTGTGTTGGACATGATGACCAGGCTCAGTGTCAGTGTGTTGGACATGATGATCAGGCTCAGTGTCAGTATGTTTGACATGACCAGGCTCTGTGTCAGTGTGTTGGACATGACCAGGCTAAGATTCAGTATGTTGGACATGACAAGGCTCAGTGTCAGTATGTTGGACATGACCAGGCTCAGTGTCAGCATGGTAGACTTGATGACCAGGCTCAGTGTCAGTGTGTTGGACATGATGACAAGGATCAGTGTCAGTGTGTTGGACATGATAACCAGGCTCAGTGTCAGTATGTCGGACATGATAACCAGGATCAGTGTCTGTGTGTTGGACATGACCAGGCTCAGTGTCAGTGTGTTGGAAATGACGGACATCCTCAGTGTCAGTGTGTTGGACTTGATGACCAGGCTCAGTGTCAGTGTGTTGGACATGATGACCAGGATCAGTGTTATTGTGTTGGACATGACCAGGCTCAGTGTCAATGTGTTGGACATGATGACTAGGACCAGTGTCAGTGTGTTGGTCATGATGACCAGGATCAGTGTCAGTGTGTTGGACATGATGACCAGCTTCAGTGTCAGTGTGTTGGACATGATGACAAGGATCAGTGTCAGTGTGTTGGACGTGATGACCAGGATCAGTGTCAGTGTGTTGGACATGGTGAACAGGATCAGTGTCAGTGTGTTGGACATGATGACCAGGATCAGTGTCAGTGTGTTGAACTTGACCAGGCTCAGTGTCAGTGTGTTGGACATGATGACTAAGATCAGTGTCAGTGTGTTGGACATGAAGACCAGGATCAGTATCAGTGTGTTGGACATGATGATCAGTATCAGTATAAGTATGTAGGGCATGATGACCAGGCTCAGTGTCAGTGTGTTTGACATGACGGACATCCTCAGTGTCAGTGTGTTGGACATGATGACTAGGACCAGTGTCAGTGTGTTGGTCATGATGACCAGGATCAGTGTCAGTGTGTTGGACATGATGACCAGGCTCAGTGTCAGTGTGTTGGACATGATGACCAGGATCAGTGTCAGTGTGTTGGACATGATGACCAGGCTCAGTGTCAGTGTGTTGGACATGATGACCAGGCTCAGTGTCAATGTGTTGGACATTATGACTAGGACCAGTGTCAGTGTGTTGGACATGATGACCTGGGTCAGTGTCAGTGTGTTGGACATGGTGACCAGAATCAGTGTCAGTGTGTTGGACATGACCCGGTGCAATGTCAGTGTGCAGGACATGATGACCAGGATCCGTGTCAGTGTGTTGGACATGATGACTAGGATCAGTGTCAATGTGTTGGACATGATAACGAGGATCAGTGTCAATGTGTTGGACATGATAACCAGGATCAGTGTCAATGTGTTGGACATGACAATCTGGATCAGTATCAGTGTGCTGGACATGATAACCAGGATCAGTGTCAATGTGTTGGACATGATAACCAGGATCAGTGTCAATGTGTTGGACATGACAATCTGGATCAGTATCAGTGTGCTTGACATGATGACCAGGCTCAGTGTCAGTGTGTTGGACATGATGACCAGGATCAGTGTCAGTGTGTTGGACATGACCAGGCTACGTGTCAGTGTGTTGGACATGATGACCAGGCTCAGTGTCAGTGTGTTGGACATGATGATCAGGCTCAGTGTCAGTATGTTTGACATGACCAGGCTCTGTGTCAGTGTGTTGGACATGACCAGGCTAAGATTCAGTATTTTGGACATGACAAGGCTCAGTGTCAGTATGTTGGACATGACCAGGCTCAGTGTCAGCATGGTAGACTTGATGACCAGGCTCAGTGTCAGTGTGTTGGACATGACCAGGCTCAGTGTCAGTGCGTTGGAAATGACGGACATCCTCAGTGTCAGTGTGTTGGACATGATGACCAGGCTCAGTGTTAGTGTGTTTGACATGACCAGGCTCAGTGTCAATGTGTTTGACATGATGACTAAGATCAGTGGCAGTGTGTTGGACATGATGACCAGGATCAGTGTCAGTGTGTTGGTCATGATGACCAGGATCAGTGTCAGTGTGTTGGACATGATGACCAGGCTCAGTGTCAGTGTGTTGGACATGATGACAAGGATCAGTGTAAGTGTGTTGGACATGGTGAACAGGATCAGTGTCAGTGTGTTGGACATGATGACCAGGATCAGTGTCAGTGTGTTGAACTTGACCAGGCTCAGTGTCAGTGTGTTGGACATGATGACTAGGATCAGTGTCAGTGTGTTGGACATGAAGACCAGGATCAGTATCAGTGTGTTGGACATGATGATCAGTATCAGTATAAGTATGTTGGGCATGATGACCAGGCTCAGTGTCAGTGTGTTTGACATGACGGACATCCTCAGTGTCAGTGTGTTGGACATGATGACCAGGCTCAGTGTCAATGTGTTGGACATGATGACTAGGACCAGTGTCAGTGTGTTGGACATGGTGACCAGAATCAGTGTCAGTGTGTTGGACATGACCAGGTGCAATGTCAGTGTGCAGGACATGATGACCAGGATCCTTGTCAGTGTGTTGGACATGATGACTAGGATCAGTGTCAATGTGTTGGACATGATAACCAGGATCAGTGTCAATTTGTTGGACATGATAACCAGGATCAGTGTCAATGTGTTGGACATGACAATCTGGATCAGTATCAGTGTGCTGGACATGATGACCAGGCTCAGTGTCAGTGTGTTGGACATGGTGACCAGGATCAGTGTCAGTGTGTTGGACATGACCAGGCTAAGATTCAGTATGTTGGACATGACAAGTTTCAGTGTCAGTATGTTGGACATGACCAGGCTCAGTGTCAGCATGGTAGACTTGATGACCAGGCTCAGTGTCAGTGTGTTGGACATGATGACCAGGGTCAGTGTCAGTGTGTTGCACATGACCAGGCTCAGTGTCAATGTGTTTTACATGACGACTTAGATCAGTGGCAGTGTGTTGGACATGATGACCAGGATCAGTGTCAGTGTGTTGGACATGATAACCAGGATCAGTGTCTGTGTGTTGGACATGACCAGGCTCAGTGTCAGTATGTCGGACATGATAACCAGGATCAGTGTCTGTGTGTTGGACATGACCAGGCTCAGTGTCAGTGTGTTGGAAATGACGGACATCCTCAGTGTCAGTGTGTTGGACATGATGACCAGGATCAGTGTCAATGTGTTGGACATGACAATCTGGATCAGTATCAGTGTGCTGGACATGATGACCAGGCTCAGTGTCAGTGTGTTGGACATGATGACCAGGATCAGTGTCAGTGTGTTGGACATGACCAGGCTACGTGTCAGTGTGTTGGACATGATGACCATGCTCAGTGTCAGTGTGTTGGACATGATGATCAGGCTCAGTGTCAGTATGTTTGACATGACCAGGCTCTGTGTCAGTGTGTTGGACATGACCAGGCTAAGATTCAGTATTTTGGACATGACAAGGCTCAGTGTCAGTATGTTGGACATGACCAGGCTCAGTGTCAGCATGGTAGACTTGATGACCAGGCTCAGTGTCAGTGTGTTGGACATGACCAGGCTCAGTGTCAGTGCGTTGGAAATGACGGACATCCTCAGTGTCAGTGTGTTGGACATGATGACCAGGCTCAGTGTTAGTGTGTTGGACATGACCAGGCTCAGTGTCAATGTGTTTGACATGATGACTAAGATCAGTGTCAGTGTGTTGGACATGATGACCTGGGTCAGTGTCAGTGTGTTTGACATGGTGACCAGAATCAGTGTCAGTGTGTTGGACATGACCAGGTGCAATGTCAGTGTGCAGGACATGATGACCAGGATCCGTGTCAGTGTGTTGGACATGATGACTAGGATCAGTGTCAATGTGTTGGACATGATAACCAGGATCAGTGTCAATTTGTTGGACATGATAACCAGGATCAGTGTCAATGTGTTGGACATGACAATCTGGATCAGTATCAGTGTGCTGGACATGATGACCAGGCTCAGTGTCAGTGTGTTGGACATGATGACCAGGATCAGTGTCAGTGTGTTGGACATGACCAGGCTAAGATTCAGTATGTTGGACATGACAAGTTTCAGTGTCAGTATGTTGGACATGACCAGGCTCAGTGTCAGCATGGTAGACTTGATGACCAGGCTCAGTGTCAGTGTGTTGGACATGATGACCAGGGTCAGTGTCAGTGTGTTGCACATGACCAGGCTCAGTGTCAATGTGTTTTACATGACGACTTAGATCAGTGGCAGTGTGTTGGACATGATGACCAGGATCAGTGTCAGTGTGTTGGACATGATAACCAGGATCAGTGTCTGTGTGTTGGACATGACCAGGCTCAGTGTCAGTATGTCGGACATGATAACCAGGATCAGTGTCTGTGTGTTGGACATGACCAGGCTCAGTGTCAGTGTGTTGGAAATGACGGACATCCTCAGTGTCAGTGTGTTGGACATGATGACCAGGATCAGTGTCAATGTGTTGGACATGACAATCTGGATCAGTATCAGTGTGCTGGACATGATGACCAGGCTCAGTGTCAGTGTGTTGGACATGATGACCAGGATCAGTGTCAGTGTGTTGGACATGACCAGGCTACGTGTCAGTGTGTTGGACATGATGACCATGCTCAGTGTCAGTGTGTTGGACATGATGATCAGGCTCAGTGTCAGTATGTTTGACATGACCAGGCTCTGTGTCAGTGTGTTGGACATGACCAGGCTAAGATTCAGTATTTTGGACATGACAAGGCTCAGTGTCAGTATGTTGGACATGACCAGGCTCAGTGTCAGCATGGTAGACTTGATGACCAGGCTCAGTGTCAGTGTGTTGGACATGACCAGGCTCAGTGTCAGTGCGTTGGAAATGACGGACATCCTCAGTGTCAGTGTGTTGGACATGATGACCAGGCTCAGTGTTAGTGTGTTGGACATGACCAGGCTCAGTGTCAATGTGTTTGACATGATGACTAAGATCAGTGGCAGTGTGTTGGACATGATGACCAGGATCAGTGTCAGTGTGTTGGTCATGATGACCAGGATCAGTGTCAGTGTGTTGGACATGATGACCAGGCTCAGTGTCAGTGTGTTGGACATGATGACAAGGATCAGTGTCAGTGTGTTGGACATGATGACAAGGATCAGTGTAAGTGTGTTGGACATGGTGAACAGGATCAGTGTCAGTGTGTTGGACATGATGACCAGGCTCAGTGTCAGTGTGTTGGACATGACGGACATCCTCAGTGTCAGTGTGTTGGACATGATGACCAGGCTCAGTGTCAATGTGTTGGACATGATGACTAGGACCAGTGTCAGTGTGTTGGACATGATGACCTGGGTCAGTGTCAGTGTGTTGGACATGGTGACCAGAATCAGTGTCAGTGTGTTGGACATGACCAGGTGCAATGTCAGTGTGCAGGACATGATGACCAGGATCAGTGTCAGTGTGTTGGACATGATGACTAGGATCAGTGTCAATGTGTTGGACATGATAACCAGTATCAGTGTCAATTTGTTGGACATGATAACCAGGATCAGTGTCAATGTGTTGGACATGACAATCTGGATCAGTATCAGTGTGCTGGACATGATGACCAGGCTCAGTGTCAGTGTGTTGGACATGATGACCAGGATCAGTGTCAGTGTGTTGGACATGACCAGGCTACGTGTCAGTGTGTTGGACATGATGACCAGGCTCAGTGTCAGTGTGTTGGACATGATGATCAGGCTCAGTGTCAGTATGTTTGACATGACCAGGCTCTGTGTCAGTGTGTTGGACATGACCAGGCTAAGATTCAGTATGTTGGACATGACAAGTTTCAGTGTCAGTATGTTGGACATGACCAGGCTCAGTGTCAGCATGGTAGACTTGATGACCAGGCTCAGTGTCAGTGTGTTGGACATGATGACCAGGATCAGTGTCAGTGTGTTGGACATGACCAGGCTACGTGTCAGTGTGTTGGACATGATGACCAGGCTCAGTGTCAGTGTGTTGGACATGATGATCAGGCTCTGTGTCAGTGTGTTGGACATGACCAGGCTAAGATTCAGTATGTTGGACATGACAAGGCTCAGTGTCAGTATGTTGGACATGACCAGGCTCAGTGTCAGCATGGTAGACTTGATGACCAGGCTCAGTGTCAGTGTGTTGGACATGATGACCAGGCTCAGTGTCAGTGTGTTGGACATGATAACCAGGCTCAGTGTCAGTATGTCGGACATGATAACCAGGATCAGTGTCTGTGTGTTTGACATGATGACTAAGATCAGTGGCAGTGTGTTGGACATGATGACAAGGATCAGTGTAAGTGTGTTGGACATGATGACCAGGCTCAGTGTCAGTATGTCGGACATGATAACCAGGATCAGTGTCTGTGTGTTGGACATGACCAGGCTCAGTGTCAGTGTGTTGGAAATGACGGACATCCTCAGTGTCAGTGTGTTGGACATGATGACCAGGATCAGTGTTATTGTGTTGGAAATGACCAGGCTCAGTGTCAATGTGTTGGACATGATGACTAGGACCAGTGTCAGTGTGTTGGACATGATGACCTGGGTCAGTATCAGTGTGTTGGACATGATGACCAGGATCAGTGTCAGTGCGTTGGACATGGTGGCCAGAATCAGTGTCAGTGTGTTGGACATGACCAGGTGCAATGTCAGTGTGCAGGACATGATGACCAGGATCCGTGTCAGTGTGTTGGACATGATGACTAGGATCAGTGTCAATGTGTTGGACATGATAACCAGGATCAGTGTCAATGTGTTGGACATGATAACCAGGATCAGTGTCAATGTGTTGGACATGACAATCTGGATCAGTATCAGTGTGCTGGACATGATGACCAGGCTCAGTGTCAGTGTGTTGGACATGATGACCAGGATCAGTGTCAGTGTGTTGGACATGACCAGGCTCAGTGTCAGTGCGTTGGAAATGACGGACATCCTCAGTGTCAGTGTGTTGGACATGACCAGGCTCAGTGTCAGTGTGTTGGAAATGACGGACATCCTCAGTGTCAGTGTGTTGGACATGATGACCAGGATCAGTGTTATTGTGTTGGAAATGACCAGGCTCAGTGTCAATGTGTTGGACATGATGACTAGGTCCAGTGTCAGTGTGTTGGACATGATGACCTGGGTCAGTGTCAGTGTGTTGGACATGATGACCAGGATCAGTGTCAGTGCGTTGGACATGGTGGCCAGAATCAGTGTCAGTGTGTTGGACATGACCAGGTGCAATGTCAGTGTGCAGGACAGGATGACCAGGATCCGTGTCAGTGTGTTGGACATGATGACTAGGATCAGTGTAAATGTGTTGGACATGATAACCAGGATCAGTGTCAATGTGTTGGACATGATAACCAGGATCAGTGTCAATGTGTTGGACATGACAATCTGGATCAGTATCAGTGTGCTGGACATGATGACCAGGCTCAGTGTCAGTGTGTTGGACATGATGACCAGGATCAGTGTCAGTGTGTTGGACATGACCAGGCTCAGTGTCAGTGCGTTGGAAATGACGGACATCCTCAGTGTCAGTGTGTTGGACATGACCAGGCTCAGTGTCAGTGTGTTGGAAATGACGGACATCCTCAGTGTCAGTGTGTTGGACATGATGACCAGGATCAGTGTTATTGTGTTGGAAATGACCAGGCTCAGTGTCAATGTGTTGGACATGATGACTAGGTCCAGTGTCAGTGTGTTGGACATGATGACCTGGGTCAGTGTCAGTGTGTTGGACATGACAATCTGGATCAGTATCAGTGTGCTGGACATGATGACCAGGCTCAGGGTCAGTGTGTTGGACATGATGACCAGGATCAGTGTCAGTGTGTTGGACATGACCAGGCTCAGTGTCAGTGTGTTGGAAATGACGGACATCCTCAGTGTCAGTGTGTTGGACATGATGACCAGGCTCAGTGTTAGTGTGTTGGACATGACCAGGCTCAGTGTCAATGTGTTTGACATGATGACTAAGATCAGTGGCAGTGTGTTGGACATGATGACCAGGCTCAGTGTCAGTGTGTTGGACATGAGGACCAGGCTCAGTGTCAGTGTGTTGGACATGACCAGGCTCAGTGTCAGTGCGTTCGAAATGACGGACATCCTCAGTGTCAGTGTGTTGGACATGATGACCAGGCTCAGTGTTAGTGTGTTGGACATGACCAGGCTCAGTGTCAATGTGTTTGACATGATGACTAAGATCAGTGGCAGTGTGTTGGACATGATGACCAGGATCAGTGTCAGTGTGTTGGTCATGATGACCAGGATCAGTGTCAGTGTGTTGGACATGATGACCAGGCTCAGTGTCAGTGTGTTGGACATGATGACAAGGATCAGTGTCAGTGTGTTGGACATGATGACAAGGATCAGTGTCAGTGTGTTGGACATGGTGAACAGAATCAGTGTCAGTGTGTTGGACATGATGACCAGGATCAGTGTCAGTGTGTTGAACTTGACCAGGCTCAGTGTCAGTGTGTTGGACATGATGACTAGGATCAGTGTCAGTGTGTTGGACATGAAGACCAGGATCAGTATCAGTGTGTTGGACATGATGATCAGTATCAGTATAAGTATGTTGGGCATGATGACCAGGCTCAGTGTCAGTGTGTTTGACATGACGGACATCCTCAGTGTCAGTGTGTTGGACATGATGACCAGGCTCAGTGTCAGTGTGTTGGACATGATGACTAGGATCAGTGTCAGTGTGTTGGGCATGACCAGGCTCTGTGTCAGTGTGATGGACATGACCAGGCTCTGTGTCAGTGTGTTGTACATGGTCAGACTCAGTGTCAGTGTGTTAGACATGATGACCAGGCTCAGTGTCATTAAGTTGGACATGATGACCAGGATCAGTGTTAGTGTGTTGGACATGACCAAGCTCAGTGACAATGTGTTTGACATTATGACCAGGATCAGTGTCAGTGTGTTGGACATGATGACCAGGCTCAGTGTCAGTGTGTTGGACATGGTAACCAGGCTCAGTGTTAGTGTGTTGGACATGATGACCAGGCTCAGTGTCAGTGTGTTTGACATGATGACCAGGATCAGTGTTAGTGTGTTGGACATGACCAGGCTTAGTGTCAGTGTGTTGGACATGACCAGGCGCAGTGTCAGTGTGTAGGACATGATGACCAGGATCAGTGTCAGTGTGTTGGTCATGATGACCAGGATCAGTGTCCGTGTGTTGGACATGATGACCGGGATCAGAATCAGTGTGTTGGACATGATGATCAGTATCAGTATGTTGGGCATGATGACCAGGCTCAGTGTCAGTGTGTTGGACATGATGACCAGGCTCAGTGTCAGTGTGTTGGACATGATGACCAGGCTCAGTGTCAGTATGTTGCAGATGACCAGGTTCAGTGTCAGCATGGTAGACTTGATGACCTTGCTCAGCATCAGCATGGTAGACTTGATGACCAGGCTCAGTGTCAGTGTGTTGTACATGATCAGGATTATTGACAGTGTGTTGGACACAATGACCAGGCTGTGTCAGTGTGTTGGACATGACCAGGCTCAGTGTCAGTGTGTTGGACATGATATCCAGGATCAGTGAAAGTGTGCTGGACATGAAGACCAGGATCGGTGTCAGTGTGTTTGACATGATGACCATGCTCAGTGTCAGTATGTTGGACATGATAACCAGGATCAGTGTCAGTGTGTTGGACATGATAAACAGAATCAGTGTCAGTGTGTTGGACATGATGACCAGGCTCAGTGTCAGTGTGTTGGACATGACCAGGCTCAGTGTCAGTGCGTTCGAAATGACGGACATCCTCAGTGTCAGTGTGTTGGACATGATGACCAGGCTCAGTGTTAGTGTGTTGGACATGACCAGGCTCAGTGTCAATGTGTTTGACATGATGACTAAGATCAGTGGCAGTGTGTTGGACATGATGACCAGGATCAGTGTCAGTGTGTTGGTCATGATGACCAGGATCAGTGTCAGTGTGTTGGACATGATGACCAGGCTCAGTGTCAGTGTGTTGGACATGATGACAAGGATCAGTGTCAGTGTGTTGGACATGATGACAAGGATCAGTGTCAGTGTGTTGGACATGGTGAACAGAATCAGTGTCAGTGTGTTGGACATGATGACCAGGATCAGTGTCAGTGTGTTGAACTTGACCAGGCTCAGTGTCAGTGTGTTGGACATGATGACTAGGATCAGTGTCAGTGTGTTGGACATGAAGACCAGGATCAGTATCAGTGTGTTGGACATGATGATCAGTATCAGTATAAGTATGTTGGGCATGATGACCAGGCTCAGTGTCAGTGTGTTTGACATGACGGACATCCTCAGTGTCAGTGTGTTGGACATGATGACCAGGCTCAGTGTCAGTGTGTTGGACATGATGACTAGGATCAGTGTCAGTGTGTTGGGCATGACCAGGCTCTGTGTCAGTGTGATGGACATGACCAGGCTCTGTGTCAGTGTGTTGTACATGGTCAGACTCAGTGTCAGTGTGTTAGACATGATGACCAGGCTCAGTGTCATTAAGTTGGACATGATGACCAGGATCAGTGTTAGTGTGTTGGACATGACCAAGCTCAGTGACAATGTGTTTGACATTATGACCAGGATCAGTGTCAGTGTGTTGGACATGATGACCAGGCTCAGTGTCAGTGTGTTGGACATGGTAACCAGGCTCAGTGTTAGTGTGTTGGACATGATGACCAGGCTCAGTGTCAGTGTGTTTGACATGATGACCAGGATCAGTGTTAGTGTGTTGGACATGACCAGGCTTAGTGTCAGTGTGTTGGACATGACCAGGCGCAGTGTCAGTGTGTAGGACATGATGACCAGGATCAGTGTCAGTGTGTTGGTCATGATGACCAGGATCAGTGTCCGTGTGTTGGACATGATGACCGGGATCAGAATCAGTGTGTTGGACATGATGATCAGTATCAGTATGTTGGGCATGATGACCAGGCTCAGTGTCAGTGTGTTGGACATGATGACCAGGCTCAGTGTCAGTGTGTTGGACATGATGACCAGGCTCAGTGTCAGTATGTTGCAGATGACCAGGTTCAGTGTCAGCATGGTAGACTTGATGACCTTGCTCAGCATCAGCATGGTAGACTTGATGACCAGGCTCAGTGTCAGTGTGTTGTACATGATCAGGATTATTGACAGTGTGTTGGACACAATGACCAGGCTGTGTCAGTGTGTTGGACATGACCAGGCTCAGTGTCAGTGTGTTGGACATGATATCCAGGATCAGTGAAAGTGTGCTGGACATGAAGACCAGGATCGGTGTCAGTGTGTTTGACATGATGACCATGCTCAGTGTCAGTATGTTGGACATGATAACCAGGATCAGTGTCAGTGTGTTGGACATGATAAACAGAATCAGTGTCAGTGTGTTGGACATGATGACCAGGCTCAGTGTCAGTATGTTGGACTTGATGACCAGGCTCAATGTGTAGGTCATGATGACCAGGCTCGGTGTCAGTGTGTTGGGCAAGATGACCAGGATCAGTGTCCGTGTGTTGGACATGATGACCAGGATCGGTGTCAGTGTGTTGGACATGATGACCAGAATCAGTGTCTGTGTGTTGGACATGATGACCAGGATCAGTGTCAGTGTGTTGGACATGACCAGGCACAATGTCAGTGTGCAGGACATGATGAACAGGACCCGTGTCAGTGTGTTGGACATGATGACCAGGATCAGTGTCAATGTGTTGGACATGACCAGGCTCAGTTTCAGAATGTTGGACATGACCAGGCTCAGTGTCAGTGTGTTTGACATGATGACCAGACTCAGTGTCAGTGTGTTGGACATGATGACCAGGATCAGTGTTAGTTTGTTGGACATGACCCGGCTCAGTGGCAGTGTGTTGGACATGATGACCAGGATCAGTGTCAGTGTGTTGGTCATGATGACCAGGATCAGTGTCAGTGTGTTGGACATGATTTCCAGGCTCAGTGTCAGTGTGTTGGACATGACCAGGCTCAGTGTCAGTGTGTTGGAAATGACGGACATCCTCAGTGACAGTGTGTTGGACATGATGACCAGGATCAGTGTTAGTTTTTTGGACATGACCAGGCTCAGTGTCAGTATGTTGGACAACCAGGCTCAGTGTCAATGTGTTTTACATGATGACCAAGACCAGTGGCAGTTTGTTGGACATGATGACCAGGTTCAGTGTCAGTGTGTTGGACATGATAACCAGGCTCAGTGTCAGTGTGTTGGACATGATGACCAGGCTCAGTGTCAGTGTGTTGGACATGATGACAAGGATCAGTGTCAGTGTGTTGGACATGTTGACCAGGATCAGTGTCAGTGTGTTGGAGATGATGACCAGGATCAGTGTCAGTGTGTTGGTGATGATGACCAGGATCAGTGTCAGTGTGTTGGACATTAAGACCAGGATCAGTATCAGTGTGTTGGAGATGACGATCAGTATCAGTATAAGTATGTTGGGCATGATGACCAGACTCAATGTCTGTGTGTTGGACATGACCAGGCTCAGTGTCAGTGTGTTGGAAATGACGGACATCCTCAGTGTCAGTGTGTTGGACATGATGACCAGGCTCAGTGTCAGTGTGTTGGACATGATGACTAGGACAAGTATCAGTGTGTTGGACATGATGACCAGAATCAGTGTCAGTGTGTTAGACATGGTGACCAGGATCAGTGTCAGTGTGTTGGACATGACCAGGCTCAGTGTCAATGTGTTGGACATGATGACTAGGACCAGTGTCAGTGTGTTGGATATGATGACCAGGATCAGTGTCAGAGTGTTGGACATAATGACCAGGACAAGTGTCAGTAAGCAGGACATGATGACCAGAATCAGTGTATGTGTGTTGGACATGATGACCAGGATCAGTGTCAGTGTGTTGGACATGACCAGGCGCAATGTCAGTGTGCAGGACATGATGACCAGGATCAGTGTCAATGTGTTGGACATGATGAGCAGGATCAGTGTCAATGTGTTGGACATGTCGATCTGGATCAGTGTCAGTGTGTTGGACATGATGACCAGGATCAGTGTCAGTGTGTTTGACATGATGACCGGGGTCAGTGTTAGTGTGTTGGACATGACCAGGCTTAGTGTCAGTGTGTTGGACATGACCAGGCGCAGTGTCAGTGTGTAGGACATGATGACCAGGATCAGTGTCAGTGTGTTGGTCATGATGACCAGGATCAGTGTCCGTGTGTTGGACATGATGACCGGGATCAGAATCAGTGTGTTGGACATGATGATCAGTATCAGTATGTTGGGCATGATGACCAGGCTCAGTGTCAGTGTGTTGGACATGATGACCAGGCTCAGTGTCAGTGTGTTGGACATGATGACCAGGCTCAGTGTCAGTATGTTGCAGATGACCAGGTTCAGTGTCAGCATGGTAGACTTGATGACCTTGCTCAGCATCAGCATGGTAGACTTGATGACCAGGCTCAGTGTCAGTGTGTTGTACATGATCAGGATTATTGACAGTGTGTTGGACACAATGACCAGGCTGTGTCAGTGTGTTGGACATGACCAGGCTCAGTGTCAGTGTGTTGGACATGATATCCAGGATCAGTGAAAGTGTGCTGGACATGAAGACCAGGATCGGTGTCAGTGTGTTTGACATGATGACCATGCTCAGTGTCAGTATGTTGGACATGATAACCAGGATCAGTGTCAGTGTGTTGGACATGATAAACAGAATCAGTGTCAGTGTGTTGGACATGATGACCAGGCTCAGTGTCAGTATGTTGGACTTGATGACCAGGCTCAATGTGTAGGTCATGATGACCAGGCTCGGTGTCAGTGTGTTGGGCAAGATGACCAGGATCAGTGTCCGTGTGTTGGACATGATGACCAGGATCGGTGTCAGTGTGTTGGACATGATGACCAGAATCAGTGTCTGTGTGTTGGACATGATGACCAGGATCAGTGTCAGTGTGTTGGACATGACCAGGCACAATGTCAGTGTGCAGGACATGATGAACAGGACCCGTGTCAGTGTGTTGGACATGATGACCAGGATCAGTGTCAATGTGTTGGACATGACCAGGCTCAGTTTCAGAATGTTGGACATGACCAGACTCAGTGTCAGTGTGTTGGACATGATGACCAGGATCAGTGTTAGTTTGTTGGACATGACCCGGCTCAGTGGCAGTGTGTTGGACATGATGACCAGGATCAGTGTCAGTGTGTTGGTCATGATGACCAGGATCAGTGCCAGTGTGTTGGACATGATTTCCAGGCTCAGTGTCAGTGTGTTGGACATGACCAGGCTCAGTGTCAGTGTGTTGGAAATGACGGACATCCTCAGTGACAGTGTGTTGGACATGATGACCAGGATCAGTGTTAGTTTGTTGGACATGACCAGGCTCAGTGTCAGTATGTTGGACAACCAGGCTCAGTGTCAATGTGTTTTACATGATGACCAAGACCAGTGGCAGTGTGTTGGACATGATGACCAGGTTCAGTGTCAGTGTGTTGGACATGATAACCAGGCTCAGTGTCAGTGTGTTGGACATGATGACCAGGCTCAGTGTCAGTGTGTTGGACATGATGACAAGGATCAGTGTCAGTGTGTTGGACATGTTGACCAGGATCAGTGTCAGTGTGTTGGAGATGATGACCAGGATCAGTGTCAGTGTGTTGGTCATGATGACCAGGATCAGTGTCAGTGTGTTGGACATTAAGACCAGGATCAGTATCAGTGTGTTGGAGATGACGATCAGTATCAGTATAAGTATGTTGGGCATGATGACCAGACTCAATGTCTGTGTGTTGGACATGACCAGGCTCAGTGTCAGTGTGTTGGAAATGACGGACATCCTCAGTGTCAGTGTGTTGGACATGATGACCAGGCTCAGTGTCAGTGTGTTAGACATGGTGACCAGGATCAGTGTCAGTGTGTTGGACATGACCAGGCTCAGTGTCAATGTGTTGGACATGATGACTAGGACCAGTGTCAGTGTGTTGGATATGATGACCAGGATCAGTGTCAGAGTGTTGGACATAATGACCAGGACAAGTGTCAGTAAGCAGGACATGATGACCAGAATCAGTGTATGTGTGTTGGACATGATGACCAGGATCAGTGTCAGTGTGTTGGACATGACCAGGCGCAATGTCAGTGTGCAGGACATGATGACCAGGATCAGTGTCAATGTGTTGGACATGATGACCAGGCTCAGTGTCAGTGTGTTGGACATGATGACCAGGCTCAGTGTCAGTGTGTTGGACATGATGATCAGGCCCAGTGTCAGTATGTTGGACCCGATGACCAAGATCAGTGTCAGTGTGTTGGACATGATGACCAGGCTCAGTGTCAGTATGTTGGAGAGGACCAGGCTCAGTGTCAGCATGGTAGACTTGATTACCAGGCTCAGTGTCAGTGTGTTGGTCGTGTCAAGACGCAGTGTCAGTGTGTTGTACACGACCAGGATTATGATCAGTGTAATGGACACAATGACCAGGCTCTGTATGAGTGTGTTGGACATGACCAGGCTCAGTGTCAGTGTGTTTGACATGATAACCAGGATCAGTGTCAGTGTGCTTGACATGATGACCAGGGTCAGTGTAAGTGTGTTGGACATGATGACCAGCCTCAGTGTCAGTGTGTTGGACATGATGACCAGGCACAGTGTCAGTGTGTTGGACATGATAACCAGGCTCAGTGTCAGTATGTCGGACATGATAACCAGGATCAGTGTCAATGTGTTGGACATGACAATCTGGATCAGTATCAGTGTGCTGGATATGACCAGGCTCAGTGTCAGTGTGTTGGACATGATGACCAGGATCAGTGTCAGTGTGTTGGACATGACCAGGCTACGTGTCAGTGTGTTGGACATGATGACCAGGCTCAGTGTCAGTGTGTTGGACATGATGATCAGGCTCAGTGTCAGTATGTTTGACATGACCAGGCTCTGTGTCAGTGTGTTGGACATGACCAGGCTAAGATTCAGTATGTTTTGGACATGACAAGGCTCAGTGTCAGTATGTTGGACATGACCAGGCTCAGTGTCAGCATGGTAGACTTGATGACCAGGCTCAGTGTCAGTGTGTTGGACATGATGACCAGGCTCAGTGTCAGTGTGTTGGACATGACCAGGCTCAGTGTCAGTGCATGGGAAATGACAGACATCCTCAGTGTTAGTGTGTTGGACATGACCAGGCTCAGTGTCAATGTGTTTGACATGATGACTAAGATGAGTGGCAGTGTGTTGGACATGATGACCAGGATCAGTGTCAGTGTGTTGGTCATGATGACCAGGATCAGTGTCAGTGTGTTGGACATGATGACCAGGCTCAGTGTCAGTGTGTTGGACATGATGACAAGGATCAGTGTCAGTGTGTTGGACATGATGACCAGGACCAGTGTCAGTGTGTTGGACATGATGACCAGGCTCAGTGTCAGTGTGTTGGACATGATGGCTAGGAAAGTGTCAGTGTGTTGGACATGATGACCAGGATCAGTGTCAGTGTGTTGAACATGACCAGGCTCAGTGTCAGTGTGTTGGACATGATGAATAGGATCAGTGTCAGTGTGTTGGACATGAAGACCAGGATCAGTATCAGTGTGTTGGACATGATGATCAGTATCAGTATAAGTATGTTGGGCATGATGACCAGGCTCAGTGTCAGTGTGTTGGACATGACGGACATCCTCAGTGTCAGTGTGTTGGACATGATGACCAGGCTCAGTGTCAGTGTGTTGGACATGATGACTAGGACCAGTGTCAGTGTGTTGGACATGATGACCAGGATCAGTGTCAGAGTGTTGGACATGATGAACAGGATCAGTGTCAGTGCGCAGGACATGATGACCAGAATCAGTGTCTGTGTGTTGGACATGATGACCAGGATCAGTGTCAGTGTGTTGGACATGATGACCAGGATCAGTGTCAGTGTGTTGGACATGACGGACATCCTCAGTGTCAGTGTGTTGGACATGATGACCTGGCTCAGTGTCAGTGTGTTGGACATGATGACTAGGACCAGTGTCAGTGTGTTGGACATGATGACCAGGATCAGTGTCAGAGTGTTGGACATGATGACCAGGATCAGTGTCAGTGCGCAGGAAATGATGACCCGAATCAGTGTCTGTGTGTTGGACATAATGACCAGGCTCAGTGTCAGTGTGTTGGACATGATGACAAGGATCAGTGTCAGTGTGTTGGACATGATGACAAGGATCAGTGTAAGTGTGTTGGACATGGTGAACAGGATCAGTGTCAGTGTGTTGGACATGATGACCAGGCTCAGTGTCAGTGTGTTGGACATGACGGACATCCTCAGTGTCAGTGTGTTGGACATGATGACCAGGCTCAGTGTCAATGTGTTGGACATGATGACTAGGACCAGTGTCAGTGTGTTGGACATGATGACCTGGGTCAGTGTCAGTGTGTTGGACATGGTGACCAGAATCAGTGTCAGTGTGTTGGACATGACCAGGTGCAATGTCAGTGTGCATGACATGATGACCAGGATCAGTGTCAGTGTGTTGGACATGATGACTAGGATCAGTGTCAATGTGTTGGACATGATAACCAGTATCAGTGTCAATTTGTTGGACATGATAACCAGGATCAGTGTCAATGTGTTGGACATGACAATCTGGATCAGTATCAGTGTGCTGGACATGATGACCAGGCTCAGTGTCAGTGTGTTGGACATGATGACCAGGATCAGTGTCAGTGTGTTGGACATGACCAGGCTACGTGTCAGTGTGTTGGACATGATGACCAGGCTCAGTGTCAGTGTGTTGGACATGATGATCAGGCTCAGTGTCAGTATGTTTGACATGACCAGGCTCTGTGTCAGTGTGTTGGACATGACCAGGCTAAGATTCAGTATGTTGGACATGACAAGTTTCAGTGTCAGTATGTTGGACATGACCAGGCTCAGTGTCAGCATGGTAGACTTGATGACCAGGCTCAGTGTCAGTGTGTTGGACATGATGACCAGGATCAGTGTCAGTGTGTTGGACATGACCAGGCTACGTGTCAGTGTGTTGGACATGATGACCAGGCTCAGTGTCAGTGTGTTGGACATGATGATCAGGCTCTGTGTCAGTGTGTTGGACATGACCAGGCTAAGATTCAGTATGTTGGGCATGACAAGGCTCAGTGTCAGTATGTTGGACATGACCAGGCTCAGTGTCAGCATGGTAGACTTGATGACCAGGCTCAGTGTCAGTGTGTTGGACATGATGACCAGGCTCAGTGTCAGTGTGTTGGACATGATAACCAGGCTCAGTGTCAGTATGTCGGACATGATAACCAGGATCAGTGTCTGTGTGTTTGACATGATGACTAAGATCAGTGGCAGTGTGTTGGACATGATGACAAGGATCAGTGTAAGTGTGTTGGACATGATGACCAGGCTCAGTGTCAGTATGTCGGACATGATAACCAGGATCAGTGTCTGTGTGTTGGACATGACCAGGCTCAGTGTCAGTGTGTTGGAAATGACGGACATCCTCAGTGTCAGTGTGTTGGACATGATGACCAGGATCAGTGTTATTGTGTTGGAAATGACCAGGCTCAGTGTCAATGTGTTGGACATGATGACTAGGACCAGTGTCAGTGTGTTGGACATGATGACCTGGGTCAGTGTCAGTGTGTTGGACATGATGACCAGGATCAGTGTCAGTGCGTTGGACATGGTGGCCAGAATCAGTGTCAGTGTGTTGGACATGACCAGGTGCAATGTCAGTGTGCAGGACATGATGACCAGGATCCGTGTCAGTGTGTTGGACATGATGACTAGGATCAGTGTCAATGTGTTGGACATGATAACCAGGATCAGTGTCAATGTGTTGGACATGATAACCAGGATCAGTGTCAATGTGTTGGACATGACAATCTGGATCAGTATCAGTGTGCTGGACATGATGACCAGGCTCAGTGTCAGTGTGTTGGACATGATGACCAGGATCAGTGTCAGTGTGTTGGACATGACCAGGCTCAGTGTCAGTGCGTTGGAAATGACGGACATCCTCAGTGTCAGTGTGTTGGACATGACCAGGCTCAGTGTCAGTGTGTTGGAAATGACGGACATCCTCAGTGTCAGTGTGTTGGACATGATGACCAGGATCAGTGTTATTGTGTTGGAAATGACCAGGCTCAGTGTCAATGTGTTGGACATGATGACTAGGTCCAGTGTCAGTGTGTTGGACATGATGACCAGGATCAGTGTCAGTGTGTTGGACATGACCAGGCTACGTGTCAGTGTGTTGGACATGATGACCAGGCTCAGTGTCAGTGTGTTGGACATGATGATCAGGCTCTGTGTCAGTGTGTTGGACATGACCAGGCTAAGATTCAGTATGTTGGGCATGACAAGGCTCAGTGTCAGTATGTTGGACATGACCAGGCTCAGTGTCAGCATGGTAGACTTGATGACCAGGCTCAGTGTCAGTGTGTTGGACATGATGACCAGGCTCAGTGTCAGTGTGTTGGACATGATAACCAGGCTCAGTGTCAGTATGTCGGACATGATAACCAGGATCAGTGTCTGTGTGTTTGACATGATGACTAAGATCAGTGGCAGTGTGTTGGACATGATGACAAGGATCAGTGTAAGTGTGTTGGACATGATGACCAGGCTCAGTGTCAGTATGTCGGACATGATAACCAGGATCAGTGTCTGTGTGTTGGACATGACCAGGCTCAGTGTCAGTGTGTTGGAAATGACGGACATCCTCAGTGTCAGTGTGTTGGACATGATGACCAGGATCAGTGTTATTGTGTTGGAAATGACCAGGCTCAGTGTCAATGTGTTGGACATGATGACTAGGACCAGTGTCAGTGTGTTGGACATGATGACCTGGGTCAGTGTCAGTGTGTTGGACATGATGACCAGGATCAGTGTCAGTGCGTTGGACATGGTGGCCAGAATCAGTGTCAGTGTGTTGGACATGACCAGGTGCAATGTCAGTGTGCAGGACATGATGACCAGGATCCGTGTCAGTGTGTTGGACATGATGACTAGGATCAGTGTCAATGTGTTGGACATGATAACCAGGATCAGTGTCAATGTGTTGGACATGATAACCAGGATCAGTGTCAGTGTGTTGGACATGATGACCAGGATCAGTGTCAGTGTGTTGGACATGACCAGGCTCAGTGTCAGTGCGTTGGAAATGACGGACATCCTCAGTGTCAGTGTGTTGGACATGACCAGGCTCAGTGTCAGTGTGTTGGAAATGACGGACATCCTCAGTGTCAGTGTGTTGGACATGATGACCAGGATCAGTGTTATTGTGTTGGAAATGACCAGGCTCAGTGTCAATGTGTTGGACATGATGACTAGGTCCAGTGTCAGTGTGTTGGACATGATGACCTGGGTCAGTGTCAGTGTGTTGGACATGATGACCAGGATCAGTGTCAGTGTGTTGGAAATGACGGACATCCTCAGTGTCAGTGTGTTGGACATGATGACCAGGATCAGTGTTATTGTGTTGGAAATGACCAGGCTCAGTGTCAATGTGTTGGACATGATGACTAGGTCCAGTGTCAGTGTGTTGGACATGATGACCTGGGTCAGTGTCAGTGTGTTGGACATGATGACCAGGATCAGTGTCAGTGCGTTGGACATGGTGGCCAGAATCAGTGTCAGTGTGTTGGACATGACCAGGTGCAATGTCAGTGTGCAGGACAGGATGACCAGGATCCGTGTCAGTGTGTTGGACATGATGACTAGGATCAGTGTAAATGTGTTGGACATGATAACCAGGATCAGTGTCAATGTGTTGGACATGATAACCAGGATCAGTGTCAATGTGTTGGACATGACAATCTGGATCAGTATCAGTGTGCTGGACATGATGACCAGGCTCAGTGTCAGTGTGTTGGACATGATGACCAGGATCAGTGTCAGTGTGTTGGACATGACCAGGCTCAGTGTCAGTGCGTTGGAAATGACGGACATCCTCAGTGTCAGTGTGTTGGACATGACCAGGCTCAGTGTCAGTGTGTTGGAAATGACGGACATCCTCAGTGTCAGTGTGTTGGACATGATGACCAGGATCAGTGTTATTGTGTTGGAAATGACCAGGCTCAGTGTCAATGTGTTGGACATGATGACTAGGTCCAGTGTCAGTGTGTTGGACATGATGACCTGGGTCAGTGTCAGTGTGTTGGACATGACAATCTGGATCAGTATCAGTGTGCTGGACATGATGACCAGGCTCAGTGTCAGTGTGTTGGACATGATGACCAGGATCAGTGTCAGTGTGTTGGACATGACCAGGCTCAGTGTCAGTGCGTTGGAAATGACGGACATCCTCAGTGTCAGTGTGTTGGACATGATGACCAGGCTCAGTGTTAGTGTGTTGGACATGACCAGGCTCAGTGTCAATGTGTTTGACATGATGACTAAGATCAGTGGCAGTGTGTTGGACATGATGACCAGGCTCAGTGTCAGTGTGTTGGACATGATGACCAGGCTCAGTGTCAGTGTGTTGGACATGACCAGGCTCAGTGTCAGTGCGTTCGAAATGACGGACATCCTCAGTGTCAGTGTGTTGGACATGATGACCAGGCTCAGTGTTAGTGTGTTGGACATGACCAGGCTCAGTGTCAATGTGTTTGACATGATGACTAAGATCAGTGGCAGTGTGTTGGACATGATGACCAGGATCAGTGTCAGTGTGTTGGTCATGATGACCAGGATCAGTGTCAGTGTGTTGGACATGATGACCAGGCTCAGTGTCAGTGTGTTGGACATGATGACAAGGATCAGTGTCAGTGTGTTGGACATGATGACAAGGATCAGTGTCAGTGTGTTGGACATGGTGAACAGAATCAGTGTCAGTGTGTTGGACATGATGACCAGGATCAGTGTCAGTGTGTTGAACTTGACCAGGCTCAGTGTCAGTGTGTTGGACATGATGACTAGGATCAGTGTCAGTGTGTTGGACATGAAGACCAGGATCAGTATCAGTGTGTTGGACATGATGATCAGTATCAGTATAAGTATGTTGGGCATGATGACCAGGCTCAGTGTCAGTGTGTTTGACATGACGGACATCCTCAGTGTCAGTGTGTTGGACATGATGACCAGGCTCAGTGTCAGTGTGTTGGACATGATGACTAGGATCAGTGTCAGTGTGTTGGGCATGACCAGGCTCTGTGTCAGTGTGATGGACATGACCAGGCTCTGTGTCAGTGTGTTGTACATGGTCAGACTCAGTGTCAGTGTGTTAGACATGATGACCAGGCTCAGTGTCATTAAGTTGGACATGATGACCAGGATCAGTGTTAGTGTGTTGGACATGACCAAGCTCAGTGACAATGTGTTTGACATTATGACCAGGATCAGTGTCAGTGTGTTGGACATGATGACCAGGCTCAGTGTCAGTGTGTTGGACATGGTAACCAGGCTCAGTGTTAGTGTGTTGGACATGATGACCAGGCTCAGTGTCAGTGTGTTTGACATGATGACCAGGATCAGTGTTAGTGTGTTGGACATGACCAGGCTTAGTGTCAGTGTGTTGGACATGACCAGGCGCAGTGTCAGTGTGTAGGACATGATGACCAGGATCAGTGTCAGTGTGTTGGTCATGATGACCAGGATCAGTGTCCGTGTGTTGGACATGATGACCGGGATCAGAATCAGTGTGTTGGACATGATGATCAGTATCAGTATGTTGGGCATGATGACCAGGCTCAGTGTCAGTGTGTTGGACATGATGACCAGGCTCAGTGTCAGTGTGTTGGACATGATGACCAGGCTCAGTGTCAGTATGTTGCAGATGACCAGGTTCAGTGTCAGCATGGTAGACTTGATGACCTTGCTCAGCATCAGCATGGTAGACTTGATGACCAGGCTCAGTGTCAGTGTGTTGTACATGATCAGGATTATTGACAGTGTGTTGGACACAATGACCAGGCTGTGTCAGTGTGTTGGACATGACCAGGCTCAGTGTCAGTGTGTTGGACATGATATCCAGGATCAGTGAAAGTGTGCTGGACATGAAGACCAGGATCGGTGTCAGTGTGTTTGACATGATGACCATGCTCAGTGTCAGTATGTTGGACATGATAACCAGGATCAGTGTCAGTGTGTTGGGCATGATAAACAGAATCAGTGTCAGTGTGTTGGACATGATGACCAGGCTCAGTGTCAGTATGTTGGACTTGATGACCAGGCTCAATGTGTAGGTCATGATGACCAGGCTCGGTGTCAGTGTGTTGGGCAAGATGACCAGGATCAGTGTCCGTGTGTTGGACATGATGACCAGGATCGGTGTCAGTGTGTTGGACATGATGACCAGAATCAGTGTCTGTGTGTTGGACATGATGACCAGGATCAGTGTCAGTGTGTTGGACATGACCAGGCACAATGTCAGTGTGCAGGACATGATGAACAGGACCCGTGTCAGTGTGTTGGACATGATGACCAGGATCAGTGTCAATGTGTTGGACATGACCAGGCTCAGTTTCAGAATGTTGGACATGACCAGGCTCAGTGTCAGTGTGTTTGACATGATGACCAGACTCAGTGTCAGTGTGTTGGACATGATGACCAGGATCAGTGTTAGTTTGTTGGACATGACCCGGCTCAGTGGCAGTGTGTTGGTCATGATGACCAGGATCAGTGTCAGTGTGTTGGTCATGATGACCAGGATCAGTGTCAGTGTGTTGGACATGATTTCCAGGCTCAGTGTCAGTGTGTTGGACATGACCAGGCTCAGTGTCAGTGTGTTGGAAATGACGGACATCCTCAGTGACAGTGTGTTGGACATGATGACCAGGATCAGTGTTAGTTTGTTGGACATGACCAGGCTCAGTGTCAGTATGTTGGACAACCAGGCTCAGTGTCAATGTGTTTTACATGATGACCAAGACCAGTGGCAGTTTGTTGGACATGATGACCAGGTTCAGTGTCAGTGTGTTGGACATGATAACCAGGCTCAGTGTCAGTGTGTTGGACATGATGACCAGGCTCAGTGTCAGTGTGTTGGACATGATGACAAGGATCAGTGTCAGTGTGTTGGACATGTTGACCAGGATCAGTGTCAGTGTGTTGGAGATGATGACCAGGATCAGTGTCAGTGTGTTGGTGATGATGACCAGGATCAGTGTCAGTGTGTTGGACATTAAGACCAGGATCAGTATCAGTGTGTTGGAGATGACGATCAGTATCAGTATAAGTATGTTGGGCATGATGACCAGACTCAATGTCTGTGTGTTGGACATGACCAGGCTCAGTGTCAGTGTGTTGGAAATGACGGACATCCTCAGTGTCAGTGTGTTGGACATGATGACCAGGCTCAGTGTCAGTGTGTTGGACATGATGACTAGGACAAGTATCAGTGTGTTGGACATGATGACCAGAATCAGTGTCAGTGTGTTAGACATGGTGACCAGGATCAGTGTCAGTGTGTTGGACATGACCAGGCTCAGTGTCAATGTGTTGGACATGATGACTAGGACCAGTGTCAGTGTGTTGGATATGATGACCAGGATCAGTGTCAGAGTGTTGGACATAATGACCAGGACAAGTGTCAGTAAGCAGGACATGATGACCAGAATCAGTGTATGTGTGTTGGACATGATGACCAGGATCAGTGTCAGTGTGTTGGACATGACCAGGCGCAATGTCAGTGTGCAGGACATGATGACCAGGATCAGTGTCAATGTGTTGGACATGATGAGCAGGATCAGTGTCAATGTGTTGGACATGTCGATCTGGATCAGTGTCAGTGTGTTGGACATGATGACCAGGATCAGTGTCAGTGTGTTTGACATGATGACCGGGGTCAGTGTTAGTGTGTTGGACATGACCAGGCTTAGTGTCAGTGTGTTGGACATGACCAGGCGCAGTGTCAGTGTGTAGGACATGATGACCAGGATCAGTGTCAGTGTGTTGGTCATGATGACCAGGATCAGTGTCCGTGTGTTGGACATGATGACCGGGATCAGAATCAGTGTGTTGGACATGATGATCAGTATCAGTATGTTGGGCATGATGACCAGGCTCAGTGTCAGTGTGTTGGACATGATGACCAGGCTCAGTGTCAGTGTGTTGGACATGATGACCAGGCTCAGTGTCAGTATGTTGCAGATGACCAGGTTCAGTGTCAGCATGGTAGACTTGATGACCTTGCTCAGCATCAGCATGGTAGACTTGATGACCAGGCTCAGTGTCAGTGTGTTGTACATGATCAGGATTATTGACAGTGTGTTGGACACAATGACCAGGCTGTGTCAGTGTGTTGGACATGACCAGGCTCAGTGTCAGTGTGTTGGACATGATATCCAGGATCAGTGAAAGTGTGCTGGACATGAAGACCAGGATCGGTGTCAGTGTGTTTGACATGATGACCATGCTCAGTGTCAGTATGTTGGACATGATAACCAGGATCAGTGTCAGTGTGTTGGACATGATAAACAGAATCAGTGTCAGTGTGTTGGACATGATGACCAGGCTCAGTGTCAGTATGTTGGACTTGATGACCAGGCTCAATGTGTAGGTCATGATGACCAGGCTCGGTGTCAGTGTGTTGGGCAAGATGACCAGGATCAGTGTCCGTGTGTTGGACATGATGACCAGGATCGGTGTCAGTGTGTTGGACATGATGACCAGAATCAGTGTCTGTGTGTTGGACATGATGACCAGGATCAGTGTCAGTGTGTTGGACATGACCAGGCACAATGTCAGTGTGCAGGACATGATGAACAGGACCCGTGTCAGTGTGTTGGACATGATGACCAGGATCAGTGTCAATGTGTTAGACATGGTGACCAGGATCAGTGTCAGTGTATTGGAAATGACGGACATCCTCAGTGTCAGTGTGTTGGACATGATGACCAGGCTCAGTGTCAGTGTGTTAGACATGGTGACCAGGATCAGTGTCAGTGTGTTGGACATGACCAGGCTCAGTGTCAATGTGTTGGACATGATGACTAGGACCAGTGTCAGTGTGTTGGATATGATGACCAGGATCAGTGTCAGAGTGTTGGACATAATGACCAGGACAAGTGTCAGTAAGCAGGACATGATGACCAGAATCAGTGTATGTGTGTTGGACATGATGACCAGGATCAGTGTCAGTGTGTTGGACATGACCAGGCGCAATGTCAGTGTGCAGGACATGATGACCAGGATCAGTGTCAATGTGTTGGACATGATGAGCAGGATCAGTGTCAATGTGTTGGACATGTCGATCTGGATCAGTGTCAGTGTGTTGGACATGATGACCAGGATCAGTGTCAGTGTGTTGGACATGACCAGGCTACGTTTCAGTGTGTTGGACATGATGACCAGGCTCAGTGTCAGTGTGTTGGACATGATGACCAGGCTCAGTGTCAGTGTGTTGGACATGATGATCAGGCCCAGTGTCAGTATGTTGGACCCGATGACCAAGATCAGTGTCAGTGTGTTGGACATGATGACCAGGCTCAGTGTCAGTATGTTGGAGAGGACCAGGCTCAGTGTCAGCATGGTAGACTTGATTACCAGGCTCAGTGTCAGTGTGTTGGTCGTGTCAAGACGCAGTGTCAGTGTGTTGTACACGACCAGGATTATGATCAGTGTAATGGACACAATGACCAGGCTCTGTATGAGTGTGTTGGACATGACCAGGCTCAGTGTCAGTGTGTTTGACATGATAACCAGGATCAGTGTCAGTGTGCTTGACATGATGACCAGGGTCAGTGTAAGTGTGTTGGACATGATGACCAGCCTCAGTGTCAGTGTGTTGG
The DNA here is from genome assembly GCF_045791955.1 of Oncorhynchus clarkii lewisi. Taxonomy (NCBI): domain Eukaryota; kingdom Metazoa; phylum Chordata; class Actinopteri; order Salmoniformes; family Salmonidae; genus Oncorhynchus; species Oncorhynchus clarkii. The sequence goes on from NC_092169.1 coordinate 50,056,269, forward strand.
ACATGATGACCAGGCACAGTGTCAGTGTGTTGGACATGATAACCAGGCTCAGTGTCAGTATGTCGGACATGATAACCAGGATCAGTGTCAATGTGTTGGACATGACAATCTGGATCAGTATCAGTGTGCTGGATATGACCAGGCTCAGTGTCAGTGTGTTGGACATGATGACCAGGATCAGTGTCAGTGTGTTGGACATGACCAGGCTACGTGTCAGTGTGTTGGACATGATGACCAGGCTCAGTGTCAGTGTGTTGGACATGATGATCAGGCTCAGTGTCAGTATGTTTGACATGACCAGGCTCTGTGTCAGTGTGTTGGACATGACCAGGCTAAGATTCAGTATGTTTTGGACATGACAAGGCTCAGTGTCAGCATGGTAGACTTGATGACCAGGATCAGTGTCAGTGCGCAGGAAATGATGACCCGAATCAGTGTCTGTGTGTTGGACATAATGACCAGGCTCAGTGTCAGTGTGTTAGACATGACCAGGCTCAGTGTCAGTATGTTGGACATGAACAGGCTCTGTGTCAATGTGTTGGACATGATGACCAGGATCAGTGTCAATGTGTTGGACATGACCAGGCTCAGTGTCAGTATGTTGGACATGACCAGGCTCAGTGTCAGTGTGTTTGACATGATGACCAGACTCAGTGTCAGTGTGTATGACATGATGACCAGGATCAGTGTTAGTGTGTTGGACATGACCAGGCTCAGTGTCCATGTGTTGGACATGACCACAAACACAGTGTCAGTGCGTTGGACATGATGACAAGGATCAGTGTCAGTGTGTTGGACATGATGACCAGGATCAGTGTCAGTATGTTGGTCATGATGACCAGGATCAGTGTCAGTGTGTTGGACATGATGACCAGGCTCAGTGTCAGTGTGCTGGACATGATGACAAGGATCAGTGTCAGTGTGTTGGACATGATAACAAGGATCAGTGTCAGTGTGTTGGACAATATGACCAGGATCAGCGTCAGTGTGTTGGACATGATGACCAGGATCAGTGTCAGTGTGTTGGACATGACCAGGCTCAGTGTCAGTGTGTTGGACATGATGAGTAGGATCAGTGTCAGTGTATTGGACATGATGACCAGGCTCAGTGTCAGTGTGTTTCACATGATGACCAGGCTCAGAGTCAGTGTGTTGGGCATGATGACTAGGACCAGTGTCAGTGTGTTGGACATATTGACCAGGATCAGTGTCAGTGTGTTATGCATGATGACCAGGCTCAGTGTCAGTGTGTTGGACATGACCAGGCTCAGTGTCAGTGTGTTGGAAATGACGGACATCCTCAGTGTCAGTGTGTTGGACATGATGACCAGGCTCAGTGTCAGTGTGTTAGACATGGTGACCAGGATCAGTGTCAGTGTGTTGGACATGACCAGGCTCAGTGTCAATGTGTTGGACATGACGACTAGGACCAGTGTCAGTGTGTTGGATATGATGACCAGGATCAGTGTCAGAGTGTTGGACATAATGACCAGGACAAGTGTCAGTAAGCAGGACATGATGACCAGAATCAGTGTATGTGTGTTGGACATGATGACCAGGATCAGTGTCAGTGTGTTGAACATGACCAGGCGCAATGTCAGTGTGCAGGACATGATGACCAGGATCAGTGTCAATGTGTTGGACATGATGAGCAGGATCAGTGTCAATGTGTTGGACATGTCGATCTGGATCAGTGTCAGTGTGTTGGACATGATGACCAGGATCAGTGTCAGTGTGTTGGACATGACCAGGCTACGTTTCAGTGTGTTGGACATGATGACCAGGCTCAGTGTCAGTGTGTTGGACATGATGACCAGGCTCAGTGTCAGTGTGTTGGACATGACCAGGCTCAGTGTCAGTATGTTGGACATGACCAGGCTCAGTGTCAGTGTGTTTGACATGATGACCAGGATCAGTGTCAGTGTGTTGGACATTATGACCAGGCTCAGTGTCAGTGTGTTGGAAATGACGGACATCCTCAGTGTCAGTGTGTTGGACATGATGACCAGGATCAGTGTTAGTTTGTTGGACATGACCAGGCTCAGTGTCAGTGTGTTGGACATGATGACCAGGCTCAGTGTCAGTGTGTTGGACATGATGATCAGGCCCAGTGTCAGTATGTTGGACCCGATGACCAAGATCAGTGTCAGTGTGTTGGACATGATGACCAGGCTCAGTGTCAGTATGTTGGAGAGGACCAGGCTCAGTGTCAGCATGGTAGACTTGATTACCAGGCTCAGTGTCAGTGTGTTGGTCGTGTCAAGACGCAGTGTCAGTGTGTTGTACACGACCAGGATTATGATCAGTGTAATGGACACAATGACCAGGCTCTGTATGAGTGTGTTGGACATGACCAGGCTCAGTGTCAGTGTGTTTGACATGATAACCAGGATCAGTGTCAGTGTGCTTGACATGATGACCAGGGTCAGTGTAAGTGTGTTGGACATGATGACCAGCCTCAGTGTCAGTGTGTTGGACATGATGACCAGGCACAGTGTCAGTGTGTTGGACATGATAACCAGGCTCAGTGTCAGTATGTCGGACATGATAACCAGGATCAGTGTCAATGTGTTGGACATGACAATCTGGATCAGTATCAGTGTGCTGGATATGACCAGGCTCAGTGTCAGTGTGTTGGACATGATGACCAGGATCAGTGTCAGTGTGTTGGACATGACCAGGCTACGTGTCAGTGTGTTGGACATGATGACCAGGCTCAGTGTCAGTGTGTTGGACATGATGATCAGGCTCAGTGTCAGTATGTTGGACATGATGGCTAGGAAAGTGTCAGTGTGTTGGACATGATGACCAGGATCAGTGCCAGAGTGTTGGAAATGATGACCAGGATCAGTGTCAGTGCGCAGGACATGATGACCAGGATCTGTGTCAGTGTGTTGGACATGATGACCAGGATCAGTGTCAATGTGTTGGACATGATGATCAGGCTCAGTGTTAGTGTGTTGGACATGACCAGGCTACGTTTCAGTGTGTTGGACATGATGACCAGGCTCAGTATCAGTGTGTTGGACATGATGACCAGGCTCAGTGTCAGTGTGTTGGACATGATGACCAGGATCAGTGTTAGTGTGTTGGACATGACCAGGCTACGTTTCAGTGTGTTGGACATGATGACCAGGCTCAGTGTCAGTGTGTTGGACATGATGACCAGGCTCAGTGTCAGTGTGTTGGACATGATAACAAGGATCAGTGTCAGTGTGTTGGACAATATGACCAGGATCAGTGTCAGTGTGTTGGACATGATGACCAGGATCAGTGTCAGTGTGTTGGACATGATGACCAGGCTCAGTGGCAGTATGTTGGACATGACCAGACTCTGTGTCAGTGTGTTGGACATGATGACCAGGCTCAGTGTCAGTGTGTTGGACATGACCAGGCTCAGTGTCAGTATGTTGGACATGACCAGGCTCAGTGTCAGTGTGTTTGACATGATGACCAGGATCAGTGTCAGTGTGTTGGACATTGTGACCAGGCTCAGTGTCAGTGTGTTGGAAATGACGGACATCCTCAGTGTCAGTGTGTTGGACATGATGACCAGGATCAGTGTTAGTTTGTTGGACATGACCAGGCTCAGTGTCAGTGTGTTGGACATGATGACCAGGCTCAGTGTCAGTGTGTTGGACATGATGATCAGGCCCAGTGTCAGTATGTTGGACCCGATGACCAAGATCAGTGTCAGTGTGTTGGACATGATGACCAGGCTCAGTGTCAGTATGTTGGAGAGGACCAGGCTCAGTGTCAGCATGGTAGACTTGATTACCAGGCTCAGTGTCAGTGTGTTGGTCGTGTCAAGACGCAGTGTCAGTGTGTTGTACACGACCAGGATTATGATCAGTGTAATGGACACAATGACCAGGTTCTGTATGAGTGTGTTGGACATGACCAGGCTCAGTGTCAGTGTGTTTGACATGATAACCAGGATCAGTGTCAGTGTGCTTGACATGATGACCAGGGTCAGTGTAAGTGTGTTGGACATGATGACCAGCCTCAGTGTCAGTGTGTTGGACATGATGACCAGGCACAGTGTCAGTGTGTTGGACATGATAACCAGGCTCAGTGTCAGTATGTCGGACATGATAACCAGGATCAGTGTCAATGTGTTGGACATGATGACCAGGCTCAGTGGCAGTATGTTGGACATGACCAGACTCTGTGTCAGTGTGTTGGACATGATGACCAGGCTCAGTGTCAGTGTGTTGGACATGACCAGGCTCAGTGTCAGTGTGCTGGATATGACCAGGCTCAGTGTCAGTGTGTTGGACATGATGACCAGGATCAGTGTCAGTGTGTTGGACATGACCAGGCTGCGTGTCAGTGTGTTGGACATGATTACCAGGCTCAGTGTCAGTGTGTTGGACATGATGATCAGGCTCAGTGTCAGTATGTTTGACATGACCAGGCTCTGTGTTAGTGTGTTGGACATGACCAGGCTAAGATTCAGTATGTTTTGGACATGACAAGGCTCAGTGTCAGTATGTTGGACATGACCAGGCTCAGTGTCAGCATGGTAGACTTGATGACCAGGCTCAGTGTCAGTGTGTTGGACATGATGACCAGGCTCAGTGTCAGTGTGTTGGACATGACCAGGCTCAGTGTCAGTGCATGGGAAATGACAGACATCCTCAGTGTTAGTGTGTTGGACATGACCAGGCTCAGTGTCAATGTGTTTGACATGATGACTAAGATGAGTGGCAGTGTGTTGGACATGATGACCAGGATCAGTGTCAGTGTGTTGGTCATGATGACCAGGATCAGTGTCAGTGTGTTGGACATGATGACCAGGCTCAGTGTCAGTGTGTTGGACATGATGACAAGGATCAGTGTCAGTGTGTTGGACATGATGACCAGGACCAGTGTCAGTGTGTTGGACATGATGACCAGGCTCAGTGTCAGTGTGTTGGACATGATGGCTAGGAAAGTGTCAGTGTGTTGGACATGATGACCAGGATCAGTGTCAGTGTGTTGAACATGACCAGGCTCAGTGTCAGTGTGTTGGACATGATGAATAGGATCAGTGTCAGTGTGTTGGACATGAAGACCAGGATCAGTATCAGTGTGTTGGACATGATGATCAGTATCAGTATAAGTATGTTGGGCATGATGACCAGGCTCAGTGTCAGTGTGTTGGACATGACGGACATCCTCAGTGTCAGTGTGTTGGACATGATGACCAGGCTCAGTGTCAGTGTGTTGGACATGATGACTAGGACCAGTGTCAGTGTGTTGGACATGATGACCAGGATCAGTGTCAGAGTGTTGGACATGATGAACAGGATCAGTGTCAGTGCGCAGGACATGATGACCAGAATCAGTGTCTGTGTGTTGGACATGATGACCAGGATCAGTGTCAGTGTGTTGGACATGATGACCAGGATCAGTGTCAGTGTGTTGGACATGACGGACATCCTCAGTGTCAGTGTGTTGGACATGATGACCTGGCTCAGTGTCAGTGTGTTGGACATGATGACTAGGACCAGTGTCAGTGTGTTGGACATGATGACCAGGATCAGTGTCAGAGTGTTGGACATGATGACCAGGATCAGTGTCAGTGCGCAGGAAATGATGACCCGAATCAGTGTCTGTGTGTTGGACATAATGACCAGGCTCAGTGTCAGTGTGTTAGACATGACCAGGCTCAGTGTCAGTATGTTGGACATGAACAGGCTCTGTGTCAATGTGTTGGACATGATGACCAGGATCAGTGTCAATGTGTTGGACATGACCAGGCTCAGTGTCAGTATGTTGGACATGACCAGGCTCAGTGTCAGTGTGTTTGACATGATGACCAGACTCAGTGTCAGTGTGTATGACATGATGACCAGGATCAGTGTTAGTGTGTTGGACATGAACAGGCTCAGTGTCCATGTGTTGGACATGACCAGGCGCAGTGTCAGTGCGTTGGACATGATGACAAGGATCAGTTTCAGTGTGTTGGACATGATGACCAGGATCAGTGTCAGTATGTTGGTAATGATGACCAGGATCAGTGTCAGTGTGTTGGACATGATGACCAGGCTCAGTGTCAGTGTGTTGGACATGATGACAAGGATCAGTGTCAGTGTGTTGGACATGATAACAAGGATCAGTGTCAGTGTGTTGGACAATATGACCAGGATCAGCGTCAGTGTGTTGGACATGATGACCAGGATCAGTGTCAGTGTGTTGGACATGACCAGGCTCAGTGTCAGTGTGTTGGACATGATGAGTAGGATCAGTGTCAGTGTATTGGACATGATGACCAGGCTCAGTGTCAGTGTGTTTCACATGATGACCAGGCTCAGAGTCAGTGTGTTGGGCATGATGACTAGGACCAGTGTCAGTGTGTTGGACATATTGACCAGGATCAGTGTCAGTGTGTTATGCATGATGACCAGGCTCAGTGTCAGTGTGTTGGACATGACCAGGCTCAGTGTCAGTGTGTTGGAAATGACGGACATCCTCAGTGTCAGTGTGTTGGACATGATGACCAGGCTCAGTGTCAGTGTGTTAGACATGGTGACCAGGATCAGTGTCAGTGTGTTGGACATGACCAGGCTCAGTGTCAATGTGTTGGACATGATGACTAGGACCAGTGTCAGTGTGTTGGATATGATGACCAGGATCAGTGTCAGAGTGTTGGACATAATGACCAGGACAAGTGTCAGTAAGCAGGACATGATGACCAGAATCAGTGTATGTGTGTTGGACATGATGACCAGGATCAGTGTCAGTGTGTTGGACATGACCAGGCGCAATGTCAGTGTGCAGGACATGATGACCAGGATCAGTGTCAATGTGTTGGACATGATGAGCAGGATCAGTGTCAATGTGTTGGACATGTCGATCTGGATCAGTGTCAGTGTGTTGGACATGATGACCAGGATCAGTGTCAGTGTGTTGGACATGACCAGGCTACGTTTCAGTGTGTTGGACATGATGACCAGGCTCAGTGTCAGTGTGTTGGACATGATGACCAGGCTCAGTGGCAGTATGTTGGACATGACCAGACTCTGTGTCAGTGTGTTGGACATGATGACCAGGCTCAGTGTCAGTGTGTTGGACATGATGACTAGGACCAGTGTCAGTGTGTTGGACATGATGACCAGGATCAGTGTCAGAGTGTTGGACATGATGAACAGGATCAGTGTCAGTGCGCAGGACATGATGACCAGAATCAGTGTCTGTGTGTTGGACATGATGACCAGGATCAGTGTCAGTGTGTTGGACATGATGACCAGGATCAGTGTCAGTGTGTTGGACATGACGGACATCCTCAGTGTCAGTGTGTTGGACATGATGACCTGGCTCAGTGTCAGTGTGTTGGACATGATGACTAGGACCAGTGTCAGTGTGTTGGACATGATGACCAGGATCAGTGTCAGAGTGTTGGACATGATGACCAGGATCAGTGTCAGTGCGCAGGAAATGATGACCCGAATCAGTGTCTGTGTGTTGGACATAATGACCAGGCTCAGTGTCAGTGTGTTAGACATGACCAGGCTCAGTGTCAGTATGTTGGACATGAACAGGCTCTGTGTCAATGTGTTGGACATGATGACCAGGATCAGTGTCAATGTGTTGGACATGACCAGGCTCAGTGTCAGTATGTTGGACATGACCAGGCTCAGTGTCAGTGTGTTTGACATGATGACCAGACTCAGTGTCAGTGTGTATGACATGATGACCAGGATCAGTGTTAGTGTGTTGGACATGACCAGGCTCAGTGTCCATGTGTTGGACATGACCAGGCGCAGTGTCAGTGCGTTGGACATGATGACAAGGATCAGTGTCAGTGTGTTGGACATGATGACCAGGATCAGTGTCAGTATGTTGGTAATGATGACCAGGATCAGTGTCAGTGTGTTGGACATGATGACCAGGCTCAGTGTCAGTGTGTTGGACATGATGACAAGGATCAGTGTCAGTGTGTTGGACATGATAACAAGGATCAGTGTCAGTGTGTTGGACAATATGACCAGGATCAGCGTCAGTGTGTTGGACATGATGACCAGGATCAGTGTCAGTGTGTTGGACATGACCAGGCTCAGTGTCAGTGTGTTGGACATGATGAGTAGGATCAGTGTCAGTGTATTGGACATGATGACCAGGCTCAGTGTCAGTGTGTTTCACATGATGACCAGGCTCAGAGTCAGTGTGTTGGGCATGATGACTAGGACAAGTGTCAGTGTGTTGGACATATTGACCAGGATCAGTGTCAGTGTGTTATGCATGATGACCAGGCTCAGTGTCAGTGTGTTGGACATGACCAGGCTCAGTGTCAGTGTGTTGGAAATGACGGACATCCTCAGTGTCAGTGTGTTGGACATGATGACCAGGCTCAGTGTCAGTGTGTTAGACATGGTGACCAGGATCAGTGTCAGTGTGTTGGACATGACCAGGCTCAGTGTCAATGTGTTGGACATGATGACTAGGACCAGTGTCAGTGTGTTGGATATGATGACCAGGATCAGTGTCAGAGTGTTGGACATAATGACCAGGACAAGTGTCAGTAAGCAGGACATGATGACCAGAATCAGTGTATGTGTGTTGGACATGATGACCAGGATCAGTGTCAGTGTGTTGGACATGACCAGGCGCAATGTCAGTGTGCAGGACATGATGACCAGGATCAGTGTCAATGTGTTGGACATGATGAGCAGGATCAGTGTCAATGTGTTGGACATGTCGATCTGGATCAGTGTCAGTGTGTTGGACATGATGACCAGGATCAGTGTCAGTGTGTTGGACATGACCAGGCTACGTTTCAGTGTGTTGGACATGATGACCAGGCTCAGTGTCAGTGTGTTGGACATGATGACCAGGCTCAGTGGCAGTATGTTGGACATGACCAGACTCTGTGTCAGTGTGTTGGACATGATGACCAGGCTCAGTGTCAGTGTGTTGGACATGACCAGGCTCAGTGTCAGTATGTTGGACATGACCAGGCTCAGTGTCAGTGTGTTTGACATGACGGACATCCTCAGTGTCAGTGTGTTGGACATGATGACCAGGCTCAGTGTCAGTATGTTGGAGAGGACCAGGCTCAGTGTCAGCATGGTAGACTTGATTACCAGGCTCAGTGTCAGTGTGTTGGTCGTGTCAAGACGCAGTGTCAGTGTGTTGTACACGACCAGGATTATGATCAGTGTAATGGACACAATGACCAGGCTCTGTATGAGTGTGTTGGACATGACCAGGCTCAGTGTCAGTGTGTTTGACATGATAACCAGGATCAGTGTCAGTGTGCTTGACATGATGACCAGGGTCAGTGTAAGTGTGTTGGACATGATGACCAGCCTCAGTGTCAGTGTGTTGGACATGAAGACCAGGCACAGTGTCAGTGTGTTGGACATGATAACCAGGCTCAGTGTCAGTATGTTGGACATGATAACCAGGATCAGTGTCAATGTGTTGCACATGACAATCTGGATCAGTATCAGTGTGCTGGATATGACCAGGCTCAGTGTCAGTGTGTTGGACATGATGACCAGGATCAGTGTCAGTGTGTTGGACATGACCAGGCTACGTGTCAGTGTGTTGGACATGATGACCAGGCTCAGTGTCAGTGTGTTGGACATGATGATCAGGCTCAGTGTCAGTATGTTGGACATGATGGCTAGGAAAGTGTCAGTGTGTTGGACATGATGACCAGGATCAGTGCCAGAGTGTTGGAAATGATGACCAGGATCAGTGTCAGTGCGCAGGACATGATGACCAGGATCTGTGTCAGTGTGTTGGACATGATGACCAGGATCAGTGTCAATGTGTTGGACATGATGATCAGGCTCAGTGTTAGTGTGTTGGACATGACCAGGCTACGTTTCAGTGTGTTGGACATGATGACCAGGCTCAGTATCAGTGTGTTGGACATGATGACCAGGCTCAGTGTCAGTGTGTTGGACATGATGACCAGGATCAGTGTTAGTGTGTTGGACATGACCAGGCTACGTTTCAGTGTGTTGGACATGATGACCAGGCTCAGTGTCAGTGTGTTGGACATGATGACCAGGCTCAGTGTCAGTGTGTTGGACATGATAACAAGGATCAGTGTCAGTGTGTTGGACAATATGACCAGGATCAGTGTCAGTGTGTTGGACATGATGACCAGGATCAGTGTCAGTGTGTTGGACATGACCAGGCTCAGTGTCAGTATGTTGGACATGACCAGGCTCACTGTCAGTGTGTTTGACATGATGACCAGACTCATTGTCAGTGTGTTGGACATGATGATCAGGCTCAGTGTCAGTATGTTTGACATGACCAGGCTCTGTGTCAGTGTGTTGGACATGACCAGGCTAAGATTCAGTATGTTGGACATGACAAGGCTCAGTGTCAGTATGTTGGACATTTCCAGGCTCAGTGTCAGCATGGTAGACTTGATGACCAGGCTCAGTATCAGGGTGTTGGACATGATGACCAGGCTCAGTGTCAGTGTGTTGCACATGACCAGGCTCAGTGTCAATGTGTTTGACATGATGACTAAGATCAGTGGCAGTGTGTTGGACATGATGACCAGGATCAGTGTCAGTGTGTTGGACATGATGACAAGGATCAGTGTCAGTGTGTTGGACATGATAACCAGGATCAGTGTCTGTGTGTTGGACATGACCAGGCTCCGTGTCAGTGTGTTGGAAATGACGGACATCCTCAGTGTCAGTGTGTTGGACATGATGACCAGGATCAGTGTTATTGTGTTGGAAATGACCAGGCTCAGTGTCAATGTGTTGGACATGATGACTAGGACCAGTGTCAGTGTGTTGGACATGATGACCTGGGTCAGTGTCAGTGTGTTGGACATGATGACCAGGATCAGTGTCAGTGCGTTGGACATGGTGACCAGAATCAGTGTCAGTGTGTTGGACATGACCAGGTGCAATGTCAGTGTGCAGGACATGATGACCAGGATCCGTGTCAGTGTGTTGGACATGATGACTAGGATCAGTGTCAATGTGTTGGACATGATAACCAGGATCAGTGTCAATGTGTTGGACATGATAACCAGAATCAGTGTCAATGTGTTGGACATGACAATCTGGATCAGTATCAGTGTGCTGGACATGATGACCAGGCTCAGTGTCAGTGTGTTGGACATGATGACCAGGATCAGTGTCAGTGTGTTGGACATGACCAGGCTACGTGTCAGTGTGTTGGACATGATGACCAGGGTCAGTGTCAGTGTGTTGGACATGATGACCAGGCTCAGTGTCAGTGTGTTGGACATGACCAGGCTCAGTGTCAGTGCGTTGGAAATGACGGACATCCTCAGTGTCAGTGTGTTGGACATGATGACCAGGCTCAGTGTTAGTGTGTTGGACATGACCAGGCTCAGTGTCAATGTGTTTGACATGATGACTAAGATCAGTGGCAGTGTGTTGGACATGATGACCAGGATCAGTGTCAGTGTGTTGGTCATGATGACCAGGATCAGTGTCAGTGTGTTGGACATGATGACCAGGCTCAGTGTCAGTGTGTTGGACATGATGACAAGGATCAGTGTCAGTGTGTTGGACATGGTGACAAGGATCAGTGTCAGTGTGTTGGACATGATGACCAGGATCAGTGTCAGTGTGTTGGACATGATGACCAGGCTCAGTGTCAGTGTGTTGGACATTATGACCAGGATCAGTATCAGTGTGTTGGACATGATGATCAGTATCAGTATAAGTATGTTGGGCATGATGACCAGGCTCAGTGTCAGTGTGTTTGACATGACGGACATCCTCAGTGTCAGTGTGTTGGACATGATGACCAGGCTCAGTGTCAGTGTGTTGGACATGATGACTAGGATCAGTGTCAGTGTGTTGGGCATGACCAGGCTCTGTGTCAGTGTGATGGACATGACCAGGCTCTGTGTCAGTGTGTTGTACATGGTCAGACTCAGCGTCAGTGTGTTAGACATGATGACCAGGCTCAGTGTCATTAAGTTGGACATGATGACCAGGATCAGTGTTAGTTTGTTGGACATGACCAAGCTCAGTGACAATGTGTTTGACATTATGACCAGGATCAGTGTCAGTGTGTTGGACATGATGACCAGGCTCAGTGTCAGTGTGTTGGACATGGTAACCAGGCTCAGTGTTAGTGTGTTGGACATGATGACCAGGCTCAGTGTCAGTGTGTTTGACATGATGACCAGGATCAGTGTTAGTGTGTTGGACATGACCAGGCGCAGTGTCAGTGTGTAGGACATGATGACCAGGATCAGTGTCAGTGTGTTGGTCATGATGACCAGGATCAGTGTCCGTGTGTTGGACATGATGACCAGGATCAGAATCAGTGTGTTGGACATGATGATCAGTATCAGTATGTTGGGCATGATGACCAGGCTCAGTGTCAGTGTGTTGGACATGATGACCAGGCTCAGTGTCAGTGTGTTGGACATGATGACCAGGCTCAGTGTCAGTATGTTGCAGATGACCAGGTTCAGTGTCAGCATGGTAGACTTGATGACCAGGCTCAGCATCAGCATGGTAGACTTGATGACCAGGCTCAGTGTCAGTGTGTTGTACATGATCAGGATTATTGACAGTGTGTTGGACACAATGACCAGGCTGTGTCAGTGTGTTGGACATGACCAGGCTCAGTGTCAGTGTGTTGGACATGATAACCAGGATCAGTGAAAGTGTGCTGGACATGAAGACCAGGATCTGTGTCAGTGTGTTTGACATGATGACCATGCTCAGTGTCAGTATGTTGGACATGATAACCAGGATCAGTGTCAGTGTGTTGGACATGATAAACAGAATCAGTGTCAGTGTGTTGGACATGATGACCAGGCTCAGTGTCAGTATGTTGGACTTGATGACCAGGCTCAATGTGTAGGTCATGATGACCAGAATCGGTGTCAGTGTGTTGGGCAAGATGACGAGGATCAGTGTCCGTGTGTTGGACATGATGACCAGGATCGGTGTCAGTGTGTTGGACATGATGACCAGAATCAGTGTCTGTGTGTTGGACATGATGACCAGGATCAGTGTCAGTGTGTTGGACATGACCAGGCACAATGTCAGTGTGCAGGACATGATGAACAGGATCCGTGTCAGTGTCTTGGACATGATGACCAGGATCAGTGTCAATGTGTTGGACATGACCAGGCTCAGTTTCAGAATGTTGGACATGACCAGGCTCAGTGTCAGTGTGTTTGACATGATGACCAGACTCAGTGTCAGTGTGTTGGACATGATGACCAGGATCAGTGTTAGTTTGTTGGACATGACCCGGCTCAGTGGCAGTGTGTTGGACATGATGACCAGGATCAGTGTCAGTGTGTTGGTCATGATGACCAGGATCAGTGTCAGTGTGTTGGACATGATTTCCAGGCTCAGTGTCAGTGTGTTGGACATGACCAGGCTCAGTGTCAGTGTGTTGGAAATGACGGACATCCTCAGTGTCAGTGTGTTGGACATGATGACCAGGATCAGTGTTAGTTTGTTGGACATGACCCGGCTCAGTGGCAGTGTGTTGGACATGATGACCAGGATCAGTGTCAGTGTGTTGGTCATGATGACCAGGATCAGTGTCAGTGTGTTGGACATGATTTCCAGGCTCAGTGTCAGTGTGTTGGACATGACCAGGCTCAGTGTCAGTGTGTTGGAAATGACGGACATCCTCAGTGTCAATGTGTTTTACATGATGACCAAGACCAGTGGCAGTGTGTTGGACATGATGACCAGGTTCAGTGTCAGTGTGTTTGACATGATAACCAGGCTCAGTGTCAGTGTGTTGGACATGATGACCAGGCTCAGTGTCAATGTGTTGGACATGATGACCAGGATCAGTGTCAGTGTGTTGGACATGTTGACCAGGATCAGTGTCAGTGTATTGGAGATGATGACCAGGATCAGTGTCAGTGTGTTGGTCATGATGACCAGGATCAGTGTCAGTGTGTTGGACCTTAAGACCAGGATCAGTATCAGTGTGTTGGAGATGATGATCAGTATCAGTATAAGTATGTTGGGCATGATGACCAGACTCAATGTCTGTGTGTTGGACATGACCAGGCTCAGTGTCAGTGTGTTGGAAATGACGGACATCCTCAGTGTCAGTGTGTTGGACATGATGACCAGGCTCAGTGTCAGTGTGTTGGACATGATGACTAGGACAAGTATCAGTGTGTTGGACATGATGACCAGAATCAGTGTCAGTGTGTTAGACATGGTGACCAGGATCAGTGTCAGTGTGTTGGACATGACCAGGCTCAGTGTCAATGTGTTGGACATGATGACTAGGACCAGTGTCAGTGTGTTGGATATGATGACCAGGATCAGTGTCAGAGTGTTGGACATAATGACCAGGACAAGTGTCAGTAAGCAGGACATTATGACCAGAATCAGTGTATGTGTGTTGGACATGATGACCAGGATCAGAGTCAGTGTGTTGGACATGACCAGGCGCAATGTCAGTGTGCAGGACATGATGACCAGGATCAGTTTCAATGTGTTGGACATGATGAGCAGGATCAGTGTCAATGTGTTGGACATGTCGATCTGGATCAGTGTCAGTGTGTTGGACATGATGACCAGGCACAGTGTCAGTGCGTTGGAAATGACGGACATCCTCAGTGTCAGTGTGTTGGACATGATGACCAGGCTCAGTGTTAGTGTGTTGGACATGACCAGGCTCAGTGTCAATGTGTTTGACATGATGACTAAGATCAGTGGCAGTGTGTTGGTCATGATGACCAGGATCAGTGTCAGTGTGTTGGACATGATGACAAGGATCAGTGTCAGTGTGTTGGACATGGTGAACAGGATCAGTGTCAGTGTGTTGGACATGATGACCAGGATCAGTGTCAGTGTGTTAAACTTGACCAGGCTCAGTGTCAGTGTGTTGGACATGATGACTAGGATCAGTGTCAGTGTGTTGGACATGAAGACCAGGATCAGTATCAGTGTGTTGGACATGATGATCAGTATCAGTATAAGTATGTTGGGCATGATGACCAGGCTCAGTGTCAGTGTGTTTGACATGACGGACATCCTCAGTGTCAGTGTGTTGGACATGATGACTAGGATCAGTGTCAGTGTGTTGGGCATGACCAGGCTCTGTGTCAGTGTGATGGACATGACCAGGCTCTGTGTCAGTGTGTTGTACATGGTCAGACTCAGTGTCAGTGTGTTAGACATGATGACCAGGCTCAGTGTCATTAAGTTGGACATGATGACCAGGATCAGTGTTATTTTGTTGGACATGACCAAGCTCAGTGACAATGTGTTGGACATGATGACCAGGCTCAGTGTCAGTGTGTTTGACATGATGACCAGGATCAGTGTCAGTGTGTTGGACATGACCAGGCTTAGTGTCAGTGTGTTGGACATGACCAGGCGCAGTGTCAATGTGTAGGACATGATGACCAGGATCAGTGTCAGTGTGTTGGTCATGATGACCAGGATCAGTGTCCGTGTGTTGGACATGATGACCAGGATCAGAATCAGTGTGTTGGACATGATGATCAGTATCAGTATGTTGGGCATGATGACCAGGCTCAGTGTCAGTGTGTTGGACATGATGACCAGGCTCAGTGTCAGTATGTTGGACATGACCAGGCTCAGTGTCAGTGTGTTTGACATGATGACCAGACTCAGTGTCAGTGTGTATGACATGATGACCAGGATCAGTGTTAGTGTGTTGGACATGACCAGGCTCAGTGTCCATGTGTTGGACATGACCAGGCGCAGTGTCAGTGCGTTGGACATGATTACCAGGATCAGTGTCAGTATGTTGGTCATGATGACCAGGATCAGTGTCAGTGTGTTGGACATGATGACCAGGCTCAGTGTCAGTGTGTTGGACATGATGACAAGGATCAGTGTCAGTGTGTTGGACAATATGACCAGGATCAGCGTCAGTGTGTTGGAAATGACGGACATCCTCAGTGTCAGTGTGTTGGACATGATGACCAGGATCAGTGTTAGTTTGTTGGACATGACCCGGCTCAGTGGCAGTGTGTTGGACATGATGACCAGGATCAGTGTCAGTGTGTTGGTCATGATGACCAGGATCAGTGTCAGTGTGTTGGACATGATTTCCAGGCTCAGTGTCAGTGTGTTGGACATGACCAGGCTCAGTGTCAGTGTTTTGGAAATGACGGACATCCTCAGTGTCAATGTGTTTTACATGATGACCAAGACCAGTGGCAGTGTGTTGGACATGATGACCAGGTTCAGTGTCAGTGTGTTGGACATGATAACCAGGCTCAGTGTCAGTGTGTTGGACATGATGACCAGGCTCAGTGTCAATGTGTTGGACATGATGACCAGGATGAGTGTCAGTGTGTTGGACATGTTGACCAGGATCAGTGTCAGTGTATTGGAGATGATGACCAGGATCAGTGTCAGTGTGTTGGTCATGATGACCAGGATCAGTGTCAGTGTGTTGGACATTAAGACCAGGATCAGTATCAGTGTGTTGGAGATGATGATCAGTATCAGTATAAGTATGTTGGGCATGATGACCAGACTCAATGTCTGTGTGTTGGACATGACCAGGCTCAGTGTCAGTGTGTTGGAAATGACGGACATCCTCAGTGTCAGTGTGTTGGACATGATGACCAGGCTCAGTGTCAGTGTGTTGGACATGATGACTAGGACAAGTATCAGTGTGTTGGACATGATGACCAGAATCAGTGTCAGTGTGTTAGACATGGTGACCAGGATCAGTGTCAGTGTGTTGGACATGACCAGGCTCAGTGTCAATGTGTTGGACATGATGACTAGGACCAGTGTCAGTGTGTTGGATATGATGACCAGGATCAGTGTCAGAGTGTTGGACATAATGACCAGGACAAGTGTCAGTAAGCAGGACATTATGACCAGAATCAGTGTATGTGTGTTGGACATGATGACCAGGATCAGTGTCAGTGTGTTGGACATGACCAGGCGCAATGTCAGTGTGCAGGACATGATGACCAGGATCAGTTTCAATGTGTTGGACATGATGAGCAGGATCAGTGTCAATGTGTTGGACATGTCGATCTGGATCAGTGTCAGTGTGTTGGACATGATGACCAGGCACAGTGTCAGTGCGTTGGAAATGACGGACATCCTCAGTGTCAGTGTGTTGGACATGATGACCAGGCTCAGTGTTAGTGTGTTGGACATGACCAGGCTCAGTGTCAATGTGTTTGACATGATGACTAAGATCAGTGGCAGTGTGTTGGTCATGATGACCAGGATCAGTGTCAGTGTGTTGGACATGATGACAAGGATCAGTGTCAGTGTGTTGGACATGGTGAACAGGATCAGTGTCAGTGTGTTGGACATGATGACCAGGATCAGTGTCAGTGTGTTAAACTTGACCAGGCTCAGTGTCAGTGTGTTGGACATGATGACTAGGATCAGTGTCAGTGTGTTGGACATGAAGACCAGGATCAGTATCAGTGTGTTGGACATGATGATCAGTATCAGTATAAGTATGTTGGGCATGATGACCAGGCTCAGTGTCAGTGTGTTTGACATGACGGACATCCTCAGTGTCAGTGTGTTGGACATGATGACTAGGATCAGTGTCAGTGTGTTGGGCATGACCAGGCTCTGTGTCAGTGTGATGGACATGACCAGGCTCTGTGTCAGTGTGTTGTACATGGTCAGACTCAGTGTCAGTGTGTTAGACATGATGACCAGGCTCAGTGTCATTAAGTTGGACATGATGACCAGGATCAGTGTTATTTTGTTGGACATGACCAAGCTCAGTGACAATGTGTTTGACA
Organism: Oncorhynchus clarkii lewisi; assembly: GCF_045791955.1. Classification (NCBI taxonomy): domain Eukaryota; kingdom Metazoa; phylum Chordata; class Actinopteri; order Salmoniformes; family Salmonidae; genus Oncorhynchus; species Oncorhynchus clarkii. The sequence continues at coordinate 50,073,973 of NC_092169.1, forward strand.
TTATGACCAGGATCAGTGTCAGTGTGTTGGACATGATGACCAGGCTCAGTGTCAGTGTGTTGGACATGGTAACCAGGCTCAGTGTTAGTGTGTTGGACATGATGACCAGGCTCAGTGTCAGTGTGTTTGACATGATGACCAGGATCAGTGTTAGTGTGTTGGACATGACCAGGCTTAGTGTCAGTGTGTTGGACATGACCAGGCGCAGTGTCAATGTGTAGGACATGATGACCAGGATCAGTGTCAGTGTGTTGGTCATGATGACCAGGATCAGTGTCCGTGTGTTGGACATGATGACCAGGATCAGAATCAGTGTGTTGGACATGATGATCAGTATCAGTATGTTGGGCATGATGACCAGGCTCAGTGTCAGTGTGTTGGACATGATGACCAGGCTCAGTGTCAGTGTGTTGTACATTATGACCAGGCTCAGTGTCAGTATGTTGGACATGACCAGGCTCAGTGTCAGTGTGTTTGACATGATGACCAGACTCAGTGTCAGTGTGTATGACATGATGACCAGGATCAGTGTTAGTGTGTTGGACATGACCAGGCTCAGTGTCCATGTGTTGGACATGACCAGGCGCAGTGTCAGTGCGTTGGACATGATTACCAGGATCAGTGTCAGTATGTTGGTCATGATGACCAGGATCAGTGTCAGTGTGTTGGACATGATGACCAGGCTCAGTGTCAGTGTGTTGGACATGATGACAAGGATCAGTGTCAGTGTGTTGGACAATATGACCAGGATCAGCGTCAGTGTGTTGGAAATGACGGACATCCTCAGTGTCAGTGTGTTGGACATGATGACCAGGATCAGTGTTAGTTTGTTGGACATGACCCGGCTCAGTGGCAGTGTGTTGGACATGATGACCAGGATCAGTGTCAGTGTGTTGGTCATGATGACCAGGATCAGTGTCAGTGTGTTGGACATGATTTCCAGGCTCAGTGTCAGTGTGTTGGACATGACCAGGCTCAGTGTCAGTGTGTTGGAAATGACGGACATCCTCAGTGTCAATGTGTTTTACATGATGACCAAGACCAGTGGCAGTGTGTTGGACATGATGACCAGGTTCAGTGTCAGTGTGTTGGACATGATAACCAGGCTCAGTGTCAGTGTGTTGGACATGATGACCAGGCTCAGTGTCAATGTGTTGGACATGATGACCAGGATCAGTGTCAGTGTGTTGGACATGTTGACCAGGATCAGTGTCAGTGTATTGGAGATGATGACCAGGATCAGTGTCAGTGTGTTGGTCATGATGACCAGGATCAGTGTCAGTGTGTTGGACATTAAGACCAGGATCAGTATCAGTGTGTTGGAGATGATGATCAGTATCAGTATAAGTATGTTGGGCATGATGACCAGACTCAATGTCTGTGTGTTGGACATGACCAGGCTCAGTGTCAGTGTGTTGGAAATGACGGACATCCTCAGTGTCAGTGTGTTGGACATGATGACCAGGCTCAGTGTCAGTGTGTTGGACATGATGACTAGGACAAGTATCAGTGTGTTGGACATGATGACCAGAATCAGTGTCAGTGTGTTAGACATGGTGACCAGGATCAGTGTCAGTGTGTTGGACATGACCAGGCTCAGTGTCAATGTGTTGGACATGATGACTAGGACCAGTGTCAGTGTGTTGGATATGATGACCAGGATCAGTGTCAGAGTGTTGGACATAATGACCAGGACAAGTGTCAGTAAGCAGGACATTATGACCAGAATCAGTGTATGTGTGTTGGACATGATGACCAGGATCAGTGTCAGTGTGTTGGACATGACCAGGCGCAATGTCAGTGTGCAGGACATGATGACCAGGATCAGTTTCAATGTGTTGGACATGATGAGCAGGATCAGTGTCAATGTGTTGGACATGTCGATCTGGATCAGTGTCAGTGTGTTGGACATGATGACCAGGCACAGTGTCAGTGCGTTGGAAATGACGGACATCCTCAGTGTCAGTGTGTTGGACATGATGACCAGGCTCAGTGTTAGTGTGTTGGACATGACCAGGCTCAGTGTCAATGTGTTTGACATGATGACTAAGATCAGTGGCAGTGTGTTGGTCATGATGACCAGGATCAGTGTCAGTGTGTTGGACATGATGACAAGGATCAGTGTCAGTGTGTTGGACATGGTGAACAGGATCAGTGTCAGTGTGTTGGACATGATGACCAGGATCAGTGTCAGTGTGTTAAACTTGACCAGGCTCAGTGTCAGTGTGTTGGACATGATGACTAGGATCAGTGTCAGTGTGTTGGACATGAAGACCAGGATCAGTATCAGTGTGTTGGACATGATGATCAGTATCAGTATAAGTATGTTGGGCATGATGACCAGGCTCAGTGTCAGTGTGTTTGACATGACGGACATCCTCAGTGTCAGTGTGTTGGACATGATGACTAGGATCAGTGTCAGTGTGTTGGGCATGACCAGGCTCTGTGTCAGTGTGATGGACATGACCAGGCTCTGTGTCAGTGTGTTGTACATGGTCAGACTCAGTGTCAGTGTGTTAGACATGATGGCCAGGCTCAGTGTCATTAAGTTGGACATGATGACCAGGATCAGTGTTATTTTGTTGGACATGACCAAGCTCAGTGACAATGTGTTTGACATTATGACCAGGATCAGTGTCAGTGTGTTGGACATGATGACCAGGCTCAGTGTCAGTGTGTTGGACATGGTAACCAGGCTCAGTGTTAGTGTGTTGGACATGATGACCAGGCTCAGTGTCAGTGTGTTTGACATGATGACCAGGATCAGTGTCAGTGTGTTGGTCATGATGACCAGGATCAGTGTCCGTGTGTTGGAGATGATGACCAGGATCAGAATCAGTGTGTTGGACATGATGATCAGTATCAGTATGTTGGGCATGATGACCAGGCTCAGTGTCAGTGTGTTGGACATGATGACCAGGCTCAGTGTCAGTGTGTTGGACATGATGACCAGGCTCAGTGTCAGTATGTTGCAGATGACCAGGTTCAGTGTCAGCATGGTAGACTTGATGACCAGGCTCAGCATCAGCATGGTAGACTTGATGACCAGGCTCAGTGTCAGTGTGTTGTACATGATCAGGATTATTGACAGTGTGTTGGACACAATGACCAGGCTGTGTCAGTGTGTTGGACATGACCAGGCTCAGTGTCAGTGTGTTGGACATGATAACCAGGATCAGTGAAAGTGTGCTGGACATGAAGACCAGGATCGGTGTCAGTGTGTTTGACATGATGACCATGCTCAGTGTCAGTATGTTGGACATGATAACCAGGATCAGTGTCAGTGTGTTGGACATGATAAACAGAATCAGTGTCAGTGTGTTGGACATGATGACCAGGCTCAGTGTCAGTATGTTGGACTTGATGACCAGGCTCAATGTGTAGGTCATGATGACCAGGCTCGGTGTCAGTGTGTTGGGCAAGATGACCAGGATCAGTGTCCGTGTGTTGGACATGATGACCAGGATCGGTGTCAGTGTGTTGGACATGATGACCAGAATCAGTGTCTGTGTGTTGGACATGATGACCAGGATCAGTGTCAGTGTGTTGGACATGACCAGGCACAATGTCAGTGTGCAGGACATGATGAACAGGATCCGTGTCAGTGTGTTGGACATGATGACCAGGATCAGTGTCAATGTGTTGGACATGACCAGGCTCAGTTTCAGAATGTTGGACATGACCAGGCTCAGTGTCAGTGTGTTTGACATGATGACCAGACTCAGTGTCAGTGTGTTGGACATGATGACCAGGATCAGTGTTAGTTTGTTGGACATGACCCGGCTCAGTGGCAGTGTGTTGGACATGATTTCCAGGCTCAGTGTCAGTGTGTTGGACATGATGACCAGGATCAGTGTCAGTGTGTTGGTCATGATGACCAGGATCAGTGTCAGTGTGTTGGACATGATTTCCAGGCTCAGTGTCAGTGTGTTGGACATGACCAGGCTCAGTGTCAGTGTGTTGGAAATGACGGACATCCTCAGTGACAGTGTGTTGGTCATGATGACCAGGATCAGTGTTAGTTTGTTGGACATGACCAGGCTCAGTGTCAGTATGTTGGACAACCAGGCTCAGTGTCAATGTGTTTTACATGATGACCAAGACCAGTGGCAGTGTGTTGGACATGATGACCAGGTTCAGTGTCAGTGTGTTGGACATGATAACCAGGCTCAGTGTCAGTGTGTTGGACATGATGACCAGGCTCAGTGTAAGTGTGTTGGACATGATGACAAGGATCAGTGTCAGTGTGTTGGACATGTTGACCAGGATCAGTGTCAGTGTGTTGGAGATGATGACCAGGATCAGTGTCAGTGTGTTGGTCATGATGACCAGGATCAGTGTCAGTGTGTTGGACATTAAGACCAGGATCAGTATCAGTGTGTTGGAGATGATGATCAGTATCAGTATAAGTATGTTGGGCATGATGACCAGACTCAATGTCTGTGTGTTGGACATGACCAGGCTCAGTGTTAGTGTGTTGGAAATGACGGACATCCTCAGTGTCAGTGTGTTGGACATGATGACCAGGCTCAGTGTCAGTGTGTTGGACATGATGACTAGGACAAGTATCAGTGTGTTGGACATGATGACCAGAATCAGTGTCAGTGTGTTAGACATGGTGAACAGGATCAGTGTCAGTGTGTTGGACATGACCAGGCGCAATGTCAGTGTGCAGGACATGATGACCAGGATCAGTTTCAATGTGTTGGACATGATGAGCAGGATCAGTGTCAATGTGTTGGACATGTCGATCTGGATCAGTGTCAGTGTGTTGGACATGATGACCAGGATCAGTGTCAGTGTGTTGGACATGACCAGGCTCAGTGTCAGTGTGTTGGACATGATGACCAGGCTCAGTGTCAGTGTGTTGGACATGATGACCAGGCTCAGTGGCAGTATGTTGGACATGACCAGACTCTGTGTCAGTGTGTTGGACATGATGACCAGGCTCAGTGTCAGTGTGTTGGACATGACCAGGCTCAGTGTCAGTATGTTGGACATGTCCAGGCTCAGTGTCAGTGTGTTTGACATGATGACCAGACTCAGTGTCAGTGTGTTGGACATGATGACCAGGATCAGTGTTAGTTTGTTGGACATGACCCGGCTCAGTGGCAGTGTGTTGGACATGATGACCAGGATCAGTATCAGTGTGTTGGTCATGATGACCAGGATCAGTGTCAGTGTGTTGGACCCGATGACCAAGATCAGTGTCAGTGTGTTGGACATTATGACCAGGCTCAGTGTCAGTGTGTTGGAAATGACGGACATCCTCAGTGTCAGTGTGTTGGACATGATGACCAGGATCAGTGTTAGTTTGTTGGACATGACCAGGCTCAGTGTCAGTGTGTTGGACATGATGACCAGGCTCAGTGTCAGTGTGTTGGACATGATGATCTGGCCCAGTGTCAGTATGTTGGACCCGATGACCAAGATCAGTGTCAGTGTGTTGGACATGATGACCAGGCTCAGTGTCAGTATGGTGGAGAGGACCAGGCTCAGTGTCAGCATGGTAGACTTGATTACCAGGCTCAGTGTCAGTGTGTTGGTCTTGTCAAGACGCAGTGTCAGTGTGTTGTACACGACCAGGATTATGATCAGTGTAATGGACACAATGACCAGGCTCTGTATGAGTGTGTTGGACATGACCAGGCTCAGTGTCAGTGTGTTTGACATGATGACCAGGATCAGTGTCAGTGTGCTGGACATGATGACCAGGATCAGTGTAAGTGTGTTGGACATGATGACCAGCCTCAGTGTCAGTGTGTTGGACATGATGACCAGGCACAGTGTCAGTGTGTTGGACATGATAACCAGGCTCAGTGTCAGTATGTCGGACATGATAACCAGGATCAGTGTCTGTGTGTTGGACATGACCAGGCTCAGTGTCAGTGTGTTGGAAATGACGGACATCCTCAGTGTCAGTGTGTTGGACATGATTTCCAGGCTCAGTGTCAGTGTGTTGGACATGACCAGGCTCATTGTCAGTGTGTTGGAAATGACGGACATCCTCAGTGTCAGTGTGTTGGACATGATGACCAGGATCAGTGTTAGTTTGTTGGACATGACCCGGCTCAGTGGCAGTGTGTTGGACATGATGACCAGGATCAGTGTCAGTGTGTTGGTCATGATGACCAGGATCAGTGTCAGTGTGTTGGACATGATTTCCAGGCTCAGTGTCAGTGTGTTGGACATGACCAGGCTCAGTGTCAGTGTGTTGGAAATGACGGACATCCTCAGTGTCAATGTGTTTTACATGATGACCAAGACCAGTGGCAGTGTGTTGGACATGATGACCAGGTTCAGTGTCAGTTTGTTGGACATGATAACCAGGCTCAGTGTCAGTGTGTTGGACATGATGACCAGGCTCAGTGTCAATGTGTTGGACATGATGACCAGGATCAGTGTCAGTGTGTTGGACATGTTGACCAGGATCAGTGTTAGTGTGTTGGTCATGATGACCAGGATCAGTGTCAGTGTGTTGGACATTAAGACCAGGATCAGTATCAGTGTGTTGGAGATGATGATCAGTATCAGTATAAGTATGTTGGGCATGATGACCAGACTCAATGTCTGTGTGTTGGACATGACCAGGCTCAGTGTCAGTGTGTTGGAAATGACGGACATCCTCAGTGTCAGTGTGTTGGACATGATGACCAGGCTCAGTGTCAGTGTGTTGGACATGATGACTAGGACAAGTATCAGTGTGTTGGACATGATGACCAGAATCAGTGTCAGTGTGTTAGACATGGTGACCAGGATCAGTGTCAGTGTGTTGGACATGACCAGGCTCAGTGTCAATGTGTTGGACATGATGACTAGGACCAGTGTCAGTGTGTTGGATATGATGACCAGGATCAGTGTCAGAGTGTTGGACATAATGACCAGGACAAGTGTCAGTAAGCAGGACATTATGACCAGAATCAGTGTATGTGTGTTGGACATGATGACCAGGATCAGTGTCAGTGTGTTGGACATGACCAGGCGCAATGTCAGTGTGCAGGACATGATGACCAGGATCAGTTTCAATGTGTTGGACATGATGAGCAGGATCAGTGTCAATGTGTTGGACATGTCGATCTGGATCAGTGTCAGTGTGTTGGACATGATGACCAGGCACAGTGTCAGTGCGTTGGAAATGACGGACATCCTCAGTGTCAGTGTGTTGGACATGATGACCAGGCTCAGTGTTAGTGTGTTGGACATGACCAGGCTCAGTGTCAATGTGTTTGACATGATGACTAAGATCAGTGGCAGTGTGTTGGTCATGATGACCAGGATCAGTGTCAGTGTGTTGGACATGATGACAAGGATCAGTGTCAGTGTGTTGGACATGGTGAACAGGATCAGTGTCAGTGTGTTGGACATGATGACCAGGATCAGTGTCAGTGTGTTAAACTTGACCAGGCTCAGTGTCAGTGTGTTGGACATGATGACTAGGATCAGTGTCAGTGTGTTGGACATGAAGACCAGGATCAGTATCAGTGTGTTGGACATGATGATCAGTATCAGTATAAGTATGTTGGGCATGATGACCAGGCTCAGTGTCAGTGTGTTTGACATGACGGACATCCTCAGTGTCAGTGTGTTGGACATGATGACTAGGATCAGTGTCAGTGTGTTGGGCATGACCAGGCTCTGTGTCAGTGTGATGGACATGACCAGGCTCTGTGTCAGTGTGTTGTACATGGTCAGACTCAGTGTCAGTGTGTTAGACATGATGGCCAGGCTCAGTGTCATTAAGTTGGACATGATGACCAGGATCAGTGTTATTTTGTTGGACATGACCAAGCTCAGTGACAATGTGTTTGACATTATGACCAGGATCAGTGTCAGTGTGTTGGACATGATGACCAGGCTCAGTGTCAGTGTGTTGGACATGATGACCAGGCTCAGTGTCAGTGTGTTGGACATGATGATCTGGCCCAGTGTCAGTATGTTGGACCCGATGACCAAGATCAGTGTCAGTGTGTTGGACATGATGACCAGGCTCAGTGTCAGTATGGTGGAGAGGACCAGGCTCAGTGTCAGCATGGTAGACTTGATTACCAGGCTCAGTGTCAGTGTGTTGGTCTTGTCAAGACGCAGTGTCAGTGTGTTGTACACGACCAGGATTATGATCAGTGTAATGGACACAATGACCAGGCTCTGTATGAGTGTGTTGGACATGACCAGGCTCAGTGTCAGTGTGTTTGACATGATAACCAGGATCAGTGTCAGTGTGCTGGACATGATGACCAGGATCAGTGTAAGTGTGTTGGACATGATGACCAGCCTCAGTGTCAGTGTGTTGGACATGATGACCAGGCACAGTGTCAGTGTGTTGGACATGATAACCAGGCTCAGTGTCAGTATGTCGGACATGATAACCAGGATCAGTGTCTGTGTGTTGGACATGACCAGGCTCAGTGTCAGTGTGTTGGAAATGACGGACATCCTCAGTGTCAGTGTGTTGGACATGATTTCCAGGCTCAGTGTCAGTGTGTTGGACATGACCAGGCTCAGTGTCAGTGTGTTGGAAATGACGGACATCCTCAGTGTCAGTGTGTTGGACATGATGACCAGGATCAGTGTTAGTTTGTTGGACATGACCCGGCTCAGTGGCAGTGTGTTGGACATGATGACCAGGATCAGTGTCAGTGTGTTGGTCATGATGACCAGGATCAGTGTCAGTGTGTTGGACATGATTTCCAGGCTCAGTGTCAGTGTGTTGGACATGACCAGGCTCAGTGTCAGTGTGTTGGAAATGACGGACATCCTCAGTGTCAATGTGTTTTACATGATGACCAAGACCAGTGGCAGTGTGTTGGACATGATGACCAGGTTCAGTGTCAGTGTGTTGGACATGATAACCAGGCTCAGTGTCAGTGTGTTGGACATGATGACCAGGCTCAGTGTCAATGTGTTGGACATGATGACCAGGATCAGTGTCAGTGTGTTGGACATGTTGACCAGGATCAGTGTCAGTGTATTGGAGATGATGACCATGATCAGTGTCAGTGTGTTGGTCATGATGACCAGGATCAGTGTCAGTGTGTTGGACATTAAGACCAGGATCAGTGTCAGTGTGTTGGAGATGATGATCAGTATCAGTATAAGTATGTTGGGCATGATGACCAGACTCAATATCTGTGTGTTGGACATGACCAGGCTCAGTGTCAGTGTGTTGGAAATGACGGACATCCTCAGTGTCAGTGTTTTGGACATGATGACCAGGCTCAGTGTCAGTGTGTTGGACATGATGACTAGGACAAGTATCAGTGTGTTGGACATGATGACCAGAATCAGTGTCAGTGTGTTAGACATGGTGACCAGGATCAGTGTCAGTGTGTTGGACATGACCAGGCTCAGTGTCAATGTGTTGGACATGATGACTAGGACCAGTGTCAGTGTGTTGGATATGATGACCAGGATCAGTGTCAGAGTGTTGGACATAATGACCAGGACAAGTGTCAGTAAGCAGGACATTATGACCAGGATCAGTGTCAGTGTGTTGGACATGATGACCAGGATCAGTGTCAGTGTGTTGGACATGACCAGGCGCAATGTCAGTGTGCAGGACATGATGACCAGGATCAGTTTCAATGTGTTGGACATGATGAGCAGGATCAGTGTCAATGTGTTGGACATGTCGATCTGGATCAGTGTCAGTGTGTTGGACATGATGACCAGGCACAGTGTCAGTGCGTTGGAAATGACGGACATCCTCAGTGTCAGTGTGTTGGACATGATGACCAGGCTCAGTGTTAGTGTGTTGGACATGACCAGGCTCAGTGTTAATGTGTTTGACATGATGACTAAGATCAGTGGCAGTGTGTTGGTCATGATGACCAGGATCAGTGTCAGTGTGTTGGACATGATGACAAGGATCAGTGTCAGTGTGTTGGACATGGTGAACAGGATCAGTGTCAGTGTGTTGGACATGATGACCAGGATCAGTGTCAGTGTGTTAAACTTGACCAGGCTCAGTGTCAGTGTGTTGGACATGATGACTAGGATCAGTGTCAGTGTGTTGGACATGAAGACCAGGATCAGTATCAGTGTGTTGGACATGATGATCAGTATCAGTATAAGTATGTTGGGCATGATGACCAGGCTCAGTGTCAGTGTGTTTGACATGACGGACATCCTCAGTGTCAGTGTGTTGGACATGATGACTAGGATCAGTGTCAGTGTGTTGGGCATGACCAGGCTCTGTGTCAGTGTGATGGACATGACCAGGCTCTGTGTCAGTGTGTTGTACATGGTCAGACTCAGTGTCAGTGTGTTAGACATGATGGCCAGGCTCAGTGTCATTAAGTTGGACATGATGACCAGGATCAGTGTTATTTTGTTGGACATGACCAAGCTCAGTGACAATGTGTTTGACATTATGACCAGGATCAGTGTCAGTGTGTTGGACATGATGACCAGGCTCAGTGTCAGTGTTTTGGACATGGTAACCAGGCTCAGTGTTAGTGTGTTGGACATGATGACCAGGCTCAGTGTCAGTGTGTTTGACATGATGACCAGGATCAGTGTTAGTGTGTTGGACATGACCAGGCTTAGTGTCAGTGTGTTGGACATGACCAGGCGCAGTGTCAATGTGTAGGACATGATGACCAGGATCAGTGTCAGTGTGTTGGTCATGATGACCAGGATCAGTGTCCATGTGTTGGACATGATGACCAGGATCAGAATCAGTGTGTTGGACATGATGATCAGTATCAGTATGTTGGGCATGATGACCAGGCTCAGTGTCAGTGTGTTGGACATGATGACCAGGCTCAGTGTCAGTGTGTTGGACATGATGACCAGGCTCAGTGTCAGTATGTTGCAGATGACCAGGTTCAGTGTCAGCATGGTAGACTTGATGACCAGGCTCAGCATCAGCATGGTAGACTTGATGACCAGGCTCAGTGTCAGTGTGTTGTACATGATCAGGATTATTGACAGTGTGTTGGACACAATGACCAGGCTGTGTCAGTGTGTTGGACATGACCAGGCTCAGTGTCAGTGTGTTGGACATGATAACCAGGATCAGTGAAAGTGTGCTGGACATGAAGACCAGGATCGGTGTCAGTGTGTTTGACATGATGACCATGCTCAGTGTCAGTATGTTGGACATGATAACCAGGATCAGTGTCAGTGTGTTGGACATGATAAACAGAATCAGTGTCAGTGTGTTGGACATGATGACCAGGCTCAGTGTCAGTATGTTGGACTTGATGACCAGGCTCAATGTGTAGGTCATGATGACCAGGCTCGGTGTCAGTGTGTTGGGCAAGATGACCAGGATCAGTGTCCGTGTGTTGGACATGATGACCAGGATCGGTGTCAGTGTGTTGGACATGATGACCAGAATCAGTGTCTGTGTGTTGGACATGATGACCAGGATCAGTGTCAGTGTGTTGGACATGACCAGGCACAATGTCAGTGTGCAGGACATGATGAACAGGATCCGTGTCAGTGTGTTGGACATGATGACCAGGATCAGTGTCAATGTGTTGGACATGACCAGGCTCAGTTTCAGAATGTTGGACATGACCAGGCTCAGTGTCAGTGTGTTTGACATGATGACCAGACTCAGTGTCAGTGTGTTGGACATGATGACCAGGATCAGTGTTAGTTTGTTGGACATGACCCGGCTCAGTGGCAGTGTGTTGGACATGATTTCCAGGCTCAGTGTCAGTGTGTTGGACATGATGACCAGGATCAGTGTTAGTTTGTTGGACATGACCAGGCTCAGTGTCAGTATGTTGGACAACCAGGCTCAGTGTCAATGTGTTTTACATGATGACCAAGACCAGTGGCAGTGTGTTGGACAACCAGGCTCAGTGTCAGTGTGTTGGACATGATAACCAGGCTCAGTGTCAGTGTGTTGGACATGATGACCAGGCTCAGTGTAAGTGTGTTGGACATGATGACAAGGATCAGTGTCAGTGTGTTGGACATGTTGACCAGGATCAGTGTCAGTGTGTTGGAGATGATGACCAGGATCAGTGTCAGTGTGTTGGTCATGATGACCAGGATCAGTGTCAGTGTGTTGGAGATGATGATCAGTATCAGTATAAGTATGTTGGGCATGATGACCAGACTCAATGTCTGTGTGTTGGACATGACCAGGCTCAGTGTCAGTGTGTTGGAAATGACGGACATCCTCAGTGTCAGTGTGTTGGACATGATGACCAGGCTCAGTGTCAGTGTGTTGGACATGATGACTAGGACAAGTATCAGTGTGTTGGACATGATGACCAGAATCAGTGTCAGTGTGTTGGACATGATGACCAGGATCAGTGTCAGTGTGTTGGACATGACCAGGCTACGTGTCAGTGTGTTGGACATGATGATCAGGCTCAGTGTCAGTATGTTTGACATGACCAGGCTCTGTGTCAGTGTGTTGGACATGACCAGGCTAAGATTCAGTATGTTGGACATGACAAGGCTGTGTCAGTATGTTTGACATGACCAGGCTCAGTGTCAGCATGGTAGACTTGATGACCAGGCTCAGTGTCAGTGTGTTGGACATGATGACCAGGCTCAGTGTCAGTGTGTTGGACATGACCAGGCTCAGTGTCAGTGCATGGGAAATGACAGACATCCTCAGTGTTAGTGTGTTGGACATGACCAGGCTCAGTGTCAATGTGTTTGACATGATGACTAAGATGAGTGGCAGTGTGTTGGACATGATGACCAGGATCAGTGTCAGTGTGTTGGTCATGATGACCAGGATCAGTGTCAGTGTGTTGGACATGATGACCAGGCTCAGTGTCAGTGTGTTGGACATGATGACAAGGATCAGTGTCAGTGTGTTGGACATGATGACCAGGATCAGTGTCAGTGTGTTGGACATGGTGAACAGGATCAGTGTCAGTGTGTTGGACATGATGACCAGGATCAGTGTCAGTGTGTTGGACATGATGAATAGGATCAGTGTCAGTGTGTTGGACATGAAGACCAGGATCAGTATCAGTGTGTTGGACATGATGATCAGTATCAGTATAAGTATGTTGGGCATGATGACCAGGCTCAGTGTCAGTGTGTTGGACATGACTGACATCCTCAGTGTCAGTGTGTTGGACATGATGACCAGGCTCAGTGTCAGTGTGTTGGACATGATGACCAGGCGCAATGTCAGTGTGCAGGACATGATGACCAGGATCAGTTTCAATGTGTTGGACATGATGAGCAGGATCAGTGTCAATATGTTGGACATGTCGATCTGGATCAGTGTCAGTGTGTTGGACATGATGACCAGGATCAGTGTCAGTGTGTTGGACATGACCAGGCTACGTTTCAGTGTGTTGGACATGATGACCAGGACAAGTGTCAGTAAGCAGGACATTATGACCAGGATCAGTGTCAGTGTGTTGGACATGATGACCAGGATCAGTGTCAGTGTGTTGGACATGACCAGGCGCAATGTCAGTGTGCAGGACATGATGACCAGGATCAGTTTCAATGTGTTGGACATGATGAGCAGGATCAGTGTCAATGTGTTGGACATGTCGATCTGGATCAGTGTCAGTGTGTTGGACATGATGACCAGGCACAGTGTCAGTGCGTTGGAAATGACGGACATCCTCAGTGTCAGTGTGTTGGACATGATGACCAGGCTCAGTGTTAGTGTGTTGGACATGACCAGGCTCAGTGTTAATGTGTTTGACATGATGACTAAGATCAGTGGCAGTGTGTTGGTCATGATGACCAGGATCAGTGTCAGTGTGTTGGACATGATGACAAGGATCAGTGTCAGTGTGTTGGACATGGTGAACAGGATCAGTGTCAGTGTGTTGGACATGATGACCAGGATCAGTGTCAGTGTGTTAAACTTGACCAGGCTCAGTGTCAGTGTGTTGGACATGATGACTAGGATCAGTGTCAGTGTGTTGGACATGAAGACCAGGATCAGTATCAGTGTGTTGGACATGATGATCAGTATCAGTATAAGTATGTTGGGCATGATGACCAGGCTCAGTGTCAGTGTGTTTGACATGACGGACATCCTCAGTGTCAGTGTGTTGGACATGATGACTAGGATCAGTGTCAGTGTGTTGGGCATGACCAGGCTCTGTGTCAGTGTGATGGACATGACCAGGCTCTGTGTCAGTGTGTTGTACATGGTCAGACTCAGTGTCAGTGTGTTAGACATGATGGCCAGGCTCAGTGTCATTAAGTTGGACATGATGACCAGGATCAGTGTTATTTTGTTGGACATGACCAAGCTCAGTGACAATGTGTTTGACATTATGACCAGGATCAGTGTCAGTGTGTTGGAAATGATGACCAGGCTCAGTGTCAGTGTTTTGGACATGGTAACCAGGCTCAGTGTTAGTGTGTTGGACATGATGACCAGGCTCAGTGTCAGTGTGTTTGACATGATGACCAGGATCAGTGTTAGTGTGTTGGACATGACCAGGCTTAGTGTCAGTGTGTTGGACATGACCAGGCGCAGTGTCAATGTGTAGGACATGATGACCAGGATCAGTGTCAGTGTGTTGGTCATGATGACCAGGATCAGTGTCCATGTGTTGGACATGATGACCAGGATCAGAATCAGTGTGTTGGACATGATGATCAGTATCAGTATGTTGGGCATGATGACCAGGCTCAGTGTCAGTGTGTTGGACATGATGACCAGGCTCAGTGTCAGTGTGTTGGACATGATGACCAGGCTCAGTGTCAGTATGTTGCAGATGACCAGGTTCAGTGTCAGCATGGTAGACTTGATGACCAGGCTCAGCATCAGCATGGTAGACTTGATGACCAGGCTCAGTGTCAGTGTGTTGTACATGATCAGGATTATTGACAGTGTGTTGGACACAATGACCAGGCTGTGTCAGTGTGTTGGACATGACCAGGCTCAGTGTCAGTGTGTTGGACATGATAACCAGGATCAGTGAAAGTGTGCTGGACATGAAGACCAGGATCGGTGTCAGTGTGTTTGACATGATGACCATGCTCAGTGTCAGTATGTTGGACATGATAACCAGGATCAGTGTCAGTGTGTTGGACATGATAAACAGAATCAGTGTCAGTGTGTTGGACATGATGACCAGGCTCAGTGTCAGTATGTTGGACTTGATGACCAGGCTCAATGTGTAGGTCATGATGACCAGGCTCGGTGTCAGTGTGTTGGGCAAGATGACCAGGATCAGTGTCCGTGTGTTGGACATGATGACCAGGATCGGTGTCAGTGTGTTGGACATGATGACCAGAATCAGTGTCTGTGTGTTGGACATGATGACCAGGATCAGTGTCAGTGTGTTGGACATGACCAGGCACAATGTCAGTGTGCAGGACATGATGAACAGGATCCGTGTCAGTGTGTTGGACATGATGACCAGGATCAGTGTCAATGTGTTGGACATGACCAGGCTCAGTTTCAGAATGTTGGACATGACCAGGCTCAGTGTCAGTGTGTTTGACATGATGACCAGACTCAGTGTCAGTGTGTTGGACATGATGACCAGGATCAGTGTTAGTTTGTTGGACATGACCCGGCTCAGTGGCAGTGTGTTGGACATGATTTCCAGGCTCAGTGTCAGTGTGTTGGACATGATGACCAGGATCAGTGTTAGTTTGTTGGACATGACCAGGCTCAGTGTCAGTATGTTGGACAACCAGGCTCAGTGTCAATGTGTTTTACATGATGACCAAGACCAGTGGCAGTGTGTTGGACAACCAGGCTCAGTGTCAGTGTGTTGGACATGATAACCAGGCTCAGTGTCAGTGTGTTGGACATGATGACCAGGCTCAGTGTAAGTGTGTTGGACATGATGACAAGGATCAGTGTCAGTGTGTTGGACATGTTGACCAGGATCAGTGTCAGTGTGTTGGAGATGATGACCAGGATCAGTGTCAGTGTGTTGGTCATGATGACCAGGATCAGTGTCAGTGTGTTGGAGATGATGATCAGTATCAGTATAAGTATGTTGGGCATGATGACCAGACTCAATGTCTGTGTGTTGGACATGACCAGGCTCAGTGTCAGTGTGTTGGAAATGACGGACATCCTCAGTGTCAGTGTGTTGGACATGATGACCAGGCTCAGTGTCAGTGTGTTGGACATGATGACTAGGACAAGTATCAGTGTGTTGGACATGATGACCAGAATCAGTGTCAGTGTGTTGGACATGATGACCAGGATCAGTGTCAGTGTGTTGGACATGACCAGGCTACGTGTCAGTGTGTTGGACATGATGATCAGGCTCAGTGTCAGTATGTTTGACATGACCAGGCTCTGTGTCAGTGTGTTGGACATGACCAGGCTAAGATTCAGTATGTTGGACATGACAAGGCTGTGTCAGTATGTTTGACATGACCAGGCTCAGTGTCAGCATGGTAGACTTGATGACCAGGCTCAGTGTCAGTGTGTTGGACATGATGACCAGGCTCAGTGTCAGTGTGTTGGACATGACCAGGCTCAGTGTCAGTGCATGGGAAATGACAGACATCCTCAGTGTTAGTGTGTTGGACATGACCAGGCTCAGTGTCAATGTGTTTGACATGATGACTAAGATGAGTGGCAGTGTGTTGGACATGATGACCAGGATCAGTGTCAGTGTGTTGGTCATGATGACCAGGATCAGTGTCAGTGTGTTGGACATGATGACCAGGCTCAGTGTCAGTGTGTTGGACATGATGACAAGGATCAGTGTCAGTGTGTTGGACATGATGACCAGGATCAGTGTCAGTGTGTTGGACATGGTGAACAGGATCAGTGTCAGTGTGTTGGACATGATGACCAGGATCAGTGTCAGTGTGTTGGACATGATGAATAGGATCAGTGTCAGTGTGTTGGACATGAAGACCAGGATCAGTATCAGTGTGTTGGACATGATGATCAGTATCAGTATAAGTATGTTGGGCATGATGACCAGGCTCAGTGTCAGTGTGTTGGACATGACTGACATCCTCAGTGTCAGTGTGTTGGACATGATGACCAGGCTCAGTGTCAGTGTGTTGGACATGATGACCAGGCGCAATGTCAGTGTGCAGGACATGATGACCAGGATCAGTTTCAATGTGTTGGACATGATGAGCAGGATCAGTGTCAATATGTTGGACATGTCGATCTGGATCAGTGTCAGTGTGTTGGACATGATGACCAGGATCAGTGTCAGTGTGTTGGACATGACCAGGCTACGTTTCAGTGTGTTGGACATGATGACCAGGCTCAGTGTCAGTGTGTTGGACATGATGACCAGGCTCAGTGGCAGTATGTTGGACATGACCAGACTCTGTGTCAGTGTGTTGGACATGATGACCAGGCTCAGTGTCAGTGTGTTGGACATGACCAGGCTCAGTGTCAGTATGTTGGACATGTCCAGGCTCAGTGTCAGTGTGTTTGACATGATGACCAGACTCAGTGTCAGTGTGTTGGACATGATGACCAGGATCAGTGTTAGTTTGTTGGACATGACCCGGCTCAGTGGCAGTGTGTTGGACATGATGACCAGGATCAGTGTCAGTGTGTTGGACCCGATGACCAAGATCAGTGTCAGTGTGTTGGACATTATGACCAGGCTCAGTGTCAGTGTGTTGGAAATGACGGACATCCTCAGTGTCAGTGTGTTGGACATGATGACCAGGATCAGTGTTAGTTTGTTGGACATGACCAGGCTCAGTGTCAGTGTGTTGGACATGATGACCAGGCTCAGTGTCAGTGTGTTGGACATGATGATCTGGCCCAGTGTCAGTATGTTGGACCCGATGACCAAGATCAGTGTCAGTGTGTTGGACATGATGACCAGGCTCAGTGTCAGTATGGTGGAGAGGACCAGGCTCAGTGTCAGCATGGTAGACTTGATTACCAGGCTCAGTGTCAGTGTGTTGGTCTTGTCAAGACGCAGTGTCAGTGTGTTGTACACGACCAGGATTATGATCAGTGTAATGGACACAATGACCAGGCTCTGTATGAGTGTGTTGGACATGACCAGGCTCAGTGTCAGTGTGTTTGACATGATAACCAGGATCAGTGTCAGTGTGCTGGACATGATGACCAGGATCAGTGTAAGTGTGTTGGACATGATGACCAGCCTCAGTGTCAGTGTGTTGGACATGATGACCAGGCACAGTGTCAGTGTGTTGGACATGATAACCAGGCTCAGTGTCAGTATGTCGGACATGATAACCAGGATCAGTGTCTGTGTGTTGGACATGACCAGGCTCAGTGTCAGTGTGTTGGAAATGACAGACATCCTCAGTGTCAGTGTGTTGGACATGATGACCAGGCTCAGTGTCAGTGTGTTGGACATGATGACCAGGATCAGTGTTATTGTGTTGGACATGACCAGGCTCAGTGTCAATGTGTTGGACATGATGGCTAGGACCAGTGTCAGTGTGTTGGACATGATGACCTGGGTCAGTGTCAGTGTGTTGGACATGATGACCAGGATCAGTGTCAGTGCGTTGGACATGGTGACCAAAATCAGTGTCAGTGTGTTGGACATGACCAGGTGCAATGTCAGTGTGCAGGACATGATGACCAGGATCCGTGTCAGTGTGTTGGACATGATGACTAGGATCAGTGTCAATGTGTTGGACATGATAACCAGGATCAGTGTCAATGTGTTGGACATGATAACCAGGATCAGTGTCAATGTGTTGGACATGACAATCTGGATCAGTATCAGTGTGCTGGATATGACCAGGCTCAGTGTCAGTGTGTTGGACATGATGACCAGGATCAGTGTCAATGTGTTGGACATGATAACCAGGATCAGTGTCAATGTGTTGGACATGACAATCTGGATCAGTATCAGTGTGCTGGATATGACCAGGCTCAGTGTCAGTGTGTTGGACATGATGACCAGGATCAGTGTCAGTGTGTTGGACATGACCAGGCTTCGTGTCAGTGTGTTGGACATGATGATCAGGCTCAGTGTCAGTATGTTTGACATGACCAGGCTCTGTGTCAGTGTGTTGGACATGACCAGGCTAAGATTCAGTATGTTGGACATGACAAGGCTGTGTCAGTATGTTTGGCATGACCAGGCTCAGTGTCAGCATGGTAGACTTGATGACCAGGCTCAGTGTCAGTGTGTTGGACATGATGACCAGGCTCAGTGTCAGTGTGTTGGACATGACCAGGCTCAGTGTCAGTGCATGGGAAATGACAGACATCCTCAGTGTTAGTGTGTTGGACATGACCAGGCTCAGTGTCAATGTGTTTGACATGATGACTAAGATGAGTGGCAGTGTGTTGGACATGATGACCAGGATCAGTGTCAGTGTGTTGGTCATGATGACCAGGATCAGTGTCAGTGTGTTGGACATGATGACCAGGCTCAGTGTCAGTGTGTTGGACATGATGACAAGGATCAGTGTCAGTGTGTTGGACATGATTTCCAGGCTCAGTGTCAGTGTGTTGGACATGACCAGGCTCAGTGTCAGTGTGTTGGAAATGACGGACATCCTCAGTGTCAATGTGTTTTACATGATGACCAAGACCAGTGGCAGTGTGTTGGACATGATGACCAGGTTCAGTGTCAGTGTGTTGGACATGATAACCAGGCTCAGTGTCAGTGTGTTGGACATGATGACCAGGCTCAGTGTCAATGTGTTGGACATGATGACCAGGATCAGTGTCAGTGTGTTGGACATGTTGACCAGGATCAGTGTCAGTGTATTGGAGATGATGACCAGGATCAGTGTCAGTGTGTTGGTCATGATGACCAGGATCAGTGTCAGTGTGTTGGACATTAAGACCAGGATCAGTATCAGTGTGTTGGAGATGATGATCAGTATCAGTATAAGTATGTTGGGCATGATGACCAGACTCAATGTCTGTGTGTTGGACATGACCAGGCTCAGTGTCAGTGTGTTGGAAATGACGGACATCCTCAGTGTCAGTGTGTTGGACATGATGACCAGGCTCAGTGTCAGTGTGTTGGACATGATGACTAGGACAAGTATCAGTGTGTTGGACATGATGACCAGAATCAGTGTCAGTGTGTTAGACATGGTGACCAGGATCAGTGTCAGTGTGTTGGACATGACCAGGCTCAGTGTCAATGTGTTGGACATGATGACTAGGACCAGTGTCAGTGTGTTGGATATGATGACCAGGATCAGTGTCAGAGTGTTGGACATAATGACCAGGACAAGTGTCAGTAAGCAGGACATTATGACCAGAATCAGTGTATGTGTGTTGGACATGATGACCAGGATCAGTGTCAGTGTGTTGGACATGACCAGGCGCAATGTCAGTGTGCAGGACATGATGACCAGGATCAGTTTCAATGTGATGGACATGATGAGCAGGATCAGTGTCAATGTGTTGGACATGTCGATCTGGATCAGTGTCAGTGTGTTGGACATGATGACCAGGCACAGTGTCAGTGCGTTGGAAATGACGGACATCCTCAGTGTCAGTGTGTTGGACATGATGACCAGGCTCAGTGTTAGTGTGTTGGACATGACCAGGCTCAGTGTCAATGTGTTTGACATGATGACTAAGATCAGTGGCAGTGTGTTGGTCATGATGACCAGGATCAGTGTCAGTGTGTTGGACATGATGACAAGGATCAGTGTCAGTGTGTTGGACATGGTGAACAGGATCAGTGTCAGTGTGTTGGACATGATGACCAGGATCAGTGTCAGTGTGTTAAACTTGACCAGGCTCAGTGTCAGTGTGTTGGACATGATGACTAGGATCAGTGTCAGTGTGTTGGACATGAAGACCAGGATCAGTATCAGTGTGTTGGACATGATGATCAGTATCAGTATAAGTATGTTGGGCATGATGACCAGGCTCAGTGTCAGTGTGTTTGACATGACGGACATCCTCAGTGTCAGTGTGTTGGACATGATGACTAGGATCAGTGTCAGTGTGTTGGGCATGACCAGGCTCTGTGTCAGTGTGATGGACATGACCAGGCTCTGTGTCAGTGTGTTGTACATGGTCAGACTCAGTGTCAGTGTGTTAGACATGATGGCCAGGATCAGTGTCAGTGTGTTGGACATGATGACCAGGCTCAGTGTCAGTGTGTTGGACATGGTAACCAGGCTCAGTGTTAGTGTGTTGGACATGATGACCAGGCTCAGTGTCAGTGTGTTTGACATGATGACCAGGATCAGTGTCAGTGTGTTGGTCATGATGACCAGGATCAGTGTCCGTGTGTTGGACATGATGACCAGGATCAGAATCAGTGTGTTGGACATGATGATCAGTATCAGTATGTTGGGCATGATGACCAGGCTCAGTGTCAGTGTGTTGGACATGATGACCAGGCTCAGTGTCAGTGTGTTGGACATGATGACCAGGCTCAGTGTCAGTATGTTGCAGATGACCAGGTTCAGTGTCAGCATGGTAGACTTGATGACCAGGCTCAGCATCAGCATGGTAGACTTGATGACCAGGCTCAGTGTCAGTGTGTTGTACATGATCAGGATTATTGACAGTGTGTTGGACACAATGACCAGGCTGTGTCAGTGTGTTGGACATGACCAGGCTCAGTGTCAGTGTGTTGGACATGATAACCAGGATCAGTGAAAGTGTGCTGGACATGAAGACCAGGATCGGTGTCAGTGTGTTTGACATGATGACCATGCTCAGTGTCAGTATGTTGGACATGATAACCAGGATCAGTGTCAGTGTGTTGGACATGATAAACAGAATCAGTGTCAGTGTGTTGGACATGATGACCAGGCTCAGTGTCAGTATGTTGGACTTGATGACCAGGCTCAATGTGTAGGTCATGATGACCAGGCTCGGTGTCAGTGTGTTGGGCAAGATGACCAGGATCAGTGTCCGTGTGTTGGACATGATGACCAGGATCGGTGTCAGTGTGTTGGACATGATGACCAGAATCAGTGTCTGTGTGTTGGACATGATGACCAGGATCAGTGTCAGTGTGTTGGACATGACCAGGCACAATGTCAGTGTGCAGGACATGATGAACAGGATCCGTGTCAGTGTGTTGGACATGATGACCAGGATCAGTGTCAATGTGTTGGACATGACCAGGCTCAGTTTCAGAATGTTGGACATGACCAGGCTCAGTGTCAGTGTGTTTGACATGATGACCAGACTCAGTGTCAGTGTGTTGGACATGATGACCAGGATCAGTGTTAGTTTGTTGGACATGACCCGGCTCAGTGGCAGTGTGTTGGACATGATTTCCAGGCTCAGTGTCAGTGTGTTGGACATGATGACCAGGATCAGTGTCAGTGTGTTGGTCATGATTACCAGGATCAGTGTCAGTGTGTTGGACATGATTTCCAGGCTCAGTGTCAGTGTGTTGGACATGACCAGGCTCAGTGTCAGTGTGTTGGAAATGACGGACATCCTCAGTGACAGTGTGTTGGACATGATGACCAGGATCAGTGTTAGTTTGTTGGACATGACCAGGCTCAGTGTCAGTATGTTGGACAACCAGGCTCAGTGTCAATGTGTTTTACATGATGACCAAGACCAGTGGCAGTGTGTTGGACATGATGACCAGGTTCAGTGTCAGTGTGTTGGACATGATAACCAGGCTCAGTGTCAGTGTGTTGGACATGATGACCAGGCTCAGTGTAAGTGTGTTGGACATGATGACAAGGATCAGTGTCAGTGTGTTGGACATGTTGACCAGGATCAGTGTCAGTGTGTTGGAGATGATGACCAGGATCAGTGTCAGTGTGTTGGTCATGATGACCAGGATCAGTGTCAGTGTGTTGGACATTAAGACCAGGATCAGTATCAGTGTGTTGGAGATGATGATCAGTATCAGTATAAGTATGTTGGGCATGATGACCAGACTCAATGTCTGTGTGTTGGACATGACCAGGCTCAGTGTCAGTGTGTTGGAAATGACGGACATCCTCAGTGTCAGTGTGTTGGACATGATGACCAGGCTCAGTGTCAGTGTGTTGGACATGATGACTAGGACAAGTATCAGTGTGTTGGACATGATGACCAGAATCAGTGTCAGTGTGTTAGACATGGTGACCAGGATCAGTGTCAGTGTGTTGGACATAATGACCAGGACAAGTGTCAGTAAGCAGGACATTATGACCAGAATCAGTGTATGTGTGTTGGACATGATGACCAGGATCAGTGTCAGTGTGTTGGACATGACCAGGCGCAATGTCAGTGTGCAGGACATGATGACCAGGATCAGTTTCAATGTGTTGGACATGATGAGCAGGATCAGTGTCAATGTGTTGGACATGTCGATCTGGATCAGTGTCAGTGTGTTGGACATGATGACCAGGATCAGTGTCAGTGTGTTGGACATGACCAGGCTCAGTGTCAGTGTGTTGGACATGATGACCAGGCTCAGTGTCAGTGTGTTGGACATGATGACCAGGCTCAGTGGCAGTATGTTGGACATGACCAGACTCTGTGTCAGTGTGTTGGACATGATGACCAGGCTCAGTGTCAGTGTGTTGGACATGACCAGGCTCAGTGTCAGTATGTTGGACATGTCCAGGCTCAGTGTCAGTGTGTTTGACATGATGACCAGACTCAGTGTCAGTGTGTTGGACATGATGACCAGGATCAGTGTTAGTTTGTTGGACATGACCCGGCTCAGTGGCAGTGTGTTGGACATGATGACCAGGATCAGTATCAGTGTGTTGGTCATGATGACCAGGATCAGTGTCAGTGTGTTGGACCCGATGACCAAGATCAGTGTCATTGTGTTGGACATTATGACCAGGCTCAGTGTCAGTGTGTTGGAAATGACGGACATCCTCAGTGTCAGTGTGTTGGACATGATGACCAGGATCAGTGTTAGTTTGTTGGACATGACCAGGCTCAGTGTCAGTGTGTTGGACATGATGACCAGGCTCAGTGTCAGTGTGTTGGACATGATGATCTGGCCCAGTGTCAGTATGTTGGACCCGATGACCAAGATCAGTGTCAGTGTGTTGGACATGATGACCAGGCTCAGTGTCAGTATGGTGGAGAGGACCAGGCTCAGTGTCAGCATGGTAGACTTGATTACCAGGCTCAGTGTCAGTGTGTTGGTCTTGTCAAGACGCAGTGTCAGTGTGTTGTACACGACCAGGATTATGATCAGTGTAATGGACACAATGACCAGGCTCTGTATGAGTGTGTTGGACATGACCAGGCTCAGTGTCAGTGTGTTTGACATGATAACCAGGATCAGTGTCAGTGTGCTGGACATGATGACCAGGATCAGTGTAAGTGTGTTGGACATGATGACCAGCCTCAGTGTCAGTGTGTTGGACATGATGACCAGGCACAGTGTCAGTGTGTTGGACATGATAACCAGGTTCAGTGTCAGTATGTCGGACATGATAACCAGGATCAGTGTCTGTGTGTTGGACATGACCAGGCTCAGTGTCAGTGTGTTGGAAATGACGGACATCCTCAGTGTCAGTGTGTTGGACATGATTTCCAGGCTCAGTGTCAGTGTGTTGGACATGACCAGGCTCAGTGTCAGTGTGTTGGAAATGATGGACATCCTCAGTGTCAGTGTGTTGGACATGATGACCAGGATCAGTGTTAGTTTGTTGGACATGACCCGGCTCAGTGGCAGTGTGTTGGACATGATGACCAGGATCAGTGTCAGTGTGTTGGTCATGATGACCAGGATCAGTGTCAGTGTGTTGGACATGATTTCCAGGCTCAGTGTCAGTGTGTTGGACATGACCAGGCTCAGTGTCAGTGTGTTGGAAATGACGGACATCCTCAGTGTCAATGTGTTTTACATGATGACCAAGACCAGTGGCAGTGTGTTGGACATGATGACCAGGTTCAGTGTCAGTGTGTTGGACATGATAACCAGGCTCAGTGTCAGTGTGTTGGACATGATGACCAGGCTCAGTGTCAATGTGTTGGACATGATGACCAGGATCAGTGTCAGTGTGTTGGACATGTTGACCAGGATCAGTGTCAGTGTATTGGAGATGATGACCAGGATCAGTGTCAGTGTGTTGGTCATGATGACCAGGATCAGTGTCAGTGTGTTGGACATTAAGACCAGGATCAGTATCAGTGTGTTGGAGATGATGATCAGTATCAGTATAAGTATGTTGGGCATGATGACCAGACTCAATGTCTGTGTGTTGGACATGACCAGGCTCAGTGTCAGTGTGTTGGAAATGACGGACATCCTCAGTGTCAGTGTGTTGGACATGATGACCAGGCTCAGTGTCAGTGTGTTGGACATGATGACTAGGACAAGTATCAGTGTGTTGGACATGATGACCAGAATCAGTGTCAGTGTGTTAGACATGGTGACCAGGATCAGTGTCAGTGTGTTGGACATGACCAGGCTCAGTGTCAATGTGTTGGACATGATGACTAGGACCAGTGTCAGTGTGTTGGATATGATGACCAGGATCAGTGTCAGAGTGTTGGACATAATGACCAGGACAAGTGTCAGTAAGCAGGACATTATGACCAGAATCAGTGTATGTGTGTTGGACATGATGACCAGGATCAGTGTCAGTGTGTTGGACATGACCAGGCGCAATGTCAGTGTGCAGGACATGATGACCAGGATCAGTTTCAATGTGTTGGACATGATGAGCAGGATCAGTGTCAATGTGTTGGACATGTCGATCTGGATCAGTGTCAGTGTGTTGGACATGATGACCAGGCACAGTGTCAGTGCGTTGGAAATGACGGACATCCTCAGTGTCAGTGTGTTGGACATGATGACCAGGCTCAGTGTTAGTGTGTTGGACATGACCAGGCTCAGTGTCAATGTGTTTGACATGATGACTAAGATCAGTGGCAGTGTGTTGATCATGATGACCAGGATCAGTGTCAGTGTGTTGGACATGATGACAAGGATCAGTGTCAGTGTGTTGGACATGGTGAACAGGATCAGTGTCAGTGTGTTGGACATGATGACCAGGATCAGTGTCAGTGTGTTAAACTTGACCAGGCTCAGTGTCAGTGTGTTGGACATGATGACTAGGATCAGTGTCAGTGTGTTGGACATGAAGACCAGGATCAGTATCAGTGTGTTGGACATGATGATCAGTATCAGTATAAGTATGTTGGGCATGATGACCAGGCTCAGTGTCAGTGTGTTTGACATGACGGACATCCTCAGTGTCAGTGTGTTGGACATGATGACTAGGATCAGTGTCAGTGTGTTGGGCATGACCAGGCTCTGTGTCAGTGTGATGGACATGACCAGGCTCTGTGTCAGTGTGTTGTACATGGTCAGACTCAGTGTCAGTGTGTTAGACATGATGGCCAGGCTCAGTGTCATTAAGTTGGACATGATGACCAGGATCAGTGTTATTTTGTTGGACATGACCAAGCTCAGTGACAATGTGTTTGACATTATGACCAGGATCAGTGTCAGTGTGTTGGACATGATGACCAGGCTCAGTGTCAGTGTGTTGGACATGATGACCAGGCTCAGTGTCAGTGTGTTGGACATGATGATCTGGCCCAGTGTCAGTATGTTGGACCCGATGACCAAGATCAGTGTCAGTGTGTTGGACATGATGACCAGGCTCAGTGTCAGTATGGTGGAGAGGACCAGGCTCAGTGTCAGCATGGTAGACTTGATTACCAGGCTCAGTGTCAGTGTGTTGGTCTTGTCAAGACGCAGTGTCAGTGTGTTGTACACGACCAGGATTATGATCAGTGTAATGGACACAATGACCAGGCTCTGTATGAGTGTGTTGGACATGACCAGGCTCAGTGTCAGTGTGTTTGACATGATAACCAGGATCAGTGTCAGTGTGCTGGACATGATGACCAGGATCAGTGTAAGTGTGTTGGACATGATGACCAGCCTCAGTGTCAGTGTGTTGGACATGATGACCAGGCACAGTGTCAGTGTGTTGGACATGATAACCAGGCTCAGTGTCAGTATGTCGGACATGATAACCAGGATCAGTGTCTGTGTGTTGGACATGACCAGGCTCAGTGTCAGTGTGTTGGAAATGACGGACATCCTCAGTGTCAGTGTGTTGGACATGATTTCCAGGCTCAGTGTCAGTGTGTTGGACATGACCAGGCTCAGTGTCAGTGTGTTGGAAATGACGGACATCCTCAGTGTCAGTGTGTTGGACATGATGACCAGGATCAGTGTTAGTTTGTTGGACATGACCCGGCTCAGTGGCAGTGTGTTGGACATGATGACCAGGATCAGTGTCAGTGTGTTGGTCATGATGACCAGGATCAGTGTCAGTGTGTTGGACATGATTTCCAGGCTCAGTGTCAGTGTGTTGGACATGACCAGGCTCAGTGTCAGTGTGTTGGAAATGACGGACATCCTCAGTGTCAATGTGTTTTACATGATGACCAAGACCAGTGGCAGTGTGTTGGACATGATGACCAGGTTCAGTGTCAGTGTGTTGGACATGATAACCAGGCTCAGTGTCAGTGTGTTGGACATGATGACCAGGCTCAGTGTCAATGTGTTGGACATGATGGCCAGGATCAGTGTCAGTGTGTTGGACATGTTGACCAGGATCAGTGTCAGTGTATTGGAGATGATGACCAGGATCAGTGTCAGTGTGTTGGTCATGATGACCAGGATCAGTGTCAGTGTGTTGGACATTAAGACCAGGATCAGTGTCAGTGTGTTGGAGATGATGATCAGTATCAGTATAAGTATGTTGGGCATGATGACCAGACTCAATGTCTGTGTGTTGGACATGACCAGGCTCAGTGTCAGTGTTTTGGACATGATGACCAGGCTCAGTGTCAGTGTGTTGGACATGATGACTAGGACAAGTATCAGTGTGTTGGACATGACCAGGCTCAGTGTCAATGTGTTGGACATGATGACTAGGACCAGTGTCAGTGTGTTGGATATGATGACCAGGATCAGTGTCAGAGTGTTGGACATAATGACCAGGACAAGTGTCAGTAAGCAGGACATTATGACCAGAATCAGTGTATGTGTGTTGGACATGATGACCAGGATCAGTGTCAGTGTGTTGGACATGACCAGGCGCAATGTCAGTGTGCAGGACATGATGACCAGGATCAGTTTCAATGTGTTGGACATGATGAGCAGGATCAGTGTCAATGTGTTGGACATGTCGATCTGGATCAGTGTCAGTGTGTTGGACATGATGACCAGGCACAGTGTCAGTGCGTTGGAAATGACGGACATCCTCAGTGTCAGTGTGTTGGACATGATGACCAGGCTCAGTGTTAGTGTGTTGGACATGACCAGGCTCAGTGTTAATGTGTTTGACATGATGACTAAGATCAGTGGCAGTGTGTTGGTCATGATGACCAGGATCAGTGTCAGTGTGTTGGACATGATGACAAGGATCAGTGTCAGTGTGTTGGACATGGTGAACAGGATCAGTGTCAGTGTGTTGGACATGATGACCAGGATCAGTGTCAGTGTGTTAAACTTGACCAGGCTCAGTGTCAGTGTGTTGGACATGATGACTAGGATCAGTGTCAGTGTGTTGGACATGAAGACCAGGATCAGTATCAGTGTGTTGGACATGATGATCAGTATCAGTATAAGTATGTTGGGCATGATGACCAGGCTCAGTGTCAGTGTGTTTGACATGACGGACATCCTCAGTGTCAGTGTGTTGGACATGATGACTAGGATCAGTGTCAGTGTGTTGGGCATGACCAGGCTCTGTGTCAGTGTGATGGACATGACCAGGCTCTGTGTCAGTGTGTTGTACATGGTCAGACTCAGTGTCAGTGTGTTAGACATGATGGCCAGGCTCAGTGTCATTAAGTTGGACATGATGACCAGGATCAGTGTTATTTTGTTGGACATGACCAAGCTCAGTGACAATGTGTTTGACATTATGACCAGGATCAGTGTCAGTGTGTTGGACATGATGACCAGGCTCAGTGTCAGTGTTTTGGACATGGTAACCAGGCTCAGTGTTAGTGTGTTGGACATGATGACCAGGCTCAGTGTCAGTGTGTTTGACATGATGACCAGGATCAGTGTTAGTGTGTTGGACATGACCAGGCTTAGTGTCAGTGTGTTGGACATGACCAGGCGCAGTGTCAATGTGTAGGACATGATGACCAGGATCAGTGTCAGTGTGTTGGTCATGATGACCAGGATCAGTGTCCATGTGTTGGACATGATGACCAGGATCAGAATCAGTGTGTTGGACATGATGATCAGTATCAGTATGTTGGGCATGATGACCAGGCTCAGTGTCAGTGTGTTGGACATGATGACCAGGCTCAGTGTCAGTGTGTTGGACATGATGACCAGGCTCAGTGTCAGTATGTTGCAGATGACCAGGTTCAGTGTCAGCATGGTAGACTTGATGACCAGGCTCAGCATCAGCATGGTAGACTTGATGACCAGGCTCAGTGTCAGTGTGTTGTACATGATCAGGATTATTGACAGTGTGTTGGACACAATGACCAGGCTGTGTCAGTGTGTTGGACATGACCAGGCTCAGTGTCAGTGTGTTGGACATGATAACCAGGATCAGTGAAAGTGTGCTGGACATGAAGACCAGGATCGGTGTCAGTGTGTTTGACATGATGACCATGCTCAGTGTCAGTATGTTGGACATGATAACCAGGATCAGTGTCAGTGTGTTGGACTTGATAAACAGAATCAGTGTCAGTGTGTTGGACATGATGACCAGGCTCAGTGTCAGTATGTTGGACTTGATGACCAGGCTCAATGTGTAGGTCATGATGACCAGGCTCGGTGTCAGTGTGTTGGGCAAGATGACCAGGATCAGTGTCCGTGTGTTGGACATGATGACCAGGATCGGTGTCAGTGTGTTGGACATGATGACCAGAATCAGTGTCTGTGTGTTGGACATGATGACCAGGATCAGTGTCAGTGTGTTGGACATGACCAGGCACAATGTCAGTGTGCAGGACATGATGAACAGGATCCGTGTCAGTGTGTTGGACATGATGACCAGGATCAGTGTCAATGTGTTGGACATGACCAGGCTCAGTTTCAGAATGTTGGACATGACCAGGCTCAGTGTCAGTGTGTTTGACATGATGACCAGACTCAGTGTCAGTGTGTTGGACATGATGACCAGGATCAGTGTTAGTTTGTTGGACATGACCCGGCTCAGTGGCAGTGTGTTGGACATGATTTCCAGGCTCAGTGTCAGTGTGTTGGACATGATGACCAGGATCAGTGTTAGTTTGTTGGACATGACCAGGCTCAGTGTCAGTATGTTGGACAACCAGGCTCAGTGTCAATGTGTTTTACATGATGACCAAGACCAGTGGCAGTGTGTTGGACATGATGACCAGGTTCAGTGTCAGTGTGTTGGACATGATAACCAGGCTCAGTGTCAGTGTGTTGGACATGATGACCAGGCTCAGTGTAAGTGTGTTGGACATGATGACAAGGATCAGTGTCAGTGTGTTGGACATGTTGACCAGGATCAGTGTCAGTGTGTTGGAGATGATGACCAGGATCAGTGTCAGTGTGTTGGTCATGATGACCAGGATCAGTGTCAGTGTGTTGGACATTAAGACCAGGATCAGTATCAGTGTGTTGGAGATGATGATCAGTATCAGTATAAGTATGTTGGGCATGATGACCAGACTCAATGTCTGTGTGTTGGACATGACCAGGCTCAGTGTCAGTGTGTTGGAAATGACGGACATCCTCAGTGTCAGTGTTTTGGACATGATGACCAGGCTCAGTGTCAGTGTGTTGGACATGATGACTAGGACAAGTATCAGTGTGTTGGACATGATGACCAGAATCAGTGTCAGTGTGTTAGACATGGTGACCAGGATCAGTGTCAGTGTGTTGGACATGACCAGGCTCAGTGTCAATGTGTTGGACATGATGACTAGGACCAGTGTCAGTGTGTTGGATATGATGACCAGGATCAGTGTCAGAGTGTTGGACATAATGACCAGGACAAGTGTCAGTAAGCAGGACATTATGACCAGAATCAGTGTATGTGTGTTGGACATGATGACCAGGATCAGTGTCAGTGTGTTGGACATGACCAGGCGCAATGTCAGTGTGCAGGACATGATGACCAGGATCAGTTTCAATGTGTTGGACATGATGAGCAGGATCAGTGTCAATGTGTTGGACATGTCGATCTGGATCAGTGTCAGTGTGTTGGACATGATGACCAGGCACAGTGTCAGTGCGTTGGAAATGACGGACATCCTCAGTGTCAGTGTGTTGGACATGATGACCAGGCTCAGTGTTAGTGTGTTGGACATGACCAGGCTCAGTGTTAATGTGTTTGACATGATGACTAAGATCAGTGGCAGTGTGTTGGTCATGATGACCAGGATCAGTGTCAGTGTGTTGGACATGATGACAAGGATCAGTGTCAGTGTGTTGGACATGGTGAACAGGATCAGTGTCAGTGTGTTGGACATGATGACCAGGATCAGTGTCAGTGTGTTAAACTTGACCAGGCTCAGTGTCAGTGTGTTGGACATGATGACTAGGATCAGTGTCAGTGTGTTGGACATGAAGACCAGGATCAGTATCAGTGTGTTGGACATGATGATCAGTATCAGTATAAGTATGTTGGGCATGATGACCAGGCTCAGTGTCAGTGTGTTTGACATGACGGACATCCTCAGTGTCAGTGTGTTGGACATGATGACTAGGATCAGTGTCAGTGTGTTGGGCATGACCAGGCTCTGTGTCATTGTGATGGACATGACCAGGCTCTGTGTCAGTGTGTTGTACATGGTCAGACTCAGTGTCAGTGTGTTAGACATGATGGCCAGGCTCAGTGTCATTAAGTTGGACATGATGACCAGGATCAGTGTTATTTTGTTGGACATGACCAAGCTCAGTGACAATGTGTTTGACATTATGACCAGGATCAGTGTCAGTGTGTTGGACATGATGACCAGGCTCAGTGTCAGTGTTTTGGACATGGTAACCAGGCTCAGTGTTAGTGTGTTGGACATGATGACCAGGCTCAGTGTCAGTGTGTTTGACATGATGACCAGGATCAGTGTTAGTGTGTTGGACATGACCAGGCTTAGTGTCAGTGTGTTGGACATGACCAGGTGCAGTGTCAATGTGTAGGACATGATGACCAGGATCAGTGTCAGTGTGTTGGTCATGATGACCAGGATCAGTGTCCATGTGTTGGACATGATGACCAGGATCAGAATCAGTGTGTTGGACATGATGATCAGTATCAGTATGTTGGGCATGATGACCAGGCTCAGTGTCAGTGTGTTGGACATGATGACCAGGCTCAGTGTCAGTGTGTTGGACATGATGACCAGGCTCAGTGTCAGTATGTTGCAGATGACCAGGTTCAGTGTCAGCATGGTAGACTTGATGACCAGGCTCAGCATCAGCATGGTAGACTTGATGACCAGGCTCAGTGTCAGTGTGTTGTACATGATCAGGATTATTGACAGTGTGTTGGACACAATGACCAGGCTGTGTCAGTGTGTTGGACATGACCAGGCTCAGTGTCAGTGTGTTGGACATGATAACCAGGATCAGTGAAAGTGTGCTGGACATGAAGACCAGGATCGGTGTCAGTGTGTTTGACATGATGACCATGCTCAGTGTCAGTATGTTGGACATGATAACCAGGATCAGTGTCAGTGTGTTGGACATGATAAACAGAATCAGTGTCAGTGTGTTGGACATGATGACCAGGCTCAGTGTCAGTATGTTGGACTTGATGACCAGGCTCAATGTGTAGGTCATGATGACCAGGCTCGGTGTCAGTGTGTTGGGCAAGATGACCAGGATCAGTGTCCGTGTGTTGGACATGATGACCAGGATCGGTGTCAGTGTGTTGGACATGATGACCAGAATCAGTGTCTGTGTGTTGGACATGATGACCAGGATCAGTGTCAGTGTGTTGGACATGACCAGGCACAATGTCAGTGTGCAGGACATGATGAACAGGATCCGTGTCAGTGTGTTGGACATGATGACCAGGATCAGTGTCAATGTGTTGGACATGACCAGGCTCAGTTTCAGAATGTTGGACATGACCAGGCTCAGTGTCAGTGTGTTTGACATGATGACCAGACTCAGTGTCAGTGTGTTGGACATGATGACCAGGATCAGTGTTAGTTTGTTGGACATGACCCGGCTCAGTGGCAGTGTGTTGGACATGATTTCCAGGCTCAGTGTCAGTGTGTTGGACATGATGACCAGGATCAGTGTTAGTTTGTTGGACATGACCAGGCTCAGTGTCAGTATGTTGGACAACCAGGCTCAGTTTCAATGTGTTTTACATGATGACCAAGACCAGTGGCAGTGTGTTGGACATGATGACCAGGTTCAGTGTCAGTGTGTTGGACATGATAACCAGGCTCAGTGTCAGTGTGTTGGACATGATGACCAGGCTCAGTGTAAGTGTGTTGGACATGATGACAAGGATCAGTGTCAGTGTGTTGGACATGTTGACCAGGATCAGTGTCAGTGTGTTGGAGATGATGACCAGGATCAGTGTCAGTGTGTTGGTCATGATGACCAGGATCAGTGTCAGTGTGTTGGACATTAAGACCAGGATCAGTATCAGTGTGTTGGAGATGATGATCAGTATCAGTATAAGTATGTTGGGCATGATGACCAGACTCAATGTCTGTGTGTTGGACATGACCAGGCTCAGTGTCAGTGTGTTGGAAATGACGGACATCCTCAGTGTCAGTGTGTTGGACATGATGACCAGGCTCAGTGTCAGTGTGTTGGACATGATGACTAGGACAAGTATCAGTGTGTTGGACATGATGACCAGAATCAGTGTCAGTGTGTTGGACATGATGACCAGGATCAGTGTCAGTGTGTTGGACATGACCAGGCTACGTGTCAGTGTGTTGGACATGATGATCAGGCTCAGTGTCAGTATGTTTGACATGACCAGGCTCTGTGTCAGTGTGTTGGACATGACCAGGCTAAGATTCAGTATGTTGGACATGACAAGGCTGTGTCAGTATGTTTGACATGACCAGGCTCAGTGTCAGCATGGTAGACTTGATGACCAGGCTCAGTGTCAGTGTGTTGGACATGATGACCAGGCTCAGTGTCAGTGTGTTGGACATGACCAGGCTCAGTGTCAGTGCATGGGAAATGACAGACATCCTCAGTGTTAGTGTGTTGGACATGACCAGGCTCAGTGTCAATGTGTTTGACATGATGACTAAGATGAGTGGCAGTGTGTTGGACATGATGACCAGGATCAGTGTCAGTGTGTTGGTCATGATGACCAGGATCAGTGTCAGTGTGTTGGACATGATGACCAGGCTCAGTGTCAGTGTGTTGGACATGATGACAAGGATCAGTGTCAGTGTGTTGGACATGATGACCAGGATCAGTGTCAGTGTGTTGGACATGGTGAACAGGATCAGTGTCAGTGTGTTGGACATGATGACCAGGATCAGTGTCAGTGTGTTGGACATGATGAATAGGATCAGTGTCAGTGTGTTGGACATGAAGACCAGGATCAGTATCAGTGTGTTGGACATGATGATCAGTATCAGTATAAGTATGTTGGGCATGATGACCAGGCTCAGTGTCAGTGTGTTGGACATGACTGACATCCTCAGTGTCAGTGTGTTGGACATGATGACCAGGCTCAGTGTCAGTGTGTTGGACATGATGACCAGGCGCAATGTCAGTGTGCAGGACATGATGACCAGGATCAGTTTCAATGTGTTGGACATGATGAGCAGGATCAGTGTCAATGTGTTGGACATGTCGATCTGGATCAGTGTCAGTGTGTTGGACATGATGACCAGGATCAGTGTCAGTGTGTTGGACATGACCAGGCTACGTTTCAGTGTGTTGGACATGATGACCAGGCTCAGTGTCAGTGTGTTGGACATGATGACCAGGCTCAGTGGCAGTATGTTGGACATGACCAGACTCTGTGTCAGTGTGTTGGACATGATGACCAGGCTCAGTGTCAGTGTGTTGGACATGACCAGGCTCAGTGTCAGTATGTTGGACATGTCCAGGCTCAGTGTCAGTGTGTTTGACATGATGACCAGACTCAGTGTCAGTGTGTTGGACATGATGACCAGGATCAGTGTTAGTTTGTTGGACATGACCCGGCTCAGTGGCAGTGTGTTGGACATGATGACCAGGATCAGTGTCAGTGTGTTGGACCCGATGACCAAGATCAGTGTCAGTGTGTTGGACATTATGACCAGGCTCAGTGTCAGTGTGTTGGAAATGACGGACATCCTCAGTGTCAGTGTGTTGGACATGATGACCAGGATCAGTGTTAGTTTGTTGGACATGACCAGGCTCAGTGTCAGTGTGTTGGACATGATGACCAGGCTCAGTGTCAGTGTGTTGGACATGATGATCTGGCCCAGTGTCAGTATGTTGGACCCGATGACCAAGATCAGTGTCAGTGTGTTGGACATGATGACCAGGCTCAGTGTCAGTATGGTGGAGAGGACCAGGCTCAGTGTCAGCATGGTAGACTTGATTACCAGGCTCAGTGTCAGTGTGTTGGTCTTGTCAAGACGCAGTGTCAGTGTGTTGTACACGACCAGGATTATGATCAGTGTAATGGACACAATGACCAGGCTCTGTATGAGTGTGTTGGACATGACCAGGCTCAGTGTCAGTGTGTTTGACATGATAACCAGGATCAGTGTCAGTGTGCTGGACATGATGACCAGGATCAGTGTAAGTGTGTTGGACATGATGACCAGCCTCAGTGTCAGTGTGTTGGACATGATGACCAGGCACAGTGTCAGTGTGTTGGACATGATAACCAGGCTCAGTGTCAGTATGTCGGACATGATAACCAGGATCAGTGTCTGTGTGTTGGACATGACCAGGCTCAGTGTCAGTGTGTTGGAAATGACGGACATCCTCAGTGTCAGTGTGTTGGACATGATGACCAGGCTCAGTGTCAGTGTGTTGGACATGATGACCAGGATCAGTGTTATTGTGTTGGACATGACCAGGCTCAGTGTCAATGTGTTGGACATGATGGCTAGGACCAGTGTCAGTGTGTTGGACATGATGACCTGGGTCAGTGTCAGTGTGTTGGACATGATGACCAGGATCAGTGTCAGTGCGTTGGACATCCTCAGTGTCAGTGTGTTGGACATGATGACCAGGCTCAGTGTCAGTGTGTTGGACATGATGACCAGGATCAGTGTTATTGTGTTGGACATGACCAGGCTCAGTGTCAATGTGTTGGACATGATGGCTAGGACCAGTGTCAGTGTGTTGGACATGATGACCTGGGTCAGTGTCAGTGTGTTGGACATGATGACCAGGATCAGTGTCAGTGCGTTGGACATGGTGACCAAAATCAGTGTCAGTGTGTTGGACATGACCAGGTGCAATGTCAGTGTGCAGGACATGATGACCAGGATCCGTGTCAGTGTGTTGGACATGATGACTAGGATCAGTGTCAATGTGTTGGACATGATAACCAGGATCAGTGTCAATGTGTTGGACATGATAACCAGGATCAGTGTCAATGTGTTGGACATGACAATCTGGATCAGTATCAGTGTGCTGGATATGACCAGGCTCAGTGTCAGTGTGTTGGACATGATGACCAGGATCAGTGTCAATGTGTTGGACATGATAACCAGGATCAGTGTCAATGTGTTGGACATGACAATCTGGATCAGTATCAGTGTGCTGGATATGACCAGGCTCAGTGTCAGTGTGTTGGACATGATGACCAGGATCAGTGTCAGTGTGTTGGACATGACCAGGCTTCGTGTCAGTGTGTTGGACATGATGATCAGGCTCAGTGTCAGTATGTTTGACATGACCAGGCTCTGTGTCAGTGTGTTGGACATGACCAGGCTAAGATTCAGTATGTTGGACATGACAAGGCTGTGTCAGTATGTTTGGCATGACCAGGCTCAGTGTCAGCATGGTAGACTTGATGACCAGGCTCAGTGTCAGTGTGTTGGACATGATGACCAGGCTCAGTGTCAGTGTGTTGGACATGACCAGGCTCAGTGTCAGTGCATGGGAAATGACAGACATCCTCAGTGTTAGTGTGTTGGACATGACCAGGCTCAGTGTCAATGTGTTTGACATGATGACTAAGATGAGTGGCAGTGTGTTGGACATGATGACCAGGATCAGTGTCAGTGTGTTGGTCATGATGACCAGGATCAGTGTCAGTGTGTTGGACATGATGACCAGGCTCAGTGTCAGTGTGTTGGACATGATGACAAGGATCAGTGTCAGTGTGTTGGACATGATGACCAGGATCAGTGTCAGTGTGTTGGACATGGTGAACAGGATCAGTGTCAGTGTGTTGGACATGATGACCAGGATCAGTGTCAGTGTGTTGGACATGATGAATAGGATCAGTGTCAGTGTGTTGGACATGAAGACCAGGATCAGTATCAGTGTGTTGGACATGATGATCAGTATCAGTATAAGTATGTTGGGCATGATGACCAGGCTCAGTGTCAGTGTGTTGGACATGACTGACATCCTCAGTGTCAGTGTGTTGGACATGATGACCAGGCTCAGTGTCAGTGTGCTGGACATGATGACCAGGATCAGTGTCAGTGCGCAGGACATGATGACCAGAATCAGTGTCTGTGTGTTGGACATGATGACCAGGATCAGTGTCAGTGTGTTGGACATGATGACCAGGATCAGTGTCAGTGTGTTGGACATGACGGACATCCTCAGTGTCAGTGTGTTGGACATGATGACCAGGCTCAGTGTCAGTGTGCTGGATATGACCAGGCTCAGTGTCAGTGTGTTGGACATGATGACCAGGATCAGTGTCAATGTGTTGGACATGATGACCAGGATCAGTGTCAGTGTGTTGGACATGATGACCAGGATCAGTGTCAGTGTGTTGGACATGACGGACATCCTCAGTGTCAGTGTGTTGGACATGATGACCAGGCTCAGTATCAGTGTGCTGGATATGACCAGGCTCAGTGTCAGTGTGTTGGACATGATGACCAGGATCAGTGTCAATGTGTTGGACATGATAACCAGGATCAGTGTCAATGTGTTGGACATGACAATCTGGATCAGTATCAGTGTGCTGGATATGACCAGGCTCAGTGTCAGTGTGTTGGACATGATGACCAGGATCAGTGTCAGTGTGTTGGACATGACCAGGCTACGTGTCAGTGTGTTGGACATGATGATCAGGCTCAGTGTCAGTATGTTTGACATGACCAGGCTCTGTGTCAGTGTGTTGGACATGACCAGGCTAAGATTCAGTATGTTGGACATGACAAGGCTGTGTCAGTATGTTTGACATGACCAGGCTCAGTGTCAGCATGGTAGACTTGATGACCAGGCTCAGTGTCAGTGTGTTGGACATGATGACCAGGCTCAGTGTCAGTGTGTTGGACATGACCAGGCTCAGTGTCAGTGCATGGGAAATGACAGACATCCTCAGTGTTAGTGTGTTGGACATGACCAGGCTCAGTGTCAATGTGTTTGACATGATGACTAAGATGAGTGGCAGTGTGTTGGACATGATGACCAGGATCAGTGTCAGTGTGTTGGTCATGATGACCAGGATCAGTGTCAGTGTGTTGGACATGAAGACCAGGCTCAGTGTCAGTGTGTTGGACATGATGACAAGGATCAGTGTCAGTGTGTTGGACATGATGACCAGGATCAGTGTCAGTGTGTTGGACATGGTGAACAGGATCAGTGTCAGTGTGTTGGACATGATGACCAGGATCAGTGTCAGTGTGTTGGACATGATGAATAGGATCAGTGTCAGTGTGTTGGACATGAAGACCAGGATCAGTATCAGTGTGTTGGACATGATGATCAGTATCAGTATAAGTATGTTGGGCATGATGACCAGGCTCAGTGTCAGTGTGTTGGACATGACGGACATCCTCAGTGTCAGTGTGTTGGACATGATGACCAGGCTCAGTGTCAGTGTGTTGGACATGATGACCAGGATCAGTGTCAGTGCGCAGGACATGATGACCAGAATCAGTGTCTGTGTGTTGGACATGATGACCAGGATCAGTGTCAGTGTGTTGGACATGATGACCAGGATCAGTGTCAGTGTGTTGGACATGACGGACATCCTCAGTGTCAGTGTGTTGGACATGATGACCAGGCTCAGTGTCAGTGTGTTGGACATGATGACTAGAACCAGTGTCAGTGTGTTGGACATGATGACCAGGATCAGTGTCAGAGTGTTGGACATGATGACCAGGATCAGTGTCAGTGCGCAGGACATGATGACCAGAATCAGTGTCTGTGTCATGGACATAATGACCAGGCTCAGTGTCAGTGTTTTCGACATGACCAGGCTCAGTGTCAGTATGTTGGACATGACCAGGCTCTGTGTCAATGTGTTGGACATGATGACCAGGATCAGTGTCAATGTGTTGGACATGACCAGGCTCAGTGTCAGTATTTTGGACATGACCAGGCTCAGTGTCAGTGTGTTTGACATGATGACCAGACTCAGTGTCAGTGTGTATGACATGATGACCAGGATCAGTGTTAGTGTGTTGGACATGACCAGGCTCAGTGTCCATGTGTTGGACATGACCAGGCGCAGTGTCAGTGCGTTGGACATGATGACAAGGATCAGTGTCAGTGTGTTGGACATGATGACCAGGATCAGTGTCAGTATTTTGGTCATGATGACCAGGATCAGTGTCAGTGTGTTGGACATGATGACCAGGCTCAGTGTCAGTGTGTTGGACATGATGACAAGGATCAGTGTCAGTGTGTTGGACATGATAACAAGGATCAGTGTCAGTGTGTTGGACAATATGACCAGGATCAGCGTCAGTGTGTTGGACATGATGACCAGGATCAGTGTCAGTGTGTTGGACATGATGAGTAGGATCAGTGTCAGTGTATTGGACATGATGACCAGGCTCAGTGTCAGTGTGTTTCACATGATGACCAGGCTCAGAGTCAGTGTGTTGGGCATGATGACTAGGACCAGTGTCAGTGTGTTGGACATATTGACCAGGATCAGTGTCAGTGTGTTATGCATGATGACCAGGCTCAGTGTCAGTGTGTTGGACATGACGGACATCCTCAGTGTCAGTGTGTTGGACATGATGACCAGGCTCAGTGTCAGTGTGTTGGACGTGATGGCTAGGAAAGTGTCAGTGTGTTGGACATGATGACCAGGATCAGTGTCAGAGTGTTGGACATGATGACCAGGATCAGTGTCAGTGCGCAGGACATGATGACCAGGATCTGTGTCAGTGTGTTGGACATGATGACCAGGATTAGTGTCAATGTGTTGGACATGATGACCAGGATCAGTGTCAATGTGTTGGACATGTCGATCTGGATCAGTATCAGTGTGTTGGACATGATGACCAGGTTCAGTGTCAGTGTGTTGGACATGATGACCAGGATCAGTGTTAGTGTGTTGGACATGACCAGGCTACGTTTCAGTGTGTTGGACATGATGACCAGGCTCAGTGTCAGTGTGTTGGACATGATGACCAGGCTCAGTGTCAGTGTGTTGGACATGATAACAAGGATCAGTGTCAGTGTGTTGGACAATATGACCAGGATCAGTGTCAGTGTGTTGGACATGATGACCAGGATCAGTGTCAGTGTGTTGGACATGACCAGGCTCAGTGTCAGTATGTTGGACATGACCAGGCTCACTGTCAGTGTGTTTGACATGATGACCAGACTCATTGTCAGTGTGTTGGACATGATGACTAGGATCATTCTCAGTGTGTTGGACATGATGACCAGATTCAGTGTCAGTGTGTTGGACATTATGACCAGGCACAGTATCAGTGTGATGGACATGATGACTAGGACCAGTGTCAGTGTGTTTGACATGATGACCGGATCAGTGTCAGTGTGTTGGACATGACCAGGCTCTGTGTCAGTGTGTTGGACATGACCAGGCTCAGTGTTAGTTTGTTGGACATGACCCGGCTCAGTGGCAGTGTGTTGGACATGATGACCAGGATCAGTGTCAGTGTGTTGGTCATGATGACCAGGATCAGTGTCAGTGTGTTGGACATGATTTCCAGGCTCAGTGTCAGTGTGTTGGACATGACCAGGCTCAGTGTCAGTGTGTTGGAAATGACGGACATCCTCAGTGACAGTGTGTTGGACATGATGACCAGGATCAGTGTTAGTTTGTTGGACATGACCAGGCTCAGTGTCAGTATGTTGGACAACCAGGCTCAGTGTCAATGTGTTTTACATGATGACCAAGACCAGTGGCAGTGTGTTGGACATGATGACCAGGTTCAGTGTCAGTGTGTTGGACATGATAACCAGGCTCAGTGTCAGTGTGTTGGACATGATGACCAGGCTCAGTGTAAGTGTGTTGGACATGATGACAAGGATCAGTGTCAGTGTGTTGGACATGTTGACCAGGATCAGTATCAGTGTGTTGGAGATGATGATCAGTATCAGTATAAGTATGTTGGGCATGATGACCAGACTCAATGTCTGTGTGTTGGACATGACCAGGCTCAGTGTCAGTGTGTTGGAAATGACGGACATCCTCAGTGTCAGTGTGTTGGACATGATGACCAGGCTCAGTGTCAGTGTGTTGGACATGATGACTAGGACAAGTATCAGTGTGTTGGACATGATGACCAGAATCAGTGTCCGTGTGTTAGACATGGTGACCAGGATCAGTGTCAGTGTGTTGTACATGACCAGGCTCAGTGTCAATGTGTTGTACATGATGACTAGGACCAGTGTCAGTGTGTTGGATATGATGACCAGGATCAGTGTCAGAGTGTTGGACATAATGACCAGGACAAGTGTCAGTAAGCAGGACATTATGACCAGAATCAGTGTATGTGTGTTGGACATGATGACCAGGATCAGTGTCAGTGTGTTGGACATGACCAGGCGCAATGTCAGTGTGCAGGACATGATGACCAGGATCAGTTTCAATGTGTTGGACATGATGAGCAGGATCAGTGTCAATGTGTTGGACATGTCGATCTGGATCAGTGTCAGTGTGTTGGACATGATGACCAGGATCAGTGTCAGTGTGTTGGACATGACCAGGCTACGTTTCAGTGTGTTGGACATGATGACCAGGCTCAGTGTCAGTGTGTTGGACATGATGACCAGGCTCAGTGGCAGTATGTTGGACATGACCAGACTCTGTGTCAGTGTGTTGGACATGATGACCAGGCTCAGTGTCAGTGTGTTGGACATGACCAGGCTCAGTGTCAGTATGTTGGACATGTCCAGGCTCAGTGTCAGTGTGTTTGACATGATGACCAGACTCAGTGTCAGTGTGTTGGACATGATGACCAGGATCAGTGTTAGTTTGTTGGACATGACCCGGCTCAGTGGCAGTGTGTTGGACATGATGACCAGGATCAGTATCAGTGTGTTGGTCATGATGACCAGGATCAGTGTCAGTGTTTTGGACATGATGATCAGGCTCAGTGTCAGTATGTTTGACATGACCAGGCTCTGTGTCAGTGTGTTGGACATGACCAGGCTAAGATTCAGTATGTTGGACATGACAAGGCTGTGTCAGTATGTTTGACATGACCAGGCTCAGTGTCAGCATGGTAGACTTGATGACCAGGCTCAGTGTCAGTGTGTTGGACATGATAACCAGGCTCAGTGTCAGTGTGTTGGACATGATGACCAGGCTCAGTGTAAGTGTGTTGGACATGATGACAAGGATCAGTGTCAGTGTGTTGGACATGTTGACCAGGATCAGTATCAGTGTGTTGGAGATGATGATCAGTATCAGTATAAGTATGTTGGGCATGATGACCAGACTCAATGTCTGTGTGTTGGACATGACCAGGCTCAGTGTCAGTGTGTTGGAAATGACGGACATCCTCAGTGTCAGTGTGTTGGACATGATGACCAGGCTCAGTGTCAGTGTGTTGGACATGATGACTAGGACAAGTATCAGTGTGTTGGACATGATGACCAGAATCAGTGTCCGTGTGTTAGACATGGTGACCAGGATCAGTGTCAGTGTGTTGTACATGACCAGGCTCAGTGTCAATGTGTTGTACATGATGACTAGGACCAGTGTCAGTGTGTTGGATATGATGACCAGGATCAGTGTCAGAGTGTTGGACATAATGACCAGGACAAGTGTCAGTAAGCAGGACATTATGACCAGAATCAGTGTATGTGTGTTGGACATGATGACCAGGATCAGTGTCAGTGTGTTGGACATGACCAGGCGCAATGTCAGTGTGCAGGACATGATGACCAGGATCAGTTTCAATGTGTTGGACATGATGAGCAGGATCAGTGTCAATGTGTTGGACATGTCGATCTGGATCAGTGTCAGTGTGTTGGACATGATGACCAGGATCAGTGTCAGTGTGTTGGACATGACCAGGCTACGTTTCAGTGTGTTGGACATGATGACCAGGCTCAGTGTCAGTGTGTTGGACATGATGACCAGGCTCAGTGGCAGTATGTTGGACATGACCAGACTCTGTGTCAGTGTGTTGGACATGATGACCAGGCTCAGTGTCAGTGTGTTGGACATGACCAGGCTCAGTGTCAGTATGTTGGACATGTCCAGGCTCAGTGTCAGTGTGTTTGACATGATGACCAGACTCAGTGTCAGTGTGTTGGACATGATGACCAGGATCAGTGTTAGTTTGTTGGACATGACCCGGCTCAGTGGCAGTGTGTTGGACATGATGACCAGGATCAGTATCAGTGTGTTGGTCATGATGACCAGGATCAGTGTCAGTGTTTTGGACATGATGATCAGGCTCAGTGTCAGTATGTTTGACATGACCAGGCTCTGTGTCAGTGTGTTGGACATGACCAGGCTAAGATTCAGTATGTTGGACATGACAAGGCTGTGTCAGTATGTTTGACATGACCAGGCTCAGTGTCAGCATGGTAGACTTGATGACCAGGCTCAGTGTCAGTGTGTTGGACATGATGACCAGGCTCAGTGTCAGTGTGTTGGACATGACCAGGCTCAGTGTCAGTGCATGGGAAATGACAGACATCCTCAGTGTTAGTGTGTTGGACATGACCAGGCTCAGTGTCAATGTGTTTGACATGATGACTAAGATGAGTGGCAGTGTGTTGGACATGATGACCAGGATCAGTGTCAGTGTGTTGGTCATGATGACCAGGATCAGTGTCAGTGTGTTGGACATGATGACCAGGCTCAGTGTCAGTGTGTTGGACATGATGACAAGGATCATTGTCAGTGTGTTGGACATGATGACCAGGATCAGTGTCAGTGTGTTGGACATGGTGAACAGGATCAGTGTCAGTGTGTTGGACATGATGACCAGGATCAGTGTCAGTGTGTTGGACATGATGAATAGGATCAGTGTCAGTGTGTTGGACATGAAGACCAGGATCAGTATCAGTGTGTTGGACATGATGATCAGTATCAGTATAAGTATGTTGGGCATGATGACCAGGCTCAGTGTCAGTGTGTTGGACATGACGGACATCCTCAGTGTCAGTGTGTTGGACATGATGACCAGGCTCAGTGTCAGTGTGTTGGACATGATGACTAGGACCAGTGTCATTGTGTTGGACATGATGACCAGGATCAGTGTCAGTGCGCAGGACATGATGACCAGAATCAGTGTCTGTGTGTTGGACATGATGACCAGGATCAGTGTCAGTGTGTTGGACATGATGACCAGGATCAGTGTCAGTGTGTTGGACATGACGGACATCCTCAGTGTCAGTGTGTTGGACATGATGACCAGGCTCAGTGTCAGTGTGTTGGACATGATGACTAGAACCAGTGTCAGTGTGTTGGACATGATGACCAGGATCAGTGTCAGAGTGTTGAAAATGATGACCAGGATCAGTGTCAGTGCGCAGGACATGATGACCAGAATCAGTGTCTGTGTCATGGACATAATGACCAGGCTCAGTGTCAGTGTGTTCGACATGACCAGGCTCAGTGTCAGTATGTTGGACATGACCAGACTCTGTGTCAATGTGTTGGACATGATGACCAGGATCAGTGTCAATGTGTTGGACATGACCAGGCTCAGTGTCAGTATTTTGGACATGACCAGGCTCAGTGTCAGTGTGTATGACATGATGACCAGGATCAGTGTTAGTGTGTTGGACATGACCAGGCTCAGTGTCCATGTGTTGG
This sequence comes from Oncorhynchus clarkii lewisi, assembly GCF_045791955.1. Classification (NCBI taxonomy): domain Eukaryota; kingdom Metazoa; phylum Chordata; class Actinopteri; order Salmoniformes; family Salmonidae; genus Oncorhynchus; species Oncorhynchus clarkii. The sequence continues at coordinate 50,118,853 of NC_092169.1, forward strand.
ACATGACCAGGCGCAGTGTCAGTGCGTTGGACATGATGACAAGGATCAGTGTCAGTGTGTTGGACATGATGACCAGGATCAGTGTCAGTATTTTGGTCATGATGACCAGGATCAGTGTCAGTGTGTTGGACATGATGACCAGGCTCAGTGTCAGTGTGTTGGACATGATGACAAGGATCAGTGTCAGTGTGTTGGACAATATGACCAGGATCAGCGTCAGTGTGTTGGACATGATGACCAGGATCAGTGTCAGTGTGTTGGACATGACCAGGCTCAGTGTCAGTGTGTTGGACATGATGAGTAGGATCAGTGTCAGTGTATTGGACATGATGACCAGGCTCAGTGTCCATGTGTTTCACATGATGACCAGGCTCAGAGTCAGTGTGTTGGGCATGATGACTAGGACCAGTGTCAGTGTGTTGGACATATTGACCAGGATCAGTGTCAGTGTGTTATGCATGATGACCAGGCTCAGTGTCAGTGTGTTGGACATGACGGACATCCTCAGTGTCAGTGTGTTGGACATGATGACCAGGCTCAGTGTCAGTGTGTTGGACATGATGACTAGGAAAGTGTCAGTGTGTTGGACATGATGACCAGGATCAGTGTCAGAGTGTTGGACATGATGACCAGGATCAGTGTCAGTGCGCAGGACATGATGACCAGGATCTGTGTCAGTGTGTTGGACATGATGACCAGGATCAGTGTCAATGTGTTGGACATGATGACCAGGATCAGTGTCAATGTGTTGGACATGTCGATCTGGATCAGTATCAGTGTGTTGGACATGATGACCAGGCTCAGTGTCAGTGTGTTGGACATGATGACCAGGATCAGTGTTAGTGTGTTGGACATGACCAGGCTACGTTTCAGTGTGTTGGACATGATGACCAGGCTCAGTGTCAGTGTGTTGGACATGATGACCAGGCTCAGTGTCAGTGTGTTGGACATGATAACAAGGATCAGTGTCAGTGTGTTGGACAATATGACCAGGATCAGTGTCAGTGTGTTGGACATGATGACCAGGATCAGTGTCAGTGTGTTGGACATGACCAGGCTCAGTGTCAGTATGTTGGACATGACCAGGCTCACTGTCAGTGTGTTTGACATGATGACCAGACTCATTGTCAGTGTGTTGGACATGATGACTAGGATCATTCTCAGTGTGTTGGACATGATGACCAGATTCAGTGTCAGTGTGTTGGACATTATGACCAGGCACAGTATCAGTGTGTTGGACATGATGACTAGGACCAGTGTCAGTGTGTTTGACATGATGACCGGATCAGTGTCAGTGTGTTGGACATGACCAGGCTCTGTGTCAGTGTGTTGGACATGACCAGGCTCAGTGTCAGTATGTTGGACATGACAGGGCTCAGTGTCAGTGTGTTGGACATGACCAGATTCAGTGTCAGTGTGTTGGACATTATGACCAGGCGCAGTGTCAGTGTGTTGGACATGATGACCAGGCTCAATGTCAGTGTGTTGGACATGATGACCAGGCTCAGTGTTAGTGTGTTGGACATGACCAGGCTCAGTGTCAGTGTGTTGGACATGACCAGGCTCAGTGTCAGTGTGTTGGACATGATGACAAGGATCAGTGTCAATGTGTTGGACATTATGACCAGGATCAGTGTCAGTGTGTTGGACATGTTGACCAGGATCAGTGTCAGTGTGTTGGACATGATGACCAGGATCAGTGTCAGTGTGTTGGACATAATGACTAGGATCAGTGTCAGTGTGTTGGACATGAAGACCAGGATCAGTATCAGTGTGTTGGAGATGATGATCAGTATCAGTATAAGTATGTTGGGCATGATGACCAGACTCAATGTCTGTGTGTTGGACATGACCAGGCTCAGTGTCAGTGTGTTGAAATGACGGACATCCTCAGTGTCAGTGTGTTGGACATGATGACTAGGATCAGTGTCAGTGTGTTGGTCATGATGACCAGATTCAGTGGCAGTGTGTTGGACATGATGACCAGGCACAGTGTCAGTGTGTTGGACATGATGACTAGGACCAGTGTCAGTGTGTTGGACATGATGACCAGGATCAGTGTCAGTGTGTTGGACATGATGACCAGGCTCAGTGTCAGTGTGTTAGACATGACCAGGCTCAGTGTCAGTATGTTGGACATGACCAGGCTCTTTGTCAGTGTGTTGGACATGGCCAGGCTCAGTGTCAGTATGTTGGACATGACAGGGCTCAGTGTCAGTGTGTCTGACATGATGACCAGACTCAGTGTCAGTGTGTTGGACATGATGACCAGGATCAGCGTTAGTGTGTTGAACATGACCAGGCTCAGTGTCAGTGTGTTGGACATGACCAGGCTCAGTGTCAGTGTGTTGGACATGATGACAAGGATCAGTGTCAGTGTGTTGGACATGACCAGGCGCAGTGTCAGTGTGTTGGACATGATGACCAGGCTCAGTGTCAGTGTGTTGGACATGACCAGGCTCAGTGTCAATGTGTTTGACATGATGACCAAGATCAGTGGCAGTGTGTTGGACATGATGACCAGGATCAGTGTCAGTGTGTTGGTCATGATGACCAGGATCAGTGTCAGTGTGTTGGACATGATGACCAGGCTCAGTGTCAGTGTGTTGGACATGACCAGGCTCAGTGTCAGTGTGTTGGACATGATGACAAGGATCCGTGTCAGTGTGTTGGACATGATAACCAGGATCAGTGTCAGTGTGTTGGACATGATGACCAGGATCAGTGTCAGTGTGTTGGACATGATGACCAGGATCAGTGTCAGTGTGTTGGACATGATGACCAGGTTCAGTGTCCGTGTGTTGGACATGACCAGGCTCAGTGTCAATGTGTTTGACATGATGACCAAGATCAGTGGCAGTGTGTTGGACATGATGACCAGGCTCAGTGTCAGTGTGTTGGACATGACCAGGCTCAGTGTCAGTGTGTTGGACATGACCAGGCTCAGTGTCAGTGTGTTGGACATGATGACAAGGATCAGTGCCAGTGTGTTGGACATTATGACCAGGATCAGTGTCAGTGTGTTGGACATGATGACCAGGATCAGTGTCAGTGTGTTGGACATGATGACAAGGATCAGTGTCAGTGGGTTGGACATGATGACCAGGATCAGTGTAAGTGTGCAGGACATGATGACCAGGATCAGTGTAAGTGCGCAAGTCATGATGACCAGGCTAAGTGTCAGTGTGTTGGACATGACAAGGCTCAGTGTCAGTGTGTTGGACATGATGACAAGGATCAGTGTCAGTGTGTTGGACATTATGGCCAGGATCAGTGTCAGTGTGTTGGACATGATGACCAGGATCAGTGTCAGTGTGTTGGACATGATGACTAGGATCAGTGTCAGTGTGTTGGACATGAAGACCAGGATCAGTATCAGTGTGTTGGAGATGATGATCAGTATCAGTATAAGTATGTTGGGCATGATGACCAGACTCAATGTCTGTGTGTTGGACATGACCAGGCTCAGTGTCAGTGTGTTGAAATGACGGACATCCTCAGTGTCAGTGTGTTGGACATGATGACCAGGATCAGTGTCAGTGGGTTGGACATGATGACCAGGATCAGTGTAAGTGTGCAGGACATGATGACCAGAATCATTGTCAGTGTGTTAGACATGATTACCAGGCTCAGTGTCAGTATGTTGGACATGACCAGGCTCTGTGTCAGTGTGTTGGACATGACCAGGCTCAGTGTCAGTATATTGGACATGACAAGGCTCAGTGTCAGTATGTTGGACATGACCAGGCTCAGTGTCAGTGTGTTGGACATGACCAGGCACAGTGTCAGTGTGTTGGACATGATGACCAGGCTCAGTGTCATTGTGTTGGACATGACCAGGCTCTTTGTCAGTGCGTTGGAAATGACGGACATCCTCAGTGTCAGTGTGTTGGACAAGATGACCAGGCTCAGTGTCAGTGTGTTGGACATGATGACTAGGAAAGTGTCAGTGTGTTGGACATGATGACCAGGATCAGTGTCAGAGTGTTGGACATGATGACCAGGATCAGTGTCTGTGTGTTGGACATGATGACCAGGATCAGTGTCAGTGTGTTGGACATGACCAGGCGCAATGTCAGTGTGCAGGACATGATGACCAGGATCCGTGTCAGTGTGTTGGACATGATGACCAGGCTCAGTGTCAGTGTGTTGGACATGATGACCAGGATCAGTGTTAGTGTGTTGGACATGACCAGGCTACGTTTCAGTGTGTTGGACATGATGACCAGGCTCAGTGTCAGTGTGTTGGACATGATGACCAGGCTCAGTGTCAGTATGTTGGACATGACCAGGCTCTGTGTCAGTGTGTTGGACATGACCAGGCTCAGTGTCAGTGTGTTTGACATGATGACATGACTCAGTGTCAGTGTGTTGGACATGATGACCAGGATCAGTGTCAGTGTGTTGGACATGATGACCAGATTCAGTGTCAGTATGTTGGACATGATGACTAGGACCAGTGTCAGTGTGTTAGACATGAAGACCAGTATCAGTATCAGTGTGTTGGAGATGATGATCAGTATCAGTATAAGTATGTTGGGCATGATGACCAGACTCAATGTCTGTGTGTTGGACATGACCAGGCTCAGTGTCAGTGTGTTGGAAATGATGGACATCCTCAGTGTCAGTGTTTTGACATGATGACCAGGCTCAGTGTCAGTGTGTTGGACATGATGACTAGGACCAGTGTCAGTGTGTTGGACATGATGACCAGGATCAGTGTCAGTGGGTTGGACATGATGACCAGGATCAGTGTCAGTGTGCAGGACATGATGACCAGAATCATTGTCAGTGTGTTAGACATGATGACCAGGCTCAGTGTCAGTATGTTGGACATGACCAGGCTCTGTGTCAGTGTGTTGGACATGACCAGGCTCAGTGTCAGTATATTGGACATGACAAGGCTCAGTGTCAGTATGTTGGACATGACCAGGCTCAGTGTCAGTGTGTTGGACATGACCAGGCACAGTGTCAGTGTGTTGGACATGATGACCAGGCTCAGTGTCATTGTGTTGGACATGACCAGGCTCTTTGTCAGTGCGTTGGAAATGACGGACATCCTCAGTGTCAGTGTGTTGGACAAGATGACCAGGCTCAGTGTCAGTGTGTTGGACATGATGACTAGGAAAGTGTCAGTGTGTTGGACATGATGACCAGGATCAGTGTCAGAGTGTTGGACATGATGACCAGGATCAGTGTCTGTGTGTTGGACATGATGACCAGGATCAGTGTCAGTGTGTTGGACATGACCAGGCGCAATGTCAGTGTGTAGGACATGATGACCAGGATCCGTGTCAGTGTGTTGGACATGATGACCAGGCTCAGTGTCAGTGTGTTGGACATGATGACCAGGATCAGTGTTAGTGTGTTGGACATGACCAGGCTACGTTTCAGTGTGTTGGACATGATGACCAGGCTCAGTGTCAGTGTGTTGGACATGATGACCAGGCTCAGTGTCAGTATGTTGGACATGACCAGGCTCTGTGTCAGTGTGTTGGACATGACCAGGCTCAGTGTCAGTGTGTTTGACATGATGACATGACTCAGTGTCAGTGTGTTGGACATGATGACCAGGCTCAGTGTCAGTGTGTTAGACATGAAGACCAGTATCAGTATCAGTGTGTTGGAGATGATGATCAGTATCAGTATAAGTATGTTGGGCATGATGACCAGACTCAATGTCTGTGTGTTGGACATGACCAGGCTCAGTGTCAGTGTGTTGGAAATGATGGACATCCTCAGTGTCAGTGTGTTGGACATGATGACCAGGCTCAGTGTCAGTGTGTTGGACATGATGACCAGGATCAGTGTCAGTGTGTTGGACATGACCAGGCTCAGTGTCAGTATGTTGGACATGACCAGGCTCTGTGTCAGTGTGTTGGACATGACCAGGCTCAGTGTCAGTGCCTTGGAAATGACGGACATCCTCAGTGTCAGTGTGTTGGACGTGATGACCAGGCTCAGTGTCAATGTGTTTGACATGATGACCAAGATCAGTGGCAGTGTGTTGGACATGATGACCAGGATCAGTGTCAGTGTGTTGGACATGATGACCAGGCTCAGTGTCAGTGTGTTGGACATGACCAGGCTCAGTGTCCGTGTGTTGGACATGACCAGGCCCAGTGTCAGTGCGTTGGAAATGACGGACATCCTCACTGTCAGTGTGTTGGACATGATGACCAGGCTCAGTGTTAGTGTTCTGGACATGACCAGGCTCAGTGTCAACGTGTTTGACATGATGACCAGACTCAGTGTCAGTGTGTTGGACATGATGACCAGGATCAGCGTTAGTGTGTTGAACATGACCAGGCTCAGTGTCAGTGTGTTGGACATGACCAGGCTCAGTGTCAGTGTGTTGGACATGATGACCAGGCTCAGTGTCAGTGTGTTGGACATGACCAGGCTCAGTGTCAATGTGTTTGACATGATGACCAAGATCAGTGGCAGTGTGTTGGACATGATGACCAGGATCAGTGTCAGTGTGTTGGTCATGATGACCAGGATCAGTGTCAGTGTGTTGGACATGATGACCAGGCTCAGTGTCAGTGTGTTGGACATGACCAGGCTCAGTGTCAGTGTGTTGGACATGATGACAAGGATCCGTGTCAGTGTGTTGGACATGATAACCAGGATCAGTGTCAGTGTGTTGGACATGATGACCAGGATCAGTGTCAGTGTGTTGGACATGATGACCAGGATCAGTGTCAGTGTGTTGGACATGATGACCAGGCTCAGTGTCCGTGTGTTGGACATGACCAGGCTCAGTGTCAATGTGTTTGACATGATGACCAAGATCAGTGGCAGTGTGTTGGACATGATGACCAGGATCAGTGTCAGTGTGTTGGTCATGATGACCAGGCTCAGTGTCAGTGTGTTGGACATGATGACCAGGCTCAGTGTTAGTGTGTTGGACATGACCAGGCTCAGTGTCAATGTGTTTGACATGATGACCAAGATCAGTGGCAGTGTGTTGGACATGATGACCAGGATCAGTGTCAGTGTGTTGGTCATGATGACCAGGCTCAGTGTCAGTGTGTTGGACATGATGACCAGGCTCAGTGTTAGTGTGTTGGACATGACCAGGCTCAGTGTCAGTGTGTTGGACATGATGACAAGGATCAGTGTCAGTGGGTTGGACATGATGACCAGGATCAGTGTAAGTGTGCAGGACATGATGACCAGGCTCAGTGTAAGTGCGCAAGTCATGATGACCAGGCTCAGTGTCAGTGTGTTGGACATGACCAGGCTCAGTGTCAGTGTGTTGGACATGATGACAAGGATCAGTGTCAGTGTGTTGGACATTATGACCAGGATCAGTGTCAGTTTGTTGGACATGATGACCAGGATCAGTGTCAGTGTGTTGGACATGAAGACCAGGATCAGTATCAGTGTGTTGGACATGAAGACCAGGATCAGTGTCAGTTTGTTGGACATGATGACCAGGATCAGTGTCAGTGTGCTGGACATGATGACTAGGATCAGTGTCAGTGTGTTGGACATGAAGACCAGGATCAGTGTCAGTGGGTTGGACATGATGACCAGGATCAGTGTCAGTGTGTTGGACATGACCAGGCTCAGTGTCAGTATGTTGGACATGACCAGGCTCTGTGTCAGTGTGTTGGACATGACCAGGCTCAGTGTCAGTGCCTTGGAAATGACGGACATCCTCAGTGTCAGTGTGTTGGACATGATGACCAGGATCAGTGTCAGTGTGTTGGACATGATGACCAGGCTCAGTGTCTGTGTGTTGGACATGACCAGGCTCAGTGTCCGTGTGTTGGACATGACCAGGCGCAGTGTCAGTGTGTTGGACATGATGACCGGGCCCAGTGTCAGTGCGTTGGAAATGACGGACATCCTCACTGTCAGTGTGTTGGACATGATGACCAGGCTCAGTGTTAGTGTTCTGGACATGACCAGGCTCAGTGTCAACGTGTTTGACATGATGACCAGACTCAGTGTCAGTGTGTTGGACATGATGACCAGGATCAGCGTTAGTGTGTTGAACATGACCAGGCTCAGTGTCAGTGTGTTGGACATGACCAGGCTCAGTGTCAGTGTGTTGGACATGATGACAAGGATCAGTGTCAGTGTGTTGGACATGACCAGGCGCAGTGTCAGTGTGTTGGACATGATGACCAGGCTCAGTGTCAGTGTGTTGGACATGACCAGGCTCAGTGTCAATGTGTTTGACATGATGACCAAGATCAGTGGCAGTGTGTTGGACATGATGACCAGGATCAGTGTCAGTGTGTTGGTCATGATGACCAGGATCAGTGTCAGTGTGTTGGACATGATGACCAGGCTCAGTGTCAGTGTGTTGGACATGACCAGGCTCAGTGTCAGTGTGTTGGACATGATGACCAGGCTCAGTGTCAGTGTGTTGGACATGATGACTAGGAAAGTGTCAGTGTGTTGGACATGATGACCAGGATCAGTGTCAGAGTGTTGGACATGATGACCAGGATCAGTGTCTGTGTGTTGGACATGATGACCAGGATCAGTGTCAGTGTGTTGGACATGACCAGGCGCAATGTCAGTGTGTAGGACATGATGACCAGGATCCGTGTCAGTGTGTTGGACATGATGACCAGGCTCAGTGTCAGTGTGTTGGACATGATGACCAGGATCAGTGTTAGTGTGTTGGACATGACCAGGCTACGTTTCAGTGTGTTGGACATGATGACCAGGCTCAGTGTCAGTGTGTTGGACATGATGACCAGGCTCAGTGTCAGTATGTTGGACATGACCAGGCTCTGTGTCAGTGTGTTGGACATGACCAGGCTCAGTGTCAGTGTGTTTGACATGATGACATGACTCAGTGTCAGTGTGTTGGACATGATGACCAGGCTCAGTGTCAGTGTGTTAGACATGAAGACCAGTATCAGTATCAGTGTGTTGGAGATGATGATCAGTATCAGTATAAGTATGTTGGGCATGATGACCAGACTCAATGTCTGTGTGTTGGACATGACCAGGCTCAGTGTCAGTGTGTTGGAAATGATGGACATCCTCAGTGTCAGTGTGTTGGACATGATGACCAGGCTCAGTGTCAGTGTGTTGGACATGATGACCAGGATCAGTGTCAGTGTGTTGGACATGACCAGGCTCAGTGTCAGTATGTTGGACATGACCAGGCTCTGTGTCAGTGTGTTGGACATGACCAGGCTCAGTGTCAGTGCCTTGGAAATGACGGACATCCTCAGTGTCAGTGTGTTGGACGTGATGACCAGGCTCAGTGTCAATGTGTTTGACATGATGACCAAGATCAGTGGCAGTGTGTTGGACATGATGACCAGGATCAGTGTCAGTGTGTTGGACATGATGACCAGGCTCAGTGTCAGTGTGTTGGACATGACCAGGCTCAGTGTCCGTGTGTTGGACATGACCAGGCCCAGTGTCAGTGCGTTGGAAATGACGGACATCCTCACTGTCAGTGTGTTGGACATGATGACCAGGCTCAGTGTTAGTGTTCTGGACATGACCAGGCTCAGTGTCAACGTGTTTGACATGATGACCAGACTCAGTGTCAGTGTGTTGGACATGATGACCAGGATCAGCGTTAGTGTGTTGAACATGACCAGGCTCAGTGTCAGTGTGTTGGACATGACCAGGCTCAGTGTCAGTGTGTTGGACATGATGACCAGGCTCAGTGTCAGTGTGTTGGACATGACCAGGCTCAGTGTCAATGTGTTTGACATGATGACCAAGATCAGTGGCAGTGTGTTGGACATGATGACCAGGATCAGTGTCAGTGTGTTGGTCATGATGACCAGGATCAGTGTCAGTGTGTTGGACATGATGACCAGGCTCAGTGTCAGTGTGTTGGACATGACCAGGCTCAGTGTCAGTGTGTTGGACATGATGACAAGGATCCGTGTCAGTGTGTTGGACATGATAACCAGGATCAGTGTCAGTGTGTTGGACATGATGACCAGGATCAGTGTCAGTGTGTTGGACATGATGACCAGGATCAGTGTCAGTGTGTTGGACATGATGACCAGGCTCAGTGTCCGTGTGTTGGACATGACCAGGCTCAGTGTCAATGTGTTTGACATGATGACCAAGATCAGTGGCAGTGTGTTGGACATGATGACCAGGATCAGTGTCAGTGTGTTGGTCATGATGACCAGGCTCAGTGTCAGTGTGTTGGACATGATGACCAGGCTCAGTGTTAGTGTGTTGGACATGACCAGGCTCAGTGTCAATGTGTTTGACATGATGACCAAGATCAGTGGCAGTGTGTTGGACATGATGACCAGGATCAGTGTCAGTGTGTTGGTCATGATGACCAGGCTCAGTGTCAGTGTGTTGGACATGATGACCAGGCTCAGTGTTAGTGTGTTGGACATGACCAGGCTCAGTGTCAGTGTGTTGGACATGATGACAAGGATCAGTGTCAGTGGGTTGGACATGATGACCAGGATCAGTGTAAGTGTGCAGGACATGATGACCAGGCTCAGTGTAAGTGCGCAAGTCATGATGACCAGGCTCAGTGTCAGTGTGTTGGACATGACCAGGCTCAGTGTCAGTGTGTTGGACATGATGACAAGGATCAGTGTCAGTGTGTTGGACATTATGACCAGGATCAGTGTCAGTTTGTTGGACATGATGACCAGGATCAGTGTCAGTGTGTTGGACATGAAGACCAGGATCAGTATCAGTGTGTTGGACATGAAGACCAGGATCAGTGTCAGTTTGTTGGACATGATGACCAGGATCAGTGTCAGTGTGTTGGACATGATGACTAGGATCAGTGTCAGTGTGTTGGACATGAAGACCAGGATCAGTGTCAGTGGGTTGGACATGATGACCAGGATCAGTGTAAGTGTGCAGGACATGATGACCAGGCTCAGTGTAAGTGCGCAAGTCATGATGACCAGGCTCAGTGTCAGTGTGTTGGACATGATGACCAGAATCAGTGTCAGTGTGTTAGACATGATGACCAGGATCAGTGTCAGTGTGTTGGACATGACCAGGCTCAGTGTCAGTATGTTGGACATGACCAGGCTCTGTGTCAGTGTGTTGGACATGACCAGGCTCAGTGTCAGTGCCTTGGAAATGACGGACATCCTCAGTGTCAGTGTGTTGGACATGATGACCAGGATCAGTGTCAGTGTGTTGGACATGATGACCAGGCTCAGTGTCTGTGTGTTGGACATGACCAGGCTCAGTGTCCGTGTGTTGGACATGACCAGGCGCAGTGTCAGTGTGTTGGACATGATGACCGGGCCCAGTGTCAGTGCGTTGGAAATGACGGACATCCTCACTGTCAGTGTGTTGGACATGATGACCAGGCTCAGTGTTAGTGTTCTGGACATGACCAGGCTCAGTGTCAACGTGTTTGACATGATGACCAGACTCAGTGTCAGTGTGTTGGACATGATGACAAGGATCAGTGTCAGTGTGTTGGACATGACCAGGCGCAGTGTCAGTGTGTTGGACATGATGACCAGGCTCAGTGTCAGTGTGTTGGACATGACCAGGCTCAGTGTCAATGTGTTTGACATGATGACCAAGATCAGTGGCAGTGTGTTGGACATGATGACCAGGATCAGTGTCAGTGTGTTGGACATGACCAGGCTCAGTGTCAGTGTGTTGGACATGATGACAAGGATCAGTGTCAGTGTGTTGGACATGACCAGGCGCAGTGTCAGTGTGTTGGACATGATGACCAGGCTCAGTGTCAGTGTGTTGGACATGACCAGGCTCAGTGTCAATGTGTTTGACATGATGACCAAGATCAGTGGCAGTGTGTTGGACATGATGACCAGGATCAGTGTCAGTGTGTTGGTCATGATGACCAGGATCAGTGTCAGTGTGTTGGACATGATGACCAGGCTCAGTGTCAGTGTGTTGGACATGACCAGGCTCAGTGTCAGTGTGTTGGACATGATGACCGGGCCCAGTGTCAGTGCGTTGGAAATGACGGACATCCTCACTGTCAGTGTGTTGGACATGATGACCAGGATCAGCGTTAGTGTGTTGAACATGACCAGGCTCAGTGTCAGTGTGTTGGACATGACCAGGCTCAGTGTCAGTGTGTTGGACATGATGACAAGGATCAGTGTCAGTGTGTTGGACATGACCAGGCGCAGTGTCAGTGTGTTGGACATGATGACCAGGCTCAGTGTCAGTGTGTTGGACATGACCAGGCTCAGTGTCAATGTGTTTGACATGATGACCAAGATCAGTGGCAGTGTGTTGGACATGATGACCAGGATCAGTGTCAGTGTGTTGGTCATGATGACCAGGATCAGTGTCAGTGTGTTGGACATGATGACCAGGCTCAGTGTCAGTGTGTTGGACATGACCAGGCTCAGTGTCAGTGTGTTGGACATGATGACAAGGATCCGTGTCAGTGTGTTGGACATGATAACCAGGATCAGTGTCAGTGTGTTGGACATGATGACCAGGATCAGTGTCAGTGTGTTGGACATGATGACCAGGATCAGTGTCAGTGTGTTGGACATGATGACCAGGCTCAGTGTCCGTGTGTTGGACATGACCAGGCTCAGTGTCAATGTGTTTGACATGATGACCAAGATCAGTGGCAGTGTGTTGGACATGATGACCAGGATCAGTGTCAGTGTGTTGGTCATGATGACCAGGCTCAGTGTCAGTGTGTTGGACATGATGACCAGGCTCAGTGTTAGTGTGTTGGACATGACCAGGCTCAGTGTCAATGTGTTTGACATGATGACCAAGATCAGTGGCAGTGTGTTGGACATGATGACCAGGATCAGTGTCAGTGTGTTGGTCATGATGACCAGGCTCAGTGTCAGTGTGTTGGACATAACCAGGCGCAGTGTCAGTGTGTTGGACATGATGACCGGGCCCAGTGTCAGTGCGTTGGAAATGACGGACATCCTCACTGTCAGTGTGTTGGACATGATGACCAGGCTCAGTGTTAGTGTTCTGGACATGACCAGGCTCAGTGTCAACGTGTTTGACATGATGACCAAGATCAGTGGCAGTGTGTTGGACATGATGACCAGGATCAGTGTCAGTGTGTTGGTCATGATGACCAGGCTCAGTGTCAGTGTGTTGGACATGATGACCAGGATCAGCGTTAGTGTGTTGAACATGACCAGGCTCAGTGTCAGTGTGTTGGACATGACCAGGCTCAGTGTCAGTGTGTTGGACATGATGACAAGGATCAGTGTCAGTGTGTTGGACATGACCAGGCGCAGTGTCAGTGTGTTGGACATGATGACCAGGCTCAGTGTCAGTGTGTTGGACATGACCAGGCTCAGTGTCAGTGTGTTGGACATGATGACAAGGATCCGTGTCAGTGTGTTGGACATGATAACCAGGATCAGTGTCAGTGTGTTGGACATGATGACCAGGATCAGTGTCAGTGTGTTGGACATGATGACCAGGATCAGTGTCAGTGTGTTGGACATGATGACCAGGCTCAGTGTCCGTGTGTTGGACATGACCAGGCTCAGTGTCAATGTGTTTGACATGATGACCAAGATCAGTGGCAGTGTGTTGGACATGATGACCAGGATCAGTGTCAGTGTGTTGGTCATGATGACCAGGCTCAGTGTCAGTGTGTTGGACATGATGACCAGGCTCAGTGTTAGTGTGTTGGACATGACCAGGCTCAGTGTCAGTGTGTTGGACATGACCAGGCTCAGTGTCACTGTGGTGGACATGATGACAAGGATCAGTGCCAGTGTGTTGGACATTATGACCAGGATCAGTGTCAGTGTGTTGGACATGATGACCAGGATCAGTGTCAGTGTGTTGGACATGATGACAAGAATCAGTGTCAGTGGGTTGGACATGATGACCAGGATCAGTGTAAGTGTGCAGGACATGATGACCAGGCTCAGTGTAAGTGCGCAAGTCATGATGACCAGGCTCAGTGTCAGTGTGTTGGACATGACCAGGCTCAGTGTCAGTGTGTTGGACATGATGACAAGGATCAGTGTCAGTGTGTTGGACATGATGACCAGGATCAGTGTCAGTGTGTTGTACATGATGACTAGGATCAGTGTCAGTGTGTTGGACATGAAGACCAGGATCAGTATCAGTGTGTTGGAGATGATGATCAGTATCAGTATAAGTATGTTGGGCATGATGACCAGACTCAATGTCTGTGTGTAGGACATGACCAGGCTCAGTGTCAGTGTGTTGAAATGACGGACATCCTCAGTGTCAGTGTGTTGGACATGATAACTAGGACCAGTGTCATTGTGTTGGACATGATGACCAGGATTAGTGTCAGTGGGTTGGACATGATGGCCAGGATCAGTGTAAGTGTGCAGGACATGATGACCAGAATCAGTGTCAGTATGTTGGACATGACCAGGCTCTGTGTCAGTGTGTTGGACATGACCAGGCTCAGTGTCAGTATGTTGGACATGACAAGGCTCAGTGTCAGTATGTTGGACATGACCAGGCTCAGTGTCAGTGCGTTGGACATGATGACCAGGATCAGTGTTAGTGTGTTGGACATGACCAGGCTCATTGTCAGTGTGTTGGATATGACCAGGCACAGTGTCAGTGTGTTGGACATGATGACCAGGCTCAGTGTCATTGTGCTGGACATGACCAGGCTCTGTGTCAGTGTGTTGGAAATGACGGACATCCTCAGTGTCCGTGTGTTGGACATGACCAGGCTCAGTGTCAATGTGTTTGACATGATGACCAAGATCAGTGGCAGTGTGTTGGACATGATGACCAGGATCAGTGTCAGTGTGTTGGTCATGATGACCAGGCTCAGTGTCAGTGTGTTGGACATGATGACCAGGCTCAGTGTTAGTGTGTTGGACATGACCAGGCTCAGTGTCAATGTGTTTGACATGATGACCAAGATCAGTGGCAGTGTGTTGGACATGATGACCAGGATCAGTGTCAGTGTGTTGGTCATGATGACCAGGCTCAGTGTCAGTGTGTTGGACATGATGACCAGGCTCAGTGTTAGTGTGTTGGACATGACCAGGCTCAGTGTCAGTGTGTTGGACATGACCAGGCTCAGTGTCACTGTGGTGGACATGATGACAAGGATCAGTGCCAGTGTGTTGGACATTATGACCAGGATCAGTGTCAGTGTGTTGGACATGATGACCAGGATCAGTGTCAGTGTGTTGGACATGATGACAAGGATCAGTGTCAGTGGGTTGGACATGATGATCAGGATCAGTGTAAGTGTGCAGGACATGATGACCAGGCTCAGTGTAAGTGTGCAAGTCATGATGACCAGGCTCAGTGTCAGTGTGTTGGACATGACCAGGCTCAGTGTCAGTGTGTTGGACATGATGACAAGGATCAGTGTCAGTGTGTTGGACATTATGACCAGGATCAGTGTCAGTGTGTTGGACATGATGACCAGGATCAGTGTCAGTGTGTTGGACATGATGACTAAGATCAGTGTCAGTGTGTTGGACATGAAGACCAGGATCAGTATCAGTGTGTTGGAGATGATGATCAGTATCAGTATAAGTATGTTGGGCATGATGACCAGACTCAATGTCTGTGTGTAGGACATGACCAGGCTCAGTGTCAGTGTGTTGAAATGACGGACATCCTCAGTGTCAGTGTGTTGGACATGATAACTAGGACCAGTGTCATTGTGTTGGACATGATGACCAGGATCAGTGTCAGTGGGTTGGACATGATGACCAGGATCAGTGTAAGTGTGCAGGACATGATGACCAGAATCAGTGTCAGTATGTTGGACATGACCAGGCTCTGTGTCAGTGTGTTGGACATGACCAGGCTCAGTGTCAGTATGTTGGACATGACAAGGATCAGTGTCAGTATGTTGGACATGACCAGGCTCAGTGTCAGTGCGTTGGACATGATGACCAGGATCAGTGTTAGTGTGTTGGACATGACCAGGCTCATTGTCAGTGTGTTGGACATGACCAGGCACAGTGTCAGTGTGTTGGACATGATGACCAGGCTCAGTGTCATTGTGTTGGACATGACCAGGCTCTGTGTCAGTGTGTTGGAAATGACGGACATCCTCAGTGTCAGTGTGTTGGACAAGAT
Organism: Oncorhynchus clarkii lewisi; assembly: GCF_045791955.1. Lineage (NCBI taxonomy): Eukaryota > Metazoa > Chordata > Actinopteri > Salmoniformes > Salmonidae > Oncorhynchus > Oncorhynchus clarkii. The sequence continues at coordinate 50,134,858 of NC_092169.1, forward strand.
GACCAGGCTCAGTGTCAGTGTGGTGGACATGATGACTAGGAAAGTGTCAGTGTGTTGGACATGATGACCAGGATCAGTGTCAGAGTGTTGGACATGATGACCAGGATCAGTGTCAGTGCGCAGGACATGATGACCAGAATCAGTGTCTGTGTGTTGGACATGATGACCAGGATCAGTGTCAGTGTGTTGGACATGACCAGGCTCATTGTCAGTGTGTTGGACATGACCAGGCACAGTGTCAGTGTGTTGGACATGATGACCAGGCTCAGTGTCATTGTGCTGGACATGACCAGGCTCTGTGTCAGTGTGTTGGAAATGACGGACATCCTCAGTGTCCGTGTGTTGGACATGACCAGGCTCAGTGTCAATGTGTTTGACATGATGACCAAGATCAGTGGCAGTGTGTTGGACATGATGACCAGGATCAGTGTCAGTGTGTTGGTCATGATGACCAGGCTCAGTGTCAGTGTGTTGGACATGATGACCAGGCTCAGTGTTAGTGTGTTGGACATGACCAGGCTCAGTGTCAATGTGTTTGACATGATGACCAAGATCAGTGGCAGTGTGTTGGACATGATGACCAGGATCAGTGTCAGTGTGTTGGTCATGATGACCAGGCTCAGTGTCAGTGTGTTGGACATGATGACCAGGCTCAGTGTTAGTGTGTTGGACATGACCAGGCTCAGTGTCAGTGTGTTGGACATGACCAGGCTCAGTGTCACTGTGGTGGACATGATGACAAGGATCAGTGCCAGTGTGTTGGACATTATGACCAGGATCAGTGTCAGTGTGTTGGACATGATGACCAGGATCAGTGTCAGTGTGTTGGACATGATGACAAGGATCAGTGTCAGTGGGTTGGACATGATGACCAGGATCAGTGTAAGTGTGCAGGACATGATGACCAGGCTCAGTGTAAGTGTGCAAGTCATGATGACCAGGCTCAGTGTCAGTGTGTTGGACATGACCAGGCTCAGTGTCAGTGTGTTGGACATGATGACAAGGATCAGTGTCAGTGTGTTGGACATTATGACCAGGATCAGTGTCAGTGTGTTGGACATGATGACCAGGATCAGTGTCAGTGTGTTGGACATGATGACTAGGATCAGTGTCAGTGTGTTGGACATGAAGACCAGGATCAGTATCAGTGTGTTGGAGATGATGATCAGTATCAGTATAAGTATGTTGGGCATGATGACCAGACTCAATGTCTGTGTGTAGGACATGACCAGGCTCAGTGTCAGTGTGTTGAAATGACGGACATCCTCAGTGTCAGTGTGTTGGACATGATAACTAGGACCAGTGTCATTGTGTTGGACATGATGACCAGGATCAGTGTCAGTGGGTTGGACATGATGACCAGGATCAGTGTAAGTGTGCAGGACATGATGACCAGAATCAGTGTCAGTATGTTGGACATGACCAGGCTCTGTGTCAGTGTGTTGGACATGACCAGGCTCAGTGTCAGTATGTTGGACATGACAAGGATCAGTGTCAGTATGTTGGACATGACCAGGCTCAGTGTCAGTGCGTTGGACATGATGACCAGGATCAGTGTTAGTGTGTTGGACATGACCAGGCTCATTGTCAGTGTGTTGGACATGACCAGGCACAGTGTCAGTGTGTTGGACATGATGACCAGGCTCAGTGTCATTGTGTTGGACATGACCAGGCTCTGTGTCAGTGTGTTGGAAATGACGGACATCCTCAGTGTCAGTGTGTTGGACAAGATGACCAGGCTCAGTGTCAGTGTGGTGGACATGATGACTAGGAAAGTGTCAGTGTGTTGGACATGATGACCAGGATCAGTGTCAGAGTGTTGGACATGATGACCAGGATCAGTGTCAGTGCGCAGGACATGATGACCAGAATCAGTGTCTGTGTGTTGGACATGATGACCAGGATCAGTGTCAGTGTGTTGGACATGACCAGGCGCAATGTCAGTGTGCAGGACATGATGACCAGGATCCGTGTCAGTGTGTTGGAAATGATGACCAGGATCAGTGTTAGTGTGTTGGACATGTCGATCTGGATCAGTATCAGTGTGTTGGACATGATGACCAGGCTCAGTGTCAGTGTGTTGGACATGATGACCAGGATCAGTGTTAGTGTGTTGGAGATGACCAGGCTACGTTTCAGTGTGTTGGACATGATGATCAGGCTCAGTGTCAGTGTGTTGGACATGATGACCAGGCTCAGTGTCAGTATGTTGGACATGAGCAGGCTCTGTGTCAGTGTGTTGGACATGACCAGGCTCAGTGTCAGTATGTTGGACATGACCAGGCTCAGTGTCAGTGTGTTTGACATGATGACCAGACTCAGTGTCAGTGTGTTGGACATGATGACCAGATTCAGTGTCAGTGTGTTGGACATGATGACCAGGCACAGTGTCAGTGTGTTGGACATGATGACTAGGACCAGTGTCAGTGTGTTGGACATGATGACCAGGATCAGTGTCAGTGTGTTGGACATGATGACCAGGCTCAGTGTCAGTGTGTTGGACATGATGACTAGGATCAGTGTCAGTGTGTTGGACATGAAGACCAGGATCAGTATCAGTGTGTTGGAGATGATGATCAGTATCAGTATAAGTATGTTGGGCATGATGACCAGACTCAATGTCTGTGTGTTGGACATGACCAGGCTCAGTGTCAGTATGTTGGAAATGACGGACATCCTCAGTGTCAGTGTGTTGGACATGATGACTAGGACCAGTGTCAGTGTGTTGGACATGATGACCAGGATCAGTGTCAGTGGGTTGGACATGATGACCAGGATCAGTGTAAGTGTGCAGGACATGATGACCAGGATCAGTGTAAGTGTGCAAGTCATGATGACCAGGCTCAGTGTCAGTGTGTTGGACATGACCAGGCTCAGTGTCAGTGTGTTGGACATGATGACAAGGATCAGTGTCAGTGTGTTGGACATGATGACCAGGATCAGTGTCAGTGTGTTGGACATGATGACTAGGATCAGTGTCAGTGTGTTGGACATGAAGACCAGGATCAGTATCAGTGTGTTGGAGATGATGATCAGTATCAGTATAAGTATGTTGGGCATGATGACCAGACTCAATGTCTGTGTGTTGGACATGACCAGGCTCAGTGTCAGTGTGTTGAAATGACGGACATCCTCAGTGTCAGTGTGTTGGACATGATGACTAGGACCAGTGTCATTGTGTTGGACATGATGACCAGGATCAGTGTCAGTGGGTTGGACATGATGACCAGGATCAGTGTAAGTGTGCAGGACATGATGACCAGAATCAGTGTCAGTGTGTTGGACATGATGACCAGGATCAGTGTCAGTGTGTTGGACATGATGACCAGGCTCAGTGTCAGTGTGTTGGACATGATGACTAGGACCAGTGTCTGTGTGTTGGAAATTATGACCAGGATCAGTGTCAGTGTGTTGGACATGATGACCAGGATCAGTGTCAGTGTGTTGGACATGATGACTAGGACCAGTGTCATTGTGTTGGACATGATGACCAGGATCAGTGTCAGTGGGTTGGACATGATGACCAGGATCAGTGTAAGTGTGCAGGACATGATGACCAGAATCAGTGTCAGTGTGCAGGACATGATGACCAGAATCCGTGTCAGTGTGTTGGAAATGATGACCAGGATCAGTGTCAATGTGTTGGACATGATGACCAGGGTCAGTGTCAATGTGTTGGACATGTCGATTTGGATCAGTATCAGTGTGTTGGACATGATGACCAGGCTCAGTGTCAGTGTGTTGGACATGATGACCAGGATCAGTGTTAGTGTGTTGGAGATGACCAGGCTACGTTTCAGTGTGTTGGACATGATGATCAGGCTCAGTGTCAGTGTGTTGGACATGATGACCAGGCTCAGTGTCAGTATGTTGGACATGAGCAGGCTCTGTGTCAGTGTGTTGGACATGACCAGGCTCAGTGTCAGTATGTTGGACATGACCAGGCTCAGTGTCAGTGTGTTTGACATGATGACCAGACTCAGTGTCAGTGTGTTGGACATGATGACCAGATTCAGTGTCAGTGTGTTGGACATGATGACCAGGCACAGTGTCAGTGTGTTGGACATGATGACTAGGACCAGTGTCAGTGTGTTGGACATGATGACCAGGATCAGTGTCAGTGTGTTGGACATGATGACCAGGCTCAGTGTCAGTGTGTTGGACATGATGACTAGGACCAGTGTCTGTGTGTTGGAAATGATGACAAGGATCAGTGTCAGTGTGTTGGACATGATGACCAGGATCAGTGTCAGTGTGTTGGACATGATGACCAGGATCAGTGTCAATGTGTTGGACATGATGACCAGGATCAGTGTCAGTGTGTTGGACATGATGACTAGGATCAGTGTCAGTGTGTTGGACATGAAGACCAGGATCAGTATCAGTGTGTTGGAGATGATGATCAGTATCAGTATAAGTATGTTGGGCATGATGACCAGACTCAATGTCTGTGTGTTGGACATGACCAGGCTCAGTGTCAGTGTGTTGGAAATGACGGACATCCTCAGTGTCAGTGTGTTGGACATGATGACCAGGCTCAGTGTCAGTGTGTTGGACATGATGACCAGGATCAGTGTAAGTGTGCAGGACATGATGACCAGAATCAGTGTCAGTGTGTTAGACATGATGACCAGGCTCATTGTCAGTATGTTGAAATGACGGACATCCTCAGTGTCAGTGTGTTGGACATGATGACTAGGACCAGTGTCAGTGTGTTGGACATGATGACCAGGATCAGTGTCAGTGGGTTGGACATGATGACCAGGATCAGTGTAAGTGTGCAGGACATGATGACCAGGATCAGTGTAAGTGCGCAAGTCATGATGACCAGGCTCAGTGTCAGTGTGTTGGACATGACCAGGATCAGTGTCAGTGTGTTGGACATGATGACCAGGATCAGTGTCAGTGTGTTGGACATGATGACTAGGATCAGTGTCAGTGTGTTGGACATGAAGACCAGGATCAGTATCAGTGTGTTGGAGATGATGATCAGTATCAGTATAAGTATGTTGGGCATGATGACCAGACTCAATGTCTGTGTGTTGGACATGACCAGGCTCAGTGTCAGTGTGTTGAAATGACGGACATCCTCAGTGTCAGTGTGTTGGACATGATGACTAGGACCAGTGTCATTGTGTTGGACATGATGACCAGGATCAGTGTCAGTGGGTTGGACATGATGACCAGGATCAGTGTAAGTGTGCAGGACATGATGACCAGAATCAGTGTCAGTGTGTTGGACATTATGACCAGGATCAGTGTCAGTGTGTTGGACATGACCAGGCGCAATGTCAGTGTGCAGGACATGATGACCAGGATCCGTGTCAGTGTGTTGGAAATGATGACCAGGATCAGTGTCAATGTGTTGGACATGATGACCAGGGTCAGTGTCAATGTGTTGGACATGTCGATCTGGATCAGTGTCAGTGTGTTGGACATGATGACCAGGCTCAGTGTCAGTGTGTTGGACATGATGACCACGATAAGTGTTAGTGTGTTGGAGATGACCAGGCTACGTTTCAGTGTGTTGGACATGATGATCAGGCTCAGTGTCAGTGTGTTGGACATGATGACCAGGCTCAGTGTCAGTATGTTGGACATGAGCAGGCTCTGTGTCAGTGTGTTGGACATGACCAGGCTCAGTGTCAGTATGTTGGACATGACCAGGCTCAGTGTCAGTGTGTTTGACATGATGACCAGACTCAGTGTCAGTGTGTTGGACATGATGACCAGATTCAGTGTCAGTGTGTTGGACATGATGACCAGGCACAGTGTCAGTGTGTTAGACATGATGACTAGGACCAGAGTCAGTGTGTTGGACATGATGACCAGGATCAGTGTCAGTGTGTTGGACATGATGACCAGGCTCAGTGTCAGTGTGTTGGACATGATGACTAGGACCAGTGTCTGTGTGTTGGAAATGATGACAAGGATCAGTTTCAGTGTGTTGGACATGATGACCAGGATCAGTGTCAGTGTGTTGGACATGATGACCAGGATCAGTGTCAGTGTGTTGGACATGATGACCAGGATCAGTGTCAGTGTGTTGGACATGATGACTAGGATCAGTGTCAGTGTGTTGGACATGAAGACCAGGATCAGTATCAGTGTGTTGGAGATGATGATCAGTATCAGTATAAGTATGTTGGGCATGATGACCAGACTCAATGTCTGTGTGTTGGACATGACCAGGCTCAGTGTCAGTGTGTTGGAAATGACGGACATCCTCAGTGTCAGTGTGTTGGACATGATGACCAGGCTCAGTGTCAGTGTGTTGGACATGATGACCAGGATCAGTGTAAGTGTGCAGGACATGATGACCAGAATCAGTGTCAGTGTGTTGGACATGAAGACCAGGATCAGTATCAGTGTGTTGGAGATGATGATCAGTATCAGTATAAGTATGTTGGGCATGATGACCAGACTCAATGTCTGTGTGTTGGACATGACCAGGCTCAGTGTCAGTGTGATGAAATGACGGACATCCTCAGTGTCAGTGTGTTGGACATGATGACTAGGACCAGTGTCATTGTGTTGGACATGATGACCAGGATCAGTGTCAGTGGGTTGGACATGATGACCAGGATCAGTGTAAGTGTGCAGGACATGATGACCGGGATCAGTGTAAGTGCGCAAGTCATGATTACCAGGCTCAGTGTCAGTGTGTTGGACATGACCAGGCTCAGTGTCAGTGTGTTGGACATGATGACAAGGATCAGTGTCAGTGTGTTGGACATGATGACCAGGATCAGTGTCAGTGTGTTGGACATGATGACTAGGATCAGTGTCAGTGTGTTGGACATGAAGACCAGGATCAGTATCAGTGTGTTGGAGATGATGATCAGTATCAGTATAAGTATGTTGGGCATGATGACCAGACTCAATGTCTGTGTGTTGGACATGACCAGGCTCAGTGTCAGTGTGTTGAAATGACGGACATCCTCAGTGTCAGTGTGTTGGACATGATGACCAGGCTCAGTGTCAGTGTGTTGGACATGATGACCAGGATCAGTGTAAGTGTGCAGGACATGATGACCAGAATCAGTGTCAGTGTGTTAGACATGATGACCAGGCTCATTGTCAGTATGTTGAAATGACGGACATCCTCAGTGTCAGTGTGTTGGACATGATGACTAGGACCAGTGTCAGTGTGTTGGACATGATGACCAGGATCAGTGTCAGTGGGTTGGACATGATGACCAGGATCAGTGTAAGTGTGCAGGACATGATGACCAGGATCAGTGTAAGTGCGCAAGTCATGATGACCAGGCTCAGTGTCAGTGTGTTGGACATGATGACCAGATTCAGTGTCAGTGTGTTGGACATGATGACCAGGCACAGTGTCAGTGTGTTGGACATGATGACTAGGACCAGTGTCAGTGTGTTGGACATGATGACCAGGATCAGTGTCAGTGTGTTGGACATGATGACCAGGCTCAGTGTCAGTGTGTTGGACATGATGACCAGGATCAGTGTAAGTGTGCAGGACATGATGACCAGAATCAGTGTCAGTGTGTTAGACATGATGACCAGGCTCATTGTCAGTATGTTGAAATGACGGACATCCTCAGTGTCAGTGTGTTGGACATGATGACTAGGACCAGTGTCAGTGTGTTGGACATGATGACCAGGATCAGTGTCAGTGGGTTGGACATGATGACCAGGATCAGTGTAAGTGTGCAGGACATGATGACCAGGATCAGTGTAAGTGCGCAAGTCATGATGACCAGGCTCAGTGTCAGTGTGTTGGACATGACCAGGCTCAGTGTCAGTGTGTTGGACATGATGACAAGGATCAGTGTCAGTGTGTTGGACATGATGACCAGGCACAGTGTCAGTGTGTTGGACATGATGACTAGGACCAGTGTCAGTGTGTTGGACATGATGACCAGGATCAGTGTCAGTGTGTTGGACATGATGACCAGGCTCAGTGTCAGTGTGTTGGACATGATGACTAGGACCAGTGTCTGTGTGTTGGAAATGATGACAAGGATCAGTTTCAGTGTGTTGGACATGATGACCAGGATCAGTGTCAGTGTGTTGGACATGATGACCAGGATCAGTGTCAGTGTGTTGGACATGATGACCAGGATCAGTGTCAGTGTGTTGGACATGATGACTAGGATCAGTGTCAGTGTGTTGGACATGAAGACCAGGATCAGTATCAGTGTGTTGGAGATAATGATCAGTATCAGTATAAGTATGTTGGGCATGATGACCAGACTCAATGTCTGTGTGTTGGACATGACCAGGCTCAGTGTCAGTGTGTTGGACAAGATGACCAGGCTCAGTGTCAGTGTGGTGGACATGATGACTAGGAAAGTGTCAGTGTGTTGGACATGATGACCAGGATCAGTGTCAGAGTGTTGGACATGATGACCAGGATCAGTGTCAGTGCGCAGGACATGATGACCAGAATCAGTGTCTGTGTGTTGGACATGATGACCAGGATCAGTGTCAGTGTGTTGGACATGACCAGGCGCAATGTCAGTGTGCAGGACATGATGACCAGGATCCGTGTCAGTGTGTTGGAAATGATGACCAGGATCAGTGTCAATGTGTTGGACATGATGACCAGGGTCAGTGTCAATGTGTTGGACATGTCGATCTGGATCAGTATCAGTGTGTTGGACATGATGACCAGGCTCAGTGTCAGTGTGTTGGACATGATGACCAGGATCAGTGTTAGTGTGTTGGAGATGACCAGGCTACGTTTCAGTGTGTTGGACATGATGATCAGGCTCAGTGTCAGTGTGTTGGACATGATGACCAGGCTCAGTGTCAGTATGTTGGACATGAGCAGGCTCTGTGTCAGTGTGTTGGACATGACCAGGCTCAGTGTCAGTATGTTGGACATGACCAGGCTCAGTGTCAGTGTGTTTGACATGATGACCAGACTCAGTGTCAGTGTGTTGGACATGATGACCAGATTCAGTGTCAGTGTGTTGGACATGATGACCAGGCACAGTGTCAGTGTGTTGGACATGATGACTAGGACCAGTGTCAGTGTGTTGGACATGATGACCAGGATCAGTGTCAGTGTGTTGGACATGATGACCAGGCTCAGTGTCAGTGTGTTGGACATGATGACTAGGATCAGTGTCAGTGTGTTGGACATGAAGACCAGGATCAGTATCAGTGTGTTGGAGATGATGATCAGTATCAGTATAAGTATGTTGGGCATGATGACCAGACTCAATGTCTGTGTGTTGGACATGACCAGGCTCAGTGTCAGTATGTTGGAAATGACGGACATCCTCAGTGTCAGTGTGTTGGACATGATGACTAGGACCAGTGTCAGTGTGTTGGACATGATGACCAGGATCAGTGTCAGTGGGTTGGACATGATGACCAGGATCAGTGTAAGTGTGCAGGACATGATGACCAGGATCAGTGTAAGTGTGCAAGTCATGATTACCAGGCTCAGTGTCAGTGTGTTGGACATGACCAGGCTCAGTGTCAGTGTGTTGGACATGATGACAAGGATCAGTGTCAGTGTGTTGGACATGATGACCAGGATCAGTGTCAGTGTGTTGGACATGATGACTAGGATCAGTGTCAGTGTGTTGGACATGAAGACCAGGATCAGTATCAGTGTGTTGGAGATGATGATCAGTATCAGTATAAGTATGTTGGGCATGATGACCAGACTCAATGTCTGTGTGTTGGACATGACCAGGCTCAGTGTCAGTGTGTTGAAATGACGGACATCCTCAGTGTCAGTGTGTTGGACATGATGACTAGGACCAGTGTCATTGTGTTGGACATGATGACCAGGATCAGTGTCAGTGGGTTGGACATGATGACCAGGATCAGTGTAAGTGTGCAGGACATGATGACCAGAATCAGTGTCAGTGTGTTGGACATGATGACCAGGATCAGTGTCAGTGTGTTGGACATGATGACCAGGCTCAGTGTCAGTGTGTTGGACATGATGACTAGGACCAGTGTCTGTGTGTTGGAAATTATGACAAGGATCAGTGTCAGTGTGTTGGACATGATGACCAGGATCAGTGTCAGTGTGTTGGACATGATGACTAGGACCAGTGTCATTGTGTTGGACATGATGACCAGGATCAGTGTCAGTGGGTTGGACATGATGACCAGGATCAGTGTAAGTGTGCAGGACATGATGACCAGAATCAGTGTCAGTGTGCAGGACATGATGACCAGAATCCGTGTCAGTGTGTTGGAAATGATGACCAGGATCAGTGTCAATGTGTTGGACATGATGACCAGGGTGAGTGTCAATGTGTTGGACATGTCGATTTGGATCAGTATCAGTGTGTTGGACATGATGACCAGGCTCAGTGTCAGTGTGTTGGACATGATGACCAGGATCAGTGTTAGTGTGTTGGAGATGACCAGGCTACGTTTCAGTGTGTTGGACATGATGATCAGGCTCAGTGTCATTGTGTTGGACATGATGACCAGGCTCAGTGTCAGTATGTTGGACATGAGCAGGCTCTGTGTCAGTGTGTTGGACATGACCAGGCTCAGTGTCAGTATGTTGGACATGACCAGGCTCAGTGTCAGTGTGTTTGACATGATGACCAGACTCAGTGTCAGTGTGTTGGACATGATGACCAGATTCAGTGTCAGTGTGTTGGACATGATGACCAGGCACAGTGTCAGTGTGTTGGACATGATGACTAGGACCAGTGTCAGTGTGTTGGACATGATGACCAGGATCAGTGTCAGTGTGTTGGACATGATGACCAGGCTCAGTGTCAGTGTGTTGGACATGATGACTAGGACCAGTGTCTGTGTGTTGGAAATGATGACAAGGATCAGTGTCAGTGTGTTGGACATGATGACCAGGATCAGTGTCAGTGTGTTGGACATGATGACCAGGATCAGTGTCAATGTGTTGGACATGATGACCAGGATCAGTGTCAGTGTGTTGGACATGATGACTAGGATCAGTGTCAGTGTGTTGGACATGAAGACCAGGATCAGTATCAGTGTGTTGGAGATGATGATCAGTATCAGTATAAGTATGTTGGGCATGATGACCAGACTCAATGTCTGTGTGTTGGACATGACCAGGCTCAGTGTCAGTGTGTTGGAAATGACGGACATCCTCAGTGTCAGTGTGTTGGACATGATGACCAGGCTCAGTGTCAGTGTGTTGGACATGATGACCAGGATCAGTGTAAGTGTGCAGGACATGATGACCAGAATCAGTGTCAGTGTGTTAGACATGATGACCAGGCTCATTGTCAGTATGTTGAAATGACGGACATCCTCAGTGTCAGTGTGTTGGACATGATGACTAGGACCAGTGTCAGTGTGTTGGACATGATGACCAGGATCAGTGTCAGTGGGTTGGACATGATGACCAGGATCAGTGTAAGTGTGCAGGACATGATGACCAGGATCAGTGTAAGTGCGCAAGTCATGATGACCAGGCTCAGTGTCAGTGTGTTGGACATGACCAGGATCAGTGTCAGTGTGTTGGACATGATGACCAGGATCAGTGTCAGTGTGTTGGACATGATGACTAGGATCAGTGTCAGTGTGTTGGACATGAAGACCAGGATCAGTATCAGTGTGTTGGAGATGATGATCAGTATCAGTATAAGTATGTTGGGCATGATGACCAGACTCAATGTCTGTGTGTTGGACATGACCAGGCTCAGTGTCAGTGTGTTGAAATGACGGACATCCTCAGTGTCAGTGTGTTGGACATGATGACTAGGACCAGTGTCATTGTGTTGGACATGATGACCAGGATCAGTGTCAGTGGGTTGGACATGATGACCAGGATCAGTGTAAGTGTGCAGGACATGATGACCAGAATCAGTGTCAGTGTGTTGGACATTATGACCAGGATCAGTGTCAGTGTGTTGGACATGACCAGGCGCAATGTCAGTGTGCAGGACATGATGACCAGGATCCGTGTCAGTGTGTTGGAAATGATGACCAGGATCAGTGTCAATGTGTTGGACATGATGACCAGGGTCAGTGTCAATGTGTTGGACATGTCGATCTGGATCAGTGTCAGTGTGTTGGACATGATGACCAGGCTCAGTGTCAGTGTGTTGGACATGATGACCAGGATAAGTGTTAGTGTGTTGGAGATGACCAGGCTACGTTTCAGTGTGTTGGACATGATGATCAGGCTCAGTGTCAGTGTGTTGGACATGATGACCAGGCTCAGTGTCAGTATGTTGGACATGAGCAGGCTCTGTGTCAGTGTGTTGGACATGACCAGGCTCAGTGTCAGTATGTTGGACATGACCAGGCTCAGTGTCAGTGTGTTTGACATGATGACCAGACTCAGTGTCAGTGTGTTGGACATGATGACCAGATTCAGTGTCAGTGTGTTGGACATGATGACCAGGCACAGTGTCAGTGTGTTAGACATGATGACTAGGACCAGAGTCAGTGTGTTGGACATGATGACCAGGATCAGTGTCAGTGTGTTGGACATGATGACCAGGCTCAGTGTCAGTGTGTTGGACATGATGACTAGGACCAGTGTCTGTGTGTTGGAAATGATGACAAGGATCAGTTTCAGTGTGTTGGACATGATGACCAGGATCAGTGTCAGTGTGTTGGACATGATGACCAGGATCAGTGTCAGTGTGTTGGACATGATGACCAGGATCAGTGTCAGTGTGTTGGACATGATGACTAGGATCAGTGTCAGTGTGTTGGACATGAAGACCAGGATCAGTATCAGTGTGTTGGAGATGATGATCAGTATCAGTATAAGTATGTTGGGCATGATGACCAGACTCAATGTCTGTGTGTTGGACATGACCAGGCTCAGTGTCAGTGTGTTGGAAATGACGGACATCCTCAGTGTCAGTGTGTTGGACATGATGACCAGGCTCAGTGTCAGTGTGTTGGACATGATGACCAGGATCAGTGTAAGTGTGCAGGACATGATGACCAGAATCAGTGTCAGTGTGTTGGACATGAAGACCAGGATCAGTATCAGTGTGTTGGAGATGATGATCAGTATCAGTATAAGTATGTTGGGCATGATGACCAGACTCAATGTCTGTGTGTTGGACATGACCAGGCTCAGTGTCAGTGTGATGAAATGACGGACATCCTCAGTGTCAGTGTGTTGGACATGATGACTAGGACCAGTGTCATTGTGTTGGACATGATGACCAGGATCAGTGTCAGTGGGTTGGACATGATGACCAGGATCAGTGTAAGTGTGCAGGACATGATGACCGGGATCAGTGTAAGTGCGCAAGTCATGATTACCAGGCTCAGTGTCAGTGTGTTGGACATGACCAGGCTCAGTGTCAGTGTGTTGGACATGATGACAAGGATCAGTGTCAGTGTGTTGGACATGATGACCAGGATCAGTGTCAGTGTGTTGGACATGATGACTAGGATCAGTGTCAGTGTGTTGGACATGAAGACCAGGATCAGTATCAGTGTGTTGGAGATGATGATCAGTATCAGTATAAGTATGTTGGGCATGATGACCAGACTCAATGTCTGTGTGTTGGACATGACCAGGCTCAGTGTCAGTGTGTTGAAATGACGGACATCCTCAGTGTCAGTGTGTTGGACATGATGACCAGGCTCAGTGTCAGTGTGTTGGACATGATGACCAGGATCAGTGTAAGTGTGCAGGACATGATGACCAGAATCAGTGTCAGTGTGTTAGACATGATGACCAGGCTCATTGTCAGTATGTTGAAATGACGGACATCCTCAGTGTCAGTGTGTTGGACATGATGACTAGGACCAGTGTCAGTGTGTTGGACATGATGACCAGGATCAGTGTCAGTGGGTTGGACATGATGACCAGGATCAGTGTAAGTGTGCAGGACATGATGACCAGGATCAGTGTAAGTGCGCAAGTCATGATGACCAGGCTCAGTGTCAGTGTGTTGGACATGATGACCAGATTCAGTGTCAGTGTGTTGGACATGATGACCAGGCACAGTGTCAGTGTGTTGGACATGATGACTAGGACCAGTGTCAGTGTGTTGGACATGATGACCAGGATCAGTGTCAGTGTGTTGGACATGATGACCAGGCTCAGTGTCAGTGTGTTGGACATGATGACTAGGACCAGTGTCTGTGTGTTGGAAATGATGACAAGGATCAGTTTCAGTGTGTTGGACATGATGACCAGGATCAGTGTCAGTGTGTTGGACATGATGACCAGGATCAGTGTCAGTGTGTTGGACATGATGACCAGGATCAGTGTCAGTGTGTTGGACATGATGACTAGGATCAGTGTCAGTGTGTTGGACATGAAGACCAGGATCAGTATCAGTGTGTTGGAGATGATGATCAGTATCAGTATAAGTATGTTGGGCATGATGACCAGACTCAATGTCTGTGTGTTGGACATGACCAGGCTCAGTGTCAGTGTGTTGGAAATGACAGACATCCTCAGTGTCAGTGTGTTGGACATGATGACCAGGCTCAGTGTCAGTGTGTTGGACATGATGACCAGGATCAGTGTAAGTGTGCAGGACATGATGACCAGAATCAGTGTCAGTGTGTTAGACATGATGACCAGGCTCATTGTCAGTATGTTGAAATGACGGACATCCTCAGTGTCAGTGTGTTGGACATGATGACTAGGACCAGTGTCAGTGTGTTGGACATGATGACCAGGATCAGTGTCAGTGGGTTGGACATGATGACCAGGATCAGTGTAAGTGTGCAGGACATGATGACCAGGATCAGTGTAAGTGCGCAAGTCATGATGACCAGGCTCAGTGTCAGTGTGTTGGACATGACCAGGCTCAGTGTCAGTGTGTTGGACATGATGACAAGGATCAGTGTCAGTGTGTTGGACATGATGACCAGGCACAGTGTCAGTGTGTTAGACATGATGACTAGGACCAGTGTCAGTGTGTTGGACATGATGACCAGGATCAGTGTCAGTGTGTTGGACATGATGACCAGGCTCAGTGTCAGTGTGTTGGACATGATGACTAGGACCAGTGTCTGTGTGTTGGAAATGATGACAAGGATCAGTTTCAGTGTGTTGGACATGATGACCAGGATCAGTGTCAGTGTGTTGGACATGATGACCAGGATCAGTGTCAGTGTGTTGGACATGATGACCAGGATCAGTGTCAGTGTGTTGGACATGATGACTAGGATCAGTGTCAGTGTGTTGGACATGAAGACCAGGATCAGTATCAGTGTGTTGGAGATGATGATCAGTATCAGTATAAGTATGTTGGGCATGATGACCAGACTCAATGTCTGTGTGTTGGACATGACCAGGCTCAGTGTCAGTGTGTTGGAAATGACAGACATCCTCAGTGTCAGTGTGTTGGACATGATGACCAGGCTCAGTGTCAGTGTGTTGGACATGATGACCAGGATCAGTGTAAGTGTGCAGGACATGATGACCAGAATCAGTGTCAGTGTGTTAGACATGATGACCAGGCTCATTGTCAGTATGTTGAAATGACGGACATCCTCAGTGTCAGTGTGTTGGACATGATGACCAGGATCAGTGTTAGTGTGTTGGACATGAAGACCAGGATCAGTATCAGTGTGTTGGAGATGATGATCAGTATCAGTATAAGTATGTTGGGCATGATGACCAGACTCAATGTCTGTGTGTTGGACATGACCAGGCTCAGTGTCAGTGTGTTGAAATGACGGACATCCTCAGTGTCAGTGTGTTGGACATGATGACTAGGACCAGTGTCATTGTGTTGGACATGATGACCAGGATCAGTGTCAGTGGGTTGGACATGATGACCAGGATCAGTGTAAGTGTGCAGGACATGATGACCAGAATCAGTGTCAGTGTGTTGGACATTATGACCAGGATCAGTGTCAGTGTGTTGGACATGACCAGGCGCAATGTCAGTGTGCAGGACATGATGACCAGGATCCGTGTCAGTGTGTTGGAAATGATGACCAGGATCAGTGTCAATGTGTTGGACATGATGACCAGGGTCAGTGTCAATGTGTTGGACATGTCGATCTGGATCAGTGTCAGTGTGTTGGACATGATGACCAGGAGAAGTGTTAGTGTGTTGGAGATGACCAGGCTACGTTTCAGTGTGTTGGACATGATGATCAGGCTCAGTGTCAGTGTGTTGGACATGATGACCAGGCTCAGTGTCAGTATGTTGGACATGAGCAGGCTCTGTGTCAGTGTGTTGGACATGACCAGGCTCAGTGTCAGTATGTTGGACATGACCAGGCTCAGTGTCAGTGTGTTTGACATGATGACCAGACTCAGTGTCAGTGTGTTGGACATGATGACCAGATTCAGTGTCAGTGTGTTGGACATGATGACCAGGCACAGTGTCAGTGTGTTGGACATGATGACTAGGACCAGTGTCAGTGTGTTGGACATGATGACCAGGATCAGTGTCAGTGTGTTGGACATGATGACCAGGCTCAGTGTCAGTGTGTTGGACATGATGACTAGGACCAGTGTCTGTGTGTTGGAAATGATGACAAGGATCAGTTTCAGTGTGTTGGACATGATGACCAGGATCAGTGTCAGTGTGTTGGACATGATGACTAGGATCAGTGTCAGTGTGTTGGACATGAAGACCAGGATCAGTATCAGTGTGTTGGAGATGATGATCAGTATCAGTATAAGTATGTTGGGCATGATGACCTGACTCAATGTCTGTGTGTTGGACATGACCAGGCTCAGTGTCAGTGTGTTGGAAATGACAGACATCCTCAGTGTCAGTGTGTTGGACATGATGACCAGGCTCAGTGTCAGTGTGTTGGACATGATGACCAGGATCAGTGTAAGTGTGCAGGACATGATGACCAGAATCAGTGTCAGTGTGTTAGACATGATGACCAGGCTCATTGTCAGTATGTTGAAATGACGGACATCCTCAGTGTCAGTGTGTTGGACATGATGACTAGGACCAGTGTCAGTGTGTTGGACATGATGACCAGGATCAGTGTCAGTGGGTTGGACATGATGACCAGGATCAGTGTAAGTGTGCAGGACATGATGACCAGGATCAGTGTAAGTGCGCAAGTCATGATGACCAGGCTCAGTGTCAGTGTGTTGGACATGACCAGGCTCAGTGTCAGTGTGTTGGACATGATGACAAGGATCAGTGTCAGTGTGTTGGACATTATGACCAGGATCAGTGTCAGTGTGTTGGACATGATGACCAGGATCAGTGTCAGTGTGTTGGACATGATGACTAGGATCAGTGTCAGTGTGTTGGACATGAAGACCAGGATCAGTATCAGTGTGTTGGAGATGATGATCAGTATCAGTATAAGTATGTTGGGCATGATGACCAGACTCAATGTCTGTGTGTTGGACATGACCAGGCTCAGTGTCAGTGTGTTGAAATGACGGACATCCTCAGTGTCAGTGTGTTGGACATGATGACTAGGACCAGTGTCATTGTGTTGGACATGATGACCAGGATCAGTGTCAGTGGGTTGGACATGATGACCAGGATCAGTGTAAGTGTGCAGGACATGATGACCAGAATCAGTGTCAATGTGTTGGACATGTCGATCTGGATCAGTATCAGTGTGTTGGACATGATGACCAGGTTTAGTGTCAGTGTGTTGGACATGATGACCAGGATCAGTGTTAGTGTGTTGGAGATGACCAGGCTACGTTTCAGTGTGTTGGACATGATGATCAGGCTCAGTGTCAGTGTGTTGGACATGATGACCAGGCTCAGTGTCAGTATGTTGGACATGAGCAGGCTCTGTGTCAGTGTGTTGGACATGACCAGGCTCAGTGTCAGTATGTTGGACATGACCAGGCTCAGTGTCAGTGTGTTTGACATGATGACCAGACTCAGTGTCAGTGTGTTGGACATGATGACCAGATTCAGTGTCAGTGTGTTGGACATGATGACCAGGCACAGTGTCAGTGTGTTGGACATGATGACTAGGACCAGTGTCTGTGTGTTGGAAATGATGACAAGGATCAGTGTCAGTGTGTTGGACATGATGACCAGGATCAGTGTCAGTGTGTTGGACATGATGACCAGGATCAGTGTCAGTGTGTTGGACATGATGACCAGGATCAGTGTCAGTGTGTTGGACATGATGACTAGGATCAGTGTCAGTGTGTTGGACATGAAGACCAGGATCAGTATCAGTGTGTTGGAGATGATGATCAGTATCAGTATAAGTATGTTGGGCATGATGACCAGACTCAATGTCTGTGTGTTGGACATGACCAGGCTCAGTGTCAGTGTGTTGGAAATGACGGACATCCTCAGTGTCAGTGTGTTGGACATGATGACCAGGCTCAGTGTCAGTGTGTTGGACATGATGACCAGGATCAGTGTAAGTGTGCAGGACATGATGACCAGAATCAGTGTCAGTGTGTTAGACATGATGACCAGGTTCATTGTCAGTATGTTGAAATGACGGACATCCTCAGTGTCAGTGTGTTGGACATGATGACTAGGACCAGTGTCAGTGTGTTGGACATGATGACCAGGATCAGTGTCAGTGGGTTGGACATGATGACCAGGATCAGTGTAAGTGTGCAGGACATGATGACCAGGATCAGTGTAAGTGCGCAAGTCATGATGACCAGGCTCAGTGTCAGTGTGTTGGACATGACCAGGCTCAGTGTCAGTGTGTTGGACATGACCAGGCTCAGTGTCAGTGTGTTGGACATGATGACAAGGATCAGTGTCAGTGTGTTGGACATTATGACCAGGATCAGTGTCAGTGTGTTGGACATGATGACCAGGATCAGTGTCAGTGTGTTGGACATGATGACTAGGATCAGTTTCAGTGTGTTGGACATGAAGACCAGGATCAGTATCAGTGTGTTGGAGATGATGATCAGTATCAGTATAAGTATGTTGGGCATGATGACCAGACTCAATGTCTGTGTGTTGGACAAGCCCAGGCTCAGTGTCAGTGTGTTGAAATGACGGACATCCTCAGTGTCAGTGTGTTGGACATGATGACTAGGACCAGTGTCATTGTGTTGGACATGATGACCAGGATCAGTGTCAGTGGGTTGGACATGATGACCAGGATCAGTGTAAGTGTGCAGGACATGATGACCAGAATCAGTGTCAGTGTGTTAGACATGATGACCAGGCTCTGTGTCAGTATGTTGGACATGACCAGGCTCTGTGTCAGTGTGTTGGACATGACCAGGCTCAGTGTCAGTATGTTGGACATGACAAGGCTCAGTGTCAGTATGTTGGACATGACCAGGCTCAGTGTCAGTGCGTTGGACATGATGTCCAGGATCAGTGTTAGTGTGTTGGACATGACCAGGCTCAGTGTCAGTGTGTTGGACATGACCAGGCACAGTGTCAGTGTGTTGGACATGATGACCAGGCTCAGTGTCAGTGTGTTGGACATGACCAGGCTCTGTGTCAGTGCGTTGGAAATGACGGACATCCTCAGTGTCAGTGTGTTGGACATGATGACCAGGCTCATTGTCAGTGTGTTGGACATGATGACTAGGAAAGTGTAAGTGTGTTGGACATGATGACCAGGATCAGTGTCAGAGTGTTGGACATGATGACCAGGATCAGTGTCAGTGCGCAGGACATGATGACCAGAATCAGTGTCTGTGTGTTGGACATGATGACCAGGATCAGTGTCAGTGTGTTGGACATGACCAGGCGCAATGTCAGTGTGCAGGACATGATGACCAGGATCCGTGTCAATGTGTTGGACATGATGACCAGGATCAGTGTCAATGTGTTGGACATGATGACCAGGATCAGTGTCAATGTGTTGGACATGTCGATCTGGATCAGTATCAGTGTGTTGGACATGATGACCAGGCTCAGTGTCAGTGTGTTGGACATGATGACCAGGTTCAGTATGTTTGACATGACCAGGCTCAGTGTCAGTGTCAGTGTGTTGGACATGATGAGCAGGCCCGGTGTCAGTGTGTTGGACATGACCAGGCTAAGTACCATTATTTTGGACATGATCAGAATCAGTTTCGATGTGTTGGACATGACCAGGCTTACTGTCAGTATGTTGGACATGACCTGGCTCAGTGTCAGTGTGTTGGACATGACCAGGCTCAGTGTCAGTGTGTTGGACACGATGACCAGGATCAGTGTTAGTGTGTTGGACATGATGACAAGGATTAGTGTCAGTGTGTTGGACATGATGAGCAGGCCCGGTGTCAGTGTGTTGGACATGATAACCAAGCTAAGTGTCAGTGTGTTGGACAAGACCAGGCTCAGTGTCAGTGTGTTGGACCTGATGACCAGGTTCAGTGTCAGTGTGTTTGACATGATCAGAATAAGTTTTAGTGTGTTGAACATGACCAGGATCATTGTCAGTATGATGGATTTGATGACCAGGCTCTGTGTCAGTGTGTTGAACATGACCAGGATCATTATCAGTGTGTTGGACATAATGACCAGGCTCAGTGTCAGTGTGTTGGAAATGATGACCAAGCTAAGTGTTAGTGTGTTGGACATGATGACCAGTTTTTGTGTCAGTGTGTTGGACATGAAAACCAGGATCAGTGTGTTGGACATGATGACCAGACTCAGTATCAGTGTGTTGGACATGATGACCAGGATCAGTGTCAGTGTGCTGGACAAGATGACCAAGCTCCGTGTCAGTGTGTTGGACATGACCAGGATCAGTATCAGTGTGTTGGACATGATGACCAGTCTCAGTGTCAGTGTGTTGGACATGATGAGCAGAATCCATGTCAGTGTGTTGGACATGATGGCCAGAATCAGTGTCAGTGTGTTGGACATGATAACCAGGCTCAGTGTCAGTGTGTTGGACATGATGACCAGGCTCAGGGTCAGTGTGCTGGACATGATGACTAGGCTCAGTGTCAGTGTGTTGGACATGATGACCAGGCTCAGTGTCAGTATTTTGGACATGATAACCAGGATCAGTGTGTTGGACATGATGACCAGGCCCAGTATCAGTGTGTTGGACATGATAACCAGGATCAGTGTCAGTGTGCTGGACAAGATGACCAAGCTCCCTGTCAGTGTGTTGGACATGACCAGGATCAGTATCAGTGTGTTGGACATGATGGCCAGAATCAGTGTCAGTGTGTTGGTGAAGACCATAATTAGTGTCAGTGTGTTGGACCTGATGACCAGGTTCAGTGTCAGTGTGTTTGACATGATCAGAATAAGTTTTAGTGTGTTGAACATGACCAGGATCATTGTCAGTATGATGGACATGATGACCAGGCCCAGTGTCAGTGTTTTGGACATGATGACCAAGCTCAGTGTCAGTGTGTTGGACATGATGACCAAGCTAAGTGTCAGTGTGTTGGACAAGACCAGGCTTAGTGTCAGTGTGTTGGACCTGATGACCAGGTTCAGTGTCAGTGTGTTTGACATGATCAGAATAAGTTTTAGTGTGTTGAACATGACCAGGATCATTGTCAGTATGATGGATTTGATGACCAGGCTCTGTGTCAGTGTGTTGAACATGACCAGGATCATTATCAGTGTGTTGGACATAATGACCAGGCTCAGTGTCAGTTTGTTGGACTAGATGACCAGGCCCAGTGTCAGTGTGTTGGACATGATGACCAGACTCTATGTCAGTGTGTTGGACATGAACTTAATCAGTGTCAGTGTGTTGGACATGATGACCATGCTCAGTGTCAGTGTGTTGGATATGATGACCAGGATCAGTGTTAGTGTGTTGGACATGATGACCAGGATTAGTGTCAGTGTGTTGGAAATGATGACCAGGCTCAGCGTCAGTATGTTGTACATGACCAGGCTCTGTGTCAGTGTGTTGGACATGATGACCAGGCTCAGTGTCATTGTGCTGGACATGACCAGGATCAGTGTTAGTGTGTTGGATAGGATGACCAGGATCAGTGTTAGTATGTTGAACATGACCAGGCTCTGTGTCAGTGTGTTGGACATGATGACCAGGAACCGTGTCATTGTGTTTAACATGATGACCAGAATCACTGTCAGTGTGTTGGACATGACCAGGCTCAGTGTCAGTATGTTGGACATGACCAGGCTCAGTGTCAGTGTGAAGGACATGATGACCAGGCTCATTGTCAGTATGTTGGACATGATGACCAGGCTCATTGTCAGTGTGTTGGACATGATGACCAGGCTCAGTGTCAATGTGTTGGACATGACCAGGATCATTGTCAGTATGATGGACATGAAGACCAGAATCATTGTCAGTTTGTTGGACATGAACTGAATCAGTGTCAGTGTGTTGGACATGATGACCGGGCTCAGTGTCAGTGTGTTGGATATGATGACCAGGATCAGTGTTAGTGTGTTGGACATGATGACCAGGCTCAATGTCAGTATGTTGTACATAACCAGGCTCAGTGTCAGTGTGTTGGACATGACAACCAGGATCAGTGTCATTGTGTTTTACATGATGACCAGAATCATGGTCAGTGTGTTGGACATGACCAGGCTCAGTGTCAGTGTGTTGGACATGACGGGGCCCAGTGTCAGTATGTTGGACATGACCAGGCTCAGCGTCACTATTTTGGACATGATGACCAGGCTCAGTGTTAGTGTGTTGGGCATGATGATCTGGATCAGTGTCAGTGTGTTGGACATGACCAGGATCATTGTCAGTGTGTTAGACATGATGACCAAAATCAGTGTCAGTAAGTTGGACATGATGACCAGGATCAGTGTCACTGTGTTGGACTTGATGACCAGGATCAGTGTCAGTGTGTTGGACATGACAAGGATCATTGTCAGTGTGTTGGACATGATGACCAGGCTCAGTGTCAGTGTGTTGGGCATGACCAGGCTCAGTGTTAGTATGTTGGACATGACCAGGCTCTGTGTCAGTGTGTTGGACATGATGACCAGGATCAGTGTCAGTGTGTTGGACATGATGACCAGGCTCTGTGTCAGTGTGTTGGACATGATGACCAGGCTTAGTGTCAGTGTGTTTGACATGATGACCAGGCTCAGTGCCAGTGTGATGGACATGACCAGGCTCAGTTTCAGTGTGTTGGACATAATGACCAGGATCAGTGTCAGTGTGTTGGACATGATGATCAGGCTCAGTGTCAGTGTGTTTGACATGACCAGGATCGGTGTCCGTGTGTTGGACACTATGACCAGGATCAGTGTCAGTGTGTTGGACATGTCCAGAGTTAGTGTGTCGGGCATGATGTGTGAGTGTGTTGTGTGAGTGTGTTGGATATGATGACCAGGACCAGTGTCAGTGTGTTAGACATTATGACCAAGATTAGTGTCAGTGTGTTGGACATGATGACCAGGATCATTGTCAGTGTGTTGGATATGATGACCAGAATCAGTGTCAGTGTGTTGGACTTGATGACCGGGATCAGTGTCAGTGTGTTGGACATGACCAGGCACAGTGTTAGTGTGTTGTACATGATGACCAGGCTCAGTGTCAGTATGTTGGACATGATCTGAATCAGTGTCAGTGTGTTGGACATGACCAGGCTCAGTGTTAGTATGTTGGACATGACCAGTCTCTGTGTCAGTGTGTTGGACATGATGACCAGGATCAGTGTCAGTGTGTTGGACATGATGACCAGGCTCTGTGTCAGTGTGTTGGACATGATGACCAGGCTTAGTGTCAGTGTGTTTGACATGAGGACCAGGATCAGTGTCAGTGTGTTTGACTTGACCAGGATCAGTGTCCGTGTGTTGGACATTGTGACCAGGATCAGTGTCAGTGTGTTGGACATGTCCAGAGTCAGTGTCAGTGTGTTGGACATGATTACCAGAATCAGTGTGTTGGACATGACCAGGATCAGTGTGTTGGACATGACCAGAATCATTTGGTAGTGTTTTGGACATGATGACCACGCTCAGTGTGAGTGTGTTGGATATGATGACCAGGACCAGTGTCATTGTGTTAGACATTATGACCAAGATTAGTGTCAGTGTGTTGGACATGATGACCAGGATCATTGTCAGTGTGTTGTACATGATGACCAGGCTCAGTGTCAGTATGTTGGACATGATCTGAATCAGTGTCAGTGTGTTGGACATTACTAGGCTCAGTGTCCGTTTGTTGGACATGATGACCAGTCTCAGTGTCAGTGTGTATGACATAATGACCAGGCTCAGTGTCAGTGTGTTGGACATGATGACCAGAATCAGTGTCAGTGTGTTGGACATGAACATAATCCGTGTCATTGTGTTGGACATGATGACCAGGATCAGTGTCAGTGTGTTGGACATGACCAGAATCATTTGGTAGTGTTTTGGACATGATGACCAGGATCAGTGTCAGTGTGTTGGACATGACCAGAATCAGTGTCAGTGTGTTGGACATGATTACCAGAATCAGTGTGTTGGACATGACCAGGATCAGTGTGTTGGACATGACCAGAATCATTTGGTAGTGTTTTGGACATGATGACCAGGATCAGTGTCAGTGTGTTGGACATGACCAGAATCATTTTCAGTGTGTTGGACATGACCAGGATCATTGTCAGTGTGTTGGTCATGACCAGGCTCAGTGTCAGTGTGTTGAACTGACCAGGATCAGCGTCAGTGTGTTGGACATGACCAGGCTTCCTGCTGTAGATCAGCACTCCGTCCGTGAACAGAGATCACATTAACAGAAGATGGAGAACTCTGGGAGCGCGTCCAATAAGGCATCCTATTCCCTAATTTGTGCACCCTACGGGCCCTGGTACCGAATCTCCAAAGGTGATTCTGTGCCAGTTGGGACTTACTCCATTGTTAGACAGGTTGAGGCCCCATGTTAAAAATAAAAAGGAAGTGGATGATGAAACTGAACAATGTGCTTCACATTGAGGACTCTACTGAGTGCCCTCCATAATCTCTGGGGTCGTGTTAAATGATGATTTAAGAGGCATCACGTTGTGAGCAGACAGATCTATTAGGAGTTCTCTTCTACACCTCCGATTCTGTGTGCTCTATGATGATGTAGTTCACATAGATGGAAGACTTCATTTCCTAAAGTGAAACATATGCAATCCCTCAATCTCCATGCTGTTTCTGCTCAATGACATCTGCTTTAAGGACTCATTAAGACGATCTTAACAGATAGGAAAGACTGAAAATAATTGAATTATTTGATGAAGTTCTTTGTGCTTTCCTCTTCATTGTGCTCTTGCATCAGCAGGGTTCATCACATGTAATGATCATCCATTTTCCCTCTCTCTCTGTCCACCCCCCCCCCCCCCCCCCCCCCCTCCTGTCAGACGAGGCCAACACGGTGGTGAGTGAGAGCACAGACATGGTGGATGTGAGTTCCTCCACTGCCATCACCACTAACTTCATTGGCCAGAAAACAGAGAATCTAGGAGCAGATATGTGTGAACGATCCTGTGAGGAACTCAGCATCATGTTTCAGGAGCTCAAAGGACTGCGGGTTGTAGTGGGGAACCTCATTGACGGCCTACAGAAAGTGGTATGTAATAGATGTCCTCTGATCATTGGGGGAGGTGCTCCATACTTTGTCTTGTCTACTATCAGTTTGTCTGGTCTACTATCAGTTTGTCTTGTCAACTATCAGTTTGTCTTGTCTACTATCAGTTTGTCTTGTCTACTATCAGTTTGTCTTGTCTACTATCAGTTTGTCTTGTCTACTATCAGTTTGTCTGGTCTACTATCAGTTTGTCTTGTCAACTATCAGTTTGTCTTGTCTACTATCAGTTTGTCTTGTCTACTATCAGTTTGTCTTGTTTACTATCAGTTGGTCTTGTCTACAACCAGTTTTCTATGGAACTGTGTTTGTGAAAAAATTAGTACACTCCATGAACTAACCAGTTACCTTGATTCTTTAAAATAATGTTTATGGAATGATAGACTGTTGTTAGGTGTAACCAAGAAGATTAGGGAACATTTGGGAGTTGGTATAAATAGTTTGAAGTCTTCTTTGGGGGTTAACATGAGAGACTTTCTAGAGAGCTGCTTGTAAAGCAAACCAAAGACCCTGTTGAAGTCATGAAGCAAGGCGTGGTAGAACTACTAAAGCAGTGGAGCTAACTATGTGGTCAGAGTCAGAGTGTGAATCAATGAGGTTGGTTTTATGGCACGTAACATGTGGATATAGGAAGTGTTCCCAACTTCCCTTGGCTGTGATTGGCTTCAGCTAGCGGCTCCTCTCAAGCCTGATATCTGGCTGTGTTTAAACAGCCCATGTGCTTCATTCTCCTTCCTGTGTGTGTGTGTGTGTGTGTGTGTGTGTGTGTGTGTGTGTGTGTGTGTGTGTGTGTGTGTGTGTGTGTGTGTGTGTGTGTGTGTGTGTGTGTGTGTGTGTGTGTGTGTGTGTGTGTGTGTGACTGCTCACTGTGAACAGCTATGGTCCCCAAGGCTCTTCCAGACCAAGTGGTGTCTCGTAACACTGAAGTGGGGCTACACTACCCTCTGTGGTATCACACACACAATCTCACACACAAACACATAATCACTCACACACAACTTAATAAAGTGACCTCCCGTGTTGCCCTCCTTGAAGCAGTAAGATTGTCAGGAGCAACATGTACTGTAGCTCCCTACAGCTCCCTCCCAGATGGAGGGAGGTATGAAGTTATTCTATGTGTCTGTCTGTTGGAGTCTCCTCAGACAAAGAAAACAGGCTAGCTCCATGCATCTTCCTTTCATATGGATGGAGTTATGTGTCCTATGTGCTTTTATTGTCATTTTGTTTGCTTTATGAAAGCTTTTTGACTCTAGGCTATGTCTTTCTGGCTGTCGTATCCTCAGACAGGCTTCTACTGTAGAGCAGGGGTGCCCCGGGGCCGCATTTGGTCTTCAATGAGGTCCAAAGGGTTTTACTGAAAATGTGTTGTATATTCTCATTGTCAAAATTTTTACTCAAACCAACCCTGCTGTAGAGTCTAGACTATGCGTGTCTGTCTGTGTCTGTATCCTTCTCCTCAGGCTGAGTAAAAACCAGTGATGTGTCTGCGTGTGTATTTGTCTGTGTGTCTGTCTGTCTGTGTGTCTGTCTATGTCTGTTGGTCTGTGTGTCTGTCTGTGTGTCTCTCTGTATGTGTGTCTGTCCATGTCTGTGTGTCTATGTGTCTGTCTGTGTGTCTGTCTATGTCTGTGTGGATGTCTGTCTATGTCTGTGTGGATGTCTGTGTGTCTGTCTGTCTGTCTGTGTCTGTTTCGATGTCTGTCTGTCTGTATGTCTGTCTGTCTGTGTGTGTCTGACTATATCTGTTTGTCTGTCTATGTCTGTGTGTCTGTCTGTGTGCCTGTCTATGTCTGTGGGTCTGTCTATGTCTGTGTGTCTGTCTGTGTGTCTGTGTCTGTCTGTGTCTGTCTGTCTGTCTGTCTGTCTGTCTGTCTGTCTGTCTGTCTGTCTGTTTGTCTGTCTGTCTGTCTGTGTCTGACTATGTATGTGTGTCTGTCTCCTCTCTCCAGACCGAGGAGAACACAGTGATGAAGGACACTCTGGGAAAGATAAAGAACTCCAAGGAGAAACACATGTGCTGGCAGGATGGACGGATGTTTGAAGATAAGGAGGACTGGGTGGTGGACAGCTGCACCACGTGTACCTGCCAGGTAGGAGACATACAAACCTCCTTAAATGGAGAGACATGACAGACACAGAATGTCATAGGTTGGATGTGGTTTTGATTGATTGATAGATTTGTTTGGTTAATTGCTTGGTTGGTTGATTAATTGATCCCAAATTAATCAGTCATAAACCTTTGACAAGTGCCCAGATCCTGAGGTCTTACAAGACACTAATTCATACATAGGTCACCTATAGCAACTAATGTCCCCCAAAAATGTTTTTTGGCACATGACAGGACTCAAAGATTGTGTGTCACCAAATCACCTGTCCTCCTGTGGCCTGTGTTGGCCCCTCCTTCATCGACGGAGAGTGTTGCCCTGTGTGTCTGCGTAAGTAGCCACTCATTCTATACACCATTCTATCATTAAACCCTTGCAACAGCCTAATCCTGACCCATGACCATTGAACAGAAGGAAAAATATCAGAATGTGGCTTTAATAACTGTTTCCAGAAGCTTTACAGGAGTAATCGCAATTAGGAAACGTACTGAAGTGAAAACGAGACTCCTGAGCCCTGTAAAAACAATGGCATCACATTGACCAATAAACAATTGCTTACCTCGCTTAATTTCACATCTATCTGAAGATGAAAAATTACTATAACATGTATTCTCTCGCAAACACACTTCGCTTCATTTCACATCTGGCTGAAGTCCTTTCTAGAGCCAAGGCCTCCGATGCCAAATCTGAGTACCAGAGAAACAACGTTTCCATGCATATTAAGTTTGACTAATAGAGCCGTGTTATTGTTGTACAGCTGGTTGGTCTGTAAAGGGACGACCACGATTTATTGTTCTACATGAAAACAGCAGCACTACAGGCTGCCATACTCTGAAGTGCTGAAGTGGTCTCTGTGAACCATGACGTCATATAAAACCTAAGCATCAAAACAGACTACTCTCCAGAGCTTTGTTTCTCTGCATCTTTTGAAGCGTTCCTAGTTCCAACAATGACACAGAGCAACTGTAGACGAGATGGTGTGGGGGGGAAACATGCAATAATGCAATGAGTTGACTTCATCGTAGAAAG
The DNA here is from genome assembly GCF_045791955.1 of Oncorhynchus clarkii lewisi. NCBI lineage: Eukaryota > Metazoa > Chordata > Actinopteri > Salmoniformes > Salmonidae > Oncorhynchus > Oncorhynchus clarkii. The sequence goes on from NC_092169.1 coordinate 50,163,309, forward strand.
GGAGCTCTGCGCGTTTATTTTGTTTAAGTTTTGATACATTTAGTTGAAATAATGTAACTTTTTATGAGAGCTTATGTTGTAAAAAAATATATACATTCATCTAGATAGCAGGGTTTTCACTTTTCAGAGGCAGAACATGATGATTTGTCATTAATAACCCCTTGAGTTTCCTCCAGCCAAGGACAGTGAGGACGGCTGGTCCCCCTGGTCAGAGTGGACAGAGTGTACTGTCACCTGTGGGACAGGTACTCAACAGAGAGGACGCTCATGTGATGCCACCAGTAACCCCTGCTCTGGACCATCCATCCAGACCAGGAAATGCAGCCTGGGAAAATGTGACAGCCGAGGTGAGTCAACATCTCTGCTACAGTCTCCTTTGTGTCAACCTACCTTGAACTCTATTGGTTAGACTGTTTTAACTCTAAAGGTTGTTGCGATTTTAAATACACTTTATATAAAGTTTGATTTAATATGATTTAATATGATTTAATTAAGGACCTTTGGGTGAACATGATGGTACCTCTCTCCCATCTCATACCATTACCACTGAGAAAGTAGTTTTAGCCAACACAGCCTTGTGATGTGTTTACAGACAAAAGACAACCCCATCATAAATGTAGTATTTTCCTGCAACTGCCAAGTGAGAATGTGTGTGTTTCTGCGTGTGTGTGTGTTTCTGTCTGTGTGTGTGTTTCTGTGTGTGTATATATTTGTGAAAGGATCAAGTGAGAGGATGATGTCGTTAGAAGCAGCTGTGTAATGATGGAACAGGGGACAAAGTGACTGAATAGACATACTGCTCTGCTAGGCTGGAGATGGCTGGACAGGGACCTCATCCTACTCTGACTCAAAATACTTATCTCTCTCTCTCTCTCTCTCTCTGCTGTGGGAAATAGGTCACGTACATGGCTGTAGAGAGTGTGTCCATCCTGTTAGCCCTAAAGGACTCACTAGTACCCACCAAACAATGTCACCCATAGTGATCTACATATTAGTGGTTTATTATACTGCAACCAAATTACCCAGAAATGAATAATAAAGACCTTTTAAATCTGAAAAAATCAGATATGCCATTTAGCAGAAGTTTTTATCCAAAGCCACGTGCAGTCCTACGTGCATACTGTACATTTTTATGTCTGGGTGATCCCCGGGATCAAACCCACTATTCTGGCGTTACAAGCGACATGTTCTACTGCACTAAAAAGGACCACCATATTACATGTATGTATTTTCCTATACACTGCCTTGACTGACCTGTGTGTATTCAGTTCGTCAGGATGGTAGGTGGAGCCTGTGGTCTCCATGGTCATCATGTTCCGTGACGTGTGGCGAGGGTCAGATCACCAGGATACGCCACTGCAACGCCCCCACACCACAACTGGGGGGCAAAGACTGTGAGGGCCAGGGGAGAGAGACACAGCGCTGTGAGGCCAAGCCCTGTCCCAGTGAGTATGGTGGCCCAAGAGGAACAACACAGACAGACAGGCACATTGTCCATACCAGACCTGGGTTAAACATTTTAGCTGTGCACTGATTGAGCTTTCCTCCGGGAGTTTGATCTGATTAATAACCACTAACATGTATTTAAAAACAGGCAGAATGAAAGGTTTTATAGCTCATTCCACTCATATAAGATGGGGCACCATTCACATGCTAAACATTCTGTCTGTCTTTTATAAAACGTCAAGCTCAAATCAACTCGGCATGTGCCCAACTGCGGTTCTAGCTTCCAGACCACAACAGGGCTGAGAATCGAATGACCGCTAGGAGATGTGTAGAGTGGTTTGTGTGTGACTGTAGGCCTTCAACTACTACTGTAATTTACTTTCTTACGGTCAAAGAGACTTGATAAGGCAGTAATGTAAAGTAGTAAAACCTCCCCATGGACTCTTGAAGACTAGCGCCCAACGTGATCTAAAAGAGATCCTAACAAACAGTAGTGATGGCCCACTAACTGTTTATTTGTTGTCCATCTGCAGTTGACGGTGGTTGGGGACCTTGGTCGCCATGGGCGATCTGCTCGGCAACCTGTGGGGGTGGAGTTAAGGGTCGGACCCGTGTCTGTAACAGCCCCGAACCCCAGTACAAAGGCAAGAAGTGCCCCGGGGAGACCAATGACAGTAACGCCTGCAACAAACAGGACTGCCCTATCGGTGAGTGTGTGTGTATGTGTGTGTGTGTAAGTGTGTGTGTGGACTGTGTGTGTTTGTGTGCGTCTGTATGTGTCGCACCTCCACCCTCATCTCTTTCCCTCTGTAACTTTGAGTTATTTCAGTTCATTCTAACATTCCTGTTTAGTTATTATACCTCAGAATGGCTTCCAGACGAATTTATTCACATATTTGTGCTGATAACAAAGTCTGGGAGGATGTGTTTGGCCTATTATGAGAAGGAAGACATTAGCTAATGCTAACATTGCTCTGAAAGCACTGAAACCTGCTAACTTGGAGAGACATGAAGGGAGCAACCTGAAGGGAGCAACCTGGAGAAGCTAAATGTCAATATCGAAATATCAATACACAAATGTCCAAACGTAGCTGCATTAGACATGCCCTGGTTCTCTTCACTATCATAACCGGTCCCCATGTTTCTTTCACATGGCTGTTTTAGTTATAGCTCTTTTATGTATCTGCTAACAATGCTAATCCCTGTCAGACAGCTGTGTGCTAACCATGCTAATCCCTGTCAAACGGCTGCCTGCTAACAATGCTTATCCCTGTCAGATGGCTGTCTGCCAACCATGCTAACACCTGTCAGACGGCTGTCTGTCTAACCCATGCGAATCCCTGTCAGATGGCTGTCTAACCCATGCTAATCCCTGTTAGATGGCTGTCTGTCTAACCCATGCTAATCCCTGTCAGATGGCTGTCTGTCTAACCCATGCTAATCCCTGTCAGATGGCTGTCTAACTCATGCTAATCCCTGTCAGATGGCTGTCTGTCTAACCCATGCTAATCCCTGTCAGATGGCTGTCTAACTCATGCTAATCCCTGTCAGATGGCTGTCTGTCTAACCCATGCTAATCCCTGTCAGATGGCTGTCTGTCTAACCCATGCTAATCCCTGTCAGATGGCTGTCTAACTCATGCTAATCCCTGTCAGATGGCTGTCTGTCTAACCCATGCTAATCCCTGTCAGATGGCTGTCTAACCCATGCTAATCCCTGTCAGACGGCTGTCTGTCTAACCATGTTTTATGGCTGTCTGTCTAACCATGTTTTATTGTTCCCTATCAGACGGCTGTCTGTCTAACCCATGCTTTGGGGGAGTGCACTGTAACAGCGGCTCTGACGGATCCTGGGAGTGTGGACCCTGCCCCCTTGGTTTCCGTGGCAACGGCACCCACTGTGAAGATGTCAACGAGGTAATTTAGGGTTAAAGAAGGTTACACAAGTTAGATACTTTAACTAATGGTTAACGCTAACCTTAGCTCTAATCATAGCCCTAAATAATGTAGGTCACCAGGCTATGCCTAACTCTAACCATTAGTTCATCCTGAACTCATTCATAGTCTTGACCTGTTAGCCTTTTATAATCTGACCCTACTTCTGATCCTCTTCCTCCTCAGTGTGACATGGGCTCTGATAGATCAATATGATTGATTGATTGATCTGACCCTCTTCCTCCTCAGTGTGACATGGGCTCTAATAGATCAATATGAATGATTGATTGATTGATCTGACCCTCTTCCTCCTCAGTGGGACATGGGCTCTGATAGATCATGGGCTCTGCTTTCTGACTGATGAACTGATTAATTAATTGATTGTATATGTTTTTTTCCCCTTCTCAGTGTGACATTGTGTCAGATGTCTGCTTTAAAGCAGGTGGAGCATTGCGTTGCGTCAACACAGACCCAGGGTTCCACTGTCTGGCCTGCCCACCCCGCTACAAGGGAACACAGCCCTTCGGTGTGGGGGTGGAGGCTGCCAGCAAGAACAAACAGGTACGTCTGTGCCACTCTATATCGGTTTTAGACCTAGTGTATTCTTTAGGCAGCGTATTAGTAGAGATGAGAGTTGGAATGAGGCTTGGTTTACAGTATTAGTAGAGGTGGTATGAGGCTTGGTTTACAGTATTAGTAGAGGTGGTATGAGGCTTGGTTTACAGTATTAGTAGAGGTGGTATGATGCTTGGTTTACAGTATTAGTAGAGGTGGTATGAGGCTTGGTTTACAGTATTAGTAGAGGTGGTATGAGGCTTGGTTTACAGTATTAGTAGAGGTGGTATGAGGCTTGGTTTACAGTATTAGAAGAGTTGGTATGTGGCTTGGTTTACAGTATTAGTAGAGGTAGTATGAGGCTTGGTTTACAGTATTAGTAGAGATGGTAGGTGGTATGAGGCTGTGTTTACAGTATTAGTAGCAGTGGTAGGTGGATGGAGGCTTGGTTTACAGTATTAGTAGCGGTGGTAGGAGGCTTGGTTTACAGTATTAGTAGAGTTGGTATGCGGCTTGGTTTACAGTATTAGTAGAGGTGGTATGAGGCTTGGTTTACAGTATTAGTAGAGATGAGAGTTGGAATGAGGCTTGGTTTACAGTATTAGTAGAGGTGGTATGAGACTTAGTTTACAGTATTAGTAGAGGTGGTAGGAGGCTTGGTTTACAGTATTTGTAGCAGTGGTAGCTGGTATTAGGCTTGGTTTACAGTATTAGTAGAGTTTTATGAGGCTTGGTTTACAGTATTTGTAGAGATGGTAGGTGGTGTGAGGCTGTGTTTACAGTATTAGTAGACATAGTAGGTGGTAGGAGGCTTGGTTTACAGTATTAGTAGAGGTGGTTTGAGGCTTGGGTTACAGTATTAGTAGAGTTGGTAGGAGGCTTGGTTTACAGTATTAGTAGAGGTGGTAGGAGGCTTGGTTTACAGTATTAGTAGCAGTGGTAGGTGGTATTAGCCTTGGTTTACAGTATTAGCAGAGATGAGAGTTGGAATGAGGCTTGGTTTACAGTATTAGTAGAGGTGGTATGAGGCTTAGTTTACAGTATTAGTAGAGGTGGTAGGAGGCTTGGTTTACAGTATTTGTAGCAGTGGTAGCTGGTATTAGGCTTGGTTTACAGTATTAGTAGAGGTTGTAGGAGGCTTGGTTTACAGTATTTGTAGCAGTGGTAGGTGGTATTAGGCTTGGTTTACAGTATTAGTAGAGTTTTATGAGGCTTGGTTTACAGTATTAGTAGAGATGAGAGTTGGAATGAGGCTTGGTTTACAGTATTAGTAGAGGTGGTATGAGACTTAGTTTACAGTATTAGTAGAGGTGGTAGGAGGCTTGGTTTACAGTATTTGTAGCAGTGGTAGCTGGTATTAGGCTTGGTTTACAGTATTAGTAGAGGTGGTATGAGACTTAGTTTACAGTATTAGTAGAGGTGGTAGGAGGCTTGGTTTACAGTATTAGTAGCAGTGGTAGGTGGTATTAGCCTTGGTTTACAGTATTAGCAGAGATGAGAGTTGGAATGAGGCTTGGTTTACAGTATTAGTAGAGGTGGTATGAGGCTTAGTTTACAGTATTAGTAGAGGTGGTAGGAGGCTTGGTTTACAGTATTTGTAGCAGTGGTAGCTGGTATTAGGCTTGGTTTACAGTATTAGTAGAGTTTTATGAGGCTTGGTTTACAGTATTTGTAGAGATGGTAGGTGGTGTGAGGCTGTGTTTACAGTATTAGTAGACGTAGTAGGTGGTAGGAGGCTTGGTTTACAGTAGTAGTAGAGTTGGTTTGAGGCTTGGTTTACAGTATTAGTAGAGGTGGTAGGAGGCTTGGTTTACAGTATTAGTAGAGGTGGTAGGAGGCTTGGTTTACAGTATTAGTAGCAGTGGTAGGTGGTATTAGGCTTGGTTTACAGTATTAGCAGAGATGAGAGTTGGAATGAGGCTTGGTTTACAGTATTAGTAGAGGTGGTATGAGGCTTAGTTTACAGTATTAGTAGAGGTGGTAGGAGGCTTGGTTTACAGTATTTGTAGCAGTGGTAGGTGGTATTAGGCTTGGTTTACAGTATTAGTAGAGTTTTATGAGGCTTGGTTTACAGTATTATTAGAGTTGGTATGAGGCTTGGTTTACAATATTAGTAGAGGTGGTAGGAGGCTTGGTTTACAGTATTTGTAGCAGTGGTAGGTGGTATTAGGCTTGGTTTACAGTATTAGTAGAGTTGGTATGAGGTTTGGTTTACAGTATTAGTAGAGGTGGTATGATGCTTGGTTTACAGTATTAGTAGAGGTGGTATGAGGCTTGGTTTACAGTATTAGTAGAGTTGGTATGAGGTTTGGTTTACAGTATTAGTAGAGGTGGTATGAGGTTTGGTTTACAGTATTAGTAGAGGTGGTATGAGGCCTAGTTTACAGTGTTAGTAGGGGTGGTATGAGGCTTGGTTTACAGTTTTTGTAGAGGTGGTAGGAGGCTTCGTTTACAGTATTAGTAGAGTGGGTAGTTGCTATGAGAGCTATAAAGTGTGTGGAACTTTACAAAGTAATGTGTATGTGTATCTGATGGTGTATATGTTAGCACTCAGTTTCCACTCTAACCACAAACATCTGATGTTTTAATGATGCTTTGTTAGGTCATTAACACTGGCACCACGTCTGTTGTGGTATACATACATTGTTTCTCCTTTAGAACTGTGAATCCTGTTGGGAAGTTGAATCATTTCGCTACATAGCTCTGCTTTCCAATAGACCTGGGTTCAAATAATATTTGAAATGATTTAAAATACTATCAGGGCTTGATTGAGCTTACCTGGCACAATGGAACCAATAGAGTCGTCACAAAACTACAAACCCTGCCCTTCTGGCACTCTAGACAGGCAAAAACAAACACTCAAAAGTATTTGAATGATCTCAAATAATATTTGAACCTGTCGTGGAAATTTCCTCTATTTACCAACAGATCTGCTCTGCCCTAATGTTGCATAACATACCTAGTAAATCACTACCTTGTCACTGGCCTTTAAAAACTGGGCCTGCTCTGATCCGAGGCTAACATCCGAGGCTAACATCCTACGAATTGATTTGAGGGAAGGGGAAAGGGAATTGTCTCATAGCTGGCATTGAGCGCCTCTGTATCCCAGAGCTGATTAAAGGAATAAATGTTTTCTTATTGGTTATCACGCTGTTGTAACGTTATGGTATGAGCTCATGGACTGGCATCCACTCACTTCCTAGATAGATGGACAGCTGTAGCCATAGAGATATAACAGCTGTAGCCATAACAGTGTTCTCTTGCTGTAGCTACACAATACACTGTAGCAGAATCCACACGGCACAGGGGTCAGGGCAGAGCAGGGGGCATATAGGTTCAGAAGTACAGCCCTCACATATGGCATAACATGAAAAGACATGACATAACATCACATAACATGGCATAACATCACATAATGTTACATAACATGACATCTGAGAACACACTTCACGATGAGATTGATACGCTGATTTACTGCACTTTTACCATGTTCTTCCTTGGGAAATGAAAATATGCAAAATTAGACAAAACTAAATGGTTTATTTAAGCAATAAGGTCAGAGGGGGTGTGGTATTTGGCCAATATACCCCGGCTGAGGGGTCTTCTTAGACTGTTCTCTTTCTCTCTATTGCATCTCTATCTCTATCTCTCTAGGTTTGCGAGCCAGAGAACCCCTGCAAAGACAAGACCCACAACTGTCACCGTTCAGCTGAGTGTATCTACCTTAGCCACTTCAGTGACCCCATGTATAAGTGTGATTGTAGGATAGGCTATGCCGGGGATGGCTTCATCTGTGGAGAGGACTCTGACCTAGACGGATGGCCCAATCAGAACCTGGTGTGTGGCGCCAACGCCACCTATCACTGCAGGAAGGTAACAGACCCTAACATTATGTTTCCTGGGCCACATTAAGCCCAGTCCATAGTCCTTGATTAAACCTAGACCTTCCTGGACTAGTCCTGGAATAAAAATTTGTTTCAATTGAGATTTTCAATTGAGCATGCACTTTAGTCTAGGACTAGGTTTAATCTAGGTCCAGGAAACTTTTATCCTCAATACCAGACCTGCAGATATTCCAAATGTTTTAATTTTTCCATTCTTATGTCACTCGTTGATAGTTCTTCCTATGGCTATATCTAAAACTGTTTCCATTTCTTTATCAATCTTTAACAGGATAACTGCCCCAACCTGCCTAACTCTGGACAAGAGGACTTTGACAAAGACGGCCAGGGAGATGCTTGCGACAAGGATGATGACAATGATGCAATCGTGGATGAGAGAGTAGGAGACCTTTTTTAACGGCCCTGTGAAGTCCAAAACATTATTGTCCTTTGTTTTTATATACACTTCTCAACAAAAATAATCGGACCACTAAAATAACACATCCTAGATCTGAATGAATGAAATATTCTTATGAAATACTTTTTTCTTTACATAGTTGAATGTGCTGACAACAAAATCACACAAAAATGATCAATGGAAATGAAATGTATCAACCCATGGAGGTCTGAATTTGGAGTCACACTCAAAATTAAAGTGGAAAACCACACTACAGGCTGATCCAACTTTGATGTAATGTCCTTAAAACAAGTCAAAATGAGGCTCAGTAGTGTGAGTGGCCTCCACGTGCCTGTATGACCTCCCTACAACGTCTGGGCATGCTCCTGATGAGGTGGCGGATGGTCTCCTCCCAGGCCTGGACTAAAGCATCCGCCAACTCCTGGACATGATGTCCCAAATGTGCTCAATTGAATTCAGGTCTGGGGAACGGGCGGGCCAGTCCATAGCATCAATGCCTTCCTCTTGCAGGAACTGCTGACACACTCCAGCCACATGAGGTCTAGCGTTGTCTTGCATTAGGAGGAACCCCGGGCCAACCGCACCAGCATATGGTCTCACAAGGGGTCTGAGGATCTCATCTCGGTACCTAATGGCAGTCAGGCTACCTCTGGCGAGCACATGGAGTGCTGTGCGGCCCCCCAAAGAAATGCCACCCCACACCATGACTGACCCACTGCCAAACCGGTCATGCTGGAGGATGTTGCAGGCAGCAGAACGTTCTGTTCTTGGTGTTCTCTGGCAAATGCCAAAAGTCCTGCACGGTGTTGGGCTGTAAGCACAACCCCCACCTGTGGACGTCGGGCCCTCATACCACCCTCATGGAGTCTGTTTCTGACCGTTTGAGCAGACACATGCACATTTGTGGCCTGCTGGAAGTCATTTTGCAGGGCTCTGGCAGTGATCCTCCTGCTCTTCCTTGCACAAAGGCAGAGGTAGCGGTCCTGCTGCTGGGTTGTTGCCCTCCTACGGCCTCCTACACGTCTCCTGATGTACTGGCCTGTCTCCTGGTAGGGCCTCCATGCTCTGGACACTACGCTGCCAGACACAGCAAACCTTCTTGCCACAGCTCGCATTGATGTGCCATCCTGGATGAGCTGCACTACCTGAGCCACTTGTGTGGGTTGTAGACTGATTGACTTGGAGTTACATTGTGTTGTTTAAGTGTTCCCTTTATTTTTTGAGCAGTGTATATATTTCCACACTATGAGGTTGGAATAAGACTGTGAAATTCTGAAAATGATGATAATGCCCTTTTAGTGTAAGAGCTGTTTGAAAAGACCTCCTGAAATGTCAACTTATTTTGCATGGGTGGAGTTTTGACCTGCCTGGCGATATAAGCTAATAGACCAATAACAAAGATAGTTTCAAACCTAGCTACTTATGCCTCCCATTAGGCTTCTCCAATTAGGCCTCTCACTCAGACCAATAAAGGAGTGGTTCTGCAGGTGGGACCACAGACCACTTCTCAGTTCCTATGCTTCCTGGCTGATGTTTTGGTCATTTTTTAATGCTGGCGGTGCTTTCACTCTAGTGGTAGCATGAGACGGAGTCTACAACCCACACAACTGGCTCAGGTAGTGCAGCTCATCCCAGACACTCCTAGCAAAATTATTGCTTGAGAAATTGCTCTTTGCTAAGAAACTATTTTCAACAATTTAAATTGAAAACAATAACAGTTAGGTACTTGATTGTTACCCAGAAATTATTTAATATTGAGATAAAAATGCCTGTGTTGACAGGCATTTCATGGATTATTGCGGGATAGTAAATCATGCAATGAATGACTAGCTGGCAGATTTGCAATTCATCTTTTCATTGTTACCCAGAAATGATTTAATATTGAGATAAAAATGCCTGTATTGTACCTTTAAGGCAAATGTATTAAATAGGTGAAAAGATATTCAGTAACTCTTGGTAGGACAATATAAGTTTGCTTCAAGGGTCAATGTTTTATTGTTAAAACCAACGCATTTTGGCAAATGCCTTCATCGGGGTATTTAGATGAATTAAATAGGAAATCAAATGCCCTCTTCAAGCAACGGACGCTTTAATAATTCTCATTTTGATTCTCTCTCTCTCTCCTCAGGACAACTGTCCTCTCCTGTATAACCCCAGACAGTTTGACTTTGATAAAGATGATGTGGGTGACCGTTGTGATAACTGCCCCTATGAACACAACCCTGCCCAGATTGACACTGACCACAACGGCGAAGGAGATGCCTGTGCTGTCGACATTGATGGAGATGGTACCAGTTATTTCTGACCAAATTACTAAAGAATATGCTTCACTGTTACATTATAGTTAGGGGAAAGGCTCCTTCAACTCTTAACTTTTATATGCCTCTAATGTATTATTTAAAGGGATCATTTATCTCCTTCCCCAGAGTCAGCGGATCTCGCCGACACCATTTTTATGTCTTTGCATGCGGTTTGAAGGAAGTTGCTAACTCGCGCTAGCTCAATTGCTAGCTAGTGTTAACGCAATGGCTGGACGTCTATGGGATAGTTAGCATTGGCTCGTGAAACTTCCTCTAACTTCCTTCAAACTGGAAACAAAGACATATAAATGCTATCCACAAGTTCATCTGATTCTGGGAGGTAGATAATGTGCCTCATTGCCAAAATCCCCAAGTATCCCTTTAACAGTACTTTAAAAATTGGTAATGGTTACTAAGAAGATATTTCATGGATTATTGCGGGATAGTAAATCATGCAAAGGAATGACTAGCTGGCAGATTTGCGATTCATCTTTTCGCCCTCAACTATCAACTGATTGATTAGCATTGGCTCGGGGCGGCAGGGTAGCCTAGTGGTTAGAGTGTTGGCCTAGTGGTTTGAGCGTTGGACTAGTAACCAGAAGGTTGCAAGTTCAAATCCCTGAGCTGACAAGGTACAAATATGTTGTTCTGCCCCTGAACAGGCAGTTAACCCACTGTTTCTAGGCCATCATTGAAAATAATAATTTGTTCTTAACTGACTTGCCTAGTTAAAGGTAAAAAAAATATATGCCACATGCAAGCAAATATCTAAGATTATGACTCAAGATAAGACCTGAACACACAATATTACAATTTTCCTTTTCATTGTCCATTTCCCCTTTCCTTTAGAAATCCCAAATGAGCAAGACAACTGTCCGTACGTGTACAACAATGACCAAAAGGACACTGACATGGATAGAGTGGGTGACCAGTGTGACAACTGTCCTCTATTACACAACCCTGACCAGGTAGGAAAAAGAAACAGTCACTATTACACTACTTGTGTAACTACAAAAGCTACCCCATTGCTATTAGGGTTGCTAAATTCCAGAAACATTATAAAAATTCCCAGAAATCCCAGTTGTAGTTGGAGGATTCACTCCCTCCTTATTCCTCATTCCAGGAATCTTCCAACCCGGGAATTCTGGAAAACATTTAATAAAGTTCTGGAAAATCAAGCTAGTATCTGCAACCCTCCCCTCTCCTTTCTAACAGCCTGACACAGACAATAACCTGTAACCCTCCTCTTTAACAGGCTGACACAGACAATGACCTGTAACCCTCCTCTCGAACAGGCTGACACAGACAATGACCTGTAACCCTCCTCTCTAACAGGCTGACACAGACAATGACCTGTAACTCTCCTCTCTAACAGGCTGACACAGACAATGACCTGTAACCCTCCTCTCTCCTCTCTAACAGGCTGACACAGACAATGATCTGTAACCCTCCTCTCTCCTCTCTAACAGGCTGACACAGACAATGACCTGTAACCCTCCTCTCTAACAGGCTGACACAGACAATGACCTGTAACTGTCCTCTCTAACAGGCTGACACAGACAATGACCTGTAACCCTCCTCTCTCCTCTCTAACAGGCTGACACAGACAATGGCCTGTAACTCTCCTCTCTAACAGGCTGACACAGACAATGACCTGTAACTCTCCTCTCTCCTCTCTAACAGCCTGACACAGACAATGACCTGTAACTCTCCTCTCTAACAGGCTGACACAGACAATGACCTGTAACCCTCCTCTCTCATCTCTAACAGGCTGACACAGACAATGATCTGTAACCCTCCTCTCTCCTCTCTAACAGGCTGACACAGACAATGACCTGTAAACTCTCCTCTCTAACAGGCTGACACAGACAATGACGTGTAAACTCTCCTCTCTAACAGGCTGACACAGACAATGACGTGTAAACTCTCCTCTCTAACAGGCTGACACAGACAATGACCTGTAAACTCTCCTCTTTAACAGGCTGACACAGATAATGACCTGTAACCCTCCTCTCTCCTCTCTAACAGGCTGACACAGACAATGATCTGTAACCCTCCTCTCTCCTCTCTAACAGGCTGACACAGACAATGACCTGTAACTCTCCTCTCTAACAGGCTGACACAGACAATGACCTGTAACTCTCCTCTCTCCTCTCTAACAGCCTGACACAGACAATGACCTGTAACTCTCCTCTCTAACAGGCTGACACAGACAATGACCTGTAACTCTCCTCTCTAACAGGCTGACACAGACAATGACCTGTAAACTCTCCTCTCTCCTCTCTAACAGGCTGACCCAGACAATGACCTGTAACTCTCCTCTTTAACAGGCTGACACAGACAATGACCTGTAACTCTCCTCTCTCCTCTCTAACAAGCTGACACAGACAATGACCTGTAACTCTCATCTCTAACAGGCTGACACAGACAATGACCTGTAACTCTCCTCTCTAACAGGCTGACACAGACAATAACCTGTAACCCTCCTCTCTCCTCTTTAACAGGCTGACACAGATAATGACCTGTAACCCTCCTCTCTCCTCTCTAACAGGCTGACACAGACAATGACCTGTAACTCTCCTCTCTCCTCTCTAACAGCCTGACACAGACAATGACCTGTAACTCTCCTCTCTAACAGGCTGACACAGACAATGACCTGTAACCCTCCTCTCTCATCTCTAACAGGCTGACACAGACAATGATCTGTAACCCTCCTCTCTCCTCTCTAACAGGCTGACACAGACAATGACCTGTAAACTCTCCTCTCTAACAGGCTGACACAGACAATGACGTGTAAACTCTCCTCTCTAACAGGCTGACACAGACAATGACCTGTAACTCTCCTCTTTAACAGGCTGACACAGATAATGACCTGTAACCCTCCTCTCTCCTCTCTAACAGGCTGACACAGACAATGACCTGTAAACTCTCCTCTCTAACAGGCTGACACAGACAATGACGTGTAAACTCTCCTCTCTAACAGGCTGACACAGACAATGACCTGTAACTCTCCTCTTTAACAGGCTGACACAGATAATGACCTGTAACCCTCCTCTCTCCTCTCTAACAGGCTGACACAGACAATGACCTGTAACTCTCCTCTCTCCTCTCTAACAGCCTGACACAGACAATGACCTGTAACTCTCCTCTCTAACAGGCTGACACAGACAATATCCTGTAACCCTCCTCTCTCATCTCTAACAGGCTGACACAGACAATGATCTGTAACCCTCCTCTCTCCTCTCTAACAGGCTGACACAGACAATGACCTGTAACTCTCCTCTCTAACAGGCTGACACAGACAATGACCTGTAACTCTCCTCTCTAACAGGCTGACACAGACAATGACCTGTAAACTCTCCTCTCTCCTCTCTAACAGGCTGACACAGACAATGACCTGTAACTCTCCTCTTTAACAGGCTGACACAGACAATGACCTGTAACTCTCCTCTCTCCTCTCTAACAAGCTGACACAGACAATGACCTGTAACTCTCATCTCTAACAGGCTGACACAGACAATGACCTGTAACTCTCCTCTCTAACAGGCTGACACAGACAATAACCTGTAACCCTCCTCTCTCCTCTCTAACAGGCTGACACAGACAATGACCTGTAACTCTCCTCTCTCCTCTCTAACAGGCTGACACAGACAATGACCTGTAACTCTCCTCTCTAACAGGCTGACACAGACAATGACCTGTAACCCTCCTCTCTCCTCTCTAACAGGCTGACACAGACAATGACCTGTAACTCTCCTCTCTCCTCTCTAACAGGCTGACACAGACAATGACCTGTAACTCTCCTCTTTAACAGGCTGACACAGACAATGACCTGTAACCCTCCTCTCTAACAGGCTGACACAGACAATGACCTGTAACTCTCCTCTCTAACAGGCTGACACAGACAATGACTTGTAAACTCTCCTCTCTAACAGGCTGACACAGACAATGACCTGTAAACTCTCCTCTCTCCTCTCTAACAGGCTGACACAGACAATGACCTGTAACTCTCCTCTCTAACAGGCTGACACAGACAATGACCTGTAACTCTCCTCTCTCCTCTTTAACAGGCTGACACAGACAATGACCTGTAACTCTCCTCTCTAACAGGCTGACACAGACAATAACCTGTAACTCTCCTCTCTAACAGGCTGACACAGACAATAACCTGTAACCCTCCTCTCTCCTCTCTAACAGGCTGACACAGACAATGACCTGTAACTCTCCTCTCTCCTCTCTAACAGGCTGACACAGACAATGACCTGTAACTCTCCTCTCTAACAGGCTGACACAGACAAGGACCTGTAACCCTCCTCTCTCCTCTCTAACAGGCTGACACAGACAATGACCTGTAACTCTCCTCTCTCCTCTCTAACAGGCTGACACAGACAATGACCTGTAACCCTCCTCTCTAACAGGCTGACACAGACAATGACCTGTAACTCTCCTCTCTAACAGGCTGACACAGACAATGACTTGTAAACTCTCCTCTCTAACAGGCTGACACAGACAATGACCTGTAAACTCTCCTCTCTCCTCTCTAACAGGCTGACACAGACAATGACCTGTAACTCTCCTCTCTAACAGGCTGACACAGACAATGACCTGTAACTCTCCTCTCTCCTCTCTAACAGGCTGACACAGACAATGACCTGTAACTCTCCTCTCTAACAGGCTGACACAGACAATGACCTGTAACCCTCCTCTCTCCTCTCTAACAGGCTGACACAGACAATGACCTGTAACTCTCCTCTCTCCTCTCTAACAGGCTGACACAGACAATGACCTGTAACTCTCCTCTTTAACAGGCTGACACAGACAATGACCTGTAACCCTCCTCTCTAACAGGCTGACACAGACAATGACCTGTAACTCTCCTCTCTAACAGGCTGACACAGACAATGACTTGTAAACTCTCCTCTCTAACAGGCTGACACAGACAATGACCTGTAAACTCTCCTCTCTCCTCTCTAACAGGCTGACACAGACAATGACCTGTAACTCTCCTCTCTAACAGGCTGACACAGACAATGACCTGTAACTCTCCTCTCTCCTCTTTAACAGGCTGACACAGACAATGACCTGTAACTCTCCTCTCTAACAGGCTGACACAGACAATAACCTGTAACTCTCCTCTCTAACAGGCTGACACAGACAATAACCTGTAACCCTCCTCTCTCCTCTCTAACAGGCTGACACAGACAATGACCTGTAACTCTCCTCTCTCCTCTCTAACAGGCTGACACAGACAATGACCTGTAACTCTCCTCTCTAACAGGCTGACACAGACAAGGACCTGTAACCCTCCTCTCTCCTCTCTAACAGGCTGACACAGACAATGACCTGTAACTCTCCTCTCTCCTCTCTAACAGGCTGACACAGACAATGACCTGTAACCCTCCTCTCTAACAGGCTGACACAGACAATGACCTGTAACTCTCCTCTCTAACAGGCTGACACAGACAATGACTTGTAAACTCTCCTCTCTAACAGGCTGACACAGACAATGACCTGTAAACTCTCCTCTCTCCTCTCTAACAGGCTGACACAGACAATGACCTGTAACTCTCCTCTCTAACAGGCTGACACAGACAATGACCTGTAACCCTCCTCTCTCCTCTCTAACAGGCTGACACAGACAATGACCTGTAACTCTCCTCTCTCCTCTCTAACAGGCTGACACAGACAATGACCTGTAACTCTCCTCTCTAACAGGCTGACACAGACAATGACCTGTAACTCTCCTCTCTCCTCTCTAACAGGCTGACACAGACAATGACCTGTAACTCTCCTCTTTAACAGGCTGACACAGACAATGACCTGTAACTCTCCTCTCTCCTCTCTAACAGGCTGACACAGACAATGACCTGTAACTCTCCTCTCTAACAGGCTGACACAGACAATAACCTGTAACCCTCCTCTCTCCTCTCTAACAGGCTGACACAAACAATGACCTGTAACTCTCCTCTCTCCTCTCTAACAGCCTGACACAGACAATGACCCTCCTCTCTCCTCTCTAACAGGCTGACACAGACAATGACCTGTAACCCTCCTCTCTCCTCTCTAACAGGCTGACACAGACAATGACCTGTAACTCTCCTCTCTCCTCTCTAACAGGCTGACACAGACAATGACCTGTAACCCTCCTCTCTAACAGGCTGACACAGACAATGACCTGTAACCCTCCTCTCTAACAGGCTGACACAGACAATGACCTGTAACCCTCCTCTCTAACAGGCTGACACAGACAATGACCTGTAACTCTCCTCTCTAACAGGCTGACACAGACAATGACCTGTAACTCTCCTCTCTAACAGGCTGACACAGACAATAACCTGTAACTCTCCTCTCTCCTCTCTAACAGGCTGACACAGACAATGACCTGTAACTCTCCTCTCTAACAGGCTGACACAGACAATAACCTGTAACCCTCCTCTCTCCTCTCTAACAGGCTGACACAGACAATGACCTGTAACTCTCCTCTCTAACAGGCTGACACAGACAATGACCTGTAACCCTCCTCTCTCCTCTCTAACAGGCTGACACAGACAATGACCTGTAACTCTCCTCTCTCCTCTCTAACAGGCTGACACAGACAATGACCTGTAACTCTCCTCTCTAACAGGCTGACACAGAAAATGACCTGTAACTCTCCTCTCTCCTCTCTAACAGGCTGACACAGACAATGACCTGTAACTCTCCTCTCTAACAGGCTGACACAGACAATGACCTGTAACTCTCCTCTCTAACAGGCTGACACAGACAATGACCTGTAACCCTCGTCTCTCCTCTCCAACAGGCTGACACAGACAATGACCTGTAACTCTCCTCTTTAACAGGCTGACACAGACAATGACCTGTAACCCTCCTCTCTCCTCTTTAACAGGCTGACACAGACAATGACCTCTAACTCTCCTCTCTAACAGGCTGACACAGACAATGACCTGTAACTCTCCTCTTTAACAGGCTGACACAGACAATGACCTCTAACTCTCCTCTCTAACAGGCTGACACAGACAATGACCTGTAACTCTCCTCTTTAACAGGCTGACACAGACAATGACCTGTAACCCTCCTCTCTCCTCTTTAACAGGCTGACACAGACAATGACCTTGTAGGAGACCAGTGTGACAACAACCAGGACATTGATGAAGACGGTCACCAGAACAACCTGGACAACTGTCCTTATGTGGCCAACTCAAACCAGGCAGACCACGATAAGGACGGTAAAGGGGACGCCTGTGACTTTGATGATGACAATGACGGTATCCCTGACGATAGAGACAACTGTAGATTGACGCCCAACAAAGATCAACTGGACTCTGATGGTAAGGAGGAAAACACGTGTGCATGCATACCCGCGCACGCACACACACACACACACACACACACACACACACACACACACACACGTGCATCAGCATGTTGAATACCCTCACACCTGTGAACAGTGCTGTGGCTGTAGCTGTCTGAATTAGTAGCCATTAGGTAGACTCTGTAAGAGACCTATATAGTATACTGTAGATACTATCTATAATCACACAGACTGCTGCTTGTGGTACAGGAATCTCCCTTTGAGGCCTCCCTGCACCTGTCCACCATAAAACACAAAGCAGAACCTATTGCCCTCCCTTTTACATTCATGCACTTGGGAACCCTAACCCTGCACCTGGGTAACCTAACCCTGCACCGCGGAACCCTAACCCTGCACCTGGGAACCCAATAGCTGCACCAGGGAACTGGGAACCCTGCACTGGGGAACCCTAACCCTGCACCTGGGAACCCTAACCCTGTATCGAGGAACCCTAACCATGCACCTGGGAACCCTAAACCTGCACCAGGGAACTGGAAACCCTGTACCTGGGAACCCAAACCCTGCACCTGGGAACCCTAACCCTGCACCAAGGAACCCTAACCCTGCACCGGGGAACCCTAACCATGCACCTGGGAACCCTAAACCTGCACCAGGGAACTGAGAACCCTGTACCTGGGAACCCTACACCTGGGAACCCTAAACCTGCACCTGGGAACTGGGAACCCTGCACCGGGGAACCCTAACCCTGCACTGGAAAACCCTAACCCTGCACTGGGGAACTGGGAACCCTGTACCTGGAATCTCCAACCCTGCCCCGGGGAACCCTAACCCTACACCTGGGAACCCTAAACCTGCACCTGGGAACTGGGAACCCTGTACCTGTGAACCCTAACCCTGCACTGGGGAACCTTAAACCTAAAACTGGGAACTGAGAACCCTGCACCTGGGATCCCTAACCCTGCACCTGGGATCCCTAATCCTGAATCTGGGAACCCTGCACTTGGGAACCCTAACCCTGCACCTGAGATCCCTAACCCTGCACCTGGGATCCCTAACCCTGCATCTGAGAACCCTGCACTTGGGAACCCTAACCCTGTACCTGTGAACCGTAACCCTGCACCTGGGAACCCTAAACCTGCACCAGGGAACTGGGAACCCTGTACCTGGAAACCCTGCACCGGAGAACCCAAACCCTGCACCTGGGAACCCTAAACCTGCACCTGGGAACTGGGAACCCTGCACCTGGGAACCCTAACCCTACACCTGGGGAACCCTAACCCTGCACCTGGGAACTGGGAACCCTGTACCTGTGAACCCTGCACCGGAGAACCCAAACCCTGCATCTGGGAACTCTAAACCTGCTAATGGGAACTGGGAATCCTGCACCTGGTATCCCTAACCCTGCACCTGGGATCCCTAACCCTGTACCGTGGAACCCTAACCCTGTACCTGGGAACCCTAACCCTGCTCCTGGGAACCCTGCACTTGGGAACCATAACCTTTTCCCGGGGAACCCTAACCCTGTACCTGGGAACCCTAACCCTGCTCCTGGGAACCCTGCACTTGGGAACCATAACCTTTTCCCGGGGAACCCTAACCCTGTACCTGGGAACCATAACCTTCTCCCGGGGAACCCTAACCCTGGACCTGGGAAACCTAACCCTGTACCTGGGAACCCTAACCCTGCACCTGGGGAAACGTAACCCTGCACCTGGGAAACCTAACCCTGTACCTGGGAAACCTAACCCTGTACCTGGGAACCCTAACCCTGCACCTGGGAAACCTAACCCTGTACCTGGGAAACCGAACCCTGTACCTGGGAAACCGAACCCTGTACCTGGGAAACCTAACCCTGTACCTGGGAAACCTAACCCTGTACCTGGGAACCCTAACCCTGCACATGGGAAACCTAACCCTGTACCTGGGAAACCTAACCCTGTACCTGGGAACCCTAACCCTGTACCTGGGAACCCTAACCCTGCACCTGGGAAACCTAACCCTGTACCTGGGAACCCTAACCCTGTACCTGGGAAACCTAACCCTGTACCTGGGAAACCTAACCCTGTACCTGGGAAACCTAACCCTGCACCTGGGAAACCTAACCCTGCACCTGGGAAACCTAACCCTGTACCTGGGAAACCTAACCCTGTACCTGGGAAACCTAACCCTGTACCTGGGAAACCTAACCCTGCACCTGGGAAACCTAACCCTGTACCTGGGAAACCTAACCCTGCACCTGGGAAACCTAACCCTGTACCTGGGAACCCTAACCCTGTACCTGGGAAACCTAACCCTGCACCTGGGAAACCTAACCCTGTACCTGGGAAACCTAACCCTGTACCTGGGAAACCTAACCCTGCACCTGGGAAACCTAACCCTGTACCTGGGAAACCTAACCCTGTACCTGGGAAACCTAACCCTGTACCTGGGAAACCTAACCCTGCACCTGGGAAACCTAACCCTGTACCTGGGAAACCTAACCCTGTACCTGGGAAACCTAACCCTGTACCTGGGAAACCTAACCCTGCACCTGGGAACCCTAACCCTGCACCTGTGAACCCTAACCCTGCACCTGTGAACCCTAACCCTGCACCTGGGAACCCTAACCCTGCACCTGGGAACGCTAACCCTGTACCTGGGAACCCTAACCCTGCACCTGGGAAACCTAACCCTGCACCTGGGAACCCTAACCCTGCACCTGTGAACCCTAACCCTGCACCTGGAAACCCTAACCCTGTACCTGGGAAGCCTAACCTTGTACCTGGGAAACCTAACCCTGTACCTAGGAAACCTAACCCTGTACCTGGGAAACCTAACCCTGTACCGGAGAACCCTAACCCTGTACCGGGGAACCCTAACCCTGTACCGGGAACCCTGTACCGGGGAACCCTAATCCTGCACCTGGGAAACCTAACCCTGCACCTGGGAAACCTAACCCTGTACCTGGGAAACCTAACCCTGTACCTGGGAACCCTAACCCTGTACCGGGGAACCCTAACCCTGTACCGGGAACCCTGTACCGGGGAACCCTAATCCTGCACCTGGGAAACCTAACCCTGCACCTGGGAAACCTAACCCTGTACCTGGGAAACCTAACCCTGTACCTGGGAACCCTAACCCTGCACCTGGGAAACCTAACCCTGTACCTGTGAACCCTAACCCTGCACCTGTGAACCCTAACCCTGCACCTGGGAACCCTAACCCTGCACCTGGGAACGCTAACCCTGTACCTGGGAAACCGAACCCTGTACCTGGGAAACCTAACCCTGTACCTGGGAAACCTAACCCTGTACCTGGGAAACCTAACCCTGTACCTGGGAACCCTAACCCTGCACATGGGAAACCTAACCCTGTACCTGGGAAACCTAACCCTGTACCTGGGAACCCTAACCCTGTACCTGGGAACCCTAACCCTGCACCTGGGAAACCTAACCCTGTACCTGGGAACCCTAACCCTGTACCTGGGAAACCTAACCCTGTACCTGGGAAACCTAACCCTGTACCTGGGAAACCTAACCCTGCACCTGGGAAACCTAACCCTGCACCTGGGAAACCTAACCCTGTACCTGGGAAACCTAACCCTGTACCTGGGAAACCTAACCCTGTACCTGGGAAACCTAACCCTGCACCTGGGAAACCTAACCCTGTACCTGGGAAACCTAACCCTGCACCTGGGAAACCTAACCCTGTACCTGGGAACCCTAACCCTGTACCTGGGAAACCTAACCCTGCACCTGGGAAACCTAACCCTGTACCTGGGAAACCTAACCCTGTACCTGGGAAACCTAACCCTGCACCTGGGAAACCTAACCCTGTACCTGGGAAACCTAACCCTGTACCTGGGAAACCTAACCCTGTACCTGGGAAACCTAACCCTGCACCTGGGAAACCTAACCCTGTACCTGGGAAACCTAACCCTGTACCTGGGAAACCTAACCCTGTACCTGGGAACCCTAACCCTGCACCTGGGAAACCTAACCCTGCACCTGGGAACCCTAACCCTGCACCTGTGAACCCTAACCCTGCACCTGTGAACCCTAACCCTGCACCTGGGAACCCTAACCCTGCACCTGGGAACGCTAACCCTGTACCTGGGAACCCTAACCCTGCACCTGGGAAACCTAACCCTGCACCTGGGAACCCTAACCCTGCACCTGTGAACCCTAACCCTGCACCTGGAAACCCTAACCCTGTACCTGGGAAGCCTAACCTTGTACCTGGGAAACCTAACCCTGTACCTAGGAAACCTAACCCTGTACCTGGGAAACCTAACCCTGTACCGGAGAACCCTAACCCTGTACCGGGGAACCCTAACCCTGTACCGGGAACCCTGTACCGGGGAACCCTAATCCTGCACCTGGGAAACCTAACCCTGCACCTGGGAAACCTAACCCTGTACCTGGGAAACCTAACCCTGTACCTGGGAACCCTAACCCTGTACCGGGGAACCCTAACCCTGTACCGGGAACCCTGTACCGGGGAACCCTAATCCTGCACCTGGGAAACCTAACCCTGCACCTGGGAAACCTAACCCTGCACCTGTGAACCCTAACCCTGCACCTGGGAACCCTAACCCTGCACCTGGGAACGCTAACCCTGTACCTGGGAACCCTAACCCTGCACCTGGGAAACCTAACCCTGCACCTGGGAACCCTAACCCTGCACCTGTGAACCCTAACCCTGCACCTGGAAACCCTAACCCTGTACCTGGGAAGCCTAACCCTGTACCTGGGAAACCTAACCCTGTACCTAGGAAACCTAACCCTGTACCTGGGAAACCTAACCCCGTACCGGGGAACCCTAACCCTGTACCGGGGAACCCTAACCCTGTACCGGGAACCCTGTACCGGGGAACCCTAATCCTGCACCTGGGAAACCTAACCCTGCACCTGGGAAACCTAACCCTGTACCGTGGAAACCTAACCCTGTACCTGGGAACCCTAACCCTGCACCTGGGAAACCTAACCCTGTACCTGGGAACCCTAACCCTGTACCTGGGAACCCTAACCCTGTACCTGGGAAACCTAACCCTGTACCTGGGAAACCTAACCCTGTACCTGGGAACCCTAACCCTGTACCTGGGAACCCTAACCCTGTACCTGGGAACCCTAACCCTGCACCTGGGAAACCTAACCCTGTACCTGGGAACCCTAACCCTGTACCTGGGAAACCTAACCCTGTACCTGGGAAACCTAACCCTGTACCTGGGAAACCTAAACCTGCACCTGGGAAACCTAACCCTGTACCTGGGAAACCTAACCCTGTACCTGGGAAACCTAACCCTGTACCTGGGAAACCTAACCCTGTACCTGGGAAACCTAACCCTGCACCTGGGAAACCTAACCCTGTACCTGGGAAACCTAACCCTGCACCTGGGAAACCTAACCCTGTACCTGGGAACCCTAACCCTGTACCTGGGAAACCTAACCCTGCACCTGGGAAACCTAACCCTGTACCTGGGAAACCTAACCCTGTACCTGGGAAACCTAACCCTGCACCTGGGAAACCTAACCCTGTACCTGGGAAACCTAACCCTGTACCTGGGAAACCTAACCCTGCACCTGGGAAACCTAACCCTGTACCTGGGAAACCTAACCCTGTACCTGGGAAACCTAACCCTGTACCTGGGAACCCTAACCCTGCACCTGGGAAACCTAACCCTGCACCTGGGAACCCTAACCCTGCTCCTGGGAACCCTAACCCTGCACCTGTGAACCCTAACCCTGCACCTGGGAACCCTAACCCTGCACCTGGGAACGCTAACCCTGTACCTGGGAAACCTAACCCTGCACCTGGGAACCCTAACCCTGCACCTGTGAACCCTAACCCTGCACCTGGAAACCCTAACCCTGTACCTGGGAAGCCTAACCCTGTACCTGGGAAACCTAACCCTGTACCTAGGAAACCTAACCCTGTACCTGGGAAACCTAACCCTGTACCG
Source organism: Oncorhynchus clarkii lewisi (assembly GCF_045791955.1). Lineage (NCBI taxonomy): Eukaryota > Metazoa > Chordata > Actinopteri > Salmoniformes > Salmonidae > Oncorhynchus > Oncorhynchus clarkii. Next base: position 50,187,099 of record NC_092169.1, read on the forward strand.
GGGAACCCTAACCCTGTACCGGGGAACCCTAACCCTGTACCGGGAACCCTGTACCGGGGAACCCTAATCCTGCACCTGGGAAACCTAACCCTGCACCTGGGAAACCTAACCCTGTACCTGGGAACCCTAACCCTGCACCTGGGAAACCTAACCCTGTACCTGGGAACCCTAACCCTGTACCTGGGAACCCTAACCCTGTACCTGGGAAACCTAACCCTGTACCTGGGAAACCTAACCCTGTACCTGGGAACCCTAACCCTGTACCTGGGAACCCTAACCCTGTACCTTGGAACCCTAACCCTGCACCTGGGAAACCTAACCCTGTACCTGGGAACCCTAACCCTGTACCTGGGAAACCTAACCCTGTACATGGGAACCCTAACCCTGCACCTGGGAAACCTAACCCTGCACCTGGGAACCCTAACCCTGCACCTGTGAACCCTAACCCTGCACCTGTGAACCCTAACCCTGCACCTGGGAACCCTAACCCTGCACCTGGGAACGCTAACCCTGTACCTGGGAAACCTAACCCTGTACCTGGGAAACCTAACCCTGTACCTGGGAAACCTAACCCTGTACCTGGGAAACCTAACCCTGCACCTGGGAAACCTAACCCTGTACCTGGGAAACCTAACCCTGCACCTGGGAAACCTAACCCTGTACCTGGGAACCCTAACCCTGTACCTGGGAAACCTAACCCTGCACCTGGGAAACCTAACCCTGTACCTGGGAAACCTAACCCTGTACCTGGGAAACCTAACCCTGCACCTGGGAAACCTAACCCTGTACCTGGGAAACCTAACCCTGTACCTGGGAAACCTAACCCTGCACCTGGGAAACCTAACCCTGTACCTGGGAAACCTAACCCTGTACCTGGGAAACCTAACCCTGTACCTGGGAACCCTAACCCTGCACCTGGGAAACCTAACCCTGCACCTGGGAACCCTAACCCTGCACCTGTGAACCCTAACCCTGCACCTGTGAACCCTAACCCTGCACCTGGGAACCCTAACCCTGCACCTGGGAACGCTAACCCTGTACCTGGGAAACCTAACCCTGCACCTGGGAACCCTAACCCTGCACCTGTGAACCCTAACCCTGCACCTGGAAACCCTAACCCTGTACCTGGGAAGCCTAACCCTGTACCTGGGAAACCTAACCCTGTACCTAGGAAACCTAACCCTGTACCTGGGAAACCTAACCCTGTACCGGGGAACCCTAACCCTGTACCGGGGAACCCTAACCCTGTACCGGGAACCCTGTACCGGGGAACCCTAATCCTGCACCTGGGAAACCTAACCCTGCACCTGGGAAACCTAACCCTGTACCTGGGAACCCTAACCCTGCACCTGGGAAACCTAACCCTGCACCTGGGAACCCTAACCCTGTACCTGGGAACCCTAACCCTGTACCTGGGAAACCTAACCCTGTACCTGGGAAACCTAACCCTGTACCTGGGAACCCTAACCCTGTACCTGGGAACCCTAACCCTGTACCTTGGAACCCTAACCCTGCACCTGGGAAACCTAACCCTGTACCTGGGAACCCTAACCCTGTACCTGGGAAACCTAACCCTGTACATGGGAACCCTAACCCTGCACCTGGGAAACCTAACCCTGCACCTGGGAACCCTAACCCTGCACCTGTGAACCCTAACCCTGCACCTGTGAACCCTAACCCTGCACCTGGGAACCCTAACCCTGCACCTGGGAACGCTAACCCTGTACCTGGGAACCCTAACCCTGCACCTGGGAAACCTAACCCTGCACCTGGGAACCCTAACCCTGCACCTGTGAACCCTAACCCTGCACCTGGAAACCCTAACCCTGGACCTGGGAAGCCTAACCCTGTACCTGGGAAACCTAACCCTGTACCTAGGAAACCTAACCCTGTACCTGGGAAACCTAACCCTGTACCGGGGAACCCTAACCCTGTACCGGGGAACCCTAACCCTGTACCGGGAACCCTGTACCGGGGAACCCTAATCCTGCACCTGGGAAACCTAACCCTGCACCTGGGAAACCTAACCCTGTACCTGGGAACCCTAACCCTGCACCTGTGAACCCTAACCCTGCACCTGGAAACCCTAACCCTGTACCTGGGAAGCCTAACCCTGTACCTGGGAAACCTAACCCTGTACCTAGGAAACCTAACCCTGTACCTGGGAAACCTAACCCTGTACCGGGGAACCCTAACCCTGTACCGGGGAACCCTAACCCTGTACCGGGAACCCTGTACCGGGGAACCCTAATCCTGCACCTGGGAAACCTAACCCTGCACCTGGGAAACCTAACCCTGTACCTGGGAAACCTAACCCTGTACCTGGGAACCCTAACCCTGCACCTGGGAAACCTAACCCTGTACCTGGGAACCCTAACCCTGTACCTGGGAAACCTAACCCTGCACCTGGGAAACCTAACCCTGTACCTGGCAAACCTAACCCTGCACCTGGGAAACCTAACCCTGCACCTGGGAAACCTAACCCTGCACCTGGGAAACCTAACCCTGTACCTGGGAAACCTAACCCTGCACCTGGGAAACCTAACCCTGTACCTGGGAAACCTAACCCTGTACCTGGGAAACCTAACCCTGTACCTGGGAACCCTAACCCTGCACCTGGGAAACCTAACCCTGTACCTGGGAACCCTAACCCTGTACCTGGGAAACCTAACCCTGCACCTGGGAAACCTAACCCTGTACCTGGCAAACCTAACCCTGCACCTGGGAAACCTAACCCTGCACCTGGGAAACCTAACCCTGCACCTGGGAAACCTAACCCTGTACCTGGGAAACCTAACCCTGCACCTGGGAAACCTAACCCTGTACCTGTGCACCATAAACACACATGAGATTCCTTTTATCCCCTCCTTCTTCACTCATCGTTTTACAGTTCAATATGCCTTGTTCTATTTCCCCTCTCTCTCTATAAAAAGGCAGGTGTATAGTGAAGTATGGTTAGAGGTTTATAAGTAGTATATGCACATCCAGTAACTGTTGTTGAATGCTCCCACAGTTTTATTGTGCAAGTATGGTGGGTGGGTCAGACAGGAAAGAGTTAACAAAAATGAGTATTTCTGGGTCAGGGTTGATGAAGTCATTAGCGTATGACTTCATCGTGCGGAGCAGGAACCCATGATGGTATCATCAGCCCGCTAGCCACCCTGCGGCCAGGACAGTTTTATTTCCAAAAGGGGCATCTGGGCTCGCTTGCTCTCGATTAATCTACAGTGCCCAATTTCAGTTTCATCATGCAGGGTTACCTGGAAATTGTTTAGTTGGCTTTAAATTGAAACAGTCTGTGTGGATAGGGAGGCAGGGAGGGAGACAGATATGGGAAAGATGGAGGGAGAGCGAGAAAGAGAGTGTGCCAGATCCCTTCATCCTCTTCACATCTCATCAAAAAGTGTTTATTTGATAGATTCAAGTCAGCCCCCTGTGCAATAACAAAAGAGTAGAGGAGAAAGTGTAGAAAATGAAGCTACTTCACCGTAGCACAGGCTTTAATCTTGCTGGCCACTTCCCTTCACTCTGTATTATGCCCTGAGTGTATTTCTAATAGACGATGTCCTCTAAGACAGTTACACGTATCAATGGTAGTTTTCATGGCATGCAGAGATGGCTGAGACTCCTTATTGGACTTAGCGGACATACAGTATTAAAAGCTAAACGTTCTTGGGAAAGAATTGTGATTATTTTCTGTTCCGCTTTTTTGATGAAAACTTAGCAGACTAAGTGAAACGTCTGCCTTCCCTGGGGGGGCAGAACCCTAACCTAACCCTGCACCGCGGAACCCTAACCCTGCACCTGGGGGGGGCAATCTTAGTCGCCAGAAAGAAATGATGGACATTTGAAGTAAAGTTACAGGTTAGCATGGATCGTTTTTACTCATCGTGCACCCCAGGAGGAGTAACGGCTGCTTCTCAAAAACGAATGGGGATCCTAATAATAAATCAATGAAAGGGAATAGGAGAGCAACAACCAAAGATGGAACATTGTATTATGAATTCAGGGTGTTATTCATTTAAAAAGCAGACCTCGTTACGACCACAGTCATAGTTGTCACACTAGGACTTTGTATTTTAACCCAGCGTCTTCTGTTCTTCTATCAACAGGCGATGGTAGAGGAGACGCCTGCAAAGACGACTTTGACAACGACAACATCCCGGACATCCTTGACGTGTGTCCTGAGAACAACGCCGTCACCGTCACAAACTTCCGGAAGTTTCAGATGGTGCACCTGGACCCCAAGGGAACCACGCAAATCGACCCCAATTGGGTGGTTAGGCATCAGGGCAAGGAGCTGGTGCAGACCGTCAACTCTGACCCAGGCATCGCTGTTGGTGAGTAGGACATTAACCTCAATATGTAGTCCCTATACTGACGTAAAATATAGAATTATTAGAGATACGTTTGAGATATTTAATTCACTACAGTTTAGAGATGTGCAGGCTGTCAATTCTGACCTTGCATCACAGTGGGCAGGTAGAGCAGGACAACCTTACCTCAGATACTTTTGTATATATAGTGTACATAAAAGTATGTGGACACCCCTTCAAATTAGTGGATTCTGCTATTTCAGCCATATCTGTTGCTGACAGGTGTATAAAATCAAGCACACAGCCGTGCGATCTCCATAGACAAACATTGGCATTAGAATAGCCTTACTGAAGAGCTCAGTTACTTTCAATGTGGCACCATTATAGGATGCCACCTTTCTAACAAGTCAGTTAGTCAAAGTTCTGCCCTGCCGCCCCTGCTAGAGCCGTGCACTTAGAGCCGTCAACTGTAAGTGCTGTTATTGTCAAGTGGAAACGTCTAGGAGCAACAACAGCTCAGCCGCGAAGTGGTTGGTCACATAAGCTCACAGAACGAGAACGTAGAGTGCTGAAGCGCGAAGCAAGTGAAAACCGTCTGTCCTTGGTTTTACAGTTCCAGTTCAATATGCCAAGTTCCAAACTGCCTATGGAAGCAACATCAGCACAATAACTGTTTGCCTGCACTTAACCCTGACCTCAACCCCATCCAACACCTTTGGGATTAATTAGAACGCCGACTGAGATTCAGGCCTAATCACCAAACATCAGGGCAAGTCCCTGCGGCAATGTTCTAACATCTAGCAGAAAGCCTTCCCAGAAAAGTGGAGGCTATTATAGCAGCAAAAGTGGGGACCAACGTCATATTAATGCCCATGATTTTGGAATGAGATGTTCGACGAGCATGTGTCCACATTCTTTTGGCCATGTAGTGTACAGTATATGCATTTTAATTCTGAATCCCTGATGACTTTTTAATAACCAACCATCCTTAGTATTCACATGTTCTGTCTTACCATCCATCCTTAGTATTCACATGTTCTGTCTCACCATCCATCCTTAGTATTCACATGTTCTGTCCCACCATCCATCCTTAGTATTTACATGTTCTGTCCCACCATCCATCCTTAGTATTCACATGTTCTGTCCCACCATCCATCCTTAGTATTCATATGTTCTGTCCCACCATCCATCCTTAGTATTTACATGTTCTGTCCCACCATCCATCCTTAGTATTCACATGTTCTGTCCCACCATCCATCCTTAGTATTCATATGTTCTGTCCCACCATCCATCCTTAGTATTCATATGTTCTGTCCCACCATCCATCCTTAGTATTCACATGTTCTGTCTTACCATCCATCCTTAGTATTCACATGTTCTGTCTTACCATCCATCCTTAGTATTCACATGTTCTGTCCCACCATCCATCCTTAGTATTCACATGTTCTGTCTTACCATCCATCCTTAGTATTCACATGTTCTGTCCCACCATCCATCCTTTGTATTCACATGTTCTGTCTTACCATCCATCCTTAGTATTCACATGTTCTGTCTTACCATCCATCCTTAGTATTCACATGTTCTGTCCCACCATTCATCCTTAGTATTCATATGTTCTGTCCCACCATCCATCCTTAGTATTCATATGTTCTGTCCCACCATCCATCCTTAGTATTCACATGTTCTGTCCCACCATTCATCCTTAGTATTCACATGTTCTGTCCCACCATCCATCCTTAGTATTCACATGTTCTGTCCCACCATTCCAGGCTTTGATGAGTTCAACGCGGTGGACTTCAGTGGTACGTTCTATGTGAATACGGACCGGGATGACGACTACGCTGGTTTCGTGTTCGGCTACCAGTCGAGCGGCCGCTTCTACGTGGTGATGTGGAAGCAGGTCACTCAGACCTACTGGGAAGACAAACCCTCCAAGGCCTTCGGTATCTCTGGTGTCTCCCTGAAGGTGGTCAATTCAACCACAGGCACAGGGGAGAACCTGAGAAATGCCCTGTGGCACACAGGAAACACTAAAGATCAGGTATGCTAAGATCCAAGATTCCATCCAAAGTGGCCACTCACCCTGACACAGCTAAGTCATCCAAAGTGTCCACTCACCCTGACACAGCTAAGTCATCCAAAGTGTCCACTCACCCTGACACAGCTAAGTCATCCAAAGTGTCCACTCACCCTGACACAGCTAAGTCATCCAAAGTGTCCACTCACCCTGACACAGCTAAGTCATCCAAAGTGTCCACTCACCCTGACACAGCTAAGTCATATAAGCCAACAGATCATACTGTGTCTCTGGTGTAGTCATACCCTCTATTTAGCAATCTTTCAGTCAATCAATCAAATATATAAAGTAACCAGAGATCATAGCTCTTTAGTAAATCATTTTTCTCCTCTCTGTTGTCTACAGGTGCGCACTCTTTGGCACGATCCCAAAAACATTGGCTGGAAGGATTACACAGCCTACAGGTGGCACCTCATCCACAGACCCAAAACTGGTTTCATCAGGTGAGCAAGTCTAGCCTAATAGCTAGAATTTAGCTCAGTGGGCTAAAACAGTCTGGTGGCATGTAGGAGACCTGGGATCGAATCCAGTTGATCACACCAAGCGATCATTTTCAATCATTCATGTATTGTCTTGTTGTGTTTTGCAGGGTTGTGGTGTATGAAGGGAAACAGATCTTGGCAGACTCAGGACCAGTGTACGACAAGACGTTTGCTGGAGGACGGTTAGGCCTGTTTGTCTTCTCCCAGGAACTGGTCTTCTTCTCCGATCTCAAATACGAGTGCAGAGGTGAGTTCTATAGCTAGTAGCACCATTCTAGCTCTGTCCCAGATCTGTTGTGTTGAATGGTTGGTTGGTGAGAGATCTCTCCTTTATGGAGACAAAATGCAGCTGAAGGGGGGGAAAGTGTTGTTAAAACCTTCTAAATCTTTTCCAATACTCAGATGAGCTGGAGTTTCCAACTGTGTTGTCCATCAGGTAACGATCATAAAGAGGTCTCTGTTTTGTGTCGGCTGTAAAAAAAATTAATTACAAATAAATACAAAAATCACGCTTTGTTAAAAAGAAAACAGCAGTCATGCTTTTCTTTCTGCTTGTCACCTTGCCTGGTTCCAATGACAATGAGACGTGTGTGTGTGTGTGTGTGTGTGTGTGTGTGTGTGTGTGTGTGTGTGTGTGTGCGACACTGCGGGAGGTCTGGTGTGTGGTCTTAAATGTTTCAGGTGCTACTTTGATCACAAATATGAGAAAACTGCTTGTTCACTGTCACAGTGAAATAGTTGTTGTCTTGCTTTATGGAATGATACACCCAATGCTCCACCTTTTGCTGTATTCAGTGTTGTACATTCCCAGAACCATACTGCCAAACTGTATAGGTATACAGCTGTATACTGTATATAGACTTAATCTACATACTGTATGACTCTGGATATGCTGTTATTCCTTAGCTTTGTGTTTATAAATAATCATACTTTTTCTTCTTTTTTTATCTAGATAACTGAACAGCGTTGGATGTGAAAACTTCAAATGGCTAAAGACACTAAACCTCATAACCTGATCACCAGCCTATTGCTGAGTCGCTTGTCATTTCAACCAAAGAAATGTAGCTTCAACTTCGCCCCTCCAAAGTCTTTTTGCCTCTAACTTTCCATTGAAGGGGCAGCCATGGCCCTTTGCAGTTTTTCTGAGTGCCTTATGTGAAAAGACATTTCCTTGAGAAGTGAAAACAGATGTGGACAAATGAAAAAGGCCTTGGCGATGGGAAAAAACTAAGTAACTGATGTTGACAACATATTATAGGGATTCTTTCAACAACCACTTTTGTGCTTTTCTAACTTTCCACAGCTTTACATTAACAAAAGTAAATATAAAATGATTGTTACTCGATAAATATTGATATTCTTGCTGGAATAGAGAGCAACTTGGTACAGTAAAGGTGTCTAGGTCGCCCAGCAACTAAAGGTCTCTGTATTGAGCTCAGCAGTTTCAGCCATACAGTGAAAAATACGATCAAATGTAATATTAACTGCCAAACTCTTTTTTTATACCAAAGCACACTGATGTATGTTGCTGACTTAATGAAACAAAGTTATAGTTTGTATTGTTTCTTATGCCATCTTGAACTGGTCTTCAGTTACCCATTTAAAATGTTTGTCAAACTCTAAGAAGGTTGACCTTGAGACCGTTTTATAGCATTTTAAAGTACTTTGGGATGTTTATACTAAGTTTGTACTATAATTTCTTCTGTAAATTATTATTGTGAGTTTATGTCTTGTTTGTTTTGTTTGTTAGAGATGGTAAATCATTTATTTATTTGTTTACACTGACGAAATTTCACAATTGAAGTACAACAGAAAAATCGTTGGATATCAACATCAAAATGTCTCAAACATCAAGATAAAATAGACTATCACAAACTTTGTGCACTATGCAGTGTTATGTCATGTATTACTTGATTCATATGTTCACTAATTCCCCAAGAGAGGCCCTATCATTTCAAGTGGAGCAGTTGTAGTAGTTTGGGTTTGTTGTAGCGTTCTATTCCAATACCCCTCCAGCATCCCACTTCGATGGAATCAAGCAATATATTGTGCATGCATTCTAGTAGTATGCTAGTATGGACATTGGAACATAGACTTAAGTGTTGATGTAAGAGTGCTACATTGATGTAAGGGCAAATGTCATGTTTGGGGTTAGTTGTAGTAGTAGTATGTGTGAGAGAACAACAATGATTATTATTATTATCACAGCATCCTTGACCACGACAGCTGAAGGTCTGAGGTTTGAGTGTGTTTGCCTGGTGTGACAGGGGGACATTTCAGATGGGACACAATGAAAACACTTGACTTTATGTCAATGTAAATGTGTCGTTCACGTGTTAACGTAGAAACAGGTGGTCATGAGAAGAGAACTTTCTGTTTTGAATGAGTGAAACATTTAACCATTCTAGAATCTATTCAAACATTTAACCATTCTAGAATCTATTCAAACATTTAACCATTCTAGAATCTATTCAAAAATCAAGTAAAAATGTTTCTTGTAACTTTTGGTTGAATTTTATGTATCAAGGATATTTGCAATGTATAGCTTTTAAGTTGTCATCAGTCTGCATAGCATGAATTGTTTTCAAATGTAGTTTTCTTTGTTAATAACTAGCTTTGTTATATTTTGTGAGGGATATTGCAATGCACAAATGTAAAAAAAAAAGTTAAAAAAAAATGGTATTTGTTTGTTGTTAAATTTACCATTATTAGTTGTGATAGTTGTGGAGGAGTCGTCATGTATGTGTTCCACTTAAAAGAGATGATCTTATTTCCTAAATAAATTGTTTGTACACCATGTCTTCTTCATTGTGATAATGGAAATGATGGATTGTTATAAATATGTCATGAAATGAAATTGATTTATATTTACCATTAAACTGATTGATTGATTAATTAATACATCAGATCCTTTAAATATTGTCCAGTGAAGATAAGATATATAGTCCCTCTATTTGAATCTAAAATAAAAATCAAATCAAATCAAATTGTATTTGTCACATACACATGGTTAGCAGATGTAATGCGAGTGTAGCGAAATGCTTGTGCTTCTAGTTCCGACAATGCAGTAATAACCAACAAGTAATCTAGCTAACAATTCCAAAACTATTACCTTATAGACACAAGTGTAAGGGGATAAAGAATATGTACATAAAGATATATAAATGAGTGATGGTACAGAGCGGCATAGGCAAGATACAGTAGATGGTATTGAGTGCAGTATATACATATGAGATGAGTATGTAAACAAAGTGGCATAGTTAAAGTGGCTAGTGATACATGTATTACATAAAGATGCAGTAGATGATATAGAGTACAGTATATACGTATACATATGAGATGAATAATGTAGGGTATGTAAACATTATATTAGGTAGCATTGTTTAAAGTGGCTAGTGATATATTTTACATCATTTCCCATCAATTCCCATTATTAAAGTGGCTGGAGTTGAGTCAGTGTGTTGGCAGCAGCCACTCAATGTTAGTGGTGGCTGTTTAACAGTCTGATGGCCTTGAGATAGAAGCTGTTTTTCAGTCTCTCGGTCCCAGCTTTGATGCACCTGTACTGACCTCGCCTTCTGGATGATAGCGGGGTGAACAGGCAGTGGCTCGGGTGGTTGTTGTCCTTAAAACCTCTTAAGTCTACCCCCTCCTTTTTCGAACATTCTGTTAAAAATCGCGCAACTTTTCAGCGTCCTGCTACTCATGCCAGGAATATAGTATATGCATATGATTAGTATGTGTGGATAGAAAACACTCTGAAGTTTCTAAAACTGGTTAAATCACGGCTGTGACTATAACAGATCGTGTGTTTCATCGAAAAGCGCAAGAAAAACTGCATTGTCATCATTTTCCAGGGACTTTTTTGTTGGTAAATCCAACTAACTGGATTCAATTTCTTCCGGTCTCCGCCAGGATGTTGTGAGGTGCACATTTTCAGCCATTGATTTGAAGACGAGGAGCTATTGAATATACATCGCCCTGTAATCATTTTGATAGATTATAAACGTTTACTAATACCTAAAGTTGGATTACAAAAGTATTTCGAAGTGTTTTGTGAAAGTTTATCGTCGACTTTTTAATTTTAAAAAATGACACTGCGTTTTAAAACTATGTTTTTTTCTGAATTACACAGCTTCCATAGAAAGCTATTTTGGGTATATATGGACCGATTTAAACGAAAAAAAGACCCAATAGTGATGTTTATGGGGCATATAGGAGTGCCAAGAAAGAAGCTCGTCAAAGGTAATGAATGTTTTATATTTTATTTCTGCGTTTTGTGTAGCGCCGGCTACGCTAAATCTTTGTTTACGTCGCATTCAGGCATTTTGGGGTGTTGCATGCTATCAGATAATAGCTTCTCATGCTTTCGCCGAAAAGCATTTTAAGACTTGTTGGCTAGGTTCACAACGAGTGTAGCTTTAATTCAATACCCTGCATGTGCATTTTGATGAACGTTTGAGTTTTAACGAGTACATTTAGCATTTAGCGTAGCGCATTTGCATTTCCAGGTGTCTACTTGAGACATCTGCGTCTCAAGTAGGAGCAAGAAGTTTTAATGATCTTTATGGCCTTCCTGTGACATCGGGTGGTGTAGGTGTCCTGGAGGGCAGGTAGTTTGCCCCGGTGATGCGTTGTGCAGACCTCACTACCCTCTGGAGAGCCTTACGGTTGTGGTCGGAGCAGTTGCCGTACCAGGCGGTGATACAGCCCGACAAGATGCTCTCGATTGTGCATCTGTAGAAGTTTGTGAGTGCTTTTGGTGACAGGACGAATTTCTTCAGCCTCCTGAGGTTGAAGAGGCGCTGCTGCGCCTTCTTCACGATGCTGTCTGTGTGGGTGGACCAATTCAGTTTGTCTGTGATGTGTACGCCGAGGAACTTAAAACTTACTACCCTCTCCACCACTGTTCCATCGATGTGGAAAGGGGGGTGTGTCCCTCTGCTGTTTCCACAAGTCCACAATCATCTCCTTAGTTTTGTTGACGTTGAGTGTGAGGTTATTTTCCTGACACCACACTCCGAGGGCCCTCACCTCCTCCCTGTAGGCCGTCTCATCGTTGTTGGTAATCAAGCCTACCACTGTTGTGTCATCCGCAAACTTGATGATTGAGTTGGAGGCATGCGTGGCCACGCAGTCGTGGGTGAACAGGGAGTACAGGAGAGGGCTCAGAACGCACCCTTGTGGGGCCCCAGTGTTGAGGATCAGCGGGGTGGAGATGTTGTTGCCTACCCTCACCACCTGGGGGCGGCCCGTCAGGAAGTCCAGTACCCAGTTGCACAGGGCGGGGTACCCTCGCCCGACGTCTCGAATCCAGGATGAAACGAACAGAGTATGCCGGGGCCCCCTCGATGTCCAGAGAAGGCGGAGGAACCTCCCGCACCTCAGACTCCTGGAGCGGGCCAGACACCACCGGCCTGAGGAGAGACACATGGAACGAGGGGTTAATGCGGTAATCGGGGGGAAGCTGTAACCTGTAACAAACCTCGTTCACTCTCCTCAGGACTTTAAATGGCCCCACAAACCGCGGACCCAGCTTCCGACAAGGCAGGTTTTGTGTCGAGAGCGAGACCTGGTCCCCCGGTGCGAACACCGGGGCCTCACTGCGGTGACGGTCTGCGTCAACTTTCTGGCGCAGCACGGCGCGCTGAAGGTGAACATGGGCGGCGTCCCATGTTTCCTCCACGCACCAGAACCAGTCGTCCACCGCAGGAGCTTTAGTCTGCCTCTGATGCCAAGGAGCCAGAACCGGCTGACAACCCAATACACACTGGAAGGGGGAGAGTTTAGTGGAGGAGTGGCAGAGCGAGTTCTGGGCCATCTCTGCCCAGGGCACAAACGCTGCCCACTCCCCCGGCCGGTCCTGGCAATAGGACCTTAGAAACTTACCCACATCCTGGTTAACTCTCTCTACCTGCCCGTTACTCTCGGGGTGAAAACCTGAAGTAAGGCTGATGGAGACCCCCAGACGTTCCATTAACACCCTCCAGACCCTCGAAGTGAACTGGGGACCCGGATCAGACACTATATCCTCAGGCACCCCGTAGTGCCGGAAGACGTGTGTAAACAAGGCCTCCACAGTCTGTAGGGCCGTAGGGAGACCAGGCAGAGGAAGGAGACGGCAGGACTTAGAGAAACGATCCACAACAACCAGGATCGCAGTGTTTCCCTGTGATGGGGGAAGATCGGTCAAGAAATCGATCGTCAGGTGCGACCATGGCTGTTGTGGAACGGGTAAGGGGTGTAGCTTACCTCTGGGCAGGTGCCTAGGAGCCTTACACTGGGCGCACACCGAGCAGGAGGAAACATAAACCCTCACATCCTTAGCCAAAGTGGGCCACCAGTACTTCCTAGTCAGACAGGACATTGTCCGACCAATGCCTGGATGACCAGAGGAGGGTGACGTGTCTCCTGACCCCAGCCTCCAGTATTTATGTTGCAGTAGTTTGTGTCGGGGGACTAGGGTCAGTTTGTTATATCTGGAGTACTTCTCCTGTCTTATCCGGTGTCCTGCATTAATTTAAGTATGCTCTCTCTAATTCTCTCTTTCTCTCTTTCTTTCTCTCTCTCGGAGGACCTGAGCCCTAGGACCATGCCTCAGGACTACCTGGCATGATGACTCCTTGCTGTCCCCAGTCGACCTGGCCGTGCTGCTGCTCCGGTTTCAACTGTTCTGCCTGCGGCTATGGAACCCTGACCTGTTCACCGGATGTGCTACCTGTCCCAGACCTGCTGTTTTCAACTCTCTAGAGACAGCAGGAGCAGTAGAAATACTCTTAATGATCGGCTATGAAAAGCCAACTGACATTTACTCCTGAGGTGCTGACTTGCTGCACCCTCGACAACTACTGTGATTATTATTATTTAACCATGATGGTCATTTATGAACATTTGAACATCTTGGCCATGTTATTTTTTTTGTGTGTGTTTTTTTGTGGACTTTTTACCCCTTTGTCTCCCCAATTTCGTGGTATCCAATTGTTTTTAGTAGCTACTATCTTGTCTCATCGCTACAACTCCCGTACGGGCTCGGGAGAGAAGAAGGTTTAAAGTCATGCGTCCTCCGATACACAACCCAACCAAGCCGCACTGCTTCTTAACACAGTGCGCATCCAACCCGGAAGCCAGCCGCACCAATGTGTCGGAGGAAACACCGTGTACCTGGCGACCTTGGTTAGCAGGTCCCTGAAAATCTTGTCTACAAATGCTTGGAAGACTGATGGAGCCTTCATCAACCCGTACGGCATGACGAGGTACTCAGAATGCCCTGAGGTCGTACTGAACGCCGTCTTCCACTCATCTTCCTCCCGGATACGCACCAGGCTGTAAGCACTCCTGAGATCAAATTTGGTGAAGAAGCGCGCCCCGTTCATTGACCCAATCGCCGTGGCGATTAGAGGTAGTGGATAACTGTACTTCACAGTTATTTGATTAAGGCCTCGATAGTCAATACACGGGCGCAAACCTCCCTCCTTCTTCACAAAAAAAGAAACTGGAGGAGGTGGGTGAAGTGGAGGACCGAATGTACCCCTGACGCAGTGATTCGGAGACATATTTTTCCATAGCCACCGTCTCTGCCTGTGACAAGGGATACACGTGACTCCTGGGAAGTGTGGCGTCTACCAGGAGATCTATCGCACAATACCCCGGTCGATGGGGTGGTAATTGAGTCGGTAATTGAGTCGCGAGAGCCAAATCGGCATACTCGTGGGGAATGCGCACGGTGGAAACCTGGTCTGGACTCTCCACTGTAGTAGCACCTATGGAAACCCCTAAACATCTACCCGAGCACTCTCGCGACCACCCAGTGAGAGCCCTCCGTTGCCATGAAATAGTGTGGTTATGACAAGCGAACCAGGGTAGATCTAGCACCACTGGAAACGTAGGAGAGTCACTGAGAAAGAGACTGATTTTCTCTGTGTGACCCCCCTGCGTCACCATGCCCAGAGGAGCGGTGGTCTCCCTAATCAACCCTGACCCTAATGGTCAACTAACTAAGGCATGAACTGTGAAGGGCATTTCCACAGGAACGATGGGGATCCCGAAACTAAAGGCTAATGATCTGTCTATAAAATTCCCAGCCGCGCCTGAATCGACGAGCGCCTTATGCTGGGAATGCGGGGAACAACTTGCACAAATGTTTTTGTTCATTATGTTTCCTGAATTTCCCCCGCATTCCCAGCATAAGGCGCTCGTCGATTCAGGCGCGGCTGGGAATTTTATAGACAGATCATTAGCCTTTAGTTTCGGGATCCCCATCGTTCCTGTGGAAATGCCCTTCACAGTTCATGCCTTAGTTGACCATTAGGGTCAGGGTCATGCTGATCGTGCTGATCGTGCTGCTGCTCCAGTTTCAACTGTTCTGCCTTATTATTATTCGACCATGAACATCTTGGCCATGTTCTGTTATAATCTCCACCCGGCACAGCCAGAAGAGGACTGGCCACCCCACATAGCCTGGTTCCTCTCTAGGTTTCTTCCTAGGTTTTAGCCTTTCTAGGGAGTTTTTCCTAGCCACCGTGCATCTACACCTGCATTGCTTGCTGTTTGGGGTTTTAGGCTGGGTTTCTGTACAGCACTTTGAGATATCAGCTGATGTACGAAGGGCTATATAAATAAATTTGATTTGATTTTGATTTGCAACAGAAGGCTCTTGGTGAGAATGGTGCCTTCTCACCTGAGGTGACGCCAGAGTGCCCTGCCTGCTGCCTCGACTCCCAGAGGAACCAACCCGGCACCGACCGGCAGTGTGACCTCTGCGGCCACAGATGGTGCATGAGACGGAACCTCTTCCGGTCTCCCTGAGTGCAGCACCACCCAGCTCCTTGGGCATCGGAGTGGTGGTGCTGGGGGATGGAACCGACAGACAGATATGGATACAATCATTTCAAAGCTATTTTTTTTATTTAACCTTTATTTAAACTAGGCAAGTCAGTTAATTAAGAACAAATTCTAGGAACAGCCTAGGAACAGTGGGTTAACTGCCTTGTTCAGGGGCAGAATGACAGATTTTAACCTTGTCAGCTCAGGATTCAATCTTGCAATCTTTCGGTTACTAGCCCAACATTCTAACCACTCGGCTACCTGCCACCCCTATTATGTAAAGCATTTCCCAAAGTAGCAGTCGGTGGTGATAGAAAGGCGTTTACCCTGGCTAGATGGTAAATAACATGTTGCTAATGTAACATACTTTCACATTCCATAAAAGTGCATTGATGATAAACAATATATCTGAGGGACAGGTTTCTTCTCTGACCTTGCTGTGTGAATCCGAAGATATGTTTGAGAGGTTTTAGCTCTAAGATCACTCACACACACACACACACACACACACACACACACACACACACACACACACACATACACACACACTCTCACACACACACAAACACACACAC